>NC_044986.1:87437507-88134920 GCF_008728515.1 Papio anubis
TGTTTGTGTGACTGAGTGTGTGAGTGAATGTGTGAGTGTGTGAGTGTATTTGTATGTGAGTGCATGTTTGTGAGTGTATTGGTATGTGAGTGCATGTGTGTGAATGTGTATTTATGAATGCATGTGTGTGAATGAATGTGTATTTGTGAGAACGTGAGTGAATGTGTGTGTATTTGTATGTGAGTGCATGTGTGAGTGTGAGTGAATGTGCGTGTTTGTATGTGAGAGCATGTGTGTGAGTGCGTTTTGTGAGTTTATTTGTGAGTGCATGTGTGTGAATGTGTGTGTATTTGTATGTGAGCGCATGTGTGTGCGCGTATTTGTGAGTGCATGTGTGTGTGAATGTATTTGCATGTGAGTGCATGTGTGTGTGAATGTGTGTGTATTTGTATGTGAGTCATTGTGTTTGTGTGAGTGAATGTGTGTGTGTGAGTGCATTTACAGGACATTTGGGAAGTAGACGTAGGCATAAAATGCAGGAGTTACTGAATGCCATGGTCTTGGTTATTGGAATTGTTTGCAGAAAGGACACAGAAGCGGGCGGCTATGGGAAGGGTGCTGGTGTAAGCGTGTGGATTTTTATTGCTTCATAACAAATTACTGCATAACAAATGACCACACAACGGGGAACCAACAGCTACTTATTGTCTTGCAGTTTCTTTAGGACAGAAGTTCAGGCCCAACGTGGCTGGCCTCTCCACCTAGGGTCTCAAGAAGCTGAAATCAAGGCGTGTCCTGGGCTGTTTCTTTAGACTCACGTGGCTGTTGGCAGGATTCAGTTCCTCAAATTGTAGGATGGGGACGCCCATTCTCATGCTGGCTGTCACCTGGGGGCGGTTGTTAACTCCTAGCAGTCACCCCTAGCTCCTTGCCCCGGGGCTGCTGGCACGGCCCTTTCCCACTTCCAGTCTCTCCCTCCAGAAGGGCCCTTGCAGGGGCTCACCTGATCATGTCAGGCTCACAACTGCGAGAATCTCCTTTTTGGTTAACTGAAAGTCAACTGACGAGAGACCTCAATTACCTCTGCAGAATCGCTGTTGCTGTAGAGGGAGCAGTTACTGGGGGAGAATAGCCCATCCCTCACAGCCCCGGGGAGGGGACTCTATAGCAGGGATGGGGACCTTGGGGGCCATCCACTGCCCACCACTGCACGTGTGTGTGTGTGCTCATGTGTGTACATGTGTGCATGCATTGATTCTCTAGGCTCAATCTTGAAGTTTTGAGGAAATCTATTCTGCCTTATGAAGATATTCTCCATAAGCAGGAAGGATCTCACACAATTTTCTACAATCAGCAAATATTTCCTAGAGGAAACAAATACCATTTACCCTTATGCTTTCCGTGTATAATATGGAGGAGGCTTCTTGAAAGTTTACTGATAGCTGATTTGAGAAAAAAAGAAGCTATTGAATTCATAATATGGCATTATGCAGAGAGAATATTTTGTTGTGATTTATTTGACATTTAAGCATCTAACAATAAAGATGTACAGAAACCTTCGTGCTCATTCTGCTTTATGGGGTGCACATAGTCCGCAATTTTATTCTTCCATTGTTACTTAGTTAAAGAAAGTGTCTCTCAGAATGTATTAGGTATCCAAAACACTGAGAGATGTTTATGCGTAAACCAATACACCGATAGGCCGGGTGGGCTCTGCCTCGCCTGCCAGTCTCCCCTCGGATGTGCAGCCCTGGCCATCTCTGCAGGATCTGTGGCCCAAGGGTGACCCTGCTGCCAGGGCCGGGGCTCGCGGGCGTGACCAGGCCGACCTCTGAAGGGACCGAATGTCACTTAGCATGACAGCCGCATTGTATCCTGTCTCAGGGTTCCCAGGAGATGGCCCAGCTCGCTCATCTGCTGTTCTGCCTTCAGCACATAAGTTTCCCTGTCAAAATAATTTCTCCAGTGCCTGAAAAACCCTGATGTCACCCCCAGTGCACATAGCTGCCATTATCTGAGAGATTTTAATGTCCATGTGAGATGTGATAATAAGATTTGAGTTTAATAGAGTTGGTCTTCTAGACTTGACCTTATCTGTATTAATCAACGCTTGACTCACACTAACCGTGCCCAAGGACTGCAGCAAAGTCACAGCCCCTTCTTGCCCTCCTCCCGCCCATGTCTTGGCTCTTCTTTGTCCTAACTTAGCCTTGCCTGAAATGGCCACACAAGCCCCAGGCTCCTCTTCTTGCTGAGAAGAGAGTAGGGATGTGGGCAGAGAAGGACAGCAATTGCACGCGATAATGCCTACATCCTACAAAATGTATTTCATTTCTCAAAATCAGGCTGTTCAATGATTTAAATGAAAAGTTTTGCAAAATTATTGACTTTAAAATGAGGGGATAGTGGAGATTGCCAGCCTGGGCAGGGTTGGGCCACCACAGACTTCCTCCGGATGCTTTCCAGGGAAAAGACCCAGGGGGATTCTGGGATGGTGTCTGCATCACTTGATGCCAAGCATTCTTCAGAACTGAGTGTGGAGGGAGAGGGGGCCACAAGGCCTCATCATCTGCCATGCTCAAGAGGGCGGGGGGCATCAGCGTTTCACCATTTCATGCCAGAGGATTAGGTAAAAGATGAGCTCTGCCCAGGAGGATCTCTGTGGGACTCTGACCCCCTCTTCCCCTAGGCCACTTTCAGAAACCTGCAGGGGCCCAGCACCTGACATTGATACTTAAGCAATGGAAGTGCACTGCGTATTTTCTTCCTAGTGTGTGTGCATATGTTGTGTCTCTGTGTGCAAACGTGTATTTTGCATGTGTGCCATGTCAAGATTGTACCCAAGTCTCTGCATGTGTGTTTGTGGCTCTGCGTTTGTGTGTGTCTCTCTGGAGCCTGTGTGTAAAGTTGTGAGCTGAACTCATGTTCGTGTTTAGACTGTGTTTGTGGGTGTCTCTGAAGAGATGGAGGGATGACATTCCTTTACTAATTTTGTCCTTAATGTGCTTAATTTATGAAGCTGCCAGCTGCCTTCCTTCCCACTCCCCCCACTCGGCAGAAGGCAATTTGGTCCAGCTGTCTTGCTGGAATCCACTCTGCTCTTCTTGAGCATGCTTTATTGTTTTTAAAGCCTTTGGAAGGCCTTGTGAGAGAAGTGCCAAGAGTTCATCACAGATTAATATTAATAACAGAACTCTAGAGGGAAATGGAGTGCTATGTTTTATTGGCGAACTGTCTTCTTCATCTATAAAGTAAACAAGACTCCATTTTCTACATTACTTAGTATATCATCCTTCCATCCCTTTTAATCATCCTCCAGATGACTCATGGGGTCCAGTCGAATAGGCATGGAGCCCTCTCTATGTATAGATGTACATAGGGGATGGAGAGGGGGCACCTCGGGGAGGATCAGGATCCACCGAGACTCAGGCCCTCTGTGGGCCACTGTGGCCAGCACTCTGCTCCAAACTACTGCTTGCCATTTAAACTTAAGTCAACTTGATCCAGATAAACACTTGGAGCACCCGCTTGGTTTGCATGCTAGTTAAGCCTGTGTGTGAGTGTGTGTGTGTTTGTGTGTACATGAATGAAAGCAGACACTCTCACTACCAGTGGAGAATGTTCATGTAATTGGCCCAAACCTGAGCTCTTCTGGCTTCGATGAGGCCCCCACCAGGTCGGTGAGTACCTGCTGCTGTCTGCATCTCTGCCTGCTGAAGCCCCCTCAACACTAGTTTCCCGAAGTCCACATACAGCAGGTCCCTGATTTCTGTGTCCTTCTATGGAGGGTGGGATGCCTGCTCCCTATCTCCTGCCCCTTCTCCTTACACCCATCTCAGCTAAGCCACCTTTGTGTCCCGGCAGGAACTTTCCTCCCTGCCTCAGGGCCCCCAAGACACTCAGCTTTTACCCTTCATGGGCCTCAGAAGAAGTTGTCTCTGAATAAGTAGAGAGGAATTTTGAGTAACACATTGTTCTGCCTAACTACATCTATAAACCTCACAGCCACGTGGGAGGTGTTTGTGTCACACGATTTTGGTCCACTGTGCTACTCTTAAGAGAAGGAGCTCATCATCAAGTCTTTCACTAAACTGTCCCCTCGAGATTTCCAGGACTCCAGGGAGCCACAGTGAGTACAACCTCAATACTCTCAACTTCTCCAAAGCCTCTATTTCCATTCTCCTCCTTCCTGTCTTTTCTCTTGTTATCATGAAAACGCTCAGGCATGTTCCTTGAACTGTGACAAATTAGTAGGAGGAGAGACCACACAGTCGCAGAGTCACATATCACCCACACTTTCAGTCACCCTCCAAACTGCTGAGTGTCCTAGTATTGGGAACGGTGTGAGGTGCTGAGGGGCACAGAGAGGAGGAGACCCCCACAAGGGGCTCGGGTCTCAAAGGGAGGCTCAGTGAATGCATGAATACCTACTAGGGGAGTGTGGATCTTTGGAGGACAGTCCTGGCTGAGACTCAGGCTCCCTGGAGACAGTGGAATTGAAGCAGCCCTTCAAGGCTGGGTGGGATTTTGACAGAAGCCCACGGAAAGAGAAGGGCGGCCCACAGTGGTGAACAGAAGCACAGGGCGGAATGTGTGCCCCAGTGGGTCCCAGCCAGGGGCTGGGACCGAAGGGGCCCATAGGAGAGGAGGAGAAAATGGGCAGGGCCAGATGCAGGGGGGCCGGAGGAGAAGAAGCCGATGTTTGGAGGTTGTCATTAAAATACCTGGAGCAGGCAGGGATGCAGGCTGACTTTTGTGTTACTGGAATAAAGAAAGAACCATGGTGTAGAGTACCTTGAGGGGCACAGAGGCTGGAGGGCAGCAAGAAGGGCAGGGGTTGGGAGCACATCCCCCACACACAGCCCCACCTTTACCTGCACTATCCCTGAATCCCCTGATGCACAGTGGCTCCGCATCAACGCCACAGGAGCTGGGCTCCTGCCCTCCACAGCTGAGGCCCTGCTGTCCTGCCCTGTTCTTCCTGGGCAGTCTGGTTTGCACGCTGGACTTGCTTCTTGCCTCGGTTCAGGTGGTGTCTGTGCCTTCAGAGGCTTTTGACAACCCCTCCTCCTTTGTGACCTGTTACAGACCAACACCTGCCCTAGATCCATCCCAGCCTGCGTTCCTGGGATTACACCCCAGTGTACGCTCAGCTCAGCCACTCACCTAACGTTAACTTAAATATTGTTAGAGATGTTAACATGAGGGACATTATCTAATGCTTTTTATCTCTACTAATACACTAATAAACTTTTTTTCTGTATTCTATTTATAATTCTTGCTTCTCCCCTAACCCCCCACCCCTCCCAATAAACTCCACAACAAAAATTATTTTGATAGGTGGGACAATTCCACAGTTTTTTGTTTTTCTCGAGATGGAGTTTCACTCTGTCGCCAGGCTGGAGTGCAGTGGCACGATCTCAGCTCACTGTAACCTCCGCCTCCTGGGTTCAAGCGATTCTCCTGCCTCAGCCTCTTGAGTAGCTGGGATTACAGGTGCCTGCCACCAAGCCTGGCAAATTTTTGTATTTTTTAGTAGAGACAGGGTTTCACCATGTTGGCCAGGCTGGTCTTGAACTCCTGACCTCAGGTAATCTGCCTGCCTCGGCCTCCCAAAGTGCCATGACTACAGGCGTGAGCCATCGTGCCCGGCCCACCGTTTTAAAAAAACAAGAAGAGAGGTGTTTTTTTTCTGTCCCTACCGGTGCCCTCTGTCCGGGGCTTCTTCAACTGGGTGCATGGCAGGTGGTGTTAGTGTTGAACTCATGGAGACGCCTGAGGCCGGCCTGTGGGGGCAGTTCAGAGGGGCAGGAGGCACTACACAGGAGGCTGGGTACAGGTGCATTCCCTGAGCTGCCCCCCACGCTGCCACCCGTGCTGCCATCTGCCCATATCCCCGTCTTCTGTAGAGGCTTCAGCCTCCCCAGTGCAGAGGCCGGGCGTGGAGTCGGGGGCTTTCAGAACTCTCAGGGTCTCTGCTGCTGTAGACCAGCTATTCAATCTCCCTTTAATGCCTATGTGGAATGTGCTGGAGAACAACTAGCTACAGTGGGAAATGCCCCAGGAGAGAATGATTCTTTCCTTGAAGCCCATGCGGACGCCCTCGATCCTGACTGGCAGGAGGCAGGCGGGCAGGTTTGGGAGACCCCAGCTCTGATGGACAAGTTGACAGTTGTACCCGGCGTGGCCCAAGACCAGGGTCCTGAGAGCTGGCTGCCCATGGCCCATGGCATATTTGCTAGCACCTTCCAGGTATAGAACGGTGGCAGTTTTTTCTGCCAAGGACTCACTTTCTAGGGAAGAAGGAGGGTGGTGGGCAGGGCGAGGCCAGGAGGCTGGTGCGGGCTTGCAGGGAGGCGCTTCCGAGGTAGGCGCTTCCGAGATGGGTGGGCTCGCTTTCTTGCCCTTCCTTGTCTTTCCTTGCTTGTTTCCCCTAGTGATCTGGGCACTTATTCTAGCCCAGCTCTGGCCCCGCATCACTATGCCCTGTGAGAGGAGGACGGTAGGGTCCTTGGCCATGCTGGTCCGCCTGGTCACGGCGACTCCCACGCGCGCCCGGACTCCTGGTGCTGGTGCTCCCTCAGCAGGCAAGGCCGGGGCGGCTGACCAACAGGCCTGGGCCCAAGAAGCCCTGCTTTGTGAACACACGGGGCACAGGGAGTTCCCCCATCCCACTGTGAATGTCCAGAGGTGGAAGAGAGAAGTGTTTAGGGCAAAATTTCATGCCTAGAACTAGGACCAGCCGTGGCAGCAATAGGCCTTGCAGAAGCAAGGCTTATTGTCAGTGGTGGTCTGGGATCCCTGCACACAGAGGACAGCATGTGAAGGCCGAGGTTCACAGGTGGAGATGTTGCCCAGGGGCCCTGGAGGCGTGGCCGCAGCGTCTGGGTCTGTCCTGTGCCCCGAGGCCCAGGCAGCAGCTGGACACACTCAGCTCCACTTTACCTGCACTATCCCTGAATCCCCTGATGTGCGTTGGCTCCGTATCAGCTTCACAGTGGCGGGGCTCCTGCCCCCAACAGCTGAGGTCCTGCCGTCCAGTCCTGTTCTTCCTGGGCAGCCTGGTTTGTACGCTGGACTTGCCTCTTGCCTCGGTTCACGTGGTGTCTGTGCCTTCAGAGGCTTCTGACAGCCCCCCTTCCCTTGACCTGTTACAGCCCAACCCCTGTCCTAGATCCATCCCAGCCTGGGTCTAGATCAGTTTCCGGTCCCATATATCTCAGCCAAAACTCACGACTCATTTGTCTATTTTTTACTGAGAACCTGTTAGTGCCAGCTTCTGGGCTCCACGTCATGGGGATTCAAGGAGAAGGAGACTAGTGGTGACCTGAGGCTATTGTAGCCCTGAGTAGTCTCTCTTCCAACTTGTTCTTAAAATACACATCAAAGTACAGAAAACAGCCAAAAAGCAACACAAAAACCGCCCAGGAACAGTGTCAACAATTGTTAGCCTTGGGAGGGATTTCCATTATCTTCAAAAATAATGAGACAGCCTCGGGCACAATTGAGGACATTTCCATTGTTAGTGGCTCAGTTGGCCAGAGGTATGTAAGTGAGAAGGGGCCTGGTGGCCCAGTGGCTGTCATTGAACCCGGCAGAGTCCTGAGAGCACCTTACCCTCCCCTGGGGCAGGGACTGCTGCTCATCTGTCCTGAGCCTGGGCCTTGCCTCTCCTGCTCCCTGCCGGCTTGCAATGTTGGGGAGGTAAAGGGGCAGACATGTCCCACTGAGTCCTGAGCCGTGTGGTCCGTGAAGGTACAATGCTGCTGGCCGGATGGAGGGAGGACTGGTACGGCTTTTTCTTCTGTGTAGCCTATTTGGTGGAACAAAACTAAGCCCATCCCTGTATTCACAAGGGCATACATTGACCCTAAGTGGGTCAGAGAACCTGCCTTCCTCAGCCCAGCCAACCACACCCAACGAGTGCCCATCTCCAAAGCACTGACATCAGGACTGGGGGTGAACTCACTGTGCCTTCTAGCTTTAGCTCTTCAAGGGGCATTCAGCCAGGGGACGAAGGGTGGTAAGAGAGTGAAAGTGTGCTGTGTGTCTCTGTAACAAGGTTTTTACGGAACATGGACCAGTCGAACTAATGAACATCTTCTGAACCGGATACACTGACTATAGTTGAAAATACAGTGTTTGAAAAAAATACTTTTAGAAAGAAATAAAAAAGAATTTAAAGATCCATATTTCAAATTCTCAGTGAGCAATAGGGATATGAGATTATTAGAGGAGCTCAGATAATGCAGAGGCTGAGGCACAAGCCCCAGTGAAAAGCACCCCAGACAGGAGAAAAGGCTTCAAAGGTGCCCACCTGCAACAGCAGAGCCCAGCACTCCACAGTGGCCATAAAGGAAAGAACTGAAGCCCTAGAAACACCCTCCCGTAGGTAGAGCAAATTCAGATTGCTCTCCTAGAATCCACAGGGGAAGGATAAAGGGATGAAAGCAATGAAAACAGTACAGCCATCAAGGAGGCTAGTAAGAGGAGAAACAGGCTTCGAATAACATGGCCTATTGTGAGGAAGAACGAAAAATAACTGCAAAGAAGCAATAATGAAAGATAGAACATTTGAAAACTTTCTTGAGCTGGGATGAAAGAGTACTTGGTCTAGAGACCGACTTACATAACGATGTATAAGGCAAATTTTCTAAAAAACAAAGCTATATCCATTATGAGTGCTTAAAAACAGGCAATTTAACTGACAAATTAAAAATAGGTATAGTAACATCCGATCTGAGAGCTCATGCTACTCAGGAACGAACAAACTGCTTGTCAGGAGGATGTCAGACCCGTTCCCAGCAGCAAGTTGCAGAAGACAGTAGGGCAATGTCTCGGTTTTCAGAGAAATCATTTTCTTATCCCCAATTTGACTTTATATGTTAAGACGGCAAATCCATTCTTATATACAAGGGCTCTGGAATTATGCTAAGCTTTATGGTGTCATCACTGAGAAAAGAATCAACCACAGGAACTCAGGAATGGAAAGCTCAGTTTACAAATGTCTACCTTGTTGTCAGTTTGGGTGAAAGAGCCAGAAAGCAGCATGAAGACTGAAGATACATAATGAACAAAAACTGTAGCTTGGTAACCACGACATGGCCCTTTAATTCCTGATGAGTGAGAAGTGTCTCTAAGCCAGGCAAGGTTCAGAAGCCAGGGATGAAGACAAAGAGAGCTCCTGATTTTCTACAGTTGCACATCCTAAATAATACACTAGAAAACAAGGATTTTTTATTTTTTATTTTTTATTTTTAGACAGAGTCTCACTCTGTCGTTCAAGCTCGGCTCACCTGTCGTATGATCTCAGCTCACCGCAACCTCTGACTCCCGGGTTCAAACGATTCTCCTGCCTCAATCTCCCAAGTAGCTGGGATTACAAGCATGTGCTACTAAGCCTGGCTAATTTTCATATTTTTAGTAGAGATGGGGGTTTCACCATGTTGGCCAAGCTGGTCTCAGACTCCTAGCCTCAAGTGATCCACCCGTCTCGGCCTTCCAAAGTGCTGGGATTACAGGCATGAGCCACTGCGCCTGGCTGAAAACAAGGAAATTAATGAGATGATTTCAGACAGCAGTAAAGTTACAAAGAAAATAGCACAAGGTGCTGATGGGGAGGATGGAGAGAGTAGAGGCTGCTCACAGCGGTCAGGTCAGGGGATGCGCAGTCGCAGTGTGAGGCTGCCACTCACTCTCGGGGAGGGGTGTCCAGGCAGCAGGGGTGAGGGCAAAGGCCCTGATTGAGAGGAAGCTGATGTGGGGCCAGAAGGCATATACGTGGGCAGAGAGGCAGGCAAAGGCTGACCAGAGCACCCTGGCCACCGTGGCAGGCACATGGATTTTATTCTTAGGGCCACAGGACACCATTGAAGGGTACGAGTGGAAAAGCGACCCTCTGAGGTTGCGTGCAGGGCAGGCTGTAAGGGCTGGCATGTGCCGGGGCCCAGGGCAAGGGGCTGTGGGCTGATGTGGGCTGTGCTCATGGCCTGAGGGAGGAATTCAGGAGAATTCTGAGCCTTTTGGCCTGAGCTTCATGTTCTGAGATTGGCGAGTAGGAGAGAAAGAGGTTTGGTAGGAGTGAGGGGAATTAGCTGTGGGATTTGAGAAGGGCCCAGGCCTGAGCCCTGTGTTGATCCAGCATTTAGAGAAGGGAGAGGAGTGGGGTCCAGCGAAGTAGGCGGGGAGGGGGCCAGCAGTTTGTGAGGAGAGATGGGCATGACATAGAATACACACACACACACACACACACACACACACACACACACACACATATATATATATATATTTTTTTTTTTTTTGAGATGAGACCTATTGCCCAGGCTGGAGTGCAGTGGTGTGATCTCAGCTCACTGCAGCCTCCACCTCCCTGATTCAAATGATTCTCCTGCCTTAGCCTCCCAAGTAGCTGGGATTACAGGCATCTGCCACTACGCCCAGGTAATTTTTATATTTTTAGTAAAGACAGGGTTTCACCATATTGGCCAGGCTGCTCTTGAACTCCCAACCTCAGGTGATCCGCCTGCCTCGGCCTCCCAAAGTGCTAGGATTATAGACATGAGCCACCGCGCCCAGTCCAGAATATTTGTTTTTCAGTTAGAAATGTATTTGGCTTCTAGTAATGGAGACCAAACATAACAATGGTGAGAATCAGATAGACGTGTCCCCGCCTGTATTAGTGAAAAGTAGGATGTGTGCCTAGGGACAATAGAGTGGCCCCACAGATATGAGGGACACTGACACCACCTATCTTTATGTTTTTGTCAGCCTTAGCACACAACTTCTGTCCTCAAAGTCAACTCAGAGTCTGTGGTGGCTGCTGGACCTCCAGCCATCACATCTGTAGTCTCACACCTAGAAAGTGGGAGGACAGAAAAGCGTGATGGTCTCCTGCCACTTACTGGTCTCCCATTTAACCTGCTTTCCTGGTTAGGAAATTGTGAATTCCAGTCACAATTTTCATTATATTGCCTTTTCTGATTCTTGCTATCCTCATCTGTAAATATAAGGAACTCTGCACTCATTCATGCATGCATTCATGTATATTCAGGAGTAGGCTTGGGGTTGAGCCTACTACTAAATGCACCTGGGTAAGGTGATCAGCACGGCCTGGGATAAAAAGTGATCATCCCTATCTGTGAAATGATGAACACTGGACGAATGACAGGCTGGGTGCAAAGTGCTCCGTCTTTATTATTCCACTTCACGTTCTTAACAGCTCTGTGGGCTGCTGTATTTGCTGCATGAAGACAGTGGGCCTGCAGTAGGTTTGCCTCGTAGTGATCACCGCACTGTGTGGGTACTGGCAGTGAGGACCATGGTGTCTGCTGCACCTGTGCAGCCGGGTCACAGTGAGCCTCCCGCAGTCACTACTGTGGGCCCAGCAGACTTGCTGACGACGGGGACAGCTCCGTGCAGGAAGCCTCAGAACAATGCATCGCTGCAGCCCAGAGGTCTGGGCACGCCCACGGAGATTTCCCCTGTGTGTTCTGGAATGTTTAGTGTGGTTGACCTTGCCAGTGATTTATGAAGTACCTTAAAAATAGTTTTTACCTAGAAATAAAATATGCCCTTGATTCTTGTGCGTACAATGACCATTGTACTTGTGATGACTTCAGCTACAGTTGTTTGAGATCAGTATTATATTCACCCAGAATACTTAATCAAATAGTTCCCCTAACAAGTACTTGGTTTCTGAGCAGAATTTCCTCTAGTGGTACAAGGAAACCATTCATGTCTTATCCTTAAGAGGTGATGGATAAAATTATCCTGATTATGAAGAAATTATTTGTCCAGTGAATAAAGTCTGCCGACCCTATTGTATAGACATCCACATTTTTCTGAGTCTGACCTCACTCAATTATGGCCACAGTGGGTGGTGGCCCTGCCTGTGCCGGGACACCTCTCTCCCCCGATGTGGTCACTGTCCCTGGTGTGAGACGTTTCCTGCCCAGGTCAGGCCTCGTCTGGCTCTGGCCTGGACCTTAATCCTCCTAACTGCACTCATCCACGTAGAGAGGGCACTTTGATTTATGGTGTTTACATTTGTGTTTCTCATTAGCCAGCATTTCTTTTGTGCAGTCTGTGTCCCAAATGTCCTTAATTTGTAGGTTATCAGTAGGCAGAAGGGCAGCAGCTTGTAATGTCCCTTGTGGGGCCTGGGGAGTCCTTCTTGCCTGGCGGAGGGATACACTGAGGGCTGCACCCCCAAGTCATTCCCACGCTCTCTCCACAGAATCAGTCCAGAGGCTGGGAAAGAAAAATGGCTAACCTCTCCAAGGGCTACTTTTTTAAAAAAATAGATTTTATTATTTTTAAAGAGCATTTTCAGGTTCACAACATAGTTGAGGGGAGAGTATTTTCAGCAATATTTTGCTGACATACATTACCTCATGTGATTCTCATTACAGTCTTGTGAATTAAGCATGGGAGGTACTGTCATTCTATTTGGAAAAATTAAGGAAGTGATGTTCTGAGCACTAAGTAAGTTCAAGGATATGTGACTAGTCTGGGAAGTACAAGGATGTGGGACTAGCCCGGTAAGTACTAGGATATGGGACTATGCCGGTAAGTGTAAGGATGTGGGACTAGCACCAGGTCTTTCTTCTGACTCTCGGCTGCATGCTCAGTCTATATCTGTTCACACAGGAGAGGGCAGGTGCATCATGATGTGGCACTGGAGGGTGTCTGCAGGGCATGAATAGCAGTACCTCTTCTATACACAGCACTGCAGCAGGTGCAACCACAGACCCCATTACTCTGTATCTGGAGGACATAGCATATGGAAGAAGTTTCCTAAGACCATTGTTGAAGATAAATGTCTACACGTTCAAGTTGTCATGGAAACTTGAAAGTGCCACATCTACACAGAAGGACTGCTTGGTCCATGGGGGAAGTGGTTGTTATCAAACAGGGTTGAGCCAGATGGAGTTGGATCTTGCATGGGGCTCACAGAATGCGGGTGTGGCTTGGAAGGGAGGCGTGCTTGGGAGGGGAGAGGGATGAGACTCTGAGCTGCCTTCCCGTGAGCCCAGCGTGGACCAGGGGTAGGTGGCAGGACAGCCGGGCAGCCCTTTCTAAAGCATGCTGGCAGGGGCCTTACTAAACAACCCAAGGAGCAGGCAAACAGATCAACTGAATCGCAAAAAGGCTGCACAGCAGTGCCTGAGCTGCCACCAAATGTGGTCTTCTCACAAAACACGTGGAGGGAAGTGCAATCCCCTTTCCAAACTTCAGAAGATTAAAAGAGTAAACACCTCCAAAGTCAACAAACGATGCCATCAGGGCAGGAGAGCCAGGGGGAAACAGGGGAGAAGAGAAGGTGGGGACAAGAGCTAGGAATTCTGGAAAGAACAGTGCTTACCATCACAGAGAGGCTGTTGTAGTGGGTGGTGAAAAGAAAACAAAAATATTAAAACCAGCGAGAAGGGCTGTGGGGGAAAATGAGAAAATAAATGAAAAGTGGAAGAGGATTTAATGAGTTCTGGGAAGAAAACACTTCCCTGGAGTGGGAGGCTAAAGGGATAGGAGGTAGAAAGAAGCTCTTTAGAGTTGAGAATGACTGAAATGGTTCCTGACTCAACCGTTTTGAATTACAGTTTTGTATGTAAAATTAAGTTACGTGTAGCCATTGCGGACAGGATGTGCAACCTCTCTATTGATAATGCTGTCGGCTGCTCCACGGATTTATAAGCATCATTGGATCCAAAATAAGTTGCCCTTTATCCCCCAGCCTGGAAGTGATTAGGCAGGACTTCTCTTTGGTCACTCTCAGCTGTCGCTGAGAGAGAAGGAAAGAACTAGGGAAACAGGTGCATCTTCTTGGGGTCAGGAATCTCCGTGGTTTAACCAGCTCACTAGAGGCAGCTCTCAGGGGCGAAGGTGGCAAGAGCACTAGAGAAGCCGCAGCCAGGAGGCAAGTGAGCAAGGGAGGGGCCTGAGGTCTCAGGGCAATGGGGTCCACAGGTGGCACAATGCCTGTTATCCGGCCAGGAGAATTATCGGCCCAGAGACACCAGGTCCAGGGCCAGGCTGGACACGGATGTAGACGTCATACCAGGCATTTGTGTGCTATGCCGAGAGGTGGGCAGGGTAGAGGCACTGGAACCAACAGAGGGCTCGGTCAGGTTGGCCTCAGGGAAAGGTCACTCTGGCAATACTGATGCCTCTCTCCTCCCAGCCCTTTAAAAATCTAAGTGGATTCACATTTCCTTAGTTTCCTCAGGAGCCTAGGACACAAGATACACAGTTCCCACCCATGCCCATGCAGAGGGTTGCTGGGGGGATGTGTGCAGGCATCGCTGAAGGGGGAGGCATGGGGTGGAGTTTCAGCTGAAGTGGGGAGCAGACAGAGGAGCAGAGAGACCCATGGGGCATCAGCTGATACACAGCCATGTGCACACCTTCCAAGTGACAAGGGTTGTGTGGAGGCCATTTTGCGCCCTGCAGAAGATCCCTGTGGAGCTCAGTGCAGACATTTGGCCTGATGGTTGGTACCCCTGGGGCTGGGCTTAGGGCGGGGATTTTAATTTTTCTTTTTTTTTTTTTATTTTGAGACAGTGCCTTGCTCTGTTGCTCAGACTGGAGTGCAGTGGCACAGTTTCCGTTCACTGTAACCTCTGCATCCTAGGCTCCAGCAATCTTCCTACCTCAGCCTCCTGAGTAGCTGGGACTACAGATGTGCACCACCATACCCAGATAATTTTTGTATTTTTTGTAGAGACGGGGTTTTGCCAGGTTGTCCAGGCTGGCCACAAACTCCTGGGCTCAAGCAATCCTCCTGCCTCGGCCTCCCGAAGAGCTGGGATTACAGGTGCAAGCCAGGCCAGGGGTGGGAGTATTTAAAAAGCTCTTTATTTAGAAATAATTTTAGAGTTACAGGAAAGTTGCAAATAAAGTGCAGAGAGTTTTAACCAATACAGTATGCACATTTTAGAGACACCCTAGCATGATGATGAAAACCAAGAGATGAACAGTGCAGTATCATTGGGTGAATGGCAGCCTTTATATGATTCCAGCGCTTTTCATGCTGCGATCCTGTTTCTCTTCCAGGATCCCACCTTGCACGCAGCCCTCACGTCTCCTCAGTCTTATCCAGTCTGCAACAGTCCTCATTTTGCCCCTTTCCTTTCATGCCCTCAAGACTTGGAAGGATGCTGCCAGTTACTAGGCAGAATGTCACAGTCTGGGTGGGTCTGTAGTTTTCTCATGATGAGGTCACACACTTCTGGCAGGAGTGTCCAGAGCTGGTGTGCCCTTCTTGGTGCAGGGATGGGGAACCCGATGCAATATGGCTTGTTACTGTCTTTCTGACGATCATTTCTGTCATAAACACTATAGGTCTCTATGTAAATTCAAGTAGCTGAGCAAAGGGTGGGGTGAAAGATGTTTTCCCTCTTTTGAGAGTGGAGCCGTGAGCACCTAAGAAGCACAACCACTGTCATCCACTAGCCCTTGGGCTCACAGGAGCCTCAGATTGGACCCAGCTCATCTGCCTGTAAATCTGAAACTCACTGCATGACACTCTCCTGAGACAGGTGTCCAGGTTCTTCCTGCAGGGATGGGGAGTGGCCCTTCATGGGGCAGTCCAGTCGGCCGCCCCCGGGCAGGACCTTCTGTTCCGCTCCCAATGCCTCTCCAGTGCCTGGCACACAGAGGTCCTTGGTACGGATCTGCTAGACGAATGAACGTCAGAACACTCTTTGTGTTGAGCTGATCTCAGAGTTCCTCTAAATTCTACTCTTTGGGTCCATTTCTGTCCTCTGAATCACACACAAACACACACTCTTCTCAGTTTTAATTTTTCTTGTTAGACTTAGTTTTCTTTGCTACTAAATTAAGTTAAACTTTGTTTCCCTCAATTTGATAATCTTTGTTTTTCCCAATTTTTTAATTATGGTAAAATATAATCACATAAAATTTACAATCCTAACCATTTTTAAGTGTGCAGTTCAGTGGTATTAAATACATTCATAATGCCGTGCAAACATGATCGCCATCCATCCACAGCACCCTTTTTGACTTGCAAAACTGAAACAGCACTATTCTACTTTCTGTCTCTATCGCTCTGAGTATTTTTGGGACCTTGTAAGTGGAATCATGCCATCTCTGTCCTTCTTCTTCTTTTTTCTTTTTTTGAGACAGAGTCTCACTGTTTCACCCAGGCTGGGGTGCAGTGGTGTGATCTTGGCTCACCGCAACCTCCACCTCCCCAGTTCAAGCGATTCTCCTGCCTCAGCTTCCTGAGTAGCTGGGATTACAGGCGTGCGCCACCATACCCAGCTAATTTTTGTGTTTTCAGTAGAGATGTGGTTTTGCCATGTTGCCCAGGCTGGTCTCGAACTGCTGACCTCAGGTGATCTGCCTGCCTCGGCCTCCCAAAGTGCTGGGATTACAGGCATCAGCCACCATGCCTGGCCCCATCTCTGTCCTTCTCTGACAGGCATATTTCACTAAGCATCATGGTCTCAAGGTTCATCCATGTTGTAGCATGTGTTGGAACTTTCTTCCTTTTTGAGGCTGAATCATACTCCATTGTAGGGATACAGCACGTTTTGCTTCTCTGTGATAAGCATCTGTGATGATGCTTGGGTGCCTCCATATTTTGGCTACTGTGGACAGTGCTGCTATGAACATGGATGGGGGAAGGTCATCCTTTGTCTTTGTAATTTCAATCAAGTGAGGTGGGCAGCAGGAGTGGGCTGCTGGCTGAGATTCCCAAAGCACATGAGAGCTTGACCAGAAGTGTATTGGTTTCATTATTTTGGGCATGGTGTAACTGATCCTAGAAATAACCCCACCCAGAGCTGACCTGTAACAGTCAAGGGGGCCTCTGGGTCATCAGCTTCCAGTAGGCCCTGTCTGGCACCCGTATTCCATGACCGAGCTCCCAGACCCTAGACCACCTGGAGCCGGGCACAAGTCGGATCCCTCAGTGCCCAAGAAGCCTTGTCTGCCCTGCTCTCTGCAGAGGGGCCCTGCCCCAGCCCTTCCTGTGCAGTAGTCCAGGTGCAAGATCCCCCAAAGTGCTCTTCTGTTTTCTGGAGTTCAGGTCCTTCTGAGGATGACCTGTTCATGGCACAAATGCTTCAGCCCTCCAGAGATTTTGTCTTTGTCCATACTTCCTGGGGTCCTGTGCAAACAAAGCAGCCAGGTCTTAGAGATGGCACAGGGAGTCTGAGCCAGGGGAGGAGGAGGGGAGAGCAACCAGGAACCAGAGATGATGAATGATCCAGAAGGAATCCTTTGGAGAAATGGGATGTGAGTGTTTTTGTTTTAAATTTTCTCATCAATATTATTTTATTGTGCCCTTAGCATTAGATGCTTTAAGTTGTCTATGACACGATGATACTATCATGTAGTTAATACACACCGCAGAAAAAACTCTGTTTCAGGTCTCAAGTACAATTGCCTGCAGGTGCCTGGCAATAACACACACTTAGGGAAGCAGGCAAGGCGGCCCTTCCACAAGGACAGTGATGACTGCACCTGAGTTGAATGGCTGTGTGGGAGCCCTGGCCCAGTGTGTTCCTGCCAGGTACTGAAAAGCAGGTTGATTTTAAGCCAAACACACCTGCAGGCCTGATGTGGCCCAAGGGCGGCTGGTTTGCTTCCTATGTTCTACGCCATCTAAATGTGGAGCTCTTCATTGAGCAAGATAGAGTGAAATCCAAGTCAATACCCTCTGATGGCTTCATCTTAAACTAATGGCTATGGCTTAAGTTAATGGCTTGATTTAAAGTTGACTTAGCTCAGAGTCTTGTCAGCAATAATCCACAGGTGGGATGACATCAACAGGATTTTGAAGAAGGGGCCAGGTGACCAGATTTGTTTGTAGGAGATTCCCAGGCAGCACACTCAGGTCTTTCCAGTCAAGGAGATGTCCTGAGGGGTTGTGCTGTAGTCCAGGTGAAAGGGGCCAAAGTTGTGATCCAGAGAGGCAGCTGGGGAGGTGGAAAGCAGAGGCCTGAGGCACCTCTCAAGCCATGGCCTTCAGACTAAACAGTTGCATATTCCCCAGGAATTTTGAAAATGATGCACATTTAAAGATGACACTAATTATGTTATCTTGTATTTTATAATTGCAAGGGATGTAATTTGCATATGTATTAGTCATTTAAAGTAAACATAACACTCTTTAAAACATATATGTAATAGAAATGAAGTCTCTTGCAATTTGATACTCATCATCACCTATTTAAAAATACATTTGAGGCCAGGTGCGGTGGCTCAAACCTGTAATCCCAGCACATTGGGAGGCTGAGGTGGGTGGATCACTTGATAAGGTCAGGAGTTCGAGACCAGCCTGTCTAACATGGTGAAACCCCATCTCTACTAAAAACACGAAAATTAGCCTGCCGTGGTGGTGTGTGCCTGTAGTTTCAACTACTTGGGAGGCTGAGGCAGGAGAATAGCTTGAACTTGGGAGGCAGAGGCTGCCGTGAGCTAAGATCATGCCATTGCACTCCAACCTGGGTGACAGAGGGAGACTCTGTCTCTAAAATAAATAAATAAATAAATAAATAAATAAATAAATAGAATTCAAATCTTTAATAGCTGGAAACTTAACACTGTTCCTTTTTCTCCTTACATTGTATTTCCATTTCCCACCTCCCTCTTTGAATTTTATCTTAATATATTTTTTAATGGCTGAAAGTCTTTTATTGATATATTTATTAATCTTCCCTGTGGCAAAATATGTATATGGCAAAAATATGTATAAAAATAAAAATAGATTTTTCAAAGTAGTTCATGAGATTACAAGGCTCTTAGAAGTGTTAAGAATATTTATTGTTAGTTGAATTACTATAATATTATTAGTATGCAATTGATGAAAATACCATGAATATATTATAAATTTGGAGAAAGTACATAAAAGTAAAAATTTTGTGGTAAATTTATTTTTTAGTGTTAAAGGAGATATATGGGACATTTTAATAAATTAATTCATGCATACAGAGATGAATATTACTTATTTTCAGTTTCTATAAATCTAAGCCTGAGAACCCTTACTCTCTTATATAAGTAGATGAGAATGGAGTTTTATTTTATCAGTACTTTGAACTGTTTCCTAGCTATTTGCCAAAAATCAAATAGTAATCTATCATCAAATATTATTTTCAGTGAATTGTCAGCTGACACATTCACTAGGTTTTCCTTCAATTTTGTTGAAAGCAAAGAATTGGAAACCAAGCAGCATGACAGTGAGTCTTGAGAGCTGCTTGTGCCTCTAAGGTACTCACATGTCTTCTCTCAAAAGAGGGAAAATGTCTCTCTGCTCTGCTCAGCCTCCAAATTTACAAAGAGGCCTATGGAGTTTACTATGGAAATGACTATTATGACAGAAAGATAGAAGAGCTTTTTTGCTTGAACCAGGGAAATATTCTCCAACTCTAATGTCTAAAATGGATGATTCTTATAGCACACATGGCCACCAGCTGAGGTTGTCCAATCCAGTGGGTACAATGGTTTCAGGAAATTGGGAGAACAAAATCACTGTCGAGCTTTTAGGAGTTTAGAGGGAGTTAGCAGAACATTTAAACTTGTATATTTTGCAAGGTGCTCCCAAAAGGCTGAGATGTTTTTGTTGGTCTTTTGATTAATTTCAGACTCCAAAATGTACCTGTGGTGTCTCTAGCATCCTTTACAATGCGTGAGTTGAGAGGGCTTAAGTCACAAGCTCTATCCATTAGACAAGTGTGTGCAATATTCTTGTTTGTAGCACCAGGATTTTGAATAAAATAGCCTTCTTCTTGGATGTTCTCACATTTGTTACTAGAATGCAAAGTGAGAAGCTAAGAAGGAACTGGGTTGGATTCAGCAGAACTGAAATGATTTGCAGCCTCTACTCCTCTGATGACACTTTAATGTGACCTTGCATTCTTTGACTTTCAGGCTTTTTCTCCTCCAACCCCAACTCCTGGGAAATTAACCTCTCTGAAGGCAAATATACACATCTCATAAGGTTTTTTGGTACCCCAGCCATGTGGCTATAGATGAGGAGACTTTCATTACCATGAGATCCAATGTCAGTAATTTAATCCACTCATTCTTGCTGCACCTGCTTTGCTAAGCAATGTTCTGGGTGGTTTGAAGCACACAAAACTGAATAACACATGGACGCAGACTCTGAGGAGCTAAAAGAAGTTGGTTTTATATGTCATAAACCCAAGAGAAGAACCAAAGAAATGAACAATGTAGAAGGAGGCAATTGACAAAGATGAAAGTTAGAATGAATGATATTAAAATAATAGCAGTGATAAATAAAACCAAAACCAGTTTTTACAGAAGTCAAATTAAATATATAAAAGCTGATTCTTTCAAAAGACCAATTAAATTTACAAATACCCAACAAACTTGATTAAGGAAAAGGAGAGAAAGCAAAACTAACTACAGATATAACAGAGATATTAAAAATTATAAGTAGTATAATATGTAACTCAATGACATCAAATATGAATAGAAAATATATCAGAAATAGATGATTTTCTAGGAAAAATGTAAACCACAGCTATGGTCTGAATGTTTGTGTCCCCTCCCAAATTCATACATTGAAGTCCTAACCCCAAGGTGATGGTATTTGGAGGTGAGCCCTTTAGCGGGTGACTAGGTCATGGGAGTGGAGCTCTCATGAATGCGGTTAGTGCCCTTATAGAAGAGGCCCAAGAGAGACTCCTTACCCCTTTCATCATGCGAGGACACAGCAAAACAGTGCTGTCTGTGAACCAGAAGGCGGGCTTTCACCAGACACCAAATCTGCTGATTTCTTGCTCTTGGACTTCCCAGCCTCCAGAGTTGTGAGAAACAAATTCCTGTTGTTTATAAGCTACCCACTTAATGAGATTTTGACAAAGCAGTCTGAACGCACTAAGATAACCATCAAAATTAACCTAAGAAGGAGGAGAATACTAACCAGATAAAAAGTGACAAAAGAGGTGAGAAAAGTACTTAGATAGCTTTAATTTAAAAAATTCGGCTGGGCGTGGTGGCTCATGCCTGTAATCCTAGCACTTTGGGAGGCCGAGGCAGGTGGATCATGAGGTCAGGTGATTGAGACCATCCTGGCTAACATGATGAAACTCCGTTTCTACTAAAAATACAAAAAAAATTAGCCAGGCATGGTGGCAGGCGCCTGTAGTCCCAGCTACTTGGGAGGCTAAGGCAGGAGAATGGCATGAACCCAGGAGGCAGAGCTTGCAGTGAGCCGAAATCGCTCCACTGCACTCCAGCCTGGGCGACTGAGCAAGACTGTGTCTCAAAAACAAAAAAATTCAAATAGATTTTGAGAAGAGCTAATTATAGTATGCCATTTCTGTTTTAAGCTGTTTTAGATCATAGAAAAAGTTACAAAGTTCCACAATTTGTTTGTAAGGCTACTGCAACCATAATTCCAAACCTATAACAAGACCATTTTCACTTACAACTATAGATAAAAATTCTAAATAATTAACTATACTTATCAAGCAGCATATTCATAGACTGATACAACATAATGTGGTAGAATATTAAAAATGGAATAATTACCACCTGGAGAGGAGGAAGAAGATACTGAAAAAGTACTCCAAGAAATAATGGTTGAAAACTTCCAAAATTTGGTGAAGTCCAGAAACCTACAAAGCTCCAGAAGTTGAGTGAACCCCAAACAGGATAAATCCAAAGAGATCCACACCAAGGCACACCCTAGTCAAACTTCTGAAAACTAAAGACAGAAAAGTCTTGAAAGCAACAAGAGAGGAAAAACACCTCCTTACTCACAGGGAAAAACAATTCAAATGACAATAGATTAATCAAGATCAAACCTCCAACACCAGAAAGAAGTGGCATAACAAGTGCTGAAAAAGAGAACTGTCAACCCAGAATCTTATATTCAGTGAAAATATCCTTCAAGAGTGAAGGGAAAATTGAAACATTAACGATGAAGGAAAGCTAAGAGAATCTGTTGCCAGCAGACCTACCTTAAAAGAGTGGTTATAGGAAGTTCTCTAAACAGGAAATGATAAGAAAAATCTGAGAACATCAGGAAGGAAGCAAGAACATGAAGAACAAAAATATGGTTAAGCCCAATAGTCTTTTCTTCTCTTATGTTTTCTAGTTTGTTTGACAACTAAAACAAAAATTATAACTCTAATATAGTTCTAATGGCATGTGAAGAGGATGTCAGTGGGGATGGTGGAGCAAGGATCTCAAACCCCTCTCCTTCTCTTTATAAAATTAATAATAACACTGCTAAGAATTGTGAAAACTAACTTTTTCAGAATTCTGGAAACTGACAAAGCCTGTCACAATCTGGAAAGCATTTACTCAAGAAAAACACTGAGTTGAGGTAAGAACAGCAAGCTTTGTAGCATTTTAACGAGCCCTATTTCTGTCTTCCCTGTACAGCTTGGCAGTAGCCTTGGAAGCCAACAACCCACAGCAGAGGTAAAAGACAGCAGCCCAGCAGCCAGTGGAGAGGCCAGAATGGGGCTGCAGCTTCTCCAAAGACCCATTCCCAGAGAACTGCCATTGTTTGACCTGCTAGTCATTCCCCACTCATAAGAGTTTTCTTTATTTGGTCTGACTCAGAGCTTGCCCAGTGCAAATAACCTTTTCCTCAGTGACATTTGTCAAAAACAATCAGTGGTGATGGTTTAGCATCACTGCTGCCTGAGGTGATGATAATAGTTGGGGCAAATGACAAGCTGACCATAAAAACCCAAAGGGAAAAGCTGGAGACAGATGTCCAAAGGAGGCTTAGAAAAACTCTGACACATCCTGGGAACCTGGAAGGCCATTTGCATGCACAGGGTAGTGCAAATGCCCAGGGCTGTGCATGTGTTCAGGAAGGAGCTGAGAAACTCTAAGCTCTCACTTCTGGCTGATATGGAGGTTCTGAAGAGCAAAAAGGAGAGCCTAAGGCAGAGCTGTCAACTACTTGGCTGAGTGTAGAAGGCATTTCCCAAAATGTACTCAGAATCCCTTGGCAACGACTGGGAAACTTAATGGTTTCAGACAGTTAAGAAAATGTATGCACAATTTTGAGCTGCCAACTGAGCTAACTGAGCAGAGACTTCTCTGGTCATTTACGACAAAAAGACAGAGTCTACAGTATTAATTCAGGAAAGTCACTAAAACAAACAAACAGCAGCAGCAAGAACAACAATAAATGACAACAAAAAGAAATCCCAGGGAGTGGAGAGAACCTGAATTTCAAAGCAACCACATTACATCATTTGAGATGTCCAGTTTCAACATTCAAAGAAACAAGAAAATATGGTCCATAAATAGGGGTACAAAGCAGTCAAGAGAAACTGTCCTTGAGGAAGTCTGTACAATGTCCTTAGTAAATAATACTGAAGCTATTTTAAATATAAAGAACTAAGGAAACCATATCTAAAGAACTAAAGGAAAGTATGAGAATAATGTTTCATCAAATAGAGAATATCAACAAGAGATAGAATTATACAAAAGAATCAGTAGAAATTCTAGAAATTCTAGAGCTAAAAATAATAACTGAATTGAAAAATGTTCACTAGAGAGGCTGAATGGGAGATTTGGGCTGGTAAAAGAATCATCAAGCATACGCAATACGTATAATGAGAGTCCTGGAAGGAGATGAGGGAAAGGGATAGTAAAAATATATGAAGAAATAAGGGCTAAACCCCACACATTTGATGAAAAACTTTCATCTCTACATGCAAGAAGCTCAATGATTTCCAGGTGCAATAAACTCAGAGATCCACACCTCCGCACCTCATAAACAAACTGACAAAAACAAAGACAAAGAGAGAACCTTGAAAACAGCAAGAGAGAAGTGATTTATCACTACCTGTGATCCTCAATGAGATTAACGGTTAATTTTTAAAAAATCTGAAATGGGGAACAGAAAGCAGTGGGATGACGTATTCAAAATGCTGAAGGAAAAGTACATCAACTGCCCACGCGGGCGGCGCCCGCCTGGAGGGTGGGGATGCGGGGCGCGGAAGGGCCATGCACCGGGGTCTGCACCTGCCGCGTTCTGCGCCCCGCGTGCGCGCTAGATGGTGAACCTGGCGGACACCGTGTGCTCCGGCTTCTGCAGAAGAGGAGGGGAGGGCAGTGAGAGATAGGAATCTCCTCCAGATTCAAGACCACAATCAACCCATCCCTTGGAAAGTGCAATTTAACCTGGGCAATAGCAGTCGCCTGAGCAGCCAATGCCGCAACTCCAGACAAAGGAAGCATCTCCTCAGGGGTGAACTAAGCTGCGTTTGGGAGAGGAAGGATTTGCAGGCGCATGGCGGCGGTAAAGTCAACGTCCCTATCATAAAGCAATACTGACGCAAAGGCTGCTGGCCCGACGGCTGCTGCAGAGTCTCCTGGACTGCGTCTCCCTCTACCTGCAGCCCAGACGTAGCTTCTGGCAGAGCGCTTCTAACCGCGCAGGAGTGGCGTGCCAGAGACTCCTCATGGCCTTCGCTCTCTAAGATCCCTTGGGGTGGTGCCTGGCTGAATGCAGGGCCTCATTCCAGAGCTTGCAGCATGAGAACACCTACTGGGACCCTTAGCAAAGTACTGCCATGGAGTCAGCCCCAGAGCTCTTCACCGCTGGATGGGCAGCGGACTTGCCCCAGCTTGGGTGGGGAGGTCCCGCGAAGAACTCGCCTCTTGGGGCCCGGCTGCAGGGCTCAGGCCAGGCCGTGGGAAGAAGACAAAGGCAGCGTGAGGAAACCTTGGCTTTGACCACTTTTCCTGTTGTCATCCTTGGCTTAGCTCAGCACCGGGCTTACCAGATGGAATAGTATTCTGTAAAGCAGCTTTGACCCTCTGGTCATTCCCATTGGGGAAAGATGAAACCGCAGGCTGGTGGGGGTGGGGTGTTCTTGGACGACTCAACCCTAGGGACCTGTGACTTGTGTTCGTCGGGGCCGGTGTCACTTCCAGTTTTGATCCAGGCCCTTTCACTGTGCAATTATTTATTGGGTTCCTTTGGAGTAGTGGGAAAATTGTAATGTTTTATGTAGAAAAATGCTTCGCTCTTCCAGTGACCGTGTTCAAGGAAACGATTATTGTTGTTGTTCTTGTGTTCCTGAGTTTCATGAGTTAAATCATCCTTTCACCCAGCTAATATGTTTTGTCGTTTAGGATGTAGATAGTCTCTTTAGGCAGTTATTTTTGTTTTTATTTAGACTATCAAGATTAGGCCCTGAACACAACCTGTTAACGATATCCCAATGTCTAAAATTATCTAAAAACTCAGGCATTCTTCCATTTTTTTTTTTTTTTGAGACGGAGTCTCGCTCTGTCCCCCAGGCTGGAGTGCAGTGGCGCCATCTCGGCTCACTGCAAGCTCCGCTTCCCGGGTTCATGCCGTTCTCCTGCCTCAGCCTCCGGAGTAGCTGGGACTATAGGCGCCTGCCACCACTCCCGGCTATTTTTTTTTTTTTTTGTATTTTTAGTAGAGATGGGGTTTCACCTTGTTAGCCAGGATGGTCTCAATCTCCTGACCTCGTGATCCACCTGCCTCGGCCTCCCAAAGTGCTGGGATTACAGGCGTGAGCCACCGCGCCCAGCCTCTTCCATTCTTATCTAACTGAAAGATTTCCAGCAGTTGGCACCATGTGCCCACCCTCAGGTTCTATTCTAGTGGTGGTTGAATGTTCTCATATACTCCATGTGAGAGCACGGTTTTAGCCAGAAATCACACTTCTCATCCTGGAGGAATTTGTTTGCATTTCGTTTGCCACTTAAAATTAGCTGTGGTCTGCTCAGCCAGGGGACAATGGAGCTTCAGGAAGGTCTGAGGCAACCTCCTCCCTGGTTCTGTCAATAAAAATCCAATGTTAAGGCAATTCCTAAACAGACATGCACCTAGCAACTTGCTGTATGTGTTCATTCTTTATTGCTTTCAGCTTCAGGGGGTGTAACAAGTATAAATGTTTGGTTTCCCTATGAGGAAGAAGAGGAAGAAGAAGTAGGAGAAGGAGAAGAAGGGAAAGAAGGAGAAGAAGAAGAAGAAGAAGAAGAAGAAGAAGAAGAAGAAGAAGAAGAAGAAGAAGAAGAAGAGGAGGAGGAGGAGGAGAAGGAGGAGGAGGAGAAGGAGGAGGAGGAGAAGGAGGAGGAGGAGGAGACGATGGCAGGGGACAGGGGAGACCCAACTTTCTATCAAAGTTCTGTAAGAGATTTCTTCTTACAGAATGGAAGATTTCTTCTTTTTTCTTTTTTGGAAATAAAGTCTTGCTCTGTCGCCAAGCTGGAGTGCAGTGGTGCAATCTCCGCTCGCTGCAACCTCCAGCTCCCTGGTTCAAGCGATTTTTCTGCCTCATCCTCCTCAGTAGCTGGGATTACAGGCATGCGCTACCACACCCAGGTAATTTTTTCATTTTTAGTAGAGACGGGATTTCACCATGCTGGCCAGGACTGTCTTGGTCTCCTGACCTCGTGATCTGCTCACCTTGACCTCCCAAAGTGCTGGGATTATAGGCGTGAGCCACCGTGCTAGGCCAGAGATTCTTTTATTATTATTATTATTATTATACTTTAAGTTCTAGGGTACATGTGCATAACGTGCAGATTTGTTACATATGTATACTTGTGCCATGTTGGTGTGCTGCACCCATCAACTCATCAGCACCCATCAACTCGTCATTTACATCAGGTATAACTCCCAATGCAATCCCTCCCCACTTCCCCCTCTCCATGATAGGCCCCAGTGTGTGATGTTCCCCTTCCAGAGTCCAAGTGATCTCATTGTTCAATTCCCACCTATAAGTGAGAACATGCGGTGTTTGGTTTTCTGTTCTTGCGATAGTTTGCTGAGAATGATGGTTTCCAGCTGCATCCATGTCCCTACAAAGGACATAAACTCATCCTTTTTTATGGCTGCATAGTATTCCATGGTGTATATGTGCCACATTTTCTTAATCCAGTCTGTCACTGATGGACATTTGGGTTGATTCCAAGTCTTTGCTATTGTGAATAGTGCCACAATAAACATACGTGTGCATGTATCTTTATAGCAGCATGATTTATAATCCTTTGGGTATATACCCAGTAATGGGATGGCTGGGTCATATGGTACTTCTAGTTCTAGATCCTTGAGGAATCGCCATACTGTTTTCCATAATGGTTGAACTAGTTTACAATCCCACCAACAGCGTAAAAATGTTCCTATTTCTCCACATCCTCTCCAGCACCTGTTGTTTCCTGACTTTTTAATGATTTGGCCAGTGATTCTTACATCTACCTTCAGTGGGAGATGAGGAAGATCATTATGGCTTAGACAATGCTGCACATGTAGGTTGCTGGTATGTTCTGAATCCATGTGCATAAAGCACTTCCCGTTTTTCTACTGTAATGGAGACTCTCCAGCTCAAGGCCTAGAGTATTTGATCCCAAGATCAAGACATTATGCCCCTTGAATAGTAGTGCTGTTTGATTTCATGTGTCACATTAACACACAGCTCTCCTATATTCCTTCACTAACCTCAGGATTGAGCAAGGTCTTTTAAATTTTTTTTTTTTTTGGTTCAAATTATTGACCTGGGAGCAGGGTGCTAGTTCTATGGTCAGCATTCAACATTTTTTTTTTCAGTGGAGATTTTCCTTTGGGCTATACTTGCCTTCCAGTACATTTCTGCAATATGTGGTGGTAATTTTCCTGAACTTCCTCCTACTGCCTCTTATACTCACCTTCCTGAAATAATTTGCCTCACTTAAATAAGTTTTCTTAGAGGGTAGGTTGTCAGGCAATTAAAAAAATTAGATTCCAAGAAATCTATTCTGTTTGACTTTTTTGAGATTCTGTGTGTTCACAACAGTACTAAATCAAACTCTGATTTGGGGGAAAAAAGTATGTCAACCAAAAATTTTATATACAGCAAAATCATTCTTCAAAAATGGAGGTGAAATTAAGACATTCTCAGGCAAATTTAAGTGATGAAGTTTGTCATTAGTAGACCTGCCCCCCACACAATGCTAAAGGGAATCCTTCAGGTTAAAATGAAAGGACACTAGTCAGTAGGTCAAATCCACATGAAGAAATACAAGCACCTCATAGATAAATATAAAATATAGCATAATGTTTTTTCTTTTTTTCTCATTTCTGATTTAAAAGTCAATGCCATAAAGTAATAATTATAAAACTGTGTTAATGGATGTACAAAAAGATGTAATTTCTATGATGATAATTGCACAAAGAAAGAAATGAAAAGAATAGAGCTGTATGGAAGCAAAAGTTTTTATATACCATTAAAATTAAGTTGCTATTAACTTGAACTAGATTGTTTTAAGTTAGAATGAAGTATAATCCCCAAAGCAACCACTAAGAAAAATAACTCAAAAACAATCTTAAGGAAACAAGGGAATTAAAATGGTACATTAGAAAATATCTATTTAACATAAAAGATGGAGAGAAAAACTTTACATGTATGTAGATAAAATAATGATGTAACAAAGCTTGATCCAGTTTTTTTGACGTTTGATGGTTGACAGCTTTGAAGCCTCATCCTTCCTCCTTCTGTTTCTGCTTCACGTCTGGGCAAACTGATAAGAAAGCCTGGGTTCTCCCTCCTTCAACCAGGGGAGGTTTGAACCACATGCAGGAACCTATGCTCTGGCCCTACTACTCCCTAACCGCCATAAATACCCCAAGCTTTTGTCTGCTCTCTCAAGCCATTTTTTGGCACTGCTTGTGAGCCACAGTACTCTTTTCAGAAAGCCTCATTATATGAGTCATGAACCATTCCATTTTCTCTTGGAGTGAATATAGTATCATTAGTCTTGACATCTAAATCAAATTTTGAAAGAGATTCATCCTATGTAGGGTGACCACAAACAAATCAAGACAATTGTAAACGGAGAGGGGTATATTGACTTATAAAAAGATAGGTGCTTATATGTCACTTGAACTGATGAAATAATGACAGCATTAGACTGTGATATTTTGTATATACGGTGTAATACTACAGCAGCCATATACACAAAATCTACTCAAAGAGCTACATGTTCAAAAACAGTATAAAGCAAAATAGAATTCTGAAAGTTTTCAAGTAACTCGCAGTAAAGCAAGTAAAACAAAACAGAGAAATAAAAAACAAAACAAAATATTCAAATCCTTTTTGATCCTGAAGTGGATTAGGTGTCGCTGTTGCTGCTCATGTTGACTCTGGAACCATAGCCAGACATGGGACTGGAGGATGAGCAAAAGATGCTGAGCAGGTCCTGAGATCCTAAGGAGGAGGAAGAAGAAGAGGAGGAATGAGTGAATCCCCTAACAACAGTGAGAGAGCAATATGAGCAGTTGGAGGAATGTGTAAAGGCCTGGGAGCAGTTAGAGCTCTGTGACAAGCATGTAGCCTCTTGATCACATACAGAAGAAGATTGCAAGAGGAGCTCTTTGACTTCTTGCATGCAAGGGACCATTGCTTTGCCCACAAACTCCTTAACAACTTGAAATAAATGTGAGGACTTATTCACCCCAGCCTTCATCACCTGGGCATCAGGATATTTCTTTATGGTTTTGAATATGCCATTTGTTTCTTATTTGTATAACTGTAAGTTCATATGAACCTCATAGATTTTGGCTTAGTCCAGTAGCTTCTATGTAATTTGCAGTGATTCCATCTTAATAAAGTTCTGTGATCTGCAAAAAAATAAAGTGGCAGCCTTAAGACCTAACACACCATTAATGATATTAAATATAAATAGTCTTAATGCAGCAATAAAAAGCAGAGATTGACAGAGTGGATTAAATAGCAGGGCTCAACTGTATGTTGTCTGTAGGAAACTCACTTCAAACATAATGACACAGGCAGTTTGAAAACAAAAAAATGGAAAATTATATCTATACAAACATTAATAAAAAGAAAATAGGAATGGCTATATCAATAAGTGGTAAAGTAGATTTCAGAGCAAAGAAAATTACCAGAGGCAGAGAGGAACATTACTAATGATGAAGGGTCAATACACCAAGAAGACAGCCATCTAAAAGAGTTGCAAAATGTGTGAAGAAAAAACTGATGGAACTGAAAGGAGAAATAGACAAACCTACAATTATAGTTGAAGACTTCAGTGTCCCTCACTCAACAATTGCTAGAATAACTAGACATAAAATCAGTAAGGAAATAAGAGAACTCAAAAATTCCCTCAACCAACAGTATATGGTTAACATTTATAGAATATTCTGTGTAACAACAGCAGAATACACATTCTTTTCAGGCCCACAAAGTAGATAGCAGCATAGAACATATGCTGAACCATAAAACAAACCTTAACAAATTTAGAGGAATTGAAATCATACAGAGTTCATTCTCTAACACTACGGAATCAAACTTGAAATCAATACAGCAAAATGATCAGAAAATTTCTGAACACATGGAAAGGCAACAGCATACTTGTAAAAATCCCACGGGACAAAGAGGAAATCTTGAAGGAATTAAAAAAATACACTGAACTGAGGGAAAATGAAAACACAACATATCAAAATGTGTGGGTGCACACCTAAGGCAGCGCTGAGAGCAACATTTGTATCTCTTAACACATGCACTAGAAAAGGAGAAAATTGAAAATCAATAATCCAAACCCCCAACTCAAGAAGTTTGAAAACTTCAAAATGTAAGCAGAAGGAAGGAAAAATAAAGAACAGATATCAATGAGATTGAAAGCAGAAAAACAATAGAAAAAAAAATCAATGAAACAAAAATGATTCTTTGAAGAGATCAATAAAATTGATAAACCTCTAGAAAGACTGGCAAAGAAAAAAAGAATAAATACACAAATTACAAATATCAGGAGTGAAACTTGATATATCACTGCAGACCTGTAGACATTAATATGATGTGGGTTACTATGAACAACTCCACACATGCAAATTTGACAACTTAGATGAAATGAACTAATTCATCAGAAAACACAAAGTTCTGCAACTCTGGCAATGTGAAATAGTTATTTTGATTAGTGTTGTAACTTAAAGAAAATTGAATTTGTAATTAAATATCTCCTAAAAAGGAAATTTCCAAGCCCAGATAGTTTCAATGGATACTTCTACCAAATGTTTAAGGATGAATTGACATCAATTCTATACAAAAATCTTTTCCAGAAAATGTAAGGGAACACTAGTTCATCTTTGTGAAGTAATACCAAAACCAGACTGGTCTCATACCAAAACCAGACAGAGTACAAAATCTTAGAGAATAGAATTCAGCAATTTATAGAAATATGCACTATTTCAAGTGAGATTTTTTTTCTAGGGGTACAATGATGATTTAATATTCAAAAAGTCATCAGTGTAATTCACCAGAGTAACAGACTAAAGTTGACGTGGAAAAAAGAATTTGCCAAAATCTAATATTCACTTATGATTAAAAAGTCTCAGAAAAAATAGGAATAGAGGGAGAACATCCTCAATTTGATAAAGAGCATTTATTTAAAAAATTGCAGTTAGCATTATGTTTGATGGTGCTTTCCTTCTAAGACAGGGGAAAGGCAAGGATGTCTGTACTCACCACTTTTATTCAGCATTGTGCTGGAAGCTCTAGCCAGTACAATAATGCAAGAAAAGGATATAAAAGACATGCAGATTTGAAAGAAGAAATAAAACTGTCTCCATTTGCAGATGACATGATTAGCTCTATAGAAAATCCCAAGGAACCTGCGAGACCCTCCTAGAAACAAAGTGAGCTCAGCAACGTTGCAGGATAGCCCCATGAAGGAGGGGTTGGGGTATGGACTCTGGATTGGCTGCTTTGCACGTGAAAGGTGTGTACGGTTGAGCTGTTTCTGATCTTTAGGAACTGGTTAACACTGGGAGTGGCAGCCCCTTCTGGGTCAGCAAGGCCCCATATATCAAAAACATGAGAATACAGAAAATAAAGGACGTGGTTACTACATCCAGCCTCGCTGATGGCTGGCTTCTCTTCATCCTGCCGGTCTCAGCTTAATTGTTACCTTTTCAGAGACAGCTTCTGGGGGACCATGCAGCCCAGATGCCCCCGCCCACATCATACTCCAAGCAGCACCCTGTTTGTTTCATTCACGACCTTCACATTTTTAGTTACTTGTCTGTTACACATGTGTGTCTTCTGTGAGCGCAGAACCATGACTGCCTTATTCATTGTTAAATCCCCAGGGCCTGGCAGAGGACCTTGCACATAAAGGGCACCCAATAAATATTTCTTTAATGAAAAAAACAAATGCATGAGGATCACAGAGCTTAAGTGGCTTTCCAAGCTTGTACAGTTGGTAAGTAGAGAAAGTGGCAGATAAGCAGAGTTCTCTGGACTTCAGTTTTGCTTATTTTTTACTCTGACACATTATGGTGCTTCCCAAAGCCACGAGTGCGTCATGAGCCAGCCTTGCCTGGCATTTAGGCCCTCTGAGAAGCTCCAGCCATGACACCGCCTGGTCCCATTGGGTGTGAGGGGCTGAGTCCCCTGATTCTGAGGGAGGCTGTGCAGCTCTGCAGAGGGGCTGGAACAGAACTGCTGTCCTCTTATCAGGGCCCACTAGTCTCCAATGATGACCAGTCAGACTTGTGTGAAATTTTAGATTAAGCCCGTCCCAAGGGCTCGAAAGATATTTGATTCTGTAGGCCTGTCAGAGTTGCCAGATTTGGCAAATAAAAACATAGGATTCTTAGCTAGATCTAAATTTCAGGTAAGCAACAAATATTTTATTAAATAAAAGTATGTCTCAAATATTACATGGAACATATTTAGAATAAACCACAATTCGCAGTTTATCTGAAGTTCATATTTACCTGGGAGTCCTGTCTGTAAGCTGGTTGCCTTCCCGGGGGCATGTTCCAGGAGACTGGATTTTTAAAATAGATTCCTCAGTTGATTTCTCTCATCAACCATGTTGGAAACAACTGCTAATGCCAATCTGTAATCCACTAGATGCCATTTTTGCTCAAGTTGTTAACTGGCAAGTTTATACATTTTTATTTAATTTATGGATCTGGAGTCCTTGTCATTCATTAACAGTGCCTCTCACTGGCACAGGAGACTGGAGAAATCAGTATTTTTCCAGGGCTTATAATTTATAGAGGAAATTCCTGATAGACAGAGATGGGGTGAGCTAGCCTTGAAGACAGGCGAAAGGACTTCCTGCCAACTGTCCTGTGTGCTCTGCTCCTGCGGGAAGGTTACTGGGCTTGTCAGCCAGTAGAAGGCGGCAATGTCAGAGAATGACAGGGTGATCCTGTGTTTTTTCTTGGGGTCGGTGGGTAGATAATGGCCCCAACAACCAGAAATGGGGACACAAAGAAGTGTCTTTAGGTAAGAAAGACACAGTGAGATGGTTTTGGAGATGTTATATCTCCTTTGTGCATACGGGTGAAGGCATTTACCAGGCGGGCCAGTGCTGGGTCTGCATTTGGGAGCGCAGGTGGAGCTGGACGCATGTGTCCCGAAGTTGTCAGTGTGCTGGTGGTAGGTGACACTGGGCTGTGAGTGCAATCATCCAAGAGCGAGGACAGGGCCTAGGAAAGTGTGGGAACAGCCAACTCCCTTCCTGTTCGTGCTGCTCTTTCATGGTCCTCCTCACCGGCTGCAACCCACGCACAGAGTTCCACCGAGTCCCACTGTAGGGGGCTTCCCTGGTGCCCACCCACACCCTGTAACCCCAGGGCTTTATTTGAGGCAAACATGGTTGAGTGTGATCATGATGCTGGGATTATGATCCTCGAGACCTACTCACTGCAGCTGAAACACTGCCCCAATCTTCTGCACAGTGAAGGAGGCCATAACAAGAATCTCTGTTACACACATGGAAAAGTGATCACATTTATGGGTTACTCAAAGACCACAGTCTCCGAAAAGACATATGGGAAGGATAAATGAACCGGAACCTAAAGGTGTTCTTCCCCTGACCTCTAGAAATGTTGGGCAAGTTCACTTCACCTCTCCGTATTCGTCTCCTTACCTGTAATGGTGTAAGTGTGGTGCCTTCCTCGGAGGGCTGCTCTAAGGGTTAAATAAATGTATATGAGTACACATATATATGTATATATTGATGTATGTGCATATGTGTGTATATATGTCTATGTATGTACACACACATAGACATATGGTGTTTAGAATAAGCTCTGACATGTACACTCAATAAATATTAGCTATGTATATGTTGAATTGTATTAAATCATATGTAACTCTTCGATTCCCTTTGATCATCCACTGGCTTACTGGCAATGAAGACCACGTCACTGGTCTAAGTGTACCCTGATAGTCCCAGTGTCAAATTGTGGAACAATTGTTGAGATTTTCAACAGTGGTAGACTGAGTTTGGGTGCTGGTGGGAGAAAGCATATGGCAGGTGTGACATCTCAGGTGGTCATCTTAGGAGTCTGGGGGCTGGAGATAGTCATTATAAGGATGTTGGAACCAGGTGACCATTCCTGGAGGCCATCAACGCCTTGGAGAAAAACAATGACAGTCTGAGGATGAGGAATCACCAGTGTAAGGCGAAGTGTGAAAGCCAGAGGGTCTTCCCAGCTGCACATGGGAACTCTCATTTCTTTCAGTCAAAATGCAGAAAAGCAGAGGAGAAAGAGAGCTCCAGAGAAAGTTCAGTTTTCAGCATTTTTAGGTCTGCTCCATGAAGATGAGGGCTTTGATTGGGAAGGAGTGAGACAGTTTGGAATAAGGGTTTGTATGGACATAAGTTTTTGTTTTTCTTGGGTAAATATGTGAAAGTGGAATTTCTGGGTCATATGGTAGGTTTAAGTTTAACTTTTTCAGATACTGCCAAATTGTTTTCTAAAGTGGTTGTACTATTTTACATTCCTGCTAGTAATGTATGAGAGTGCCAATGGCTGTATATCCCCGCCGACCTTGTATTATCAGTCTCGAATTTTAGCTATTTCAACTGCTCTGTAGCATCTCAATGTGGTTTTAATTTGCACTTCCTTATTAACTGAAAATACTGAGCATTGTTTCATAGGCTTACTTACCATGTGTATATCTTCTTTTGTGAAATAGCTATCCAAATATTTTGTCCATTTTAAATTGGGTTGTCTTCTTGTTGAGTTGGAAGAGTTCTATGGATTCAAGTTCTTTGTCAGATGTATGACTGAAGAATATGTTCTCCCAGTCAATAGCTTACCTCTTTTCATTTCCGAAAACTCCTATCTGTACCAGAATTTCATTTTCTTGATGGTAAGTTTTGAAAAGCAGAAGACTTTCATTTTGGTTAATTTCAGTTAATCACTTGTTTTTCTCTATGCTTGATCCTCTTTGTGTTCTAAGAAAACTCTTCTTATTACTAGGTCCTGAAGAATTTTTATCATTCTTTATTACATCTTCACTAATCATGTTTTTGCCCCTATGAGACCACAGTAGCTTCTCTTATCAAGTTCACCAGGAGCAAATTCTTGGTTCTTTTCTTAGTGGACCCATGAGAAGCATTGGACAACTTCTCCCTGACATACTTTCTTCTTATGGCTCTCAGGACACCACATCCTCATGGGCTTCGTCCTCCTTCCCTGGCCACTTCTCAGTATTCATTACTATCATCTTCTTTTATCTCTCTCTCTTTTTTTTTTTTTTTTTTTTTTTTTTTTGCCATTTAGCATGCTCCAAGCCTCAGATCTTGGTTCTCTTATTTATTAATGTTTATATCCACTGCCTTGGCAATCTCATCAGTTTCTGATAGAATCAAATTTACATCTTCAGCCCAGAACTCTCTTCTAAAGTCCAGATTTGCACATCTGTCTTCCACATCTCCACTAGGATGACTTTGCAAACTCAACATTGACAAAATTATACTTCCCTTGCTCCAACCTCCTGGGCTCATAGTCTTTTCCATCTCAATTAATAACATCTTCGTCTTTCCCACGGTCAGGCCACAAGACCTTGGAGCCACCCTTGACTTTCTTCTTTCACTCTTGTCCGTCATCCACTCAGCAGCAAATTTTGTGGAGAGATCCTCAAATGATGTCCAGGATCCAGTCCCTTCTCACTGTTCCCGCCACTCTCCCTGAGCTTGCCCAAGTCTGCATCACCTCTCCCTGGATCACTGCAGTGGCCTCTTGATGGTCCTCCTTGCCTCCACTCTTGACCCTTTGTAGCTACTGCCAATACAGCAGGCAGCCTGATCCTTGAAGTGTAGACGATACGATCTCACTACACACATCAAAACTCTGCATTGGTTCCCCATGTAATTGGAGTAAAACCCACAGATCTAAAAAAACCAACAAGGGCCTCCGTGGTCTGATGTCCCGTCCCATACCTGACCTCATCTCTTTTTTGTTCAACTCCACCGCTGCCATACTGGCCTCCTTGCTGTTTCTCCAATGTGCAAGGCACACTCCTGCCTTGCACATTTAAAAAAATTGAAATGTAACTTACACACATAAATTTCACCCTCTTAAAGTATAATTCAGTGGTTTTTTTTAAAGCATATTCACAAGGGACCCCAACATCTATACTCATTCCAGAACATTTTCATCATTCCCAGAAGAAATCCCATCCCCATTGTCTCCTGCCTTTTTTGTGTGTGTGTGGAAATTGCAAAGGAAGCTTTATAGACAATGAAAATATAGTACTTTCATTGCTCAAAATGTATAATGTGCAAGAACTTGAAGTTATGTGGTTTACTTGTTGACCATCTGGCTACAGTTCAGTTACTGCTTCAAAAGCTAAACTTCATAATCTTTCTAAGCTGCTTTAAAACAAAGTTCTTAAATTATAGCAATAAAGAAAAGGAAACAATTAATATTGCATTTTGTCAAAAAATATGTATGAAATTTTAACTCTTATTCTCAAAAAGTTATAAAAATTGATGTTTTGGCTAAGTTATAAACATGCTTACTGTGCATTTATTTGTGTAACTCTAGTAATGCTTATGGTGGCTATAAGATCAGAATAGATTCTTAAAAAACATAACAAATAAAAATATTTAGCCTCGTTATTTATCTGTAGAATGTGTTTATATATACCTAAATTTCAGCATTTACTATATCATCGTTGCTTTAATTTAAGAAGTCACATATGAAGAATAAGGCAAAACCACCTATGGGCTGACATATTAGTTTGTTTCTCAGCTTGTAAAAATATTCTTAATTTGTTGATGTAGCAAACAAATTTCAACTTTGATTGCTTTGCAGAAAAACAAGATAATCTTTACAATAAACTTTATTTATTTATTTTTTTTGAGATGGAGTCCGGCTCTGTCACCCAGGCTGGAGTGCATTGGCTCCATCTCCGCTCACTGCAACCTCCACCTCCTGGGTTCAAGCGATTCTCCTGCTTCAGCCTCCCAAGTAGCTGGGATTACAAGCATGTGCCACCACACCTGGCTAATTTTTGTATTATTAGTAGAGACAGAGTTTCAACATGTTGGCCAGACTGGTCTCGAACTACTGACCTCAGGAGATTCATCTGGCTTGGCCTCCCACGGTGCTGGGATTACATGTGTGAGCCACCGCACCCAGTCTTGCCATGAACTTTATGGTTCAATTGCATACAGGCAACATGTTATATATGAAAAAATTATGAACTGAACTACAGGTATTAAATACTGAAGAAAGTTAGCAGTTTATTATGATTTGTTTTATTTAACAGTTTGGGAAATCATAGCCATCAGCTTTTCCAGTGGAATTCAGGAATCTCAGTGGAGCTGTTAGTGTAGCGAAACTTGTAGGTAAAATATACAAATACTTTTGATAGCACTGTTAAGGGATCTCTCTAAAATTAACTCACTGGTTTCATTCTCAAGCCATGTTGACCTGGGCCGCTCAACATGGCTTTTATCATGCCTGATGTTAATGCATGTTGTCTTTTTACAATACATTCATGACCATCAGAGGATATCCATTTGACATATGTGGCATCAGGGCCTTCATAGCCACCATAGGTTTTCTCCTCTCCATCCATTATGTCCTTATGAAATTCCACAGTTCTGGGAAAGTCTACCTCCAGACTTTTGCATTGCCTTTCCCCTGACTCGATTGCCCTCCATTCTTTCTTTGTCCATTTGTATTGCTATAGAGAAGTACCTGAGCCTGGGTAATTTATAAAAAAAGAGGCTTATTTGGCTCACGGTTCTGCAGGCTGTATGGGAAATGCGGTGCCAGTATCTGGTTGGCTTCCAGTGGGGGACTCAGGCTACTTCCACTGATGGTGGGAGGTGAAGGGGAGATGGCTGTGCAGAGGTCACAAGGTGAGAGAGGAAACGAGAGAGAGGGTAGTGCCTAGCTCTTCTTAATAGCCAGCTCTCATGCGAGAACTGACCCATTACCTCTAGGCCAGTGACAAGCCATTCACGAGGAATCCTCTCCCAAGACCTGAATACCTCCACTAGGCTCTGCCTTCAGCATTGGAATCAAATTTCAACATGAGGTTTGGAGAGGGGGCAAATATCCAAACTACAGCTCACTCCCTCACCTCCTTCAAGGCTTAACCCGAGTATTACTTTACCAAGGGGATATTGTACTCCGACTACCGTGTTTAAAATTGCTGTCTCTTCTACTTTTTCTTTTTTCCATTCTACTCATCATGTTCTAACATTTTATGTACACTTATTTATTTTCTTTATAATTTATTGCATTCTCTGGCAACAATGTAGGGACACTTGTGCTGCTCACTGGTGAAACCTAAGTACCTAGAACAGTGCCTGGCACACAGAACATGCTTATTAACTATTTACTGATGAGATGAACAAGCCAATGAAATCCTGAGTGAATGTCAACCACCTTTCTCGACATAAGTGTGACCGGGCACCCCATGCCTCCCTTGAGGATAGTCCTAGCTGTTCTTTTTTCACCAAGTCCCAAATCTGACTTGAAGAGGCAATGCAGATATTTTCTGAGGTTCTTGGGAGAGATGGAGGAGGAAGTGGTTACAACCAACATTAAGTCACCACATCTCTTCAACAGCCTCCTCTTTTCCTAAATTCTTCTCCCCATAGCAGCAGACTCACGTTTCCTATTTTTTTTTTTTTCCTTTTTACAGAATCTCTCTCTCCTCCTTTTTTGCCGGCTCTCTGTGTCCTTCCCGACACTACCCTTCGTCTTGCACACCCATTCATCAAAGCAAAACACTGGTCTGCTCAGCCAGACACCTGGCCACTTATTTCTTCCTAGACCAGGTCACTGATAGACAACAGGGGTATGTGGAGATTCTAATACTCTGACATTTTGAGAATAGTCGACTCCACCCTCAAGCCCTTTCTACCTGGATGTGTGAGGCAGTTATTCCAGGTATCCACCACTTGCCATTCTAAGCCTATGTCCCCAGCTCCTAAGAACGTGTGAAATTCTTTCTTGTTTTGGAAAGCAAGGAAAGAATTAGAGAAGTCTCTTCTGATCCTTATTCTTTGAAAAAAACACAAATGGAGTATTTCAATAGGCAAGAATACGAGAGGCTGAGAAGCACATGGAACTGTAATGAGAGGCCTGCGGCTTCAAAGGTGAGTCCCCAGAGGGGAAACCTGAGCCCCAGGTCTGGGGTTCCTTGCACTCCAGGTTCTCGTTCCTTCCACTTGGTTCACACTACTTGGAGCGTGGCTGTGTTCACAGGCATGAGATGACCTGAAGACGATCACCTGAAGATGACCTGTGAATCTGTGTTTTATCATTTGAATGGTTGCTTTAGTCCTTAGCTTATCATAGTCGATCTTTGAGTGTTTTTATAGCACTTTATAGATAGTATTAGAATCTCATGATAGTTATTCCCATTTTCCCCCTGCTGGCTTTTTGTGCTGTTGTCATACACTTTATATCTACATATATTGTAAATGCCACAATTACATCGTTATTATTTTTTAATAAGAATAAAATCTTATACAGTTACTCATGCAGTTAACAACTTCTGATATTCTTTATTCCTTTGCATAGATCCAGATTTCCATGCGGTCTCAATTTCCTTCTGCTGAGGAAGTTTCCTTAACGCTTCTTGTAGCCCATGTTTGCTGTTGATGAATTCTTTTAGCTTTTTATTTCTGAAAACAGTCTTTATTTTAGATACATATTTTTTTGCTAGATATGGAACTCTAGGCTGACATTTATATCTTTAATCCGACTGGAATTTATATTTGTTTATGATAGTCATTCAAGTCAATTTTTGAAACTATAAGTCTGATATTAAATTTCTAGGCACCCTGAAATCGATGGGACCTGGCGTTAACTAGGTCTTCTTTTGGTTTCAGCTCTACGTAATGCTAATCTCCTTTTCTGATGCCTTTTTTCATTCAGTACTTTAAAAATGTTGCTTTATTTTTGCATTGTTTCAGACAAGAAATCTTCTGTCACCCTCATCTCTGTCTCTGTATGTAATACGTCTTTTTATTCTGGTTTAAGATTGTCTCTTTATCATTGATTTTGAGCAACTTAATACTGAGGTGCCTTGTAGTTTTCTTTATTTCTTGGGCTTGGGGTTTGTTGAGTTTTTTTGATCTATGGGTTTATAGCTCTGATCGAATTTGGAAATTTTCAGCCATTATTTCTTCAAATATTTTTTCTGTTCCACACCCTCTATTCATTTCAATTTTTGATTATTTTCTTTCTCTTGGTGTCTTATTTTGGATAGTTTCTCTTTCTTCAAGATCCCTAATATTTTCATCTGCAATGTCTAATCTGTTGTTAATCCTATCCAATATATTTTTCATTTCAACATCTCACACATTGTAGTTTTTATCTCTAGAAGTTCAATTTGCCTGTTTTACAGATTCCGTGTAGCTAATTTTTGCAAATACATAATGCAGGTATAATAACTGTTTTAGTATCTTTGTTTGCTTATTTGAACATCTTTGTCAGTTCTGGGTCAGTGTTGATTGGCTGATTTTTCTTCTCATTATGTTTTCTGCTTCTTTGCCTGTTGGTTATTTTTGATGGAATGCTAGACATTGTGAATTTCACCCTGTTGGGTACTGCATATCTTTGAATTCCTGATCTTTGTCTGGGATGCAGTTAAGCTACTTGGAAACAGTCTGATCCCTTTGGGTCTTGCTTTTAAATTTTGTTAGGTAGAGCCAGAGCAGTGTTTAATCTTGGACTAATTATTCCTTACTACTGGTAAGGCATCACCCTCTGAGTACTCTACCCAGTGTCCCAATGTCTTATCATTCTGGTAGGAGCAGGCACTAGCCCTGGTACCGTGTAAACACCAGGTTCCATTTGCTCTAATTCTCTTGCCAGACTTGAGTTAGTTTCTCTGCATTCATATACTGAATATTCAGGGGAGGCCCTCTGCAGATCCCTGTCCTTCTCTCTGTGAAGCTCTTTCCTATCTCTTTCTTGCAAAGTCTAGTTACCTTTGTCTCCTTAGCTTTGTTGCCTCAGCTTAGGAGTCCTGTATTCTCCTGCTATCCCTCTCCCTGCCAGATGGCTGGATAGCCCTCCAGTAAGCTGGGGCAATCAGACGGGTCACCTCATTTGTGCCCATCTCTTAGGGATCACTGTCCTCCATTGCTTTTTGGCCAGTGTCTTAAAAGCTATTGTTTCATATATTTTATTATTTTTGTGGGTTCAGACAAGAGGGTAAATCAAAACCTGGTTACTTCCTCTTGGTCAGAAATGGAATCCACTTGCAACATGTAGACAGCAGTAATTCTTTCATAGGGATCAAATGCCCTGATAATTGTAAAGGGTGTAGTCTAGAGCTGGGCAGAGAGTAAGTACTCAGTTAACATTAGATATTGCCACCACTGGCAATGCTGTTACTACTGTTGCTGCAATTGCTGCTAGTAATTATCTCAAACGGATGAAATATGTTAATTCAAGTGCTTAGTCATGACCTGGTGGTTAGTAAGTCCTCTGTTAATATTCTTCCTCCTATTGCTGTGGTTGCCATGCTATTCCTACTATAACTGTTATTATTATTACAATCAGACTAACAACCCTGGCCTCAAAGAGACTCACCGGTATGTAATAGAACCTGACCTATCTTTTCCCAGAGGTTGTAACTAATGGTGTTTCTGAGATGTGGAGTGAGCATGAATCCTCTAATCCAAGCCTAAGTGGACAGATCCAGGGGAAACTTGCAGGGGGATTCTTGCTTTGGTCTGGGAGGTGTGTTTTTCCTAGAAGTTATAAAACAGTATTAAGAAATTTAGCTTCTCTGTTATATAGTCTCCTCAACACAGGTCATGTCTCCCTTGTGTCACCCACTTATCTCATTGTAATTTCCAAGAGTTGAGAGGTGGGGACAAGAAAAGGAGCTAGCGCCTGCTGAGGGCCTGCTGTGCACCAGATGCTCCCTCTGATTCTGGAGTGGCCATGTCCTTTGATTTTTGAGTCTTAATTTTGTCAAGTATAAAACGGAGATAATTGTGCCAATCATACAGTGTTATTATGAAAATGAATTTAAACATGTATAAAGTGCTGTGGGTAGTGTTTGGCATTGTCTGTATTTGATACATTTTATCAATCATTATTATCTTCACAAAAATCCTCCATTGTAGCTGGCGTTATTGTTCCCATTTTACTGATAGGATGTTGCTTACATAAGACACCTGATGGAGCCAATATCAGTCCCACAGCGAATGACAAGTCCATCCCTAAATGCCATTTGCTCATTCATTGTTGGGAATATAATAAAGCTCTCCTGTATTCTAAGCCTGGGGCACCCAGGTTTCTCACAGAGCACAAAGTGCAGACAGGCAGGTAAATTTACAAGTGTAGGCCAGGAGCAGTGGCTCACGCCTGTAAATCCCAGCACTTTGGGGGGCCAAGGTGGGCGGATCATGAGGTCAGGAGTTCAAGACCAGCCTGGCCAAAGAGACCAGCCTGGCCAACATGGTGAAACCCAGTCTCTACTAAAAATACAAAAATTAGCTGGGTGTGGTGGTGGGCGCCTGTAATCCCAGCTACTTGGTAGACTGAGGCAGGAGAATTGCTTGAACCTGGGAGGTGGAGGTTGCAGTCAGCCAAGATTGCGACATTGCACTCCATCCAGCCTGGGTGACAGAGTGGGACTCTGACTCCAAAAAAAAAAGAAAAAAAAATTTACCAGTGTAATAAAATATCATGGGAACATTGGTAAAAGCTTGTGTAGAAAGGACTGACTTTACATGGTTTTGGGAGAGGGACGATTGTAAGTAATCTTTATTTGGACAAATTTTTGAGCTGTGTTAGTGTTCCCCTAATAGCAGGGGTGGGGAAGCGCACTCTGAGCAGAGAGAATGCCGAGTCAAGGCCAAGAAACAGAACATTGCCAGCTGACCCATATATGTGAACTGTAAAATACCACGGGGCTTGATGGAGAACATGGACTTTAGCAGGAGATTCTGGATGCTAAGAAAGAAGGTGGATTCTTACCTTGACCCAGTAGGTCAAGGGAAGCCACTGAAGAATTTTAAACTGGAAAGTACCTACAACAGTTGCACAGTATATATATTTTTAAGCCCAAAGGTTGTAAATTACCATATTCCCATGATCACAAACCAAATAGTACTTATTTAGGTGTTAGGGACTGATTGCTCGGTGCAGGTCTTTATACTGCTGTCTCTGCAGGTGGGATCTCACACTGTCATCCAGGTCTTCACACTGCTGTCTCTGCAGGTAGGATCTCACCCTGTTGTCCAGGACTTCACACTGCTGTCTCTGTAGGTGGGATTCTTTCCTGAGATGACGGCTGGCTGGAGGCCCCCAGTTTGTGTTAGGGGATTGTCAGTGAGCAAATGTCACTTCAGGGTGTGAAGGCAAGAAGCCAGTGTCTGGGTGTAGACTCCCTAAAGCCTGGAATGAGTAATGGTTGAATCTGCAGTGGTCCTGAGCTCAGTGTCTCTTAGTAAACATCCTGGTCAACTCCTGTGGAAAGCTCCAAAGTGCAAGGCTTTGCTGAGGGTTGTACAACAAGGTGAGTTTTTCTCCACTCTGATTTATCTGTTAATTTGTTCTCATTCACTTTTGACTCTCTAAAAATTGTTGAAATGTCCTTTTCACTAATGGCCTTTCTCTTCACTGTTATGGGTTCTTACTGTTTTTATACCTGCTACACCTTCCTATAGATTTCAATTTCACGTTCTTGAACTAGAATTCTGGTTTTGCTTTTTAAAAAAGTTCCTGTTGTCTGTAAGGGGAGTAATTGGAGGGGTGTGGCCTGGATATAGGGAGACCTACCCAGAGAATATTGATTTCATGGTCTAGCTGACATGGTTAGAGGCTGAATTGAGGGAAGCAGTGAGCCCAGAAGGCAGGAAGGACCCAGAGAAGCCCACAGGCAATACAACAGATGAGGGAAGGGAGGCACAGGAGGGTTGGAGGGTGAGATACCTTCCAGGTCTTAGACATGACCGGCTGGGTTTGCAGCAAAGCACAAGGAGAAATGAGTTGGGAGCAGAATGCGGAAGACCTATTTGGACAATTCAAATCTGTAGTGTCACTGAGACATTTTGGTTGTTATGTCTGTAGATAGGGTGCTTGGGAGACATGTGCAGAAGAAAATATGGATTTATGAATCATTACTGCAGGACTCGATGACATGGTATGCTGTGTTGGGGGTCCCAGAGGCCACCCTCAGCCTCAGTGATTCACTGGAAGGACTCACAGAACTCAGAAAAGCTGTGATGCGCATGGTTATAGTTTATTACGGTGAAAGCAGGAGGGGAGACTAGGTGTCAGCTTCCAGTTGCCCTCTCTCAGTGGGTCTGCAGAGAAGCACTTACTTCTCCCTGCAATGATGAGTGACCGGCAGCCAGGCAGTCTCAGCCCTGGTTTTCAGGGGTTTCATTGCAAGTTGGTCACCTAAGCATGGGGTGCCCAGGCGACCGACCTTAGTTGCTCAGTCTCCAGCCCCTGTGGAGGTCAACTTCACACCACATGGCCTGAGACCAGCCCCCCTCCACCTTGACTAAATCCCACTGTCAGCATAAAGTATGTGGCATGACCCAAGGCCCCAAGAAAAGACAATCTTCTCAGGCAGGACACTCCAAGGGCAGGGGTTAGAGGTTTACTCCTGGAGCCAGGCAAAAGCCAGACCTTTCTTGGAATTTAACATGTAGGATGGGATGAAGTCCCTAGGATGGGTACTGAGGATGGAAAGTGAGGAAAGCCGTAGACAGTGCTGTAGAGCACCCCAACTTCCCAGGGAGAGTCAGAGCAAGAGAAAGAATGTCAGAGGCGGGAGGACAGCTTAGAGGGTGCCCCGGAGCCAAGGGTGCATAGCACTCAAGGGAACCACACCACACGTGACAGGGAATTCGGGCAGGAGGCTGTCTGGAAAAGGTCCATGGGCTTAGCCATTTGGGGTGAGAGCTTTTTTAACAGAATGTTTCCACTGGAGTGTCTGGGGCTGGACGCCTGACCGTGGTTGGCTGGAAATGTTGGGAGGTGGGGATCAGAACACAGGTGAATGTTGTGAGCTGCTTGGCTGTGAAGGGAAGGAGAGTGACAGGGTGGCAGCTGCCAGGGAACAGCAGGTGAAGAAACGTGTTTCCTTAACCATGGGAAATAGGAAGACGTGACTAAGTGTAGAGGCTGTGGGCAAGAGGCTGGAAATACGAACCAGAGTGAGAGAAAGAGGGAGGAGAGATGACCTGGAAATTTGGGAAGGAGAGCATGCTGGAGGATGGAGGAGGCTGTAGGATCTGGAGAGCCACTCTAGGGAAAAGAACAGGAACTGACCAGGGACACAGGAACTGCTGAGGACGGCTGAGGCGCTTAGCATGTTGTAAACTAACGTGGAACGTCACAGAGTTTAGGCCGGAAAGTGGACTTCAGAGTTGAGTGCCATAGGCTGGGTGTGTGGGAATGAGCATGGGAGGGGTGTGAGAATAGTGGAACGTGATAAAGGAACACAGCATGTAATTTTGGAGATTATGTTTGATGACAAAGTCTGTGGTGTGGCCCAGGGACTGGACAGGTGAAGTACAGTGGGGTCTAGGGGCTAAGAAGTGATGAAAGTCAGGGTCAGAATTTGATCACCCACAGGACCAACTCTTGTTTGGACATCAGGTAATGTTTAATCTGACTGAGAGGTGGACTGGAAGTTCCACTGGGTTGGTGTTCTAGAAGCTCATGGTAATGTCTTCTTTCACGTGCAAGGTAGCAGTGAAGATGATTTAAGCCGTAGGTAGCAAAAAGCCTGAAACAAACTGGCTGAAGCAAGGTGGAAATGTGAGATGTCAGCTGCAGAGCCAGCCAATCACAGGGCTCCAGGTCTGTTTCTTGGCTCTTCTTCAGGCTTGGCTGTCCTCTGTATGTGGGCTTAATTCTTCAAAAAACTTTTAATTAAAAAAATTGTGGTAAAATACACACCACATAAAATGACCATCTTAACCATTATAAGGATACAGTTTAATGGTGTTAAGGACATTCCTATTGTTGTACAATCATTACTATCATCCATCTCCAGAACTCATCTTATAAAACTGAAATTCTATACGAATTGCGCAAATAGCTGCCATTCTCCTCCTCCCAGCCCTGACAACCACCATTCTACTTTTTGTCTCTCCAAAGTGACTACTCTAGGAACCTCATATAAGTGGAATAATATGATATTTATCCTTTTGTGTCTGGCTTATGTCACTTGGCCTAATGTCCTCAAAGTTCATCCGTGTTGTAGGATGTGTCAGAATTCTCTTCTTTTTTTCAGGCTGAATAATTTTCCATGGTATAGACAGATCACACTGGAAAAAAAATCTATTCACCCATCAGTGGACGTTTAGGCTGCTTCTGTCTTTGGGCGATTGTGAAGAAGGCTGCTGTGAACATGGGTGTACAAATATCTCTTTGAGTCCCTGCTTTCATTTCTTTTGGGTGGATACCCAGAAGTGGAATTGTTGCGTTTCATAGAATTCTATGTATAACATTTTGAGGGACTACTGGGCCATTTTCCATAGCTACCATACCATTTTACATTCCCACCAACTGTGGGCTTAATTCTGAAGTTGCTTCTCCCCTGGTGGCAAATGTTCCGGGCTTTACCCCCCATGCTATGACCTCAGAGGGAGGACAAAAACTGTCTGGGATCTGGCAGTAGTCATGAGACCCCGCCTGCTTGGTGGACTCAGGGCACAGGGCTAACCCTAAACCAATGACTGTGGCAAACGACTGGTGGGCTTTAGACAACCCGCCCCCACCCCCACCCCCACCCCCCACACCTTGGAACTGGGGCTGTGGTCAACACCCTCATAAGTGTGTTTGCTGCGTGGATAGCGCTGGGGGCAGATTCCAGGACTATCCACTCAGCAAACACATAGATTCCAGTAACAGAACATGGCTGCTGGGACCACCAACTGTGTCCCAAACTCAGAGTGCTGGGTCACAGATTCTTTGAACGGTTATATGAAGTTATAATTGGCATACAACAAACTACACATGGTTAAAGAGTACTGTTTGCTAAGTTTTGATCTGTATGTGCCTGAGACACCAATTTGATTGACCATCAGTTTAAAGTATTATAGAGACGTTTCCTGAAAAATGATCATGTAATTATCCCCTGCATTCCAATAGTATTTTAGGATATATCACTTGATTTTCTCTGATTCTTACCAAAATACTAGGAGGCACCTGATCCTCGTTTTGCATATTCAGATGCCACAGTGCTGAAGGAGCATCTCTGAGTAGGTGAAGCGGTCCTGGGAAGAACATCTCCTCGTGGGGGAACAATCAAAGTGCATGGAAAAACAGTTTTTCTCTAAAAACTAAATGGCTTACTAGGGACAAAATCCAGAGCCTTGACCCACTTACCTGGATCCCTTGGCTGATCCTGAGTGGGCCATGGGCTGGACCCAGAATGTGTGTCTCCAGGCCCTCCAGCCCTCTAGCAGGGCACTCATGTTCACACACCAGGGCCCAAGCCTAGAGGCTGGGAGAGGCCAGGGCTGATGGAGTGGAGCCTGCAGCTAGCATTGGGCCTGCCCTGCTGGCCACGGGTGCCTCCTTGCTGGCTGGCTGGCTGGGTACTCTGTGCACGGGTGCAGTTTGGTGGAAGAAAGGCGATTCCTTTACTTGTGTTGCAGGGTTCCAGAGAAGATGTGCGTTTATAACTGGGACTCTGACAGCCTTGGGTTAGTCCCTGGTGGGCCACTGAAATGGACCTATTCATTTCAGCCCTGAGGTCACAGATAGGAAGGCCATTTATTACAAAATAAACCTAAGTGAAAGTTCAGATCTATCAGTGCTTCTTAATCCTAACCGGACATTCAGATAACCTGGGAGGTAGACACAGATATCTGAGTCTCCCCCTTTCTCCCCAGATTCTGGTTTAATTGGTCTGGGTGAGGCCCAGGCATGAACATACTGTCAAAGCTTTTGGGTGAGTCCCTCATGCTCCTGGCTTCGAGTGAGGATCACTGACTTGAAGGGTTACTTCAGGTAAAAAGACATTTTCATTTACACACATATTGCAAGATGGTTCTTCTGAAACCTGAATTATCTCTATTTTTCCACATTACTTTTGTCTTCGGCTTAATTGGATGCTTCTCTGACATTTGAATGGTGGCACAATGACTCAGGATTGTTAGGAAAAGGCAGTCTTGTTGTAAACACATGGTTTTCTTTCATTAACTTTGCAATGAAAGGGGTGACTCTTACCAGACTTTAAGACATATCTTCACAGTTTGCCATCTACAATGGGAGAAGACAGTTTGGCTGTGTTCCTCCAGTTTCAGGGAAAAGAACTGTGCCTCACAAGCTTGTTTACTAACTTTCAGCCTCTGGCAATAGAGTTACAAGCTCTTTCCAGAGGCCCAGGCTGGGCGCTGCAGGCCACCTTCCCGTAGTCACTTGGATGATTTAAGGTCACATTAGGAAAGAGATGGCAGATGCCAGTTCCCAGGTCCATGATCAAACAAAGATTCAAAGGAAAAGGTTTTGGAAACAAATAAGCCTGGCTCTCCCAAAAGCCACACGTCAGCAGGTTATGGGCAGGCTCTACTGAAGGTCTCACCGTAGTCATTACTGGCTCTTATGAAAAGGTCAAGGCCCTAATTCAGACGCTGGAGCCACTTCCCTAGCCTTGCAAAGGGAACACGGAATGCAAATATGGAATAAAGAGTAGGTTCCGCTTAGGCCTTGACAACTCAACTACCCCAGGGACTCTGGTCACCAGATGGTACTCTCCTGCCTGCTTCGGAGGTCCCCCCAGCCTGGGCATGGTGCACCCGAGAGTCATCTCCAGAGAGCTGTCTCTACTGTGCTGCATACATTGGGGTCCCTCTCTGTACACCTGAATTCGGCAGGCAGGCCTTCCCTTTTCTTCTTTCCCTTTGAGAATGAAGTGCCCGTGGGCCCTGGGTTGTTCAAGCCTCCCATCAGCATCTCTTCCTGCCTATGTGAGGGCGTCTGCCAGGTTGAATCTGAGAGGCCAGGACAGACCCTGCCTCCCAAGGTCTTCTTGGTTCCATATTCCTGGCATCAACTCCAAATGGTGGCTGATCAGTGGCAGACCCTAAACAGCCCTGTGTGAGGGCTGGCACTCTGAGTATGACTGTGTGAGCCTCCTCAGCCGGGCCCTGGGCCCCAGAGCGGGGACTCACCTTCCACAGGGGGCCTGGGATGCTTTGACCTCCACACTGCCGGCCCAGCCTCCTGGGCTTTGTGTGGCTCCGGGCGGGCGGGCCTTTCTCCACCAGGGCCTCCTGGGGCAGCAGAGAAACCACCCCAGTCCCGTTTCCCACCCTCTAACAGCAGGGACTTGGACTTCCCTGGGTGTCACAGGCCCTTCTTGTTGCAGCAGGAGGATCCTGTGCGTTTGATCTAAATCTGGTCTCCCGCTGGAGAGGCCCAAACAATCTCAGTCAAAACAGTATTAACAGGAAACCTGTCTCTCAGGGCCAAGAATGCAACCAAAATAGCTCCAAGTCTTCAATTCCAATAGCAGCACCGTTTGGGAAGGCTTCACCTGAGAGAGACAATAAGTGGAACTCTGTCCCCAAATATCCCGCCCTCTTCTGCACCCTCCATGGGGCCTAGTGGATCACAGGTAGTGTGGGGCTGCTGGACTCCAGGCTCCCCAGGCGGGTGGTGAGCCCTGACTGTCCTCCGAGGGTGGAGCTGGGGATTCCAGCTCCAATCCCACTGTGCAACCCGAATGCACCACAATCAAAAGGCTTGTTTTGACTGAATTAACTGACCAGGTTTTTTTGTTTTTTTTTGTTTTTGTTTTTTTTTGAGATGAAGTCTTGCTATGTCACCAGGCTGGAGTGCAGTGGTGCAAGCTTGGCTCACTGTAACCCCTGCCTCCCAGGTTCAAGCGATTCTCCTGCCTCAGCCTCCCGAGTAGCTGGGATTACAGGTGCTCATCACCATGCCTGGCTAATTTTTTTTGGATTTTTAGTAGAGATGGGGTTTCACCATATTGGCTAGGTTGGTCTTGAATCCTGACCTCAGGTGATAGGCCCACCTCAGCCTCCCAAAGTGCTGGGATTACAGGTGTGAGCCACTGCGCCTGGCCCAAGTATTTTGTTTGGTGGAGATAATTGAGAATTTTAGGAGGAAAAAAAAATCCTTTTTTTTAAAGCATCTAATTTCGCTGTGAAATATTTACAAACTCAAAAAACACTACAAGGAAGAAGATAAAAGTCACCCATAAGCTTACAGTACAGAGAGAACACAGCTCACGCCCGCGGGAATGCTCAATATTTCTTCCATTTATGTGCACACATCTACACAGACACCAAACACACATCACACATTTTAATGGGTTTGGGTGTCTCCTGCTTCACTATTTTCCTTTCCCTCCAGGCAGCCCTTGTTGCCAGCTTCCAGAGGTGTCTGCTACCTCTGCAGCACATCTGCATTTGTTTAGAGGAGCTTTCCTATGCAAGTGGTAGCACAACAAGGTACTTTTGTGGTCCTTCCTTTCCTTTTGAACCTGACTGTGTACCTTGCAGAGCCTTCCAAATCAGTACGGGCCTGCTTCTTTACAAATTTGTATAATATTCTACTGTATGGTCACACCATAATTTATTTAGTCCCCCGTTGTGAACATTTAGATTGTTTCCAGACTTATTAAAAAAAAGTACTCAGTTTCTTACTTTGTAGAAGTGGTGTCCTTGAGTTAAACACTTCTGGTCCTTTGTGCTTTTGCCAGCCTGCCCTCCCATGAACTTGTAAACCTGCACTCCCACTTGCAATATCTAGGAGAATGTTGATCTCCCTGCACCATCACTCACACAGTTTGCCATCACAGCTTTTGAATTTTGCCAACTTGTTAAGTGAAAAATACCACTGCCTTTCTTGTAAGAGTGAGTTTGAAATCTGTTCCCATATTTGAAAGCATTTGCACTTTTGTTTCTCTGAACTCTCCATGTTATTTTGCTCACTTTTCTACTGGGTTGTTGGCATATCTTTTTTTCTTCTCTCTTTTTGATAGCACAGTTTTTATTTTTTGGCCACTACTCCTTTACTACTTCTTAGCCCAGCAAGAATAGAAGCCGCTCACAATACAGTTTCTTTTTCTTCTTTTAAATCTCCTACCTCACATACCGTCTGCTTCCTGCAAACATGGCTTACTCATGGTTCTTCACGCAGTCTGTTTCCTGATGCTTTCCCTGCCAAGTGACCAAACTAGGTCCAGAGTAACTCTTACCACGAACCCATGTGCCCAGTTCCCAGAGGGTAATTTTATTCTGTAGAGAAACTTCTAGCAATGTACCACACCAGCTGGAAGAAGCAGCATGCCAGGTGGGAAAGAAAATATTTGGTTATTTTGGCTGGAAATTCTTGTCCTCTATAAAATTATCTGTGGTAGTTGGTGGAGGGAAAAAAGCTTTTAGAGTCTAATATTACTGATTCAGTTTCCTCACAGTTGTTTTGGCAAAGTCTACATAACTGCAAAAATGATTTGCTTTACTTAGAGTTTTGCTCCTCATTATTCTGAGATGTGAAGTTCTAAAGAGACTGAGGTCTCTATCGGGAAAGATTTCCTCACCATCAATCTGAATGTGGTGTGTTATCTGAACTTTTGCCTGTGATTTTTAAATCCTTTAAAGTTTTTTTCTAAGTATTGGCCTTTTAGTTCCATCTTTTAAGAAATAACCACAGGGAAAGGACTATAACTAGCACAGTGGACAAACGTAGATATCATTTTGCAGAGATGACCAGTCTGTTTCCACTCTGTTCTCCCCAACCTGGTCCCTGCCCAGTGACAGTGAGATCCACTCTGTGTCTTTCTTTCCTCTCTTCTCATCTGTGCAATTCCTATATTCAGAGGCGTCAGGATCTAGAGTGTTAGGCAGCAGGCTCTGCCCCTCACTCCTCATTTTCATGGATTTCATTTGTGTGTTGAAGGCAGAGTCTCCCCTGCCACTGACCTGCTGACTGCATGGTTTGGATGCTCGGCCTGTGGCCTGTCTAAGGAGGATGCCACCAGGATGGTCTGTCACCTCTGATCCATGAGGGATGTTCAGACCTAACTTCTTAGTTCAAAATTCTACTGTTTGGAAAATGATTTTCTTTCTTTTTCCCCTATAAACATTAATAAAGGATTCATCATGTTATAGTATTTGCTACATAGGCTACATTTTTCTTTTTCTTTTCCAAAGGAGAAATATTATCTCAGACTGCAGGTAATCTGCCAGTGTTTGTGACTCAGGAATACTGAATGTATCTAGAATCATTGCTATCTTGATATCTGCTGGCATTGGGGAGTAACAGTAGTAATAAACGTAATGAAAAGAGTAATAGCAATTGTGCAGCACTTCATAGGTGTCGGACACTCTTCAAAGCACTTGATTTTTCTTTTTTCTTTTTTTAAAATTATACTTTAAGTTTTACGGTACAAGAGCACAACGTGCAGGGTTGATACATAGGTATACATGTGCCATGTTGGTCTACTGCACCCATCAACTCACCATTCATGTTGGGTATTTCTCCTAATGCTATCCCTCCCCCCTCCTCCCACCTCCCGACAGGCGGTGTGTGATGTTCCCCACCCTGTGTCCAAGTGTTCTCGTTGTTCAGTTCCCACCTATGAGTGAGAACATGCGGTGTTTGGTTTTCTGTCTTTGTGATAGTTGTTTGAGAATGATGGTTTCCAGCTTCATCCATGCCCCTGCAAAGGACATGAACTCATCCTTTTTTATGGTTGCATAGTGTTCCATAGTGTATATGTTCCACATTTTCTTATTCCAATCTATCATTTATGGGCATTTGGGTTGGTTCCAAGTCTTTGCTATTGCAAATAACTTGATTTTTATTAATTCATTTAATCCTCACAAAAAATGGGAGGAACACTTGCTACCTTTGTTTTACAAGAGGAGGCCTTGGCACAGGGAGGTTAAAAACCTTGTCTAAGGTGCATAGCCACGAGTAGAGTAAGATTGGAATTGCAGAACACTACACACATTATGCAATGAGTGAATTTGTTGGACCAGGAAGTTGAGCTAAGAAATTCATCAGCCGGCTGGGTGCCGTGGCTCACGCCTGTAATCCCAGCACTTTGGGAGGCCGAGGCAGGTGGATCACTTGAGGTCAGGAGCTCAAGACCAGCCTGGCCAACATGGCAAAACCCCATCTCTACTAAAAATACAAAAAGTAGCCAGGCATGGTGGTGGGCTCCTGTAATCCAAGCTACTCAGGAGGCTGAGGCAGCAGAATCACTTAAACCAGGGAGGCGGAGGTTTCAGTGAGCCAAGATTGTGCCACTGCACTCCAGCCTGGGCAACAAAGCGAGAAGACTACATCTTAAAAAAAAAAAACAAAAAACAAAAAACTAAAACCTGTTGGGATTATTTAGAAAACAAAAAATTGCATACCTTTCTTTCCAAATGAGAGTCCTCTCTGTGTGATTGGAACTACAGCCACGGTAGGATTGTGTGCATGGTCATGCTTGCCCTGGTGCTATTTAGGGCACACTGGATATTTTAGACATGGTCTTTTTCTTCACAGTCTCTAAACATTGGCCCTGGTTAAAGACATAAGACACATTAGTTACATGGTATAATCCTGTTATAGATTTTCAGGATGAGTTTTCCTCGAAAATTTCTATGTTCCAAATCTTCAAGAGACAAATGGAAGACGTTCGAAGGGCCTGAGTTTACCAGGTGACAGATAATATGGATTGATGTGCTCAATTCATTTCTAATCTGCGGCCAATATATAGTGCTGGGTGCAGAATGGAGAAACCTGAAAACTGTATTTTCCAGTTGTCATTGTGCCTGGGATTCCAGGTGGGCTGGATGGCCCAGCAATGAGATGCACCCACTTGGAACTGAGTGGAGGAAGCTGCACAGCATGGGGACCCGTTTTCTGATGTGGATTCTGTGGGGAACTGTGTTTTGGAACCAGCAGCTCTTCACAGTCAGTAATGTTTTAAAGCCACTAGAAGTAAGTCTTCTCTTTGTACTGTTATGTTACCAACCAGGTAGATAATTAGGCTTATTCATTTCAGGCTGTTTTGGGAATTGTTTTGGAAACTGAATTCAGATGAATTTAGAAATGCGTTTCATTGTTTTTTATTCTATTTCATTATTTATTTATTTATTTATTTTTAGTATGTAAAACAATTTGTTTTCAAAGTCAGAATAAGGGAGGAGACCACCCCTCATATTGTCTTATGCCCAATTTCTGCCTCCAAAGAAAGAAAAAGTAAAAACTAAAAGGCAGAAATGAAATCCACAAGCAGACACCCCGGTGCCACATCTTGGGCCTGGTAGTTAAAGATCAACCCCTGATCTAATCGGTTATGTTATCTATAGATTCCAGACATTGTATGGAAAAGCACTGTGAAAATCCCTGTCCTGTTCTGTCTCATTCTGATTACTGGAACATGCAGCCCCCAGTCACATACCCCCTGCTTGCTTAATCAATCATGAACCTCTCACACGAACCCCATTAGAGTTGTGAGCCCTTCAAAGGGACAGGAATTGCTCACTCAGGGACTTCAGCTTTTGAGACAGGAGTCTTGCTGATGCCCCCCACCGAATAAACCCCTTCCTTCTTTAACTTGGTGTCTGAGTTTTGTCTGTGGCTCCTCCTTCTACATTTCTTGGTTCCCTGACTGGGAAGCAAGGTGATTGGCGGATGGTGGAGGCAGCTCCTTAGGCGGCTTAAGCCTACCCTGTGGAACATCCCTGCCGGGGACTCTGACCAGCCCAAGCGATGCGGATCCTGAGAGGGTTCCCAGGTAGGCATTTGCCCCAGTGGAATGCCTCGCCAGAGCAGTGTGTGGCAGGCTCCCGTGGAGGATCAATGCAGTGGCTGAACACTGGGAAGGAATGGGCACTTGGAGTCTGGACATCTAAAACTTGGTAAGACTAGTCTTTGAAACATGCCCACTCTGTTTGAGTGGAAGAATGGCCTGATCACTGTGGTGTGCCTTTATTGGCACTTTGGTTTTGGTTTTGGTTTTGACTGAATTTGAATTGCTTGACAGGACCAGTCTTGGTAACTTGCCCACTCCATTTGAGTGGAAGTGTGGCCTGATCACCCACAGTGTGCCTTTATTGGCACTTTAGTTTTGGTTTTGACTTGGTTTGAATTGCTTGACAGGATTGGTCTTGGGAACTTGCCTACTCCATTTGAGTGGAAGCGTGGCCTGATCACCCACGGTGTGCCTGTACTGGCACGTTGGTTTTTGTTTTGACTTGCCTTGGATTGCTTGATACTTTGGTTTTGGTTTTGACCTGGCTTGGATTTCTGGATACTCTGATTTTGGTTTTGATTTTGGTTTGGTGCAAACTGCAAAAGTGTGTGTGTGCCCTTTTTACTGGTTCTTTGTTTTGTAGTGTGTGTGTGGTGTGAGCGTGGTGTTTTGTCTCAAAGAAGCATAGGTCAGGCACAAATAAGCCCACCCTACTAGGAACTATGTTGAAAAATTTCAAAAATTTTAAAGGAGACTATGGAGTACTATGACACTAGGAAAACTTAAAACTTTGTGTAAGATAGACTGGCCAGCATTAGAGGTAGGTTGGCCATTAGAAGGAAGTCTCTTGTTTCAAAGGTATGGCACAAGGTAACCTGTAAGCCAGGGAGCCCAGACCAGTTCCTGTACATAGACACTTGGTTACAGCTGGTTTTAGACCCGGTGCCCGCAACACACAGTGGTTGAGAGAACAGCAGCATAAGCGGTTGGCAGAGGCAGGGAAAGGCCAGCAGAGAGAGAGAAAGGAAAGAGATAGAGAGGAAAAGAAGCAAAGAGAGAGAGAGGAAGAGACAGAGAGGAAGAGACTGACAAAGAGGCAGTCAAGGAGAGAGAGAGAGGGAGAGAAAGAAAGAGAGAGGCAGAGAGAGAGAAGAGACAGAGGCAAAAGGAAAGTCGAAGAGAGAGATATACAAGTAGTTAAGAAAAAAAAAGTGTACCCTATTCCTTTAAAAGCTAAGGTAAATTTAAAACCTATAATTGATAATTGAAGGCATTCTCCGTAACCCTAGAACACTCCAATACCACTTGGTTGTCAGTGCAAACAAGGGCGTATCCCAAAAGCACTGAGGCCTTCCTGTCAAAAATCCTTAACTCAGTAACCCGTGGATGGCCCAAATGCATTCAATCTGTAACGGCAACTGCTTTGCTAACAACAACAACAAAAAGTAAAAAAAAAAAAATAACTTTTAGAGGAAACCTCATTGTGAGCACACCTCACCAGTTCAGAAGTACCCAAAGAAAAAAAAAAAAGGAAAAAAAAAGGAAAAAAAAAGGGGAGCAAAATTTATATAAAAAGAGTATTATATGGTAAATTCTTGTCCTGAAATAAATTAACTGGTTGTTTAAAGAAAGAAATATTTGTAATAAGTCAGAAAGTTGAGGCATGTCGAAGAATTGTCTGCAAAAGTCATGAAAAAGAAGTGTATTATATAAAAAGAATTTATGCAAAAAATGTTGTATAATTTAAAAGTAACTAGGCCTCCTGAATGTGAAACTATTGAAAAAAAAAGTTTATGTGCAAGGTGTATAAGAAAAGTAAAATATACCTTTGGTAAAAGGATTATAAGGTGGCATAAAAATGTACATTTTTACTTACATTAAAAAGTTAAAAAAATTATTGTTTTGAAGGTTTAAACAAGTTTTAAGGTGTTAATTTTAAAGAAAATTATGTGAGTAAACATATTAGCTAAAGTTAAATAAGTATCATCCAGTTTTTCTGTGAACTGGAAATTAAAGTAAAAGCATAACAGGTTTTTCTTAAAGCACCAACCTGCTCTTTAGCAAAAATTATAGAAGGTTAAAAGGAGTCTATAAAATCTTACCTTGTGGTCAAACATTAAAAATTAAAGAAATATGTCTACAAGGTTTTATTAAAATTAGGGTTAACATTAATAACACACTAATATAAAGATAAAATTTAGTTTTTCTGGTATAAAAATCATATGAGAAGCATTGTTAAATGTAAAATGGTATTTGGCTTTCTTTGGTTTAAAAACTAATAAAAATAGGTGCTAAAGGAAATTTCTCAGTAAAAAGGCACTAAGGACTATAAAGTCCACGGCCAAGGTCCCCCCATTTAAAACAAAAGGTCAGTTTCTTAAAAAGTATATACTTGGTTTATCTTCCACTTTCCTTTCTCAAAAAAAAAAAAAAAAAAAACCACCTAAAAGTCTTTTAGCACATGTACCACCCCTAGAATTTCCGGTAAACCAGCACCAGCCTGAAGATCACGTTCTCATCAAAGGGTGGAAAGAAGAAAACCTCAAGCAAGCCTGGGAAGGACCCTGCCTTGTGCTGCTAACCACCAAGACTGCCTTTCATGCAGCACACACACACACACACACACACAAAAAGATGGACTTATCACACCCGACTCAAGAAAGCGCCACCCCCTCTAGGATCGTGGGCCATAGTCCCAGGGAAAAACCCTACCAAACTAAAGCTAAGAAAAATTAACCCTTTTCATCATCTATTCTATTACTCTTTCTTCTTTCCTTGTTCTATTGCTGACCATCCAGTTATTAACATAACCAAGTCAATTTCACCTCAAACTATTGCATTTAATGCTTGCCTTGTTATACCCTGTGAGGACTTGCCAAGTCAAAGACAGCTTTGTACTTCAGTAAAGTACTTCTCTCCCTCCTGACTCTCCTCAGATTGGGCATTAGTAAACTAGGACCATTTAATCCAGGGAGATTTTGATAAAGACCCCAGTGCCAACCAGGAGTCTTGCCCCATGATGTAGAGCTTTCATGCCATAGTTGGTCCAACATTCTATGGACCACTAAAGAGCAAGGATGGACTGCCCCAACCACATGGTTATGGTTTGTAATTTCCTAAAACCATACATTCATTTTACTAGAGGATCATAGAAGTTAAAGACTTAAAACAAATTTTAGCAACCAAGACAGGATACCAAGGTGCAAATGCCTGGTTAAAATGGATCAAATATTCCATCTGCATGTTAAAAAAAGCAATTGTTATGCTTGTGCACATGGCAGGCCAGAGGCCCAGATTGTCCCCTTTCCACCAAGGTGGTCCTCCAGTCTACCAGGTGTGGGTTCTTCAACTGACCTTCCTCAGACTGAGGACTTTTCCCAGTGTATACATCAAGTCACTGAGGTAGGACAAAAGGTTGTTACGGTCCTATTATTTTATGGTTATTATAAGTGTACTGGAACTCTAAAAAGAACTTGTTTGTATAATGTTATTCTATACAAGGTGTATAGCCCAGGAAATGACCAACCTGATGTGTGTTATGACCCATTTGAGCCTCCCATGACCACAGTTTTAAAAATAAGATTAAGGACTGAGGACTGGTAGGGACTCATAAATGATACGAGTAGAGTGTTAGCCAAAACAGAAGAAAAAGGGGTGTCCAAACAAGTCAGCTGAAAATTTGATGCCTGTGCTGGCATTAATAGCAGTAAGTTAGGAATAATGTGTGGTTCTCTTAATTGGAAAAGAGGCTATATTACAGAAAGTACATCTGTCATAAATTAGGACTGTGTAGAAATAAACGTAAATACTGGTCTTGGGTCATTTAGGCCACTTGATAAAAAATAAAAAAAAAAATAAAAAGGATCCAGTCCACCTTTAGAAAGGAAAAAATGGCCATTCCTGTACTAAGGGACAATGTAACCCCTTAGAGTTAGTAATAACCAATCCCCTCGATCCTCGCTGGAAAAAAGAGGAGCGTGTGACCTTAGGAATCGACGGGGCTGGACTGGATCCTCGAGTAAATATCTTGGTTTGAGGGGAAGTTTACAAACGCTCTCCTGAGCCAGTGTATCAAACTTTCTATGATGAACTAAACGTGCCAGTACCAGAAATTCCAGGAAAAACAAGAAATTTGTTTTTGCAATTAGCCAAGCATGTAGCCCAGTCTCTTAGTGTCACTTCATGTTATGTATGTGGAGGAACTGTAACAGGAGATCAATGGCCATGGAAAGCCTACAGAATTAGTACCTACAGACCCAGTTCCTGATGAATTCCCAGCTCAAAAGAATCACCCTGACAATTTCTGGGTCCTAAAAGCCTCAATTATTGGACAATATTGCATAGCTATAGAAGGAAAGGAATTCACTCACCCCGCAGGATGACTTAGTTGTCTGAGACAGAAATTGTATAATGGTACCACAAAAACAGTCACTTGGTGGAGTTAAAATCACACAGAGAGAAATCCATTTAGTAAATTCCCAAAGTTGCAGACCATGTGGATCTACCTGGAGTCCCACCAGGACTGGATAGCCCTCACTGGATTATACTGGATATGTAGGCATAGAACTTACACCAAATTACCTGACCAGGAGGCAGGTAGTTGTGTTATTGGCACTATTAAATAATCTTTTCTTCTACTGCCCACAAAAACAGGTGAACTCCTGGGCTTTAGGCTTCCCGAGAAAAGCATAGCTATAGGAAATTGAAAAAATGATGAATGGCCCCCTGAGAGAATCATACAATATTACGGGCGTGCTACTTAGGCACAAGACGGCTCATGGGGATACCGGACCCCCATTTACATGATCAAACGAATTGTACGGTTACAAGTTGTCTTAAAAATAATCACTAATAAAACTGGCAGAGCCTTGACTATTCTGGCCTGGCAAGAAGCTCAGATGAGAAATGCTATCTATCAAAATAGATTAGCTCTCGACTACTTGTTAGCAGCTGAAGGAGAGGTCTGTAGGAAATTTAACCTTACTGATTGCTGCCTACACATAGATAATCAGAGCAAGTAGTTGAAGACATAGAGATATGACAAAACCGGCACATGTGCCCATGCAAGTGTGGCATGGATTTGATCCTGGGGCCATGTTTAGAAAATGGTTCCCAGCACTAGAAGGATTTAAAACTCTTATAATAAGAATTATAATAGTAATAAGAACCTGCTTACTCCTCCTTTGTTTGCTACCTGTACTTCTTCAAATGATAAAAAGCTTCATCACTGCCTTAGTTCACCAAAATGCTTCAGCACAGGTGTGCTATATGAATCACTATCAATCTTGCAAGAAGACATGGGTAGTAAAAATGAAAGTGAGAACTCCCACTGTTGAGTGAAAGTCTCAAAGAGGGGGAATAAGGGAGGAGACCACGCCTCATATTGTCTTATGCCCAATTTCTGCCTCCAAAGAAAGAAAAAGTAAAAACTAAAAGGCAGAAATGAAATCCACAAGCAGACAGTCTGGCGCCACACCCTGGGCCTGGTAGTTAAAGATCGACCCCTGACCTAATCGATTATGTTATCTGTAGATTACAGACATTGTATAGAAAAGCACTGTGAAAATCCCTATCCTGTTTTGTACTGATCTAATTACCACTGCATGCAACCCCTAGTCACGTACCCGCTGCTTGCTCAATCGATCACGACCCTCTCATGCACACCCCCTTAGAGTTGTGAGCCCTTAAAAGGGATAGGAATTGCTCACTCAGGGAGCTCAGCTCTTGAGACAGGGGTCTTGCCGATGCCCCCGCCTGAATAAACCTCTTCCTTAATTTGGTGTCTGAGGAGTTTTGTCTGCGGCTCCTCCTGCTGCAAAAACTCTGTAACTAGGTGTATTCTGAGAAGCCTACCTTCCATTCCTGTCCTCGCTACCTTGTTTCTCCTTCCCTGTTTATGTAACCAATTAAAAAAAATCAATTTTTGGTTTGTTTTTAGAGTATTTCTTTTTGCAAGTATAAGGAGATACATTTATATGTGTGTTTCTCTGCATTTCTTACCCAAAAGGTCTACATTGTATTTCCCATCATGCCCCTGGTTCTTTTCCCTTTAACAGTATCTCCTCCACTGTTTCAGGTCAGAATTTGGAGCAAAGAGCTTATTCTTTCTCTTGTCTGTTGCCCTGGCTACCACCCCAAACACAGTGCCCTTGTGGGGAACCTTTGTTCTCCATTTGGTAATGTGTCCAGAATTGGTTCCTTCTGGTGGGTTCTTGGTCTCACTGACTTCAAGAATGAAGCTGCAGACGCTCGCAGTGTTACGGTTCTTAAAGATGGTGCTTCCGGAGTTTGCTCCTTCTGATGTTCAGACGTGTCCGGAGTTTCTTCCTTCCAGACCCTCGAGGTGAGTGTTACAGTTCTTAAAGATGGTGTGTCCAGAGTTTGTTCCCTCTGATGTTCAGATGTGTCCCAAGTTTCTTCCTTCTGGTGGGATCGTGGTCTTGCTGACCTCAAGAGTGAAGCCGCAGACCTCCCCAGTAGTGAGTGTTACAGCTCTTAAAGGTGGCCCCTCTGGAGTTGTTTGTTCCTCCTGGTAGGTTTCTGGTCTCGCTGACTTTAGGAGTCAGCCACAGACCTTCACAGTGAGTGTTACAGCTCATAAAGGTAGCACGGACCCAAAAAATGAGCAGCAGCAATTTATTGTGAAGAGCCAAAGAATAAAATTTCCTCAATGCAGAAGGGGATCCTATGGGTTTGTGGCTGCTGGTGCTGGGGGCCTGCTTTTATTCCTTTATTTGGTCCCACCAACATCCTGCTGATTGGTCCATTTTACAGAGAGCTGATTGGTCCATTTTACAGAGTGCTGATTGGTCCATGTTTACAGAGTGCTGATTGGTGCATTTACAAACCGTTAGCTAGACACAGAGCGCTGATTGGTGTGTCTACAATCCTTTAGCTAGACAGAAAAGTTCTCCAAGTCCCCACCCTTAACCTCTCAGTAAGATGCTGGTTTTAGGTGGAGTTGATTATCTATGAAATCATGTCAGGGAAGTGTCTGACAATTCTTTCTTAACTGAATATTTTTAAATACCAGAAATGGGTGTCAGATTTAGTTAAGTAGAGGCAGAAACCATACCTATTTTTAAATGAAAATAATTTAACATAAATAACTGTTCACTAAATGACAAGAAGGGACTGCTAAGACATCTGAGAGGTTGGGGGTGGGGGACAAAAGGGAGAGGAGGGACCATATTGAACTCAGCCCTCTGCAGAGCACCCCCTGCTTGCGCTCAGACTAGGGCCTGAGGCCTGACGGGCTCCTGGAGCCGGACCCAGACGTCCGATGGAGGCAGCGGCCGGCTGGAGGAGCAAATGTAAACAGCAAACTGGACTCAAATGCTGCTCCTGGAACACAGCACCACATCTGAGGTGAAGAGGTGAGGATGGGATGGTACTGGCTAAAGAGGGAGCAAACAGGAAGAGTGATGCCCCCAGCCCAGCAGCCTCCCTTCTGCCCCTCTACTGCAGGGCCTAGCCCGTGCAACCAGCTGAGCTGGGATGCGGTTTGGAGGGTACCAGCCCTAGCATTGCAGAGTGAAGTGAGGAGCCCAGGCTGGAAGCTCGGGGACGACAGCTTGATAACTGGCACAGCACATGTGAAACGACATGACTTTTATTCTTGGATATATGGATATCATGAGTCACACACTAATGTGATGAGGTTTTTGAAAATCGCTTTCTTTTCTGGAATGAATCCCACCTGGTCATGACAATTGTTTTGTACATATACTGTTTGCTCATACTTTAAGATTTTTATATCAGTATTTATAAGTTAATTTGGTTTATAATATTCTTTTTAGGGCAATATTTAGTTAGATGTTGATATCAATGTTAGGTTTGTTTTGTAAAAAGAATTTGGAAGTTGTAATTCTTTCCTCTGTGAAACCATCAGTGCCGGGCGTATTATTTGGTGATAAGTCTTGCAATTTTCGCCATAGCTTCTATAGTAATTGAGCTCTTCAGATTTTCTATCTGTAAAGGTTCAAACTTGATACATCATATTTTCCTAAATGTTATTTATTTCATTTAGGTTGTCAAATTTATTTACACTAAGTTAGCAAAGTATTATCTTAAAATATTAAAAAGTCCTCTATTTTAATGTTTTTCCACTTTGTCTCATTCTGTTTGTATATTTGTGCTTTTTTTTTTGTTTTGTTTTTGGCTAGTGTTTTCTGTACTTTGCTGATTTTTTCCCAAAGCAATAGCTTTTTGATCATTTATCAGTTTTACTGTCTTTTAGTTTTCAAACTCAGTGTCTACTCTTCTGATTTATTCTGGTTTTTACATTAGTTTTGTTTCTTTCCTTTTTTTTGATATAGATATTTAATGCTATGATTTTTTTTTCTCTGAGCACAGCTGAACTATATTCCAGAGTCTTCAGTATGTGGGTGGAGATTTCTCCTTTAGTATCCCATAATTTCTGATTGGTAAACTTGTGTTGTCAGATACACAAATATTAATAAGTTATATCTTCACTATAAATTATAACCTTTAGCATTAGAAAGTGTTTTTGTTTTGCTTATTGCTTTTGGCTAGAATTATACTTTGATATCAAGATTTGACTAGTATGAATTTTCTCATCTTTTAACTTTTACCTTTTCTTAATCTTTTTCCTCACTTTTATACAGTATAGAATTGGATTTTGCTTCATTAGTCAGTTTGATAAATCTTTTCTTTTAATACATGATCTAAGCCTATTTCTATTTATTGATATGAATGACATGTTCTCAGTTTGACCAGGTCACGTTTTACTTGTTTTTATTGGGCACTGACTTTGGTATCCAGGAGGATTTGTGTGTGCATGTGTGTGTGTGTTCTAGTGATTACTTCTGTACTAATTGAAGGGAAAAGGAAGACCAGACTGTTACTGTGTCTATGTAAAAGGGAAGACATAAGAAACTCCATTTTGATCTGTACCCTGGACAATTGTTTTGCCCTGAGATGCTGTTAATCTGTAACTTTGCCCCAACCTTGAGCTCACAGAAACATGTGTTGTATGGAATCAAGGTTTAAGGGATCTAGGACTGTGCAGGATGTGCCTTGTTAACACAATGTTTACAGGCAGTATGCTTGGTAAAAGTCATTGCCATTCTCCATTCTCAATAAACCAGAGGCACAATGCATTGCAGAAAGCCGCAGGGACGTCTGTCCTGGAAAGTCAGGTGTTGTCCAAGGTTTCTTCCCATGTGATAGCCTGAGATATGGCCTTGTGGGATGGGAAAGACCTGACGGTCCCCCAGCCTGACACCTGTGAAGGGTATGTGCTGAGGAAGATTAGTAAAAAAGGGAGGCCTCTTGCAGTTGACATAAGAGGAAGGCCTCTGTCTCCTGCCTGCCCCTGGGAACTGAATGTCTTGATATAAAACCAGATTGTACATTTGTTCAGTTCTGAGATAGTAGAAAAATCGCCCTGTGGTGGGAGGCGAGACATGCTGGCAGAAATGCTGCTCTGTTACTCTTTACTCCACTGAGATGTTTGGGTGGAGAGAAGCATAAATCTGGCCTATGTGCACATCCAGGCGTAGTACCTTTCCTTGAACTTATTTGTGACACAGATTCCTTTGCTCACATGATTTCTTGCTGACCTTCTCCCCATTGTCACCCTGTTCCCCTGCCGTATTCCCCTTGCTGAGATAGTGAAAATAGTAATCAATAAAAACTGAGGGAAATAAGAGACTGGTGCTGGTGCAGGTCTTCTGTATGCTGAGCGCTGGTCCCCTGGGCCCCCTTTTCTTTCTCTATACTTTGTCTCTGTGTCTTATTTCTTTTCTCAGTCTCTCGTCCCACCTGACGAGATATACCCACAGGTGTGGAGGGGCAGGCCACCCCTTCACTAATGATTTATATAAAGACTTAGTTATCTTTTTCTCTAGATGTTCTCTGTTGGGTTCCTACTTTGAGAAGTATGGAAATTACTACAGACACCATTTCTCCTGTCTCTTCCTAAGCTTTCAATTTTAGATGCCAGTTTTATTTTATTGATAATCTTTGTGGTCTTCAGTATACTCAAGTTTCTTTTACTTGACCTGTCAGAAAGTGACATCGTTTCACTCCCAGCTAATACCAAGAGACAATCAATAAACTTCTACTTTCTAATTTCATCATGCTACCCCTCACCTATCCTTTGCTGAAGTGTTCAAATATTTTGCTCTTTTGTTCTTTATTGAGCTGTTTGTTTTCTTAATTTTTAAGTTTTGAGAGTTTTAAACTCCTTTAAAAAACTGATTTGCAAATATTTTCTCCCAGTGTGTCATTTAAGTTTTCATTCTTTTAATAGTGCCTTTTAAAAAGCAGAAGTTCTTAATTTTGATGATGTCAAATTTATAAAATTTTTCCCTTATGGATCATGGTAAGAACTCTTTGTTTAACCAAAGGTCACAGAGATTTCCTCCTATGTTTTCTTCTAGAAGTTTTATAGTTTCAGACTTTAGAATTAGGTCTATGATCCATTTTGAGCTAACTTTTGCACATGGTGCATGGAATGGGTAAAAGCTATTATGTTATTGTTTTGCACATGACAACCCAATTGCTTCAATCCCATTGGCAGAAATAGCTATTTTTATTCATTGCATAGTCTGTGCACCTTGGTTGCAAATCAGTTGTCCATATATAAGTATGTCGATTTCTGGTCTTTCTATTCTGTTACACTGATCTATTTGTGTATCTTTATACCAATACCACATTGTCTCAATTATTATAACTTTATGACAAATTATGAATTAGGTCATTTGTTTTCAACGTTGTTTTGGCTAGTTTATGTCCTTTACATTTCCATGTGAATTTTTAATCACCTTGTCATTTTTTCCAGTAAAGCTGACTAGGAGTTTATTTGGATAGTGTGCTGTATCTAGAACTGACATCTTCGTAATATTGAGTCTTCTGACCCATGAACACATTATATCCCTTCATGTATTTACATCTTCTTCAGTCTCCTTCAGCAATATCTTGTGGTTTTAAGTGTACAAGTCTTATAATTTTTTCCTCATGCATTCCTAAGAATTTCATAATCTCATGCTATTGTTAATGGTTTTGTTTTTAAATTTTGAGTTTTTTTTTATTGTAAGTATACATAAATGTAATTGGTTTTTGTATATCCATGTTACATTCTGCAACCCTGATACACTCTCTTATTAGTTCTAGGATTTTTTTTTTTGTAGATCCATAGGAATTTCTGGATTTATGAGCATGCCTTTGGTGAATAAAGATAGTTTTTATTCTTCCCTTAAAATCTGGGTGCCTTTTCTGCGCCCCCTTTTCTTGCCTTACTACATTGGCTAGACTCTCCTATATACCATGTTGAATAGAAGCCATAAGAGTAGACTCCTTGGTTCATTCCCAATCTCAGGGGGCAGAAAGGGCAATCAAAAATCATTCAGTCCTTCAAATAAGTATAATATTGGCTGTAGAATTTTTTTTAATGGATGCCGTTGATCAGGTTGTGGAAGTTCCCTTCTGTTCCTAGTTTGCTGAGAGTTTTTATCAGAAGTAGAAGTTGAATTTTGTCAAAAAATTTTTTTCTATCTATTAAATGATCATAGAGATTTTAAAAAAAATTGTTAATGTAGTGAATTACATTGATGTATTTTTGAATGTTAAATTAGCTTTGAATTCCTGGGATAGTCCCCAGTGGGCTATAATATACTGTTCTTTGTATTTATTGTTGACTTCAATTTTCTATGCTTTAAAAAGAAGTTTGCATCTATACCCATGAGGGATATTAAATTGTACTGTTATTGTAATGCCTAACTTATTTTGGAATACGAGTAATATTGGCCTCATTCAATGACTGGGAAGTATTTTCTCTTATTTAATTATCTGGAAAAATTTCTGTAGACTTGGTATTAGTTCTTCTTTAAACATTTGATAGAATTTACCAGTGATAGAATTAGCTAGGCATCTGGATCTGGAGGTCAATCTGTGGGAAGGTTTTAAACTAAGACTTCAACTTCTTTCTAGATATAATGTTTTTTTCTCAATTATTTATTGAGTTAGTTGTGGTGATATGCATCTCTTAAGGAAATTGTCAATTTCATTGAAGTTTTCAAATTTATTGGCATAAAATTGCTCATAATAATCCCTTTTTTCATCAACAACTGTAAAGCCTGTAATGATGCCACCTCCTTCATTCCTTATATTGAGAATTTTTCATCTACTTTTTTTTCTCTACAAATCTGTCTGGCCATTTATAAATTTTAGTTCTTTAAAAAAAACCCTAACTTTTGGTTTCATTGCATTTTCTTCATTTTTTTTTCCACTTCATTGATATTTTTTGTTCTCATCTTTATTTCCTTGACTTTGCTTACTTTGGGTTTAATTTGCTCTTCTTTTTACAAATTTCCGAAGATGAAGCTGAGATAATTTGTTCAGTCTTCTTTTCTAACACAGGCATTTATTGCTATAAATCATTAAGTGCTTTAGTGATAATTTATGATATATTATATTTTCATTTTCATTCAGATTAAAATACTTCCTTTTTTCTGACTCATTGCTTATTTAGAAAGTGAATTATTTGATTTCTAAGTATTTGAGAATTTTAAAAAGACATTTCTGTTATTGATTTTAATTTCGTTCCATTATGTTTACAGAGCACATATTTTTCTCTTTTTTAATTTTTAAAATTTCAGTAGCTTTAGGGATACAAGTGGTTTTTGGTTACATGGATGAATTGTGTACTGGTGGAGTCTGGGCTTTTGGTATACCCATCATCAGAATAGTGTACATTGTATCCAGCAGGTATTTTTTCATTCCTCACTCACTTCCCACCCTCTCCCCTTCCATTATACCACTCTGCATGCCTTTGCATACCTCATAGCTGAGAGTCCACTTACAAGTGAGAACATGTGGTATTTGGTTTTCTGTTCCTGAGTTACTTCACTTAGGATAGTGGCCTCCAGTTCCATGCAAGTTGCTGCAAAGGACATTATTTCATTCTTTTTTTATGACTGAGAAGTATTCCATGGTATGTGTATATTACATTATCCACTTATGGGCTGGTGGGCTTTAGGTTGATCTTTGCAATTGTGAATTGTGCTGCAATAAACATGTGTGCAGCAAGTTCTAGCCAGAGCAAGCAGACAAGAGAAAGAAAGAAAAGGCATTCAAATAGGAAGAGAAGATATCAAGCTACCTCTTTTCACTGAGAATATGATTCTATACCTAGAAAACCCTAAAGACTCTGCCAAGAGGCTACTAGAACTGATAAACAATTAAGGTAAGATTTCAGGATACAAAATCAATGTAAATTATCAGTAGCATTTCTATATACCAGTAATGTCCAGGCTGAGAGTCAAATCAAGAATGCAATCCTATTTACAACAACCACAAAGAAAATGAAACACCAGGAATATAGCTAGACAAGGAGGTGAAAGATCTCTACAAGGAGGACTACAAAACAGTGCTGAGAGAAATCACAGTGATGACACAAATAAATGGAAAAACATTCCATGCTCATGAAAAGGAAGAATTAATATTGTTAAAATGGTCATGCAGCCCAAGGCAATTTACAGATTTGATGCTATTCCTATCAAACTACCCAATGTCATTCTCTGTAGAATTAGCAAACAGAATTCTAAAACTCATATGAAATAAAAAAAGAGCCCAAATTGCCAAAGCAATCCTAGGCAAAAAGAGCAAAGCCAGTGGCATCACACTATCTGACTTCAAACTACAGTATAAGGGCACAGTAACCAAAACAGCATAGTTCTGATACAAACAGACACATACACCAATGAACAGAAAAGAAAACTCAGAAATAAAGCCATACACTTATAACTATCTGATCTTTGGCAAGGCTGACAAAAACCAATGGGGAAAGCACTCTCTGTTCAATAAACGGTGCTGGAATAACTGGTTAGCCATATGCAGAACAATGAAACTGGACCCTGACCTTTCATCATATTAAAAAATAAAACTGAAGATAAATTGAAGATTTAAATGTAAGAACTCAAACTGTAAAAATTCTAGAAGAAAACCTAGGAAATACTCTTCTTGAGTATTGGCCTTGGCAAAGAATTTTTGGCTAAGTGCCCAAAAGCAATTCAAACAAAAATTGATAAGTGGAACCTAATTAAACTGAAGAGCTTCTGTACTATAAAATAAACTTTCAACAGAATAAAAAGACAACCTAGAGAATGGGAAAAATATTTGCAAACTATGCGTCTGACAAAGGTTCAATATCTAGAATCTATAAGGGACTCAAACAGATCAACAAGCAAAAAACAAATAACCCCATTAAAAATGGGCAAAGGACATTAAACAGACACTTCTCAGGGAAGACACATGGCCAAGAAACATATGAAAAAATGAAATGGTCATCATTACTAATCATCAGAGAAATGCAATCAAAACCACAATGAGATACCATTTCACACCAGTCTGTTGCGGGAAGTGAGGCACCCTGAACGGAGGGACCAGCTGGAGCCACGGCAGAGGAACATAAATTGTGAAGGTTTCATGGACATTTATCAGTTCCCAAAATTAATACTTTTATAATTTCTTACACCTGTCTTTACTGCAATCTCTGAACATAAATTGTGATGATTTCATGGACATTTATCAGTTCCCAAATAATACTCTTAAAATTTCTTATGCCTGTCCTTACTTTAATCTCTTAATCCTGTTATCTTCGTAAGCTGAGAATGTACATCACCTCAGGACCACTGTTGTACAAATCGATTGTGAAACATGTGTGTTTGAACAATATGAAATCAGTGCACCTTGTAAAAGAACAGAATAACAGCAATTTTCAGGGAACAAGGGAAGACAACCATAAGGTCTGACTGCCTGAGGGGTCGGGCAGAACAGAGTCATATTTTTCTTCTTGCAGAGAGCCTATACATGGACGTGCAAGTAGGAGAGATATCACTGAATTCTTTTCCCAGCAAGGAATATTAATAATTAATACCCCGGGGAAGGAATGCATTCCTTAAATGGCTGTTCTGGGTGTGTCTGTCTTATGTGGTTGAGATAAGGACTGAAATACACCCTGGTCTCCTGCAGTACCATCAGGCTCACTAGGGTGGGGAAAATCCCCAGCCTGGTGAAATTGAGGTCAGACTGGTTTTCTGCTCTCGAACCCTGTTTTCTGTTGTTTAAGATGTTTATCAAGACAATACATGCAGAGCTGAACACAGACCCTCATCAGTAATTCTAATTTTGCCCTTGCCTTGTGATCTTTGCTTTGCCTTTGCCTTGTGATCTTTATTGGCCTAAGAAGCATGGGATCTTCATGACCTACTCACTGTTTGTACACCCCCTCCCCTTTTAAAGTCCTTATTAAAAACCTGCTGGTTTTGTGGCTCAGGGGACATGATGCACCTAACAATATGTGATGTCACCCCCAGAGGCCCAGCTGTAAAATTCCTCTCTTTGTACTCTTTCTTTTTATTTCTCTGACTGGCCGACACTTAGGGAAAACAGAAAGAACCTATATTGAAATATTGGGGGTGGGTTCCCCCGATACCAGTCAGAATGACTGTTATTAAAAAGTAAAAAACAAAAACAAAAACAAAAAATCCAAAAAACAAAAAACAGGTGCTAGTAAGGCCATGAAGCAAAGGGAACACTTATACACCATTGGTGAGAATGTATAATAAGTTAGTTCAGTCACTGTGGAAAGCAGTTTGGAGGTTTCTCAAAAACCTTAAAACAGAGCTACCATTTGACCCAGCAATCCCATTACTGGGTATGTACCCAAATAAATATAAAACATTATACCAAATAGACATATGCACTTGTATGTTCATCACCATGGTATTCATGGTGGCAGAGACATGGAATCAACTTAGGTGCCCATCAGTGGTGGACTGGATAAAGAAAATGTGGTGTGTGTACACCGTGGAATACTACAAAGTCATAAAAAGAATGAAATCATGTCCTTTGCATTAACATGGATGGAGATGAAAGTCATTATCTTAAGTGTATTAATGCATGAACAGAAAATTAAATACTGCATGTTCTCACTTATAAGTAAGAGTTAAACATTGAGCACACATAGGTATGAACATGAGAAAAATAGATACTGTGGACTACTAGAGGGAGGAAAGAGGGAGGAGGACATAGGTTGAAAAACTACCTACTGGGTACTATGCTCACTACCTGCTTGTGATATGCCCATGTAACAAACCTGTACATGTACCCCCATATCTGAAATAAAAGTTGAAAAAAAAGAAATAATGCTCTATGGCAATCTACTGATTAATTACCTTGTTAATAATATGTAAAGCTCAGCACTTCCTCCAACCCAAACCAAAACCAAATAAGAAAACAAACAAACAAACAAACAAAAAACCATATGTATGCGGGGTGTGTGTGTGTGTGTGTGTGTGTTTTTCTGCAATTACTTCTTTTCCTTTGGTAGGCCTACTTTAGTTCTTTGAAAAATCTCCATACTGTTTTCCACAGAGGTTGCACTGATTTAACATTCCCACCAGCAGTGTATCAGCATTACCCTTTCACCACATTGTGCCTACATCTCTTGCTTTCTGACTTTTTAATCACGGCCATTCTGGCTGGGGTGAAGTGGGATCTTGTGGTTTTAATTTGCATTTCCCTGATGATCAGTGTTGTTGAACATTTTTTTTTTATATGCTTATTGGCCATTTATATGTCTCCTTTTGAGAAATGTCTGTTTGTATAATTTTAAATTTCATACAGCTTGAATCCTTTTGGTTTTATTAACACTTATTTTATGATCCAAAATATGGTCTTTGTTGGTGAATATTCTACATGCACCTGAAAAGAATGTGTATTCTGCTGTTTTGGGTGAACTATTAATGCCAATCATGTCATGTTAGTTGATAGTTTATTTGGGTCTTCTAAAATTCTTCCTGCTTTTATCTCTCTTTGTTTCATTAATTGTAGAGTGAAGGGTATTAAAATATTTTATCATAGTGGCTTCATATATTTTTAAACTCTGTTATTAGGTGCATAAATGTTTAGAATTGCTATGTCCTCTTAATGAATTCACCCTTTTATCAATATGAAAAGACCATTATTATCCCTGATAATACTCTTTGCACTGAAATCTACTTTGTCTGATATTACTATAGTCAGTACAATTTTCTTTCGATTAGTATTAGTGCTAGCATGGTCTATGTTTTCTATTCTTTTTCTGTTATTATTTTTGTGACTATTTTTGTTACTATCTCTGTGTATTTTTAAACTGTTACTAGATGCCTACAAATTGAGGATGTATATATTATCTTAATGAATTGATCCATTTAACACTTTGAAATTTTTTTTAATCTTTAGTAATGCGCTTTGCTCTGAAATCCACCTTGTCTGATTTTTTTTTTTTTTTTTTGAGACAGAGTCTTGCTCTGTCACCCAGACTGGAGTGCAGTGGCCAGATCTCAGCTCACTGCAAGCTCCGCCTCCTGGGTTTATGCCATTCTCCTGCCTCAGCCTCCCGAGTAGCTGGGACTACAGGTGCCCGCCACCTCGCCTGGCTAGTTTTTTGTATTTTTTAGTAGAGACAGGGTTTCACCATGTTAGCCAGGATGGTCTTGATCTCCTGACCTTGTGATCCGCCCATCTCAGCCTCCCAAAATGCTAGGTCTCTTTAACTTTCTTTGTATCAGTGTTAGCATGGTATATTATTTTCTCCTCATTTAAATTTTAGTCTATTTGTGTCTTTATGTAAAATGCATTTTTGATTATATATGTATTTTGAAAATTGATTATTTATTGCATGTACTTAAGATATATGACATGATGTTTTGATATACATATACACACTGAAATGATTACAACAGGTAAACAAATTAATATATTTATCATTTTCCTCAGTAATATCGGTTTTTGTGGTAAGAGCACCTTAAATCTGCTTTGTCAGCAAATTTTCAATATATAATACAATATTATTAACTATAGTCCTCTTGCTGTACATTAATTCTTTAGACTTACTCATCTTACATAACTGCAAATTTGTACCTTTGAACTACATCTCCCCATTTCCTTCCCCATGCTGCCCTGAAAACCACTATTCTACTCTCTGTAGAAAGAGTAAAATTTTTTGGATTGCACATGTAAATGAGATCATGCACTTTTTTTATTTTTGTGTCTTCACTTTTTTTTTTGTTTTCTTCACTTAACATAATGTCTTCTAGGTTCATGCATGTTATTGTAAATGGCAGTATATCCTTTTTAAAGGTTGAATAGTATTTCATTATGTAAATATACCACAGTTTCTTCATTCATTCATCCATTGATGGACACTTACGTTGTTTTAATATCTTGGCTATTGTGAATAATGCCACAAGGAATATGGGACACAGATATCTTTATGAGGTGCTGATTTCGTTTCCTTTGTGTATACACTCAGCAGAGGGATTGCTGGGTCACATGTAGTCCTATTTTTAATATTTTGAAGAACGTCTGTACTATTTTCCATAATGGCCATACCGATTTACATTTCCACCAACAGCATACAAGGGATCCCTTTTCTCCACACCCATGCCAGCACTTGTTATCTCTTGTTTTTTTAATTGATTTTTTATTTTTTAAAATAATAGTCATTCTAACAAGTGTAAAGTGATATCTCATCATGGTTTTGATTTGCATTTCCCTGATGATTAGTGATGTTGAGTACTTTTTCAGATACCTGTTGACCATTTTTATGTCTTATTTGGAAAAAAATCTCTTCAGGTCATTGCCAATTTATTGATTGGGTTGTTTTTACTTTTTAGTTTGCTGTTGAGTTGTGTAAGTTCCCTGTATATTTTGAATATTAACCCCTTGTCAGATATATGGCTTGAAAATATTTTTTCCCAATCCATAGGCTACCTTTTCATCTTAATTTTTTTCTTTGCTGTACAGAAGCTTTTAGTTTGGTATAGTTTCATTTTTTATTTTTGCATCATTGCCAGAACTTTTTGTGTGATATTCAAAAAATAATTGCCAAAACCAATAATGAGGAGTTTTCCCTCTATATTTTCTTCTAGGAGTTTTATTGTTTCAGGTCTTATGTTTAAGTCTTTAATCCATTTTGAGTTAATTTTTGTGTATGAGGTAAGTGTCCAATTTTATTCTTTTGCATGTAAATCATATGTTTATTGGCCATTTATGTATCTCCTTTTGAGAAATGTCTCTTTATATAATTTTAAATTATATTTTCCCAACACCATTAATGAAAAGACTATCTTTCTCCCCATTGTGCCTTCTTGATGTGCTTGTCAAAAATTATTTGACTATACTTGCTTGGTTTTATTTTTGAGCTCTCTATTCTGTTCCACTGGTCTATTTGCCTGTTTTTTTTTGTTTTGTTTTGCTTTTGGCCAGTAACATACTCTTTTGATTTTTACAGCTTGGTACTATAATTTGAAATCCAAAAGTGTGATGTCTCCAACTTTGTTATTCTTTCTTAAGGTTGTCTTGGCTATTTGGTATCTCTTGTAGTTCCATATATATTTTAGAATTGCTTTTTTTATTTACTTGAGAAATGCCATTGGGATTTTGGTAGAGATTGCATTGAATCTCTATATTACTTTGAGTAGTACGGGGATTTTAAAAATATTCATTATTCCAGTCCATAAACATCAGATATCTTTCCATTTGTTTGTGTCTTTTTAAATTTCTTTTCCCAATGTTTTTATACTTTTCAGTGTACAGATCTTTCACTAATTTGGTTAAATAAATTCCTAAGTATTTTACTCTTTTTGATGCTATCATAAGTGGGATTGTTTTCTTGGTTTCTTTTTTCAGATAGACTGCTATTGGTGTAAAAAAATGCAACTAACTTTTTTTTTTTTGAGACGGAGTCTCGCTTTCTCGCCCAGGCTGGAGTGCAGTGGCCGGATCTCAGCTCACTGCAAGCTCCGCCTCCCGGGTTTACGCCATTCTCCTGCCTCAGCCTCCCGAGTAGCTGGGACTACAGGCGCCCGCCACCTCGCCCGGCTAGTTTTTTGTATTTTTTTTTAGTAGAGACGGGGTTTCAACGTTAGCCAGGTTGGTCTCAATCTCCTGACCTCGTGATCCACCCGTCTCGGCCTCCCAAAGTGCTGGGATTACAGGCGTGAGCCACCGCGCCCGGCCGCAACTAACTTTTTATGTTAACTTTGAGTCCCTCAACTTTATTAAGTGCATTTTTTGAGAACAGCATAAATTGAGTCTTAGTTTTTTGATTTTAGCTGACAATTTCTGTCTTCTAATTGGGGTATTTAGGCTATTTACATTTAACTTATCACTGATATTGTTAGGCTTAAATCTATCATCTCGTTTATTTTGTATTTTTCTCATCAGTTGTTCCCTTTTATTTGTATGCCTTTTTAAGATTTAGTAAATATTTAATATATTTCCATTTTATGTCAATTTTTGCTTTTTAGTGATAGTTATTTGTTTTGTTATTTTAGTATTTTAGTGGTTACTTTAGAGTTTATAGTATATATCTTTAATTTGTTGCAGTCTGTCTTTAACTAATATTATGCCACTTCATGAATACTTAATAAAACCCTACAGTAGTATACTTCCATTTCTACTCTCCTGACTTTGTGCTATTACTGTCATATGTTTAACATCTACATATGTTATATAAACCTTAAACCTTCAGTTATTTTTCTTTAAATACTTAATATTTACTCTTTAAACAAATATATTTAAGTAATATTCGAGACGTTTAAATAATAAAACATATTTTACTTTTGTTTTTACCAGTCTCCGTGCTCTTTATACACTTTTGCAGATCCACATTTTCATATGGTACTTTCTTTGTCATTTCTGTATATGATGCATTTGTTGGTGAATTAAATGATTTCAACTTTCATATGACTGAAAGTCCTTATTTTGTCCTTAATTTTGAAACATAATTATGCTTCACAAATCATAACCATTACTAATAAGGAAAAAAAGACATAAAATGGGATCATACAAAATATTTAATTTTAAAAAGGCATATAGATGGGGGAACAAAGAATTGAGAAAAAAACAAAACAAATGAGATGATAGATTTAAACCTAACGATATGAAGGATGTAGAATTCTTGTTTCACCAGTTTTTCTTTTTGCTCAGCACTACCTTAAAAATTTGCTCTATTGCATTCTCTTTGCTCTATTGCATTCTCTATTGCATTCTTGTTTTAATAGTTTTCAGTAAGAAATTTGTTATCCTTATCTTTGATTACCTGTATATGACATACCTTTCATTCTCTGGCTACTTAAAAAATATACTCTTTATCACTGTTTTCAAGAAATTTGTTTATGATGTACCTCAGTGTAGTTTTCTTCATATTTCTTATGCTTGGGGTTCATTCATCTTCTTAGATCTGTGAATTTATAGTTTTCCTTAAATTTGGAAAATTCAAGTCCTCATTTCTTTAAATACTTATTTTCTCTCTGCGTTCTCTTCCCCTTTAGAGACTCGACTTACATGTACGCCAGACTGCTTGAAGTTGTGCTACAGCTTACCCATAAGCTGCTTACTTTAACAATTTATTTTCTTTCTGTTTGATTTTGAGCCATTAAAGGGAAAGGTAGCAGTTTCAAGGAACTTATAAAGGAAAATGGCATATTTACTTTGATAAGCTGTAATTTAAAAAAGAAATAAGTCAGATCTTTCCTGTCCAAAAGAGTGGCTATCAAAAAATAAGAGAGCTTTTGTAAAAACTGGAAAATGTCAGAGTATTCCTTATCGAAGTAAACGGTTTGTTTTTGTGTAGAGATTTCCCCTGCCTGAATTTACTGATTTTTCTCTCCATTGTGTTATCTGACATGCTCCTCTATTCTCTGTATTTCATGTAGAGTGGTAGTTAGATCTGGATGATACAATTTTTTTGACAAGAATATTTCATAGGTAGTTGTGTACTTCAACCAGGAAGCACATAATGTTGATTTTTCTCTTGTGATGTTAACAGCCTTTGACAGTCATCATTATCACTCCATATGGCAATTTAGTTCCAGTAGACGCCTCATGAATGACTCATGGGAGTAAGATGTCTTGAGTTTTTGCTTTTTTTAATAAGAGATTGCCTTAAGCCTTTAAATATTAGTCTGGCTGGATGTAAAATTCCTGGCCTCATTCATTTCCTTGAACATATTAAATATGTAATTCCATTGTCATTTGGCACAAAATGTTGCTGTTACAATGTCTGATGCCAATCTGATATTTCTTCCACTTTCAATGTCTTGTTATTTTTGCCTGGTATTATCCACACAAACAAAATAGTTTTTGAAAAATAAGTACTCTTTTTTAAAGTTTCAACTACTGTTCTCAGATTGACCTCTCTTGCTCATCTGTATTTTTTGGAACTTTTTTGTTTGTTGGTTGCCAGTGTTACTAGAAGTGTCATTGTCTCATGCAGCTCACATAGCTGTAAGTGGCTTGTTTCTGCTTTATAACTTTGGGTTTATGAAGATACGTTGTCATCTAGATTTTTAGTAGATATTATATTGCTTGTAGGCTTTTGGGTCTTCCTAGGCGCTCTGTTTATAAGGACAGGAGCTCTCAGGAGGATTAACAAGCAATGCATATGCCATTATGCCTGTTTTCTCAATCTTCCTAGTAGGTTTTGAAAATCTTGGATGTGAGTTTTTGTTGGTGTCTTTATTTGCATTTTCTTTTGTTTTGGTGTTCATGACTTTCAGGATACATTGGCTTTTCCCTCATTTCCCTAACTTAGACCCACAGCTGCTGACCTCCCACAGTCCTGCTCACCACTACTTTTACTCAGGTCATAAAGGACTCTCCATTACCTGGTGGTGTTGAAGATGTTATCCATAGATTCATTTTCTTCCAATTTCATATTTGCTCTGTTTAGTTTTAAGGAGTTTGGAACATTAAAAAAAACTACCCTGCTGCTATGGTCAGTCATATCATTGGAAGTTTATGGAACTTTGTTTCCGTATGGAAGTTAACGGAAATTTGTAAAAGTTTTATCACACCATAAATGTCACTATTCATATTGATAGTTCCTTTTTTACACTTAAATTGTCTTTGGAATTTATTCCTGTGGACATACACATACATGTATATATAATTTTATAATTTCTCTCTGGTATTTTCCCTTTGTATGAATATGCCACATTTAATTCACCAACTCACCTATTCATTTGCATTTCTGCTATTTCAGATTTTTCACTATAACAAAAAAGACTGCAGTAAAAATTCTGACATATTTCTGTTTGAGATCATGTGATAGTTACTATAGTGTTTATTTATAAAAATTCATCTTTAGTCTTTCAAAAATTAAATCAAATAAAAGAGCTTTATAAATAGAATATGGTATACAAATGTCAGGTACTTTATCTGAGATTCTGGCATTTTCTGATTTTTACAAAAGATCTCTTCCTTTTTGATAGTTGCTTTTTTGGACACAAAAGACTTGACTTTATTATTTTTTTAAATGACAGCTTATGAATGTAAACATCCCATTTCCCTTTACAAGTTTCTTGAAACTGCTCCCTTTCCCTTTAATGACTCAATAGAGCACACATAAAGAACTGCACAAACGTACATGCACACCCGAGAGAGCCTTGTGTGAAAATCTCTCTGTAGATAGTTTTCTGTGGTGGTTACCCTTTTAGTTTGCTCTAAAACATCCTAAGAAGAGAGAGGAAGGATATATTGGATTCCCTTCCAGGCTCTTCCATCCTATATCAGTGTGCTTGGGGCTTCTGTTGTGTTCCAAGCAGTTCCAGCCAGGCAACTTTGCCTTGACAGTAACAAAGTTTCTTAGTTTGCACAACATTTATTAATGAATAAGTCAGCCTGACTCTTTGGCATGGAGTCCTTTGCTTTTCATTTGGGTAAATTAACTTAAGAACCCTAAATTCAACTCTTTGAATTTCCTGTGTGTTCTTTTGTTGAGGAAGCAGTGATCCTAGTGTTTTAGATATGGTCCAGGCAGCTGTGACTGCCCCAGATGAGGTTAAGAACATTTCTGTTTTCCCCTGGCTGAGACCTCACACGTTGGTCTCAGTCTCAAAGGGAAAGTCACCAGCTGTTTGGTCAGTACGTTCATTTGTTCATTCACTTGACATGCCTTTATGGAACACCTGCTGTGTGGTCGGCTGTGGTAGAAGCTCAGGATGCAAACACGATGATGATGATGATGATGATGATGATGATGATCACACTGAGCACAATGATGCTGGGTTTAGATGTGCTTGTTTCCTGGTAATAGCTGGAGAATATTTTTTCCATTTCATGAATATACTACATTTAATTGATCAATTTTACAATTCATGCACATTTAGAATGTTTGTTCCAGTGATTTACATGATTAGCTGCTTTCATCCTCACAATAATCCCAGAGGTTGGCAAAATTGTTCTCACCCCTGTTTTACAGACGGGAGGAGGAAGGCACAGAGAGCGAAGCAGTTTTCTTATAAGTGCTCTTACTTGGTGAGCCTTGGATCCCATCCTAGGCAGCCATATTCCAAAGACCACATGCTCCAGAACTCTGTTCTCTCCACCTGTCCAGAAGTAGTTGCTGTCCTAAGGAATTCACAGGCTAAAAGCTCAACATGCAAATAAGTCACTTATAGTACAAAGTAGTAAGAAACAATAGGTGAGCACTTACAGGACAGGCCCAGCACAGAGAAGAGGGGACTAACTCACCTCTGCAGGTAGGAGGAAGTCTGCTGGGGAGACTCCTTGTTTTGAAGGGTGCCTAGGCTCAGCCAATCAATTTAGATTCCTAGAGAAGGCGTCTGTACATGGCAGTGGTGGACTATGTGGACAGTATGAGCAGTGGTGGACTGTTGACAGTGTGAGCTCACCTACAGCAGGGCAGTGCGGAGGAACAGGAGGTTCCCCAAGAGAGTCCACTTGGGGTCAGAAGTTCAGGCCCCGACACTCTGCCTCTCACGACCTCTGGCAAGTTGCTTAGCTCTCCTGATGTGGTCTTCACTTAACAACCTCACACACTGGCCTCAGTCTCAAAGGGAATAATCAACACAGAAGTTCCTTGTAAATGGCAAAGTGCTGGGCACTGTGATGGCTGCTAGCACTCCCTGGAAAGGACAAATGAGGCCTGGTGAGTCTCATGGGGGGCAGCGTGAATCACGGCTCTATCGCCTTGCTCCAGTGACTGCCTCGTAAAGCTGCATCTAATCTCTAGGTTCTAGCCTTGAGCTCCTCAGGAAGGGTGTCAAGTATCACGTTTCACCAGGAACTGTTGGTGTTGACCCACAGTCAGGGCCTGGCCAGTGAGGTGAGGCTGCGCTTCTCCACGCCACTCAGCCATGGTCCCCTTTCTTCCTCCCTAGGCAGAAAGCGTCTGTTTCTGTACAATAACGAGAGTGGCTCCACTGATAACACAGTGGCTCAACCGGCCCGACCACCAGAACAGTAGCACTGGTTAATTCTGTGCACAGAAGCAGGGACTTTCCCTAAAATGGTTCTCAGAAACTGGGAAAGTAAGACTGAGCTGAGGGTTTATTCTAGAAGAATGTGTCAGGATAGCCCTCTTGTTAACAGGTTTCATCCATGATTCAATCTGTAATTCCAAGAAGTCTTATTTTTTAGACCTAACAAGCTCTCCATCAATAATGGCTGGAGAAAGACTAAAGAGAATATTTTTTTTTTTTTTTTACATGCAATACTTTTATTTTAGACATGCAAGGAAAGCTATTTCAGAATCTACTAATTTAAAGCAAGCAGCTGTATACAGATAGCAAAAGAAGCAACATTTTGTTACAGCTTAGCACAAGGCATCCAACACAAACAGGCATGAGACAATGCATATTTATGTAGCATTAAAACCAGATGAATAACATATTGTGGGGCAGGAGGAAGAAAGGAGGGGAAAAATAGAAATGAAAGACCAATGTTTCTCAATGCTTCCAATATATAATGCTAAATTTCCCATTTGATAGCACATCCAGGTGCTTCAAATGTAGTGTATTACAGTGAGAATGTTAAGAAGGGAAAATCTTATCTGTGTACCTGCCTAATACTAAGTTTGGTCAAAACACATTTTCATAAATCTTCTTTCAGTGGTAAATCGATTTGAACATCTTGTGAAATTATTGTTTAATAACTTACTTAGTCTTTATGCTCTCTAGATATAAACAATGAATTGTCTTCCTTTTATAATAAAATAGGCTGCATGTTTTATTAAAAGAATATGCAACAGTCACCAATATTAAAGGTTTTAAAATTCAGATATATAATGCCACAGTTAACAAAGCATTAAGTATTTAAATGAGGACTCAATATATTAGAATGCCATCACTAGTAAAATATAAGTATTTAGGTATTAAAACTGAATATTAGAATTTTTGAACTATATAAACTCAGTATTAATGCTTTGAAAGAGTTATTAAGCAACAGATATTGCAGAACAGACTTCAGACATAGCTCTCTAATAAGTTCTTAAAGGGACTGTTTGATATTATTATATAGCACAAATGTGATTCAATAAATGTGGCACTACAGAATTTCTTAACGCTGAATGTTTTAACCTTAAATGTTATATAATGGTACAAATTAATTTTAGTTTCTTGTATTATTTTCACATATACTTTTATGTAATACATTAGAACACATTCGCTCATACAGATTGTAAGATAATCACACAAAATAGTTTCTTTTTTTAACCTCAATATTTGAAGACCAAACCATACTATATATTACAGCACTGCTTATTTTGACCTAGCACTTCAGCTATATTTTCTTTGGTAAACATTTTAATGATTGTCATGTTTTCCTCTTATGAATCACGGATAGTTCATTAATGATAGTATGTATGTGTTTAAGATTTAATATTACTCAAAACACTTCTAGGTTATATTTTGTCAAGATGAGATTAAATCAGTTGCAGAGAGGAATGAGCTATATCAAGATCACATATAGAATGAAATAAAACAGAAAAGTTTGGAATGTGAACAGGAAAAAAATACAATCATAAAAGTACTAGTTCTGAAATGTTCTACTATTATTATACAAGATAATAAATCACCATGCTGTGGATATTTTCTTTCATATGTATATCAGCATTCTATTTCCTCTGTGAAATTCTGCATACTCGATGAGTAGTCATTTAGTACACAGGGACATTAAAATATTCATGACGTGGCTCCTGCAGTAGATCGGCCTGCTCAATTGCTTTAAGGACATTTTTCTTGGATGTTTCCTGAACTTCCCCTCCCAAAAGAAACTCATCCAAAATAAAATAAGCCTTCTCAAAATTAAAGATGATATCTAGTTCACAGACACTGCCGAAATACTTGTCAAGTAATTCCACATAACGATGAATTATTTCCAGGGTAATTAGTTCATTGTCCTGATCCTCAATAGCACAGCAAAAATATAGACTAGCATATCTTTTGTAAACAATCTTCAGATCTCGCCACTCAAGGAAGCTGCACATTTTAGGTTTCCGTGCTAAAACGGTCTGAACAAGTTCTCTTGTGATCTTTTTCTTCTCTTTGTCTGATATTTTAAAATCTCCTGATGATGGAGACCAAAAATGGAAATAATCACAGAAATTTCTGGAGGTCCTCAGTCCCTCCAGTTTCCCAGGCTCCCTCTTGAGAGAGCTACGTTTCATTCAGACCAGGGAGAATTTGCATTGAGGGGTCCATCTGGGTGTACTCAGCTGAACCTAGCAGCCAAGCTGGCCAGAGGAGTCCCCGCTTGCACGGCGGATGCTGATGTTGGGAAGCCTCCCCCCATTCAGCTCTGTGTCATTCTTGGGAATGGGTAGTGGCCCCTGTGTTCTCCTGAGGTTTGGGTAGTTTCCTTCCCTGGCGAAGCTGCAGTGAGGAGGCCACTGGGCATGGCAGTCTGGAGTTCAGTGGATCCTGTGCTTGCTGTAGAGCTCCCTTTAACTCTGGGTCTGCTGGGAATATGTGACCATGAAATGCACTGAGAAGAGGCAGCACCACATCTTTGGATAAAGATGCTCCACCAAACTAATCGACTAAGGTCATGACCCCAGGGTGATTCCCAAGCCCAGAGCCATGTCCACCCTGGACCTCCCTACCCAGCCATGCTACCTGTGTCTAGGTCTGGGGGCAACTCAACTCTGCTTCTCTCAGAAGCTTCTGGTCAAATAATGGTCTGTCCTGCCTTGGCTGTGGTAAGGCTGTCACACAACCCATTTTGGGAAACTTTCATGGTGATGGTCGGGTTGGACGACCTGCTGCCTTTAACTCAGTGTCCTAGATGTCACCTGAAAGGCATCAGCTTCACAATATCCCACATCTTGAGGCTCTGAGCTCCCTGCTTGCTTCCTGGCAATGTGTGCTTAGTCAGCTTCATGGTTGCTTCAAGCTTCCCACTTACGATGCCTGTATCTTTGTTCAAGTTCTTTTAAACATATTTTGTTCCTCCAAATTGTGCCATTTGAATTTGGTTTTACTTTGACTGACTGATATTTTATGGAAATACATGATGATTAGCCCCCAGCAACTTGCATCCCCCTTAGCTGAAGTTTGAATGGGAGCCCTGAGCTGCACACTTCAATGATGCTGAAAGAGGGTCCCAGAGAGGCAATGAGGTGCATTTGGGCATGCGCAGCCCTGGCCAGCGATACCCTTTGCTTTATTCTTCTCAGTGTATGACCTCCAGACCTCCCAGCTCACTCATAGTCATAGCCAAAGTCACGTTTTGCCCTAATCTCCTACTCCCCTCCCCCTACTCCGTGGGGCACACCGGCCTCCTGCCTCCTTGGCCATGCCAGACACTGGCTCACCTACCTGGATGCCTTTGCACACCTGTCCACAGGATGGCGCCGTCACCTCTTCCAGGTCTTTGCCCAAAAGTCACCTTCTCGGGGACTTGTTCTTCACCATTTGATTATTTAAAATTACAGCAGATTCCTAGAACCAACCATCCCTTTTGCTTTTTTTTTTTTTTTTTTTTTTGCCCTTCTCACCACTGAGCATGCTCTTTATTGATTGTGTATTTCTCCCAACTACTGTGTAACCCTTAGAATATAGATTTTTTTTCTTTACAACTTTTATTTTCGGCTCAAGGGGTACAAGTGCAGGTTTTTTACATGGATGAATTGCGTGTCATGGGGGTTTGCTGTACAGATTACTTTGTCTATAATAAGTAGTAAGCAAAATAGCCCATGAGTAGTTTTTAATCCTCATCCTCCATCTTCCACTCTCAGGTAGGCCCAGCGGTCCTTGTTCCCTTCGTGTCCACGCATATGCGGTGATCAGCTCCCACTTCCACATGAGATTATGGAGGACAGGTGTCTGTCTGGTTTGTTACCTTCCCAGTACCTGGGCAAGAGTGTGCATGAACTAATACTTTCTAAAGAATAAATTAATATTATAACCTCATATTATATAAAGAATATCGTTTGAAGTATTTCTCCTTCTGTAACATTTCTCCAAGTAAAAATTAAATGCCTCTAGTAGAATAACTTTAAAACAACAAATAACTTCATTTATCCATAGATACATTTTTAAGACATCTTTTTACTTTGTTTTTTTATTTTTAATTTTTTTTTATTATATTTTAAGTTCTAGGGTACATGTGCACAATGTGCAGGTTTGTTACATGTAATGTATACTTGTGCCATGTTGGTGTGCTGCACTCATCAACTCATCAGCACCCATCAACTTGTCATTTACATCAGGTATAACTCCCAATGCCATCCCTCCCCACTTCCCCCTCCCCATAATAGGCCCCGGTGTGTGATGTTCCCCTTCCAGAGTCCAAGTGATCTCATTGTTCAATTCCCACCTGTGAGTGAGAACATGCGGTGTTTGGTTTTCTGTTCTTGCGATAGTTTGCTGAGAATGATGGTTTCCAGCTGCATCCATGTCCCTACAAAGGACACGAACTCATCCTTTTTTATGGCTGCATAGTATTCCATGGTGTATATGTGCCACATTTTCTTAATCCAGTCTGTCACTGATGGACATTTGGGTTGATTCCAAGTCTTTGCTATTGTGAATAGTGCCACAATAAACATATGTGTGCATGTGTCTTTATAGCAGCATGATTTATAATCCTTTGGGTATATACTCAGTAATGGGATGGCTGGGTCATATGGTATTTCTAGTTCTAGATCCTTGAGGAATCGCCATACTGTTTTCTACAATGGTTGAACCAGTTTACAATCCCACCAACAGTGTAAAAGTGTTCCTATTTCTGCACATCCTCTCCAGCACCTGTTGTTTCCTGACTTTTTAATGATCGCCATTCTAACTGGTGTGAGATGGTATCTCATTGTGGTTTTGATTTGCATTTCTCTGATGGCCAGTGATGATGAGCATTTTTTCATGTGCCTGTTGGCTGTATGCATGTCTCCTTTTGAGAAATGTCTGTTCATATCCTTTGCCCACTTTTTGATGGGGTTGTTTGTTTTTTTCTTGTAAATTTGTTTGAGTTCTTTATAGGTTCTGGATATTAGCCCTTTGTCAGATGAGTAGATTGCAAAAATTTTCTCCCATTCTGTAGGTTGCCTGTTCACTCTGATGGTAGTTTCTTTTGCTGTGCCGAAGCTCTTTAGTTTAATTCGATCCCATTTGTCAATTTTGGCTTTTGTTGCTGTTGCTTTTGGTGTTTTAGACATGAAGTCCTTGCCCATGCCTATGTCCTGAATGGTATTACCTAGGTTTTCTTCTAGGGTTTTTATGGTTTTAGGTCTAACATTTAAGTCTCTAATCTATTTTGAATTAATTTTCTACTTATGGCTAGCCAATTTTCCCAGCACCATTTATTAAATAGGGAATCCTTTCCCCATTTCTTGTTTTTCTAAGGTTTGTCAAAGATCAGATGGCTGTAGACATGTGGTATTATTTCTGAGGGCTCTGTTCTCTTCCATTGGTCTATATCTCTGTTGTGGTACCAGTATCATGCTGTTTTGGTTACTGTAGCCTTGTAGTATAGTTTGAAGTCAGGTAGCATGATGCCTCCAGCTTTGTTCTTTTGACTTAGGATTGTCTTGGCAATGCGGGGTCTTTTTTCGTTCCATATGAACTTTAAAGCAGTTTTTTCCAATTCTGTGAAGAGTCATTGGTAGCTTGATGGGAATGGCATTGAATCTATAAATTACCTTGGGCAGTATGGCCATTTTCACGATATTGATTCTTCCTATCCATGAGCATGGTATGTTCTTCTATTTGTTTGTGTCCTCTTTTATTTCACTGAGCAGTGGTTTGTAGTTCTCCTTGTAAGTTGGATTCCTAGGTATTTTATTCTCTTTGAAGCAATTGTGAATGGCAGTTCATTCATGATTTGGCTCTCTGTTTGTCTGTTACTGGTGTATAAGAATGCTTGTGATTTTTGCACATTAATTTTGTATGCTGAGACTTTGCTGAAGTTTCTTATCAGCTTAAGGAGATTTTGGGCTGAGATGATGGGGTTTTCTAAACATACAGTCATGTCATCTGCAAACAGGGACAATTTGACTTCTTCTTTTCCTAGCTGAATACCCTTTATTTCTTTCTCTTGCCTGATTGCCCTAGCCAGAACTTCCAACACTATGTTGACTAGGAGTGGTGAGAGAGGGCATCCCTGTCTTGTGCCAGTTTTCAAAGGGAATGTTTCCAGTTTTTGCCCATTCAGTATGATATTGGCTGTGGGTTTGTCATAAATAGCTCTTATTATTTGGAGATACATTCCATCAATACCGAATTTATTGAGAGTTTTTAGTATGAAGGGCTGTTGAATTTTGTCAAAGGCCTTTTCTGCATCTATTGAGATAATCATGTGGTTTTTGTCTTTGGTTCTGTTTATATGCTGGATTACGTTTATTGATTTGTGTATGTTGAACTAGCCTTGCATCCCAGGGATGAAGCCCACTTGATCATGGTGGATAAGCTTTTTGATGTGCTGCTGGATTTGGTTTGCCAGTATTTTATTGAGGATTTTTTGCATCAGTGTTCACTGGGGATATTGGTCTAAAATTCTCTTTATTTGTTGTATCTCTGCCAGGCTTTGGTATCAGGATGATGTTGGCCTCATAAAATGAGTTAGGGAGGATTCCCTCCTTTTCTATTGATTGGAATAGTTTCAGAAGGAATGGTACCAGCTCCTCCTTGTAACTCCAGTAGAATTTGACTGTGAATTCATCTGGTCCTGGACTTTTTTTGGTTGTTAGGCCATTAATTATTGCCTCAATTTCAGAGCCTGCTATTGGTCTATTCAGGGATTCAACTTCTTCCTGGTTTAGTCTTGGGAGAGTGTAAGTGTCCAGGAAATTATCCATTTCTTCTAGGTTTTCTAGTTTATTTGCATAGAGGTGTTTATAGTATTCTCTGATGGTAGTTTGTATTTCTGTGAGGTTGGTGGTGATATCCCCTTTATCATTTTTTATTGCATCTATTTGCTTCTTCTCTCTTTTCTTCTTTATTTTTCTTGCTAGCAGTCTATCAATCTTGTTGATCTTTTCAAAAAACTAGCTCCTGGATTCATTGATTTTTTGGAGGGCTTTTTGTGTCTCTATCTCCTTCAGTTCTGCTCTGATCTTAGTTATTTCTTGCCTTCTGCTAGCTTTTGAATATGTTTGCTCTTGCTTCTCTAGTTGTTTTAATAGTGATGTTAGGGTGTCAATTTTAGATCTTTCCAGCTTTCTCTTGTGGGCATTTAGTGCTATAAATTTCCCTCTACACACTGCTTTAAATGTGTCCCACAGATTCTGGTATGTTGTATCTTTGTTCTCATTGGTTTCAAAGAACATCTTTATTTCTGCCTTCATTTCGTTATGTACCCAGTAGTCATTCAGGAGCAGGTTGTTCAGTTTCCATGTAGTTGAGAGGTTTTGATTGAGTTTCTTAGTACTGAGTTCTAGTTTAATTGCACTGTGGTCTGAGAGACAGTTTGTTATAATTTCTGTTCTTGTACATTTGCTGAGGAGTGCTTTACTTCCAACTATGTGGTCAATTTTGGAATAAGTGTGATGTAGTGCTGAGAAGAATGTATATTCTGTTGATTTGGGGTGGAGAGTTCTGTAGATGTCTATTAGGTCTGCTTGGTGCAGAGTTGAGTTCAATTCCTGGATATCCTTATTAACTTTCTGTCTCGTTGATCTGTCTAATGTTGACAGTGGGGTGTTGAAGCCTCCCATTATTATTGTATGGGAGTCTAAGTATCTTTGTAAGTCTGTAAGGACTTGCTTTATGAATCTGGGTGCTCCTGTATTGGGTGCATATATATTTAGGATAGTTAGCTCTTCCTGTTGAATTGATCCCTTTACCATTATGTAATGGCCTTCTTTGTCTCTTTTGATCGTTGATGGTTTAAAGTCTGTTTTATCAGAGACTAGGATTGCAACCTCTGCTTTTTTTGTTCTCCATTTGCTTGGTAGATCTTCCTCCATCCCTTTATTTTGAGCCTGTGTGTGTCTCTGCATGTTAGATGGGTCTCCCAAATACAGCAAACTGATGAGTCTTGACTCTTTATCCAATTTGCCAGTCTGTGTCTTTTAATTGAACCTTTTATTCCATTTACATTTAAGGTTAATATTGCTATGTGTGAACTTGACCCTGTCATTATGATATTAGCTGGTTATTTTGCTCATTAGTTGATGCAGTTTCTTCCTAGCGTCAATGGTCTTTACATTTTGGCATGTTTTTGCAATGACTGGTACCAGTTGTTCCTTTCCATGTTTAGTGCTTCCTTCAGGGTCTCTTGTAGGGCAGGCCTGGTGGTGACAAAATCTCGAAGCATTTGCTTGCCTGTAAAGGATTTTATTTCTCCTTCACTGATGAAACTTAGTTTGGCTGGATATGAAATTCTGGGTTGAAAATTCTTTTCTTTAAGAATGTTGAATATTGGCCTCCACTCTCTTCTGGCTTGTAGAGTTTCTGCCAAGAGATCCACTGTTAGTCTGATGGGCTTCCCTTTGTGGGTAACCCGACCTGTCTCTCTGGCTGCCCTTAACATTTTTTCCTTCATTTCAACTTTGGTGAATCTGACAATTATGTGTCTTGGAGTTGCTCTTCTCGAGGAGTATCTTTGTGGTGTTCTCTGTATTTCCTGAATTTGAATGTTGGCCTGCCTTACTAGGTTGGGGAAGTTCTCCTGGATGATATCCTGAAGAGTGTTTTCCAACTTGGTTCCATTTTCCCCCTCACTTTCAGGCACACCAATCAGATGCAGATTTGGTCTTTTCCATAATCCCATATTTCTTGGAGGCTTTGTTCATTTCTTTTTCCTTTTTTTTCTCTAGACTTCTCCTCTCGCTTCATTTCATTCATATGATCTTCAATCATTGATACTCTTTCTTCCAGTTGATCGAGTTGGTTACTGAAGCTTGTGTATTTGTCACGTATTTCTCGTGTCATGGTTTTTGTCTCTGTTAGTTTATGGCCTTCTCTGCATTGATTATTCTAGTTATCCATTCTTCCATTCTTTTTCAAGATTTTTAGTTTCTTTGCACTGGGTACGTAGTTCCTCCTTTAGCTCTGAGAAGTTTGATCGACTGAAGCCTTCTTCTCTCAACTCGTCAAAGTCATTCTCCGTCCAGCTGTGATTCATTGCAGGTGATGAGCTGCATTCCCTTGGAGGGGAGATGCGCTCTGATTTTTTGAATTTCCAGCTTTTCTGTCCTAGTTTTTCCCCATCTTTGTGGTTTTATCTGCCTTTGGTCTTTGATGCTGGTGATGTACTGATGGGGTTTTGGTGTGGGTGTCCTTTCTGTTTGTTAGTTTTCCTTCTAACAGTCAGGATTCTCAGCTGTAGGTCTGTTGGAGATTGCTTGAGGTCCACTCCAGACCTGTTTGCCTGGATATCAGCAGTGGAGGCTGCAGAAGATAGAATATTGCTGAACAGTGAGTGCTGCTGTCTGATTCTTGCTCTGGAAGCTTCATCTCAGGGGAGTACACCGCCATGTGAGGTGTGAAGTGTCGGTCTGCACCTAGTGGGGGATGTCTCCCAGTTAGGCTACTCAGGGGTCAGGGACCCACTTGAGCAGGCAGTCTGTCCGTTCTCAGATCTCAACCTCCATGCTGGGAGATCCACTGCTCTCTTCAAAGCTGTCAGACAGGGTCATTAACATCTACAGAGGTTTCTGCTGCTTTTTATTTAGCTATGCCCCATCCCCAGAGGTGGAGTCTACAGAGACAGGCAGGTCTCCTTGAGCTGAGGTGGGTTCCACCCAGTTCGAGCTTCCCAGAGGCTTTGTTTATCTACTTAAGCCTCAGCAATGGCGGTCGCCCCTCCCCCAGCCTCACTGCCACCTTGCAGTTAGATCGCAGACCGCTGTGCTAGCAATGAGGGAGGCTCCATGGGCGTGGGACCCTCTGGGTCAGGTGTGGAATATAATCTCCTGGTGTGCTGTTTGCTAAGACCCTTGGTAAAGCGCAGTATTAGGGTGGGAGTTACCTGATTTTCCAGGTGTTGTGTCTCAGTTTCCCTTGGCTAGGAAAAGGGATTCCCTTCCCCCTTGCGCTTTGCAGGTGAGGCGATGCCTTGCCTTGCTTCAGCTCTCACTGGTCGGGCTGCACCAACTGACCAGCACCGATTGTCTGGCACTCCCCAATGAGATGAACCTGGTACCTCAGTTGAAAATGCAGAAATCACCCGTCTTCTGTGTCGTTTGTGCTCAGAGCTGGAGGCTGGAGCTGTTCCTATTCAGCCATCTTGCCTACATCTTCCTCTTTTTACTTTTTTGTAAAAGTTTTGAAAAACTTTTTTTCAGGCAATAAAAGTAATTCAGAATCATTGTAAAGAGTTTTTAAAAAGTACTATTCTTTTTAAAATTAGTAATTAGTAATAATCCCAGAGTTAACCGCTGTTAGCACTTTGCTGTATTTCCTTTTGTATTTTTATCTATGCGTGCACATTTGCATGGACACACACACATACTTCTATAAATACTTAATATTTGTCTACATGCACACATGTGTGTGTGTACATGTGTGTGTGTATATATATATAGGTTGCAATTGTACTATGTTTACTTTTATCATGTACTATGCCAAGAACATATTATGTATTGCTCATTGCTGGTCTTTCTGGAACACTATGTTCAGAGATATATTATCATTTCACCACATATAATCTATCATAATTTAACTAGTATGCTATTGTGGATAATAAGTGTTTACATTTTCATTATCTATTGAGTTTATTGGTCTTTAACAGCTCTCACTTTTATCTATTCTAATTCTTTTAGCTTATTTTGCTTGTATATTTTACCTATCAATAACCTTCAAAGTTTAGTCTTTTGTTCTTATGTTCTTTCAGAATGGCATTTTCTTGACTCTCAGTGGTTTCATCCCATGGCCTGTTTACCTTTAGTTCCTTGATTCTACCTGTCTCATCTTCTTTGTATTTTCTAGAGTAGATCCCATTTCCAGAATGTTTCCTGGCAGGCTTTCACTGTGGTGAATGGGAACAACGTGACCCCACAGCCCACTTCCTACTCTGTCAGAACCTCCTCCTCAAAGAGCACACTCAGGACCTAAGGTTCTTCCCCCTGTGGCTGGCCAGGTTACAGTGCCCTCTGGAATCACATTCCCAGCCCTCCCTTGCTGAGAGAGGAACATTCCATGTTCTAGAGTCTCTAACATGTGCAGCCCCTGATGACAAGCAAGAATGTCCCCTCTCACCCAGCCTTGTTGGAGCCAAGTGAATGAAGCCCAGGCAGGCCTGGAGAAGCTGCCCGAGGAGCCTCAGTAGTCAATGCTGGCATCGTTTCTCTCTCAGCCCCTGTCTCCGTCACTTTGAAGCTTTCTACTGGTTTCCTTTGAGTCCCCTCAGCTCCCCAGTCAGATCAAGGAAGAGCTGGTTGTTGCTCTCACAGACTTCAGGGACAAGCAGATCTGAGCACCTTGAGGGTCAAACAGACCTGCCCCAACTGCAGCGTTAAGGAGGAGATCCACTTCCTAAAAGTGTGGGGAGACGGCTATTGGTGGGATGCTCTATTCGCATCTGTCTCCACTGCTTGTCCACAGAACGGCTCCCTGTATTCTGGGAGTAGCGTTCTCTGGCTTCTCTGAGCTTCCTGCAGTTCATGATAGGCTGTTTCCCTTGATGGAAGCCTTTCCTCTTCTTCCACATCTGGCTGACTGCATGTCCTTTGGAGCAAGCCCTCTGGACTGAGGACTCAAATCTCTGATTGATCCGCCCACTACTCAGCTCCATGGTCTCAGTGATGTCCATGAGCCTCTTGACATGGGACCCATTCACAAGGGAAGGCACCTCCCCACAGATGCACCTAAAAGCTGTGGACCCTGTGATTCTCAGGAATTCAGCTGACTGATGGAGCAATCCTTCCCAGGCGGGTGGAGGTGAAAGACTCCCCTTGATCCAGACACACGGGTACTCCCTGGGTTTCTTGATGGCACCAGTTCCTCCGAAGTATGGATTTTACTTCTCTGTGTTGTCTGATTAGATAAACTCTACCAAGATAAAGATCCGGACATATTGGCAAGGGACCTGGCTTTTAGAAAACACATAGTCTTCAAATTTAAAGTTTTAGGCCCTCTTTTCTCTCCAGGTATGTGAAGAAGATACCTTCGGCAAAGATCTTGGTGGGCTGGCACCTGTATCTGCTTAAATTCTGGAAGAACTGGCTCATGCTCTGAGAATCTGCTTCTCCCAGATCTGATCTAGAAGTCTCATTAGATGTACGATCTACATTCTAGTCAGGGTGCATTCCATCTACTCGGCATCTCAGTCCCATTGCAATCCAACTTTAACCTTGATTCTCTGCCCCAGGAGAGGGGGTGGTTATCTGAGAAGACACATCACTAGGCCCAGCCTCGGGCTTATGGGCCCGCCTGGAGCCGTGGGCCATCCTCTGGGTGGTTTACAGCCACAGTTGGGAGTGACATTGAGTTCAAGGGTTTGCTAGTTTGTAAGTGAATTTTATTGCTGTAATATTCTCACTCACTTGCCCTCTGATGTGCTTCCTTGGTCAGGAGGGAAGGTCAGGGTGACTCAGTGGTGCAGAAATTATCTTGATTCTTGGGCTCCTCCAGGACTCCATGTGGGCTCTGGGTCCAAGGAAAGCAATGACACTCATGTTAGGACCCTGAATACTCAAGTTCAGCCTCTGCCTTTTTGTAAATAGTAAATCCACCCGAGGTTGTGTACATCCCAAAGGGGAAATGTGCCTTTTCCACCCTGTTACACAGCGTGGAGGTGCATTTACAACTTGAATGTGAGAAATTCACCCCCAGCTGGGGACCAAGGCCAAAGGGCCTTCTTACTGTCAGGCTTCTCTGCTGCAGGCCTGATGTGCATGGCAGACTCACACTTCTGACGATCTCAGCCAGATGGGACAAGGGCCATTCAGGTGGGAATTCAATTTCTGGACCTTATAGTATATCCACATCCCATGAAATGTTATGTGGTTATTTAAAAAGCATGCTTTTGGGGTTATTTTAAGACATGGGAAGATGTTCTTAGTACTCTACAAAGTTGAAGAAAAGGACAGGCCCTCAGCTGCTTCCTCAGTACGACCCCCGTTTTGTTATCTGTATAATAGCCATATCAAAATGCTGATGATAGATATTTTTGGGTGACTTCATTATAGGAACTTTCTAATATTTTTCAATGTCTACAGTGTATGTGAATTATTTTGTAATGAGAAAAAGACACATTATTGAATTAATATGTTTTTAAAAAAACTATTAAAATTATGAGTTTCATAATTAATAATGAAGCCCCACCCATGGACTCATCGCCCATTCTCAAAAATTACCCCAACTGTGGGCTAGTATCCCATATATGAGTATATGAGTATAAAGCAACGGCAGTGCTGGTTGCTGGCGCTGATATGTGGGGGCTGGGGTGTGGGGCTGCGCCTGCCTGGGGAAGGTGAGCCTCACTCCTCCGGGAACAGTAACTTGAACTGGAGCACAGTTGTTGAGGCAGCGGGAGTGGGAATGAGTGCGCAGAATGTTCCCCAAGACTGATTGGAGCCAGAACCTACAAAGGGGATTAAACAAATTAAAAAGTAATCCTGGCTGCCTAATGAAACAGAGACTTTCTCAGCAATGGAATGGGGGAGCAATGTCCAGCCATGATGTCACCACGGCCGGCCAGGCAGCTCTTTCCAGACACCTGCCAGACGCTAATTAGTCCAGGCCTCCAGAGCAGGGATCCGGGCGGGAGCAGAGGGAGCAGAGGTCATTTTCCCCAGGACGTTTGCAACCTGTCAGAGTTTAATGCCCTGTCCCCACAACCAGTCAGTAGAGTTTTGGTTTCTATATGCAGAAGGGGACAAGAATTGTCAGAGCCAACTGACTCAGCCCTTAAATTCATCATGCCAGTTGTGGTAGAGACCACACTGACTGTTTGATCTTCAAGAATCTCACTGATAAGCACTTCTTGCATGGGGTCAGGCTTCGGGAGGCAGTGGTGGCAAGACAGGTCAGGCTCTGCAGGGGCACTGAGCTCCCACTGCGGGACACCAAGTCCCCAAGGACAGTGGGGACTGCTCTTTATTTGCTTATTTCCAGGGGCCCCACCAGCCTTCATGTTGCCCTGTGTAGCCAAAGGGCCATGTCTATGCACAGACACATGTCATCTGGGTTTCTCAAGAGTGGAAGAGACCAAAACTGAATTCTGCGTTTCCCAGTTTCCAAATATTCAGCCTGTCTTGATGATGTGAGCAAGCCCTCCTGTGTGGATGGAGTCACAGAGAGCTGGGCCCTGCTCATGGCTTCCCTCTACCTGCTTTTGGGGCCACAGCTAGATATCAGTCACTTCTCAGCAGTGGACCTCACCCCTTCCTAGCTAGGAGCACCAAACTCAACCCAGGACCATTCAGATTCTTTAGGCTACTTTAGAGAATCTGTACAAACCTATATAGAAAAGCAATTAGGAAACTTTAAAATGAAAACTAGGAGAAGGGACTTGCTCTCCATGATTCCAAAATGTATTTTAGGTTTCCATGGAAAATGGTGCCTGGTAAGAATTCCAGATACAACCTCCTCTCCCTTTACATGAAAAGACCTAGGAAGAAACAGAAACGCTTGGACACTAACAGATTCTTACCGCACGTGTATTGCATACCAGGTATCATGCTGGGTACTTCCAGCAGCTCATCAAGGTTGGTGGAGTAACTGACCCCACTTACAGAGGACACCCACCCGCCCAGGCATGCACAACCCCACAGACTCAGCCAGCAAGGGGGCACAATGGGTGTCATGTCCAGCCCTTCCTGGATCCCAGGGCCGTGTTCCTACTGAGGTCACTCATCTGGTCTTCAGAATCCTGGGGGAATTTCCACAACATGAGAACCTAAGGGGCTGAACCAAGAATCACACGCAGAAGCTGGCAGGGTCCGAGCCTGGGACAGATGGGGAAGGACAATGGCTTGGTGCCTGTGGTCATCTCTCCCCTCACAGGCCCATGTGGTTGGCACTCAGGCCACAGTCTTAGGTTGGAGCTGTGGTTACTTTTTGGAGGTTTCATAGGAAGGCTTTGATAGCTGACCTCAATCATTCTCTCCCAGCCCAAGATGGAGCAAATCCATCAGCCTCGTTCAAAGGCCAGTACCTTCCTCTGTCATGGCTCAAAACCCAGGCCATGACCAAGCCCTGCCATGCCTGGCAAGGGAACGACTGTTGGCATTGACCAGAGAACTGCTCCCTGTACTGTTTCCCTGACCTCTTTCCTCCACCTGATTTCCCCACAAACCCTCTCTTTCTAGATCTGTTCAGGGGAGCCAGAGAGTAGCAGATGAGAGGCAGTAGCACTATCTCCCAATTCTTCCCTCACAGTCTGCCCCTGCAATGTCTTCTCTACACAGTAGCTATGGTGAGACTTTTAAAACATACATTCAGTCCTGTACCTCCTCTGCTGGTGCTCTTAAATAGCCCCATGGACTTCTCGTGTTGTAAAAGCCTCTCCTCCCTACCCACTCCACTCCTGACTCTGGAGGCCTTGCTCTTCCTGCAAATACCAGGCGGGCTCCGACCTCAGGGCCTTTGTGCGTGCTAAGCCCCCATCCTAGGATGCGCTTTGGCCAAATGTATTCATGCTCTGCTATGTCCACTGTTGGCTTGGAAAAGGATGAGTTCTCTTTGTCTTTTACCAAATGAGGACCTCGATTTCTGAAATACTGGTAATGTAAAAAAGAGCTCTGGCTTGAACTTGAGAAGTTGATTTTGTCTGACCTTATGAAATCTCTTGAGAATACTTAAAGGTGATTCAGCGAAGAAGAAGTGAACTGATCTTCCCTCTCTTAAGTGATCCACCAAGGAGAGGAAGGGAATCCAGAACTTTCAGGAGCAAAGTCATATGTTAGAAAGGTGTCCATCATATATTCATTCAATAGACACCTACTGAACACTGAGCTCATGAGTTAGGAGGTGGGGACCCCACCTCGAATCAGAGAGCAGTCCCACTCTCAACGAGCTGATGGCTGGCCTAACTGAGGAGACAAATATTAAGTGACTATACAAACAATTATAAAATCCTAAGTATCCTAAGTGCAGTGAAGGTGACATGGGCAGTTTTAGGTCTGTCTGGTAGGTCAGGAAGGGCTTCCCCAGAAAAGGGACATTCGTTGTAGAATATGAAAGATAAGTTGGAGAGATGCTGAGCAGCACTGAGAGATCCATGGCTTCCACCCTTCGGTGCTCACTAGTATCATTCAGTGAAACAGAAAACACCAGCAGACAGGAAGGCCTGGTGTGGGTAGATGGGAAAAGAACAAGTTCTGTTTGGGACTTTACTGTGAGGTTCATTTGAGCCAGAGAAGAGTGAATATCAAATATAGAATTGGATATTACTAGATATACCAAGGACAATATGCAGACAAAAGCGTGGAAATGTGAGGAGTGGTCTGGCTCAAGGGACATGTTTGTGAGTCACCACCATGCTGTGCGGTAACCGAAGCCCTGGGTGCACACGAGTTCTTCTGAGGACAGAGTGCAGATGGTGCAGAGAAGGGGGCCTGGGGGCCACCTTGAGGAGCTCTAACATTCCAACTGTATGTAAAGAAGGATGAGTTTGCCAAGAAAGCAAAGACATTTCCTGATCAGCAGGAAGAAAAGCAGGAGACAGTGCATTGAATGAAGTCGAGGGAGGATTCTTTGGACTATTGGTATGACATTTTTGTAAGTCTAAAATTATTTCAAAACAAACAGTAAAAATCAGTTTATTAGGACTTATTAGGATGGAGGAGGGCCCATCTTCTCCATGGTGGATAACTGCCCCCCATCAATAGGGACCTTCCTTAGTAGGGGTCCTCATCTTCCATATCCTCTTCAAAGAGCCACTTTAACTCCTCAAAGCTTCCTCCTCCTCATGCCCCTACACTTATCTCTGCATTCAAACCAGTGTCATTCCAGGACATAAACTGTGAAAAACGGGTGGATCATTTATTTTTCAACACTTTATATTTAAAGAAATGCTGTTGGCTTTTAAACGTATGCTACATTTTAATATATCCCCACTTATTTATTAAACAAACATATACATACATTTAATTGAGGACACTACTACCAATTTGTACCAGTCAGGATAGGTCAGGTTTGACAGTAACAAACAAGCCCCAAGTCCTGGGGGCTAAAAGAACAAAGGTTTGCTTTCTGCTCAAGTGCTCCAGTGTGGGTTGTGGGAGAGCTTGGTTGTATTTATCACTCTAAGACCGCTCCATCTTGACAACTGTTTCCATGATTGCTGTGGTGGGGAAGGCAGGGCTCAGTCAAGCACTGCAGCTGGGTGCTTCAGCCTGGGAGCTACACACATCGTTTCTGCTCACCCTTCATTAGCTGCAGGCAAGCACTGGTTGTGCCTGACTTCATGGGAGTGTGGAAGTATCCTTCCTGTGTATATGAAATAGAAGAAATCCAGAACCAGTCCATGCAATGTAAGGTTCTACCACAAGCAATAAAAGTCAGTAAAATCTCAACACTGTGGCAGAAACAGCTAATTGCTTAGTCAGTGTTCATTCTCTACTTCCTAATAGTACTCTTGTATGTCAATACCTACTGAAAAGTATCTAACTCTACAGATATCCTATTAGCTAAGGGGGGACATATGACCCAATTTTGGGTGTTTGGACAGAATCAGAAGTCACTAGGGGTGGGGCTTAAAGCAAAAAAATCTTTTTGGTGATCTGACAATGCTGGCTTGTGCCTTTGGCCTCTGTCCCTCCCCTGCTGTCCATCTTCTTCCTCCTATCTTGGACCCTGGACACGGTGGGAGCACGGCAGCTATCCTGTGATCCCAGCATGGGAGCCTCACCCTGAGGACGAGGCGGGGCAGGACTACTTATGGGGACTGGTCTTGGAGCTGGTGTTGAGCCGCTAGATCAGCTGTGGGCTTCTTCCCCCACATCGCTGCAGACAAATAAGCCAGCACTGTTAGGTCCTCTGTTACTTGCAGACAAACCCAATCTAAATGATGCAAATAAAACATTTCTATTATCACATGCCATAAATAATGATGTATTCATACAGTATAATTCTGGGCATTTTAGAAATATTTACAAAAATTGTCACAATAACATCACCTTTCAGGTAGTTAAATGGCATATAACTTTCTATAATGAATTTAGAACAATTTTTCTACAGGAAAATGGAGGGAAAATAAAATATTATCTACATGTAAGACCCACTTTGGGGAATAAGTTGTATGCTTTGAACTTCTTGTAAAACCAATCTAACATAATAATTTAAGACATTAAAGTTAGTTATTCAAACATTGATAGTGATAAATATAGCAGTTGTATCCATTCCTCCTCCAGGTAATTAAGACATTCTGGTTTTTTGATGTAAATTATTTTTTAAACATGCAGTTCATTTAGCAATACATGTATTGACAGCTGCACCTTCAAAAAAACTTAAAAAACCAGGGAACACAACATTAACTTGTTACTAAACTAAAAGAAACTTAGCTGAGATAGTGTTTCGGAAGTCGCTAGGGATCTCTTTGAAAAGAAAACAAAAGCATTTACTGGGGCATAAAATTAAATTCATTATTTGGCAAATTTCTTGCTAAAATACCATGTCCACATGCATCTCTGTCCCAGCAATTCTGTTTTGTTGTGAATTATGTAGAACTTACTTTAATGTGTTTGCTTTACTTAAAAAAGGAATGAATTATAGTAATCTTTTCATCATGCTCGCCTCACCGGAGGGGAGCTCTTAGGAGAGCTGTTCCAGGTGTAAGAACCCCATCGGAATCCTTCCGCCTTTCTGAAACGCCCATGCAGGATCTTGAGGGCCTCTGGCCAGCGTTATTTTTTTTTAATCTCCCCTATTCCTTTAAACTTTATTTATATGAATAAAAGAACCTGAGACAATTTAGCTCAATTTTAATATTTTCCAAGCATTATTTTGACCAGGTAGCCAGGTTTAAGTAATGAACATTGACAGTGCCCATTATATAACTACACTTGAAGTTATTAAGGACTTAACCATTTTCTAATGCTAGCCTATTTTCTACACTGCTTTTCACATATATGCCCATTAAAAAATGGAATGTCTGTTACATTGATTGGTTTGTGAGTGTTTCTAGAAAACTGCAGTATGTGTGAAGGCCAATTTCCATGCTGGCATTGCATGCATCCAAATATTAACGCACAGAGGCACAGAATTAGAGAAACAAGAGAGCATATTCAAACACTAGCATGCCCCATTTCCCTTTTTATTGCTTGTTTGCTTAGTACTTCTTAAAACAAAAAGAAAGAATTGAATTCAACGTTCAACTACCAAAGAAAGAGTAACAGCAGGGCACATACTCAGGGCTCGAATGAAATTGTAAGCACAGTAGACATTGGTATAACCTTATTATCCAAAACTCTTCTCAACTAGGGCCTTCCAAACAAATTGGTAACAATATGATTTATGTTGAAATATACACAATAAATAACAATGTGTTCTTTGGGAATTTAAGAACTCAGACTACCCAAATTTGAATTCAGGTCTGTAGGAAGTGAGAAGCCTGTACTAAGCAACTGTGCCACATTTCTGCTGCAGTTAGGTTATTTTGGACAATTATACCTAAACCATCCTTGGTTTCATCCAGCAAAATATATAGAGTACAAACAGGAAAGCATGCCAGCCAGTTAGGGGTTTAATAACGCGTGGTTTTTATTCTCTTGCTCTGAAAACTTGTATCAAAAAAAATTTAAATTAAGGAAAATAACTCAAGATGTATGGGCCTCATGTGCTTTAAAAAAGAAAAAAAAAGTACCTACTAATTTGCTCAGATATAGCAGGCTTAATGGTTCCATATTTTGAAAAGCTGTTAAGAATGGTTTCTAACGCAGGAGAGGGAAAACATCCACTATCCCTTTTCAGAATTTAAATGGAGGGCAGAAACATTCTTTACACCCAAAACCTATGGCAGCAGTTCAAATTTGACCAAGGTAAATGTAGATGGAGATGTTCTAAACACAGCTAGGACTCAGCAAGTCTAACACACTAAAATCATATGATTACATTTTAAGTGAAAATGCACAAAAACCAATTAGAAATTTTGAGATTTTTTTCATTTGAAGGTAATCTTAATGCTGTTAAATTCACAAATGCTAATTTAAATACCCAATCCTATTTATCTAAAACACACATTGCAAACACACAAATTATCTATTCTCTCCACATGTCAGCGCCCATTCATACCATGGTTTGGAAATGGGGAGAATAGATTCCCCTTAACCTGCAAGTGCAGTTGTCTCTTTACAGTTAACTTTAGCAAAATTCATACAAAATAGTGATTAACAATGATCTTTACTTGTTAACTCACAAGGAAACACGTTCAAAACTGCAATTTGTTAAAGTTTCTGTACTAAAATATAGAAAAACTGAACTAAACAAATAACAAAATGTTAAAAATTCCTTAATTTTTTATTTCTGGTACCACTACCACAATTTACAGGGCAATATACCTGATGTAATGAAAAGAAAAAGAAAAAGAAAAAGACAAAGCTACAACAGAAAGACCTCTGGAATGTACATCGAATTGACACCACATTGCATTAATCAATAGCTGCACTTTGTGCAAACTGTGGCTATGACAGTCCTGAACAAGAAGGGTTTCCTGTTTAAGCTGCAGTAACTTTTCTGACTATGGATCATTGTTTCTTCTGTGGCAGATTTCTACAATTCCTCTAATGCATTTGGGGCAACTGTCTCAAAGTAACCTGCAGCTTTCCTGACAACTCCTTGCTCTCTCTCCTTCTAAGAGTTGTAGCCCTTTTCTGCTGTTTTAAGAACCTCCTGCTACCATATCCACCATTTCCACCACCAGATCCATAACCACCACCATAGGGATTGCCTGAGCTGCTTCTACCAAAACTACCCCCGTTCATGGGTCCATAATTTGATTGCTGTTGTCCACTATAATTTCCAAAATCATTATAGTTCCCACCACCACCATAGTTCCCACCGCCAACTTTTCGTCCTTCATGGTAACCATCATATCCTCCACCACCTTGGTTTCCATATCCTGGTCCACTACCACCATAGGCCCCTTTACTAGTATAAACAGGACCACCGCCATAGTTGCCACCATTACCTCCAAATCCATTATATCCACATCACCTCCTCCATAACTACATCTCCTGCCCCCACCTCCACCACCATAGCCTCCTCTTCCACCAAAGTTTCCACCACAGCCAAAATTACCTCCACCACTTCCAAAGTTTCCTCCATGACCCATAAAATTGCCAGATCCACCTCCATGACCCCTCTGTGATCCAGCAGACTGCATCTCTTGTTTAGAAAGGGCCTTTTTCACATCACAATTATGCCCATTAATAGTGTGGTATTTCTGAACAACAATTTTATCAGCTGTATCATGATCATTAAAAGTTACAAAAGCAAATCCTCTCTTTTTTCCACTCTGCCTGTCTTCCATAACTTCTATGGTTTCAATCTTGCCATACTTTTCAAAGTAGTCTCTCAAATTATATTTTTTTTGTATTTTCTTTAATACCACCAACAAAAATGTTCTTCACTGTTAGATGGGCACCAGGCTTTACAGAATCCTCTCTAGAAACAGCTCTCTTTGGTTCCACTACACGCCCATCAACCTTGTGTGGTCGAGCACACATTGCTGCATCCACCTCTTTAACACAAGAATAAGTCACAAAACCAAATCCCCTGGAACGTTTTGTTTGGGAGTCTGTCATTACCACACAATCTGTGAGTGTGCCCCATTTCTCAAAATGTTCTCTTAAACTATCATCTGTAGTTTCAAAGCTCAGACCACCAATAAACAGTTTTCTCAACTGCTCTGGTTCCTTTGGATCATGGCCCTCCTCCCCCTGGCGGCGAGTCGGGCTGGGGGCGAGTCGGGCTGGGGGGCACCGGGCGGCGGTTTGACCTCCATTTTGGGACAGGACTCACCTCTTCCAACTCGAGCTCAATATGGGACCCAGAGGAAGGTGACCAGCGTTTTCATTTAGACAATTCTGCCTGGATCAGCACACTTTCCCTCTGCAGTTCAGGACTTACTCTGAACTTACTTGATAACTTGTTCTGACTTCAGGAAAAACCAAATTATCTTGCAGTATCTCAATCGAGCCACTGACAGGGGCCTGAAAATGGCTTTTTAAATGGTGAGATGAGGCCGGTATGTACTTTTGGATCAAAAGTGAAGTAAGGAGGAGCCAGGGAAGATGAGAGTTGCAGGTGATTTTGGTGCTCTAGATGCCCTAGACCTGGGAATGGGGGGAGGGTCAGGGATGCTGGCTGGAAAACATTTTTTCTTGAGCTGTGGACATTTCAATATTTCTCACTCCACATTTCTACCACATTTGGTTATTATTTGAACATGTTTTGCATGTTTTACTTGCATGCAAATATTCTCCCCAAATCCACTGTTTTAGTGCTCAGCAGCCCAGCTCCAGTCCCGTCTTCTCTGGGAGCTTTCCAGATCTCGCCATCTTCCTCTGAGATACCATAGCTTTCTGTCTGTGTTTGACTGTGCCATGTCTTGAGCCTGCCCTCTCACTGTTCTGCCAGCTCTTAGAAGGCTGGCATCATTCTTATTCTTCTCTGACTGTCCCAGGTGTTTGGCACACAGTGGATGAATCTAGGAGCTTCATGTGTGCTTGAACAGAATGAAAGGACAGCTGTGATTTCCTCCTCTGTGCGGCTGATGCCTTCTCTGTCCGGTCCAGAAGCAGGATTGCATTGAGATCCCTGGAGTTGTCTGTGGCCCTTGTAAAATTAAACGCTAAGAGAATCCTGGTTAACAGAAGAAGTGGAGAAGGACCAACTTCTAGTTTTCTATGCCAGAGGTCAGGGCATTGCTTCTTCTCTGTGAAATGCTCTGACTTGCTGAATTGAAACTTTCTTTACTTTTGGGCAGATAAGAGTAATTTGGGGGCAGATAAGAGCTTCTGGGAAGTTGTCATTGCAAAGGGCTTGGCAGTGATGCTGCTACAAAATGATTATCCAGGACTTGTTTTTTTCCTAGTTTGAATTATTTTTAAAAACCTAAGAATTACTTGATTTAAAAATAATAGGTCGAGACCTTCTGGCACTACTGAAACTTCTGAGTGGCCCTCAGATGGTCACTTGAGAATCTATTCAGACAACCCAGCAGTTGGCAGATGTAACACTCATCATGCCTCTGCACTCTTTTGTCATTAGTTGATTACATAACAAGTATCAGCGGGCTGGGCGCGGTGGCTCATGCCTGTAATCCCCGCACTTTGGAAGTCTGAGGCAGGCGGATCACAAGGTCAGGAGATTGAGACCATCCTGGCTAACACGGTGAAACCCTGTCTCTACTGAAAGTAAAAAAAATTAGCCAGGCGTGGTGGCGGGCGCCTGTAGTCCCAGCTACTTGGGAGGCTGAGGCAGGAGAACGGCGTGAATCTAGGAAGCAGAACTTGTAGTGAGCCAAGATCGTGCCACTGCACTCCAGCCTGAGCGACAGAGCGAGACTCCTTCTCAAAAAACAAACAAACAAAAAACAAATAGCAAACATGAAGTTGTGTGCCCGAGTGAAGCCCTAGCAAAAGAATCAAAGAGCAAACTTTTACATGTAGGTCAGCAACTGTTGGTGTGCTCCATGGGGAATTTACCATCAGGGCACACTTGGGCCCCCACCGCGCCACCATCACTGCTGGCCTCCCTGCCCAGGGGAAGGACTCCATGTTCCTCTCCCAGGCGGATTCTCCCTCCTCATGCCACTTGTCCTCCCCACCTCCCATTTACTTATGTGCATCAACACAAAGCTGTCCATGGACTCTCTCCTTTGTTCTGGAGTTATCATTCTGGGAATAAAAAGGAGAGTGGATAGACCATGCGCAGTGTGTGGGATGGAAAGTGCCAGAGAATTCAGGTGTCTGTGAGGCTGGAGGAAGCCTCCTCTTTCGGGGCGAGGACACTGGCTCAGTCTGTGCTGCATCCAGCCTCAGGGCCAGCTGGGAGCAGGTGTCATTTGCTCTTCATCCCACTCTAAATAGGCAGGTGTGAACGCTGGTACAACAGGCTTTCTCAGGCTATTTTCGATTGTGTGCAGCTGGTGTTTGAAAGAGCATTGCATTTAGGAATAGGGCTACTTTATGCTCTGGGGGTGAGGAAGGATGGAATAGAAGACTCTGGTTCTGACCCATCCCAAACCACTGTGCAACACCCTGTCTCCGAGGTAGCCCAGAGTGGAAAGTGCCTGGGGTCCTGCATACCCACTGCTGCTAGTGGCTTATTAGCCATGAACATATTGTCGCCTGATTTCTGAGATAGCACTTGTCACATCCAGAGGAAGAAGTAACTATGAGATGTGAGAGATATTGATGGTGGCAGAGGGTAGGGAGGGGAATGGTGGGAATCCCGAGGGTTAGTGTGGTCTGTGGGGCCCAGGCCCAGGTGAGCAGGCACTGAAATTCTCTAGGATAGAGGATGTAGCGATGCTAAAGGCAGCCATCACTGCCTTAATTTTACAACGATTTTACGTGTGTTTGCACCTGCACTCTAAGGAATTTCGAGGCTGGACGTGGTGGGATGTGCCTGTCTTCAAGGTCCTGCCCTTCCACCGGGAGAGCCAAGATGAGCACTTACACTAAATTTGTATTTGCCACAGTGAACAGCTCCTATGCTCATGGATGGCACTGACTGTGATTTACCAATGGGGACGGTCCATCCTGAAGAGGGCCTTTCCTCTCCTTTGCAAAAGGATGTAAGAAGCATAGAGGGACACATGATCCTCCCCAGCCCATGGTTTCCTTGAGCCCCATGGCTGCTGATGCCGGGGCAGCAGGAATAGAGCCCCCAGGAGCTCTCCCACCTGGCGAAAGTCAGGCCCCAACCCACAAAGCACAGCCCTGGGAGCGCGCTTGCGATTCTAGTCTTTTTCTGAGCATCCTTTCTCTAGATTAGAGAAAAATCCTTTTAAAGTAAGTCAATGGTCAGATGACCTCTGTGAAACCTCTAAAACAATTTCTCACACACATTAGGCTCAGCTCCTTATATCAGGCAGACAGGAACTGTATTTTAAATCTTTAATAGCACCTAGTATCATATTCGGCACAATAATTCTGATGAATACATTTCTTTACCTTTCTTGGTGAAAATCATTCACCCCGAGGGCATCTGTTTAGGTCTTGAAAAACGCATTAGATATTTTCTTTATATACTGTTTGCTACATACACCCACCCACCCACCCACGCACACACACACACACAAGTTATGAAATCCAATATAACATGAACATCCGTGAACTTACCACTAAGTTGAGAAGCTGTCTTTGTGTTCTTCCAAGATCCCATTCCTCCCTGCCATGAAACCCTGAATTTTGTGTATATTGTGGCCATAATTGTCCAGATGTGTATGTATCTCCAGTTGTATTGTTTAGATTCTACAGTTGCTGGCTTTGTTTAGCAGTGTGTAACACAGTGATTACAAATAGTGGTTTTGGAATCAAACTCATTGTGTTGAAATCTGAGATGAAGTATTTACTAGTTGTGCAACCTTGAATGCATTACTTACCTGCTCTGAACATCAGTTTTTTCACTCTCAAATGGTGGTAATCCTGCCCAACTCATCCCTCTCCTGGAGTTGTCCAGGGGATTGAATGGAATGAGACCTTGTCCATTTCTTCTTGGCCCACGATCGACCCTCAACTAAGGTTGAGGGCAACCCTCTGCCCCAGACATCCCTGGGAACTCCTGTCAAACACACTCACCCTTCACCACTGGCATGTACTCCAAGTCACCAGGCCTTAAAACAGCAGCGAACGAGGAATGCATGGGATGAACAAGTGTGCCAGACTATTAAGTCTTTCCTGTGTCCACACAGGAAGAGGAATGCGCCGGGCAGAGGACAGCAGATGCCATTACCAGATCATTACTTAGCACGTTGCTTGGTCTTGGCAGGAAATGGTTCATCATTTTCAGATGAGTAGAGAGCTGTAGAACCTCGTAACTGTCCTCCCTCGTTCTGCACCCGTGTGGCAGACACAATGGTCCTTGCCAAAGCTTTCCCTCCCACGGTGCCTTATCAAGATAAGTGACTGGGGGTGTGGGATACCACATGATCCACTGAATGCAAGAGCCCTGAACTCAGAAGGGGCCTGGGGTCAAAGGCTTCCAGGGCTAGAGAGTGAGGCCGGAAACCCCAAAAGATAAATGAGGACTTCTGGAACAAGATGAGAAGATGAATTAAACTGTTTGCTTTGAGCATGCACATAATGTTCCAGAAAAATCCACTTTGGCTGCCAAAGTAGCCCTTTTGGAATTTATGAAGACCCTTGCCAGGGCCCTCACCCTGGGGCTTAGTGCTCAGGTCTTGTATCTGTCTTTTTTTTTTTTTTTTTTGAGACGGAGTTTCGCTCTTGTCACCCAGGCTGGAGTGCAATGGCGTGATCTCAGCTCACTGCAACCTCCGCCTCCTGGGTTCAAGCAATTCTCTCGCCTCAGCCTCCTGAGTAGCTGGGACTACAGGTACCTGCCACCATGCGTTGCTAATGTTTGTATTTTCAGTAGAGACAGGATCACCATGTTGATCAGACTGGTCTTGAACTCCTGACTTCAGGTGATCCACCCACCTCGGCTTCCCAAAGTTTTGGGATTACAGGTGGGAGCCACTGTCCCCGGCTGCATGTGCTGTTTTACAGCAATCCAGTGAGGCAAGATCACCAAGCTCACAAATGAGGAACCTGAGGTTCAGGAAGCAAAAGTTATTGCCCAAATTAAAATACATAGTAAGAAGCTGGTTTGATTCCAAACCAACATCTGTTTAACTTCAAAACTCAGGTCGGCTCTATTTCACCATCCTGTGTCCCTCAACAAGGTGACAGGTCAGTAGGACAGCCACTGGCCAGCAGTGTCTCAATCACTGATTGTCCACTGTGCTTAAGCATCCACAGAGCCCTTGGTGCTGAATAGATGGTGGATTTTTGGCCTTTTTGTCTGTCCCGAATCTTTAGAAGCCTGTTGTCTATGGTGATAGTGATTTCAGGTTGGCTAAGTTTGACAAGCAGTGAGCAACAATACATCTGTTGTTAGAGGTATTTGTTATTCCACATGCCAGGAAGACAGAGAGAACGTCTCAACCAAATTGTCAAGGCAAGAGTCTTTCAGGAAAAGGATATGGCTAAGAATTCTAAAAGGGGTGAGGGTTGGTTTAACAAGAAGGAGCAGGGAAAGGTGTCTACCTTGAATCTCCAATCTAAAAGATTGGTATAGGCATAAGATGTCAAGAAAATTAGCAGAAAACATCGTGTTGAGCCCTCAAGATTTGCTTGGAGCAGAGGAGACCACACTCCTGCAGCTGGATGGTCAGGTAACTGGGTTTCTGCCTTTACAGGAGCAGCCATGAGACTACACACCTGGCTGGGGCTTGAGGCTGGGGGTTGGGGAGGCATGGTGACCCAGCGATCTGCTACAGTTCAGCTGCTGTTTCCCCGACAGGAATCCTAGGGTTGGAAGGAGGGGCTGTTGGTTTTGTCAGTCCATTGTGCTTGGGGTGAGGAAAATATTTAGGATATATTTTAAGTAATCTTAAATTAAAAACTAAAATTATTGTCACAAAACTGTGTGCCATTCTTATTTTCGGATAGAATTAAGAACTATTTGGCTGGGCTCAGTGGCTCACACCTGTAATTCCAGCACTTTAGAAGGCCCGAGGTGGGCGGATTACTTGAGCTCAAGAGTTTGAAACCAGCCTGGCCAACATGGTGAAACCCCGTCTCTACTAAAAATACAAAAATTAGCTGGGTGTGGTGGCGTGCGCCTATAATCCCAGCTTCTCTGGAGGCTGAGGCAAAAGATGAGAATCGCTTGAACCTGGGAGGCGGAGGTTGCTGTCAGCCGAGATTGCACCACTACACTCCAGCCTAGGCGACAGAGTGAGACTCAGTCTCAAAAAAAAACCAAACCAAAACAACAACAACAACAAAAAAACCCCTAATTTATTAGTATCTGTGGAGAGCAGATATAAGCATTTGTTCACAATTTTTTATTGTTTCACTTATATCCTCCCATCCATGCTTTAGTTTTCCCTTCCTCCCACTGAATTAGTTAAAAGACAATCCAGATTTTTATACCATTTTGGTCATAAACGTTTAACTATGCATCTCTAACCAAAAGAGACTATTTAAAAAAATAAAAATTTTGCCATTATCAAACTAGAAATATGAAAAATAATTCCTAAATATCATCTAATATTCTGTCAACGCTTAAATTTTCCTGATTCTTTTCAGGTGATTAAAAAAGGAAATAAACAAGTGTACACCTTATATTTGGTATGTATATACGTATCTGTCTATCTCAACCAACAGTTCTCCCTTCTTCTTTTTCCTCCTTGTTATTTATATGTTGAAGACACTGAATCATTTGCCCTGCAGAATTTTCCACACTGTGGATTTGCCTGACTACACCCTGTGGTGGTGTTCTTCTACCTTGTTCTGGGTAAGTTAATAATTAGATCTAGAGGCTTGATCAGATTTGGAAGTTTTTGCAAAACTATTTCCCACTTATTGCCATGTTCTTCCTGCTGCAGCTCACAGGGGCACTGGGAGGCTGAGGTCTCTCCTTTGGGATATGTAGATTCATCAGTGGGATCAGGTGATGTCAGCCTCCTCCATCCTGAAAGAAATTTCTCACCAGCTGTCGTCTAAGGATTTGGCAGCTAATCATGGTCACTGCCAGATTCATTATTTTACTGGGGTTATGAAATGCTGATATCCTCACACAATAATTGTTTCTGCATTTGTTAGCTGAAATAATTCTATGAATAAGAACTTTTGGTCATTGGCTAATTCGTTTCCCCTGAAAATAGTTTGTACAAGAAAGTCCAGATAAATGCTCTATTCTTTCCATTTATATATCAGTTTTCAGAATAACAATTTGTTGTTCTAGCAATCTCCATTGTGACCAATGCTATTATTATGAACTCATCGATTTTTAACTTCTTTGATATAGTTTGACTGGCTGCAATCATTGTTCTTTTTGATGCTTAAATTATGCCATCCTCAGTCAGTGAGAATCCTTTTGGACTGGTCTCTCTGTCTTTTTGACATTTCCCTGATAGTCTTCATTAGCTTTCTTGCATCTCATACAATTTCTGATGAGATCTGGAATCAGACGTTTTTTCCCCAATGCATTCCTAGGACAACTCTTTGTAAACTAAAGTCTGGATACTACTTGGTTTTCATTGCTTCTAGGTTTTTTTTTTTTTTTTTTTGGAAATCAAGGAAATAATATTTTTACTGGGCTAGAAAATATGTATTTATTTTTATTTAAAAGTAAAAGTACATCATGAGTTTTCACTTGCATTTCTGTTTTTTTTTTTTTTTTTTGACAGCGTTTCACTTCTATCACCCAGGCTGGAGTGCAGTGGCTCTATTGGGCTCACTGCAACCCCCTCTCCCACCTTCCTGCTCAAGTGATCCTCTGGCCTGAATATCCCTCCCCCTCAATAGCTGGGGACTACAGATGCATGCCACCACTCCTGGCTCATTTTTGTGTTTTTTTTTTTTGTAGAGATAGGGTTTCACCATGTTGCCCAGGCTGGTCTTGAGCTCCTGAGTTCAATCAATCTGCTCACCTCGGCTTCCCAAAGTGATGGGATTACAGGCGTGAGCCACCACATCCAGCCTTTTACTTGTATTTCTAAGTCACATTTAAGATTACAGGGATCTTAACTTCTTTGATTTAATGTTAATTTTCTTTACTTTTACACTAAAAGTTCTTGATTCCTAATAACATTGTGGTGATGTGTGTGTGTGTATGTGTGTGTGTGTGTGTGTTTGTAGTTTCAAATAACAATGTCAACAGCACCACTTGTTATTGATAAAAAATAAGGCTGCAGAATACTATTTGAAATTTCTCTGTATTCTTTTTGTCCTTAAGATGTATTCCGGTAGGGGGAATCGCCACACTGTTTTCCACAATGGTTGAACTAGTTTACAGTCCCACCAACAGTGCAAAAGTGTTCCTATTTCTCCACATCCTCTCCAGCACCTGTTGTTTCTTGATTTTTTAATGATTGCCATTCTAACTGGTGTGAGATGGTATCTCATTGTGGTTTTGATTTGCATTTCTCTGATGGCGAGTGATGATGAGCATTTTTTCATGTGTCTGTTGGCTGTATGAATGTCTTCTTTTGAGAAGTGTCTGTTCATATCCTTAGAACTAGAAATACCATTTGACCCAGCCATCCCATTACTGGAGATATACCCAAAGGATTATAAGTCATGCTGCTATAAAGACACATGCACACGTATGTTTATTGCGGCACTATTCACAATAGCTAAGACTTGGAATCAACCCAAATGTCCATCAGTGACAGACTGGATTAAGAAAATGTGGCACATATACACCATGGAATACTATGCAGCCATAAAAATGATGGGTTCGTGTCCTTTGTGGGGACATGGATGCAGCTGGAAACCATCATTCTCAGCAAACTATCACAAGAACAGAAAACCAAATACGACATGTTCTCATTCATAGGTGGGAATTGAACAATGAGATCACTTGGACACAGGAAGGGGAGCATCACACACTGGGTCCTATTGCGGGGAGGGGATAGGGAGGAGGGATAGCATTAGGAGATATACCTAATGTAAATGACGAGTTAATGGGTGCAGCACACCAACATGGCACATGTATACATATGTAACAAACCTGCATGTTGTGCACTAGAACTTAAAGTATAATTAAAAAATAAAAGGATGTATTCCTGTAGTTCCATATCTGTGTCTTAAACTTACTTAAAGTAATTTTTCTCTTTACTTCCCTCTTATCCTGTCCAATGTCATTAAACACCAACCTAATATATAGTTGGGTTCATTTATTTTGTTTTGATTGGTAATCATTTTTTCCCATTTTGGTTGAATTTTATTTTGTAACAATGTAACACATCCACAAGGTTCCAAAGGTAGAACTCTAAAGCAGGTGCCCTCTGAGCAATCGAGTTCTGTTCTTGTCTCCTGCTTCCTATTTTCTCCTTCTCTCACAGGTAACTATTTTTAAAAACTTGAGTTTTGTTTTCTTCAATTCATTTTAAAAACAAAACAAGCACTCACATATTTATACTGACTTCTGTCTTAGACAAAAGGTATCACGCGACATTTGCTATTTGGAGCCTTGCCTTTTGTCTTTAATATATGTGGACCTTTCTTCTTTTCACAGCAGCACAGTCCTCGATTGTGTGGGTGTATCACAGTTTATTCACATTGTCCCCTGTGATGGACACTGGGTCCCCCTTGATGGACACTGGGGTTATTTCCATTTTTTTCTATTACAAATAGTGTTGTAGTAGGCAGCTCTGTGCCTGTGTTGTTTGCATTTTTTGGTAACAAGTTGAATGAGCTTAGAAATCATCTTAGTTATAATCTTTCAGGAGTTAGGTAAGTAGAATTATTCACTTAACATATAGGTATTTGTTGATGCTTATTATGTGACAAAATCTGTGCTAAGTTTTGGTGAAAGAGGGCTGGACAGAGTGATGAACAATACAGGCGTGGCCCTTCCCTTGTGGCGCTTACAACATAGTAGGGAAAGTATGTGAGTAATGGTAGAAATAAATGTATAATTAAATGTGTGATGAATGACATGGGGGGAATGAGAAGAGTGAGCTAAGAGGGCTGAGATGGTGGTGAGTGGCCAGAGAAAGGCTCCAGAAGGAATGGCCATTAGGTGGGCATCTGGAGGAAGAAGAAGAACAGACCAGGCAGAGATGCAAAGCAACGTCTGCCAGGCCAAGCTAGCAGAATGGAAAAAGTTCACAGGCAGGAGAAGGCTGATGTTTCAAGCAGGAAAAGGGCAGTTGGTCTACATCATGGGCAAGGAGGAGGGTGGCAAGGGATATGGTGCAAGGGTGTGCAGGGCAGGTGGCAAGGATCTGGGGGGACTGGGAATCCATTCTAAGTTACAAGAAGGCACTGGAGAGTTTACACTAGTGGTGTGATCCAGTTCATTCTGTAAAATGCTGTTCCAACTTCCATGTCCAGAGGGACTGGGGAGGGGTGGGAGCAGAGGCACAAAGACCAGGAGGGGATGATTGTGGGAGTCCATGAAACTGATGACGACAGCTTGGCTTAGGGTAGTGGGGTTGGGATAGAGAAGAGGGAATGGGTTGAACTCTTTTAGAGGAAGTGTAGATCAGAATTACTGGATGGAAGTATTGGGTTGAATGAGAGGGAAGGAGGTGTCCACAATAACTCCTTGGTCTTGAGCACAGGAACTGGCTTATCGAGCTGGATGACTTTGAAAGAGAACTGGGTTGGGGTGGGGTGGGAGAGGCCATACATTTGGGACATTTTAATTTGAGATCTGTGAGAAATCCAAACGGAGACACAGGGAAAGTCTCTGAGTACATCTGTTGGGACCTCTGAAGGTGTCATCTGGAGGTTGCACGCACTGGAGATGGGACGAGACTGCCCAGGGGAAGGGCAGTGAGTGCGAAAAGAGGCTCCAGGGCTTGATCCAAGAAATTCCAGCATTGAGGAGCTTGGAGAAAATGAGGCGCTGGTTGAGAAGTTTGGATTATTTTTAACAACAGTGGGAGTGAAAATTATTTTTTCTTAATAACTTACATTTACTACATTATAGAACAACAGCGATTCTGGAGATATGTAGTCTGACTCTCCCATTTAATTCAAAAGGAGTTGGAGAATTCTGAAGTTACTGTCTGTTGCTTGCTAGCTAGCACGGCCTGCCCTGTACAGCTAGTTTGACTCCAGGAAGAACACTGACCTCAATTAGTTTGCAAATGCAGGAAAAAAAAAAAAAAGAAAAGAAAAATTAAAACCACTAAGTGGCTCCCCTGGAGCGTCATCATACCCTTCTCCTGGGGTACAGCTCTCTGGGTATCCTTGTAGGGGTTCACTGGCCTGGAACTGGCAGCTGGGCATGGCCATCATTCATGCCATTTGTTATATTTTTTTCTTTTCCCTCCCTCTCAGTGCATGGCAGGACTGCTCTTCTCAGTCCCCTCATGGTTGGGTATAGCCATGTGACTATTTCTGGAGAATAAGTTATGGGTTGAAACGATGCTTCACCTCCAGACCAGAACTTTTAACTGCCAGGGTGGGATTCTCTACAGTGTTTTGCCTTCTGGCACAGTGACTGAAATCTTGTAGATATTGACGGCCCCATCAGGCTGGATTCAGTGAAGAGCAGAGCCCCTCTGAGAGCTGGAAATGAACATGCAGCATGAGCGAGATAGAAATCTTTGTTGTCTTAAGCCACTGATGTTTAGAGGTTGTTTGTTACTACAGCATAACTTAGTCTATGCTGACTGACACCCTGGATGTTCTACTGTCTGCTTTTCAGGGGCTAAATGGACAGTCTGTGTATTTAGTTCTTTAAGGACAAATAGATACTCTCATTTTCCCTGATTCCAGACTTTGTATAGTTTGCCAAAGTAGGTTTTAATGTTGGAGACGCTGACACCCAAAGTCTTAACCAGAGGAGCTGAGGTTGCTTCTTCCAGACTTTTATTCTCAAATGAATTTCATGCACTAAGGAGGGAGTATTGGGATACATCATGGTGGGTATTTCTGCCAGTAACATGGAGACCAGGAGACAGGCCTTCCTGAAGGAGGTGGTCTGAGGGAGATGGTTCAAGGACTAAGCAGACAAACAAGGAAGCAAACAACAACAAGCATTTGCCATCAGGAATGGATGGGGAGAGAGGAGGTGATCAGGCTCCAAGGGGACGTTCCCAAAATGATAGTGAAATTTCCATGAGGTCCAGGTAACTGTTTCTTGTTACTTCATGTCTTTTTCCCCAAAAGGAACTAGAAAAACAATAATTTCCTCCTCATTCAGTAAGAGAAAGAACAGATCTAACAAAAGTGAAAGGAAGCAACTTGTCTCAAATTGGAGAAAAATAAGAAGAGGACTGCAGGGGCTTTCTCATACAGAGGGGCACCCGGAACTTCACCACCAGGACTGTGAGGAATCAGGAGTTCAGACAGCCTGCCCATGTGTGGCCTCTGCGATTTCTAAGAGAAAACCCAGAAGTAAATTGTGTAATTTGCCAAAATAGGTTTTAATAGATTTTAATGTTGGAGAGGAATGTTTATACCGAAAGTCTTAACCAGAGGAGCTGAGGTGGCTTGAAGGATGCCCTTCTCCCAGAGGCCCCTCTCCCCAATCCCTTCTTAGCCCTGTCAGGAGCTTTAAGTATGTCTGCCAGCCACTTACTGCCAGTTCGCAAATCCTTTGCTGTTTCTACAGGGAGCTCAGCAGCTAAGCACACTTAATGGATTCAGTTTTGGAGTGGCCAGGATTTTGCTGTGTGGCCAGATACCTATAAAGAAATGCATCTCCAAGAGAGTGACAGATGTTCCATCTTTGTTATATATGAGTTTGTGAGAATAAAGCCTTAATGAGAGTAATTCTTAACTGCTTGGACTCTGGGAGGCAGCTTGGCTTTTTCACACAAGCTGTTGAAATATTTCTCAAATGTTGAGATATCACACATCTTCCCTGCCATGGTGGCTGGGTCTTCTTTATGCCCACAGGGAGGAATCCCAGGGAGGGAGAGCTGGGTGAGGGCTCCCCAAAACTTTGCTACTCTGCTAGAGGTATAACCACAGACAATCGATGGGCAGAGTTCACCGTCATCACCCGACCTCTTCCTGTAGTTTCCAGGACACACTTTCTGGTTCCTTCCTCTTAGCCATTGGTGGGGCTTACCTTATAAAATGGCCAATAACGGAAAATGCATATAACCTTTGGGGTAAGACAGGCATAGGTCTCAGTTCTCCACTCAATTTTCCCTGTCCTGCATACTCAACAGGTTGTGAGGCTGACAGAGACACTGGAGGTGGGAACACGGTGTATGGTGAGAAGCCATGTTCCTTAGTCGTTACTGCTGCTGGTGGTGGCTGCGGTTTAGTTAGGAGAGTTAAAAGGCAGAACACCTAAGAGAGTGGAAAGAGCCATCCCCAAACCTCACAGTTACATAATCACAGTTCTATAATAGGTGCAGAGGAGAGCTGTGCCATTCCCCTGCCTGCTCCCTCTGCCTCCCGTAGTCGTACTTTTGTTAATCCATCTTGAGACACCAACCCCCAGCCCATGACACAGTGGGGCAAAAGGCAGCATGAAGGCTGTGCTGTGTCTCAGATTTCAGAGCCCCTTCAAAATGGGTTGATGAGTGATAATCAGGATTGAATTCCGTGGTTGTCAGTTATAAGCTGTGTGGCCTCTGCTAAGTGACTAAACCTTTTTGAGCTGTTTTCCCCTCTATCATATAAGATGGGGTTGATAATCATAGCACTTATCTCTATAGAGTGGCAATAATAGTTAAATGGAATAATGCATACAGGGTCCCTAGCCTGCTGCTTTGCATATAGCAATATATGCTTATTATTTTTGTTTCGAAAAAGAGAAAGTGAGAGAAGAAAAGATGGGTGTCTTAGTCCATTCTGGCTGCTATGACAAAATACCACAGACTGGGTAGCTTATAAACAGTTCACATTTGTATCTTACAGTTGTGGAGGCTGAGAAGTCTGATGTGATATTTGGTAAGGGCTCATTCCCTGGGCATAGGAGGTGCCTTCTGGCTGTGCCCTCACATGGAACAAGGGGCCGGCAGCTCTCAGGGGTTCCCAGTCAGGACCCACACTCAGGACCTAGTCACCTCCCAAAGGTGCCACTCCTAACACCATCACATTAGCTTCCAGCATGTGAATTTTTGGAGAGCACAAACATTCAGACCACAGCGGTGGGAGTGGCACATGATGTGATGGGTAGATTTTGTTCCTCATGAACCTTAAAAAGGTCCACAGAATGCATCTGACTCTCTAATCACAGAAACTGGTGGTCCAAGGGGGACATCACTGTCTTTAGGATCTGTGACCCAGCTCCACCTAAGTAGTAACTGCTTTGAAGAGGAACTTGCACTAAGAGCTGTATTTACCAGTCCTTCAGACAGTCCTTGCACGGTGCGGGGAATGAGGGGTGCTTCTGACCTCCCTGAGGGGAGGAAGTGGGCAGTGGCCCAGGACAATCCTCCTTCTGTGTCTGCTGGCAGATGCCAGGCTTGCATATACTTTTTTGCTTTTTCAAATATAAGCAAATGTTAAAAAGAAGTTCCCATGAAATAGCTCTGCAGTTCAGGGAAAATAACATGTTATCTGGAGGATGGTGGACTTAGAGAAACAGCAGATGTCTAAAACCTTTTTCTGCAGGAAACAGAAGAATGTTTTATAAAACATCTGCTTGGTGTCCTCAAAAAGGCAAGAAGACTGGGATTCTATGAAATGCGAGCAAAATGCCACAGAGAAAACATATGGGTTCTAGGGAGGGTGGAGCTAAACGCGAACCCCTGTGACAGAGTTCAGGGCTCTCCCTGCCGTGCTCACCATTGCCTTCGTGGGAGAGCCATCTACAGGAACCACACGCAGTGGCAGGAGTGAGCTGCTCCTACAAGGCCACCTGGTCACAGAGACATGACAGGCACTGCCCCAGAAACATAGGACGTAAACCACTCAGCACTGAGCTGGAACCTCCTGTCACCTCTACCTCTAGTTCTAAATTTATCCCCACCTCCCCCATGCACTCCTGGAAACTCATCTGGAAAACGGAATGCCGAGGGATCTCAACATCTCCATTCTTTGATCTTAGCTTGAGAAAGTCTAATCAGAAGCCAGCAGCCTCTGACAGACCCCTCCCAATGCTGCATGGACCTCCCTTTGTAAGGATAAGCAGGCCTATATATATACATATATATATCAATATAATAAAAAAAATCACCCTGCACCTGACACATTCCTCCAGGAAGCAGGCTGACTCCAAGAGAAAGGGGGAAATCATTTGAAAATCTGGACTTGGATTCTCAATAAAATGTAGGATGTAAGTTTATGAAAGAGAACGATCTTTGACAAGTGGTCCATGGACTTAAAATGAAAAACACAGTTGCCAACAATAAAAATGACACAGAAGGCACAATGAGCAGATTGGGTGATGCAGACACTTGCCTGAGCAAAAGATTGGCTGGTCATTGCCATGTGGCTGTTAAAGCACAGCATAAAAGTCCTCCCACAGGAAGAAGAAGAATTATAGAGGCACACAGAGGATGTACATGAAGATGAGGCACCAAAGTTCCATCCAGAGAAGTGCAGGCACTCCCAGTGAAGACCACAGACGGGGGCACGCGGCTAGCTGCGGCAATGCACAAAGCTACAGAACTGCAGAAGTGGGTCCCGTGCAATGTTCAAGAGTTTCTCAAATGGAACAAAACCGGAAACAAATGGCAAAAGGGTAAGCAGGCACACCTTGAAAACCCCAGAATACTTAAAAAAACAAAACAAAACAAAAAAACCACTCCTGATATCACAGAGAAAATCAGCACTGCAATTACAGAGTATTTAGAGAATAATAACCAAAATTTAAGAGTATGTGGCTGAAACTTAAGGAACATATTTATTTCATTGAAACTCTTCCAGAAACTGTTGCAGAAAGGAATAAAGTTTCCTAATCTCCTTAACAGAGATGGCCTAAACCTGATAAAAACAATAAAAATAACATTTAAAACATAAAACTATAGCACAATCTCCAGGATGAACGCATTCAGTGTTATAAAGATGTCAGCTCTTTCCACTGATGTGCAAACTTAGTATAACTCTAGTCAATAGCCTAACTTAATTTCTTTTCAGAACTTAGCCAAGGGGTTCTAAAGTTTATCTGGAAGTGAAACATGCAAGGAAAGCCAAGAAAATTCTGGAAAAGACAGCAATTGTCTGGTAATTGCTGTGGCTATTAAAGAGTATCACCATGTTTCGATGATCAGAATAGCCTTGAGCTAACCCCAGGGGAGACTGATCAATGGGGAGAGGCAGAACGGAAACGTGCATCCAGAAACAGATGCATATATGCAGGAAGATGCCTAAAATTAATAAAAATGGTGTTTAAGGCAGCATAGCTGGGGTTTATTACTCAGTATGATACATTAGCCCAGCTTGTTACTTATTTGGTAAAACACTGGCAACAAAAATTACAACAGTAATAAGTATAAATCTTTATCAGATTAATTATATGTAAAATAAAAAAGCCATAAAAACAGTAGAAGGAATTGAAGGAGAATAATTTTGTGATCTTAGGCTGGGGTAGGCTTCTCAAACCAAGATTTTAGAGTCTGAAACCTTAAGGGAAAATGTGATAGAATTGACTCAGATTTATGAAAAAACTCTTCAGAATGGAAACTATTATAATAAAAATTTCAAATAAAGCTGAATTGGGAAAAATAAGACAGAAGATGAATATTATCAACATGCACAGAGCTTTGCAAACCAATATGAAAACTACCAACGCCCTAATTGTGGTGGGTGCTGTGGTCCATGCCCACATTCCTCCTTCAGAACTGAGTTCCTGTTCCCCAGCTGCCAGGAGGTTGGCAGCTGGAGGCTCACAGTGAGTCCTTTCCCAGGAATTGCCCTCTGCTGAAGAAAGCTGCCTCCCATAGGGTTGAAGGCCCCCCTAAGAGTGTGACCAGACTCTGCAAGGCTGTCTCAGCTGCAGGGCACCCCTGCTGTGGGCTGAGGGCCTGCAGCAGGTGCACAGCTCTGTGCCTCCGCCTCCACCCTGCCTCCACCCTGCCTCTGCCCTGCTGTCCTCCCTTCCTCCAGGCATTGCTCTGAGAGCCCCAGACATCCTGCATGCACATCTCTGTTTCAGAATCTCTTTCCTGGACAACCTGACCTAAGAAACCAACTAGATAAAAATGGACAAGCGACATAAGCACAGATCACATACACAAAAAGGAAGAAAAAAATCCTAAACAAGATGGTCAATTAGCGCTGAACGTGTGGAACAATGCCCAGCTGGCGTGAAGCAACATGAGAAGCAGGGCTGTTTGGGAAGGTAATTAACACAGCATTTCTGAATGGAAATGTGGCAGTATGTGTGAAAATCTAGAAGGTTTTTCTTGGGAAATCTCTCATTAATTTATCCTAAGGAGGTAACTGTACAAACAGATGTATTAGCCAGGATTCTCCAGAAAAACAGAAGCGCGCGTGTGTGTGTGTCTGTGTGTGTGTGTGTGTATGTGTGTGTATAAAGAGCTTTTTATTTTGAAACAGGGTTTCACTCTGTTGCCCAGGCTGGAGTGCAGTGGTACGAAACATAGCTCACTGCAACTTTGAACTCCTGAGCTCAAATTCTTCCTCCCTTAGCCTCCCAAGTAGCTGGGAGTACAGGCCTGCATGACCATGTCCAGCTAATTAAACCTTTTTTTTTGTTTTTTTTTGGTAGAGATGAGATTTTGCTATGTTGTCCAGGCTGGTATTGAACTCCTGGCCTCAAGCATTCTTCCCTCTTTAGCCACCCAAAGTGCTGGGATTATAGGTGTTAGCAATCGTGCATGGCTTTATATAAAGAGACTTAATGTAAGGAATGGGCTTACATCATATGGAGGTTGAAAAGTCCCTAGACATGCAGTTGGCAAGCTGGAGAGCCAGCAGGAGAGCCCTCGGTGTAGTTCCAGAGTCCGGGTCTGAAGGCAGGAAAAGACCGAGGTCCCAGCTCAAGGCAGTCAGACAAGAGGCGTTTCTTATTCAGCCTTTGCGTTCTATTCAGGATTTCAATGGATTGAATGAGGCCCAGCCACGCTGGAGAGGGCAATCTGCTTTACTCACTTTACCAACTTGGATGTGAATCTCATGGAGAAGCTCCCCAACAGACACACCCAGAATACTATTTGACCAAATGTCTGGGTATCCTGTGGCTCAGTCAGGTTGTTACATAAAATTAATCATCCCAACAGGTATGCACAGAAACAGTTGGAGCACAGTAGTTTGTGTTCATTCATAGCACCCTGGGTACATAAATGAATCCACAGCCAAGCAAAGGAGTGCACCTAGGCCATAGCAAAGCAAGCAGGAGGGCACGGCCCAGGAGACGTGAGCTCCCATACTGCTCGCAGCACTGGGGACCAGCATCCCCTTCAGCAGCAGCCCAGAATACACAGGGCATTGAGAGCCATGCCCTGCAAAGGGAGGGCAAACCTCCCATTCCTGGTGCTTTAAGTGGACCCAATCCCTGGCTGGAACTTGAATGCAGGCCACAAAAATAGCCTGTTTCCAGCCCTTTACTCCTCGTACTTGTCTCAGCCCACCTGCTCTCACCTTATCCTTCGGGTTCCTAACCCCAGTATCTGTACCCAGGTCTTATATTAGCATTTTCCCCCTGCCACTCAATTTGATGCATGCTTAGATTCACTTTTGGGGCTTCATGAAGTTCCGACTTTCTTTGGGCACTGGACTCTGCATCGTGGTATTCCTACGTTCTTTGTAAAAACTTCCTTACTCCAACCCAAGTCACAAGGACCTCCCACCCGTGACTATGTAGAGTCGGGGATTTGGCCTAACCTAGCAGGCTGGCCTGTCCTGCAGATGCGCCAGGCATCCCGCCATGTAGTCAGCGTGCCTGCTTCCTGAGAGGGACCACTTGTTCTGTTGGGCTTTCTTGTGAGCTCAGTCCTGAGATGGCCCTAGGAGTTTCTATCCCCACATTCCACCTGGAACTCTCATGGTCCTTGACAGCCACAGGTTTCCAGTGGCTGCCGATGAGGCCTCCAGATAGGTGGCAGGGACTGAAATACTTCTAAGGTTTTCCACGGACAGAGAAGATCAGCAATTTGTTTTTAAATGAAAAGTAAATGTTAAAGTGAAGTTGGCATCAGGCAATTGAGATGCTATCAGGACCCTGAGTGGTGACTGAACACATGCAACCACACCGTGTAGTATTTTTAGGCAATTGCTCACTCATTTGAGAAAACACGGTGGGTAAAACTGATTCCCTTGTGGTGACCGTTGGACTTTCTGCATTTTCAGAGGTTTTCTGTATTTTCATAGGAGTCCCATTTCCTTTGAAGAACCAGATTGCCAATGCCCCATTAGTTAGCTTTGCACTCCAACAGGCTGCTCATTCTTTTGCCTTTCCCTCCCCTTCTATTTTAAACGAATTAATTAAAAAACTTTACAAAAACAATACATGCTAATGTGAAAAACTAAAGCATTTTAGAAAACTACAACACAAAAAGGAAAAGCTCCTCTGCCCTCAGCTCCTACACTCCTTAGAGGTGACCACCATGAACATTGGCTTCTTTCTAGAACTTTCCCTGCATAGACAATCAGAGAAACATAGATTGACAGACTGATTTATGCAAAGATGGCTGAATAATGATGTTTAATGCTCTGTTACTTGCTTTTTCATACATAATTTATGCTAGACATGATTTCACAGCAGTTGTCAAGGAGGTCTATCACCCTTTTCAACATTTGCATTTTGTCAATTATAAATAAAAAAATTAATTAATTAAGAAACACTTGCATTTGGTTCTACTGTAGAAGTGTACCATCATTTGTTTAACCAATATTCCACAGATTGACTTGTAGATTACTTCAGAGGTCTTAATATTAAATGTTCCAGTAAATATCCTTAGGCATGTGTTTTTGAAGAACTGGGCTAGTGTATCAACAGGAGATTGTTTTACAGGTCTTTATAAAATTAAACAGTTTTCACTGGTATAAAAATTTAATAATTGTCAAATAAAATGTTGCTCTTATAAAGTTTCTTCTCATTATCAAATGACACTTTTTTTTTGTCTTGGTCTTCCATAAACCTGCCCTTAAGCTGTGACAAAATTAATTTAAAAAATTGATGTTGATCCATGGGATCCATAAATTCTTTTTATAGATCGTTTAACACAATTCTGTGTCGTGGACGAGGCTCCAGGCTGGTGTGCAGCAGCGCGCTCCCCGGGTCTGTGAGTGGGCATTTCTTAGAATCCCCGCAGCCTGACCTGCTGCCCTTTGCTGGTTTCACTTGAAGCTATTATTCCAATTGACTCACTCTTGGCTGACATCTGGATGCGTTTTATAACAGACTGTTTTCATAACTCCACAAAAAGGTTCTCAGGATTAATACTTGTTTATTTTCATTTTCCATTGGACCTTAAATTAGCTAGCAGCCAATGCTGGCACAACCCTTTAACCTTGGGTTTTCTGTTGCTTTAAAACCTCTTGCCAACCAACTATTCCAGAGTGGCTGTCTAATCAACCAATAGCAAAATATTTGGGAGTATTTGTCAGTTAGCCGGGGTAGAAGCAGCCAGATGTGTGGATACGTCATCAGGTTACCTTCCCCGTGTAAGTAGGGGCCAGGGGTACCCATGGACATGTGTGCATGTACGACATAGTGCATGTACAGCCAAGCATACAGGTGCCAAGATATTCTACTGGGATATTATGTGTTTTCTTCTCTCTGTTGTAGGTATTTTTTCCCCCTCCTACCTGAAGATTTTTTCTTTGCTTTTTGAGATTGTACTTTCAAAGACATTCAGGACACCTGGATTTTAAATTCAGGGTGTTAATCCAGGGTTTTGTTTTTGAAGACCTGGGATCATTGAAGGGATTAAGTTAGATTTTCCCTGAGGAAACAGGCAAGTGACTGCCTTTGAATTTAAGCATTGTGTGTATATGTGTGTCTGTGTGTCTGTGTGTGTGTGTGTCTATGTGGTGGGGGAGGGGGTTGTCTGCCCTTTAAAATTTGTTCTTTTAAGGTTTCTTCTCATTATCAAGTGACACTCTTTTTTTTTGTTCTATAAACTTGCCACTGAGCTGTGATAAAATTGATCATTTAAAAAAATCTGTGTTGATCTGCTGTGATCCATAAATTAGTTTCTTATAGATTATCATGGGCACAGCTCAAGGCTAGTGGTACAAGAACATCCCTTCCCAAAAAATTAAAAAGCCTGTTATTTTTGCAAAAACATGAGAAGCTTTCAACAATGTTGTCAAGAGCCTTTCTTAACTCTTTGGTGACTGGTCTGAGTCAGTCACAGGTGGAAGGTGTGATGTGATCAGACAGGCCCTGACATTTCTTGGGAACTCATGAAATCCTGCATCTTTTCCAAATGTGCAATTTTGTTTTTGCAATTAATTTGTATTATCTTCACATTGTGTTGGATGATCAGAGGACTATAATTATGCCCTGCCCCAGGGGAGAGTATTGCAAAGGTACGTAGGGCATGAACATGGGGAGGGCAAGAAGTGTGCCCAAAGCATGCTATAGCACAGTGTGTGTTCCACTCCTCCACAGTAATGAACTGGTGAAGGAGTTAAAATCTTATTGATTTCCAAATGATCAACAGTTTTTAAAAACATAAATATGCCGCATGAGAGCCTACATTTGTACAAGTGTATGCTAGTGTGTGTGTGTGTGTGTGTGTGTATGAACATGCTTGCATGTATGTGCTCACAAACGGGGAGGAAGCACAAGAGACAAAAGGCAATGGTTTGTTTCCTTTTGGAATTTAGGAGGTATGTTCAAGACAAGGAATTTCTTTTCCTATCTTCATCAGACTACTGGAAAATGGAATAAAAATACAAACCATAAACTTCAGGCACTCAAGTTTCTGAGCTAAGAGTAGCATTCAAATGTTATTCCAAACCTCTAAAAGAAATCTATAAGATTTCTATATTTTAAGTTGGGTGGTACAATACTAGCTCTAAGTAGGCTGTAAAAGTTAAGGAAATGTATGGTAATTTCTAGAACCATCACTTCAAATGTAACGCAATGAGGTATTGCTAAAAAGCCAACAGAAACATTAAAGTGGAATTCCAAACACTTCAAATAAACAGCGAGGAAAGCTGAGGGTAATTCATTTAAAGTGTCTAGTGGCAGATAAGAGGCATGAAATGAATGGTTAAAGAAAAGTCAGCAGAAGAGAAAAGCAAAACAAAAACAAAAAGAAAGCACTCTGCATTTCCTCTCCTTAACATTTTTTAAAAAGTAGCTTGCAGGATATAGAGAAAATTCTTTTGGAAGAACACTTGCCTAAGTAAGGTACCTAAATAAGATATTTTCAAACAACAAATACTCATACTTTTAAAGAAATACAACCGGGGGAGTTTATTAAGTATCAACTCATATGATCACAAGGTCCCACAATAGGCCGTCTGCAGGCTGAGGAGTAAGGAGAGCCAGTCCGAGTTCCAACACTGAAGGAATTGGAGTCTGATGTTTGAGGGCAGGAAGCATCCAGCACGGGAGAAAGATGTAGGCTGGGAGGCTAGGCCAGTCTCTTGTTTTCACATTTTTTTCTGCTTGCTTATATTCTAGCCTCGCTGGCAGCTGATTAGATTGTGCCCACCCACATTACGGGTGGGTCTGCCTTTCCCAGCCCACTGACTCAAATGTTAATCACCTTTGGCAATACCCTCACAGACACACCCGGGATCAATACTTTGTATCCTTCAATCCAATCAAGTTGACACTCAGTGTTAACCATCACATGTAGGTATCCTCTAGGGCCCATAAAATGAGGCACCATGGATAAGGATCTTTGGACAAAAGTGCTTATCACAGCATTGTTCAGAGAAACTAAACAAACTGAATACTTTTCAGTAAGGGAACTGTTAAATAGGTTCTGTTCATCCATAGCATAAATTATAATGCAGTGGATAAAAAGAGGAGAGAGAGAGAGAGTGAGTAGCAAGATTTCCGTCTGATATTGTTGAGTGGGAAAAGTAAAATGAAGAAAGCACATACAACATACCTACTATCCGCTCATAAGTATTACATATTGTATATATGTATATACATATATGCAAAGATGAATGGACATTTGTATATGATTGTGAGAGCAAGGGGCAATATAGAAAGCAGCACAATTGGTTGTTGGCATGGATGGCTGGAGTGTGTGGGGGGAATTAGAGGGTGATGTGGGTGCAGGGAGGAAGGATGAAACAAAAGGGAGAGAAGGAAATAGGAGAAAAAAAGGACTGCAAAGAGAAATAAACAGTATGTTTTATGTTCTCACGTAAAGATATATATGCATGCCTTTAAGAAGACAGGAATAGGACATGAAATATATTTTTCATTGAAATATTAACTTTTAGCATGTTAATACTTTGCCAATTTGCTTCAGAATTTTTAAGAACGATAATGTCAAGCTCAAAAGGCCTTACCCCTTCATTCCTGCCTGCGCCTCAGCAGCACTGCTTTTCCTGAACCTGGTATAATTCATTAACAGTATTATTGTATAATTTTTACTACATTTGGATATATCCATATACAAATGGAATCATATTTCACATATATTTTGCACTTGATTTTTTACATTTGGCCTTGTGTTTTTGATATTTATCCATGTAGATACATATAGATATAATTTGTGTATTCTGTTGCATGATACTCCATTGTATGAATAAACTACAACTTATACATGCATTTCCTGACTGACAGCCATGTTGTGTACATTTTTTTCTTGTTATAAACAATGGTACAAATCAATGTCTTTGTACGTGTTACTGTATATATATGTGTGTGGGAATTTCTCTAGGATACAGACACACATGCATGTTTGCATATGCCCATATATATTATATGTTATTATGCATATGCACATTTGTATATACACAGTATAAGCATGTGCAGATGCACATGTATATGCTGCATACACATGTACATTCATATGTGTACATATATACATGTGTGTTTCACAGGTACACATCATGTAACATGGACTAATTGAAGATGCATATATCTTGTGAAACAGTACTTGCCATCATAGGAATGGAATGTATGTATCACACCCACATGCACACACACTTGCCTAGGAGGGCAATTGCTGCATCATACGAGACACACATCTTCAACTTTGCTGGCTGTTGCCACGTGGTTCTCTTATTGATTGTACCACTTGCTGCGCCCACAAGCAGTGTGTACCCTGCTATACCCTGCATGACACTGGTATTTTTGGACTTAACAAAAAATTTCTAAGCAATCCAATGGATAATAAAACTTGTATAAGTATCCACTGTACATGTTAAAATATATTAAAAATATCTAAAAGTAGTATGCTTGACTTGAAGACTATGTGCGCTTCCAATTTTGATTGAAAAATTGATATTTTGTAAGTCAAAAAGGATGAAATATTGGCAATGACATAGAGTTCAACCTTTTGCCAAGTGGTGTTCCCATTTTGTGGCTGTGGTCATTTTCTTTTTCACAGCTTTGCTGATTCTGAAGGTTTGGTTTTATGTAAGTTTGCTTATACTTTCTTATAGTTTACATTAATTCAATCATTATCTTTATCTCCTTACTTTCTTAACTACTTGAAAAAAATTCTTTGTTCATTGTGAATGCTTATTCATTGTCATGTGTCTTGTTAGTATATTCTCCCAGCTTTTACATTGTTGTTTGATTTTGATTATGTGGTTTTGCAGAACTATGCATATCTCACATAGTCAAATTTGTTCATCACTTCTTTGATGATTAATTAATTCTGGGCATGTGTAGAAAGGCTTTATTTATCCCAATGTTATAAAAATACATTATCTTCTGGTACTTTTGTGACTTCATTAACTATGTTTAAATATTTGCCACAACTGCCAATAAATTTGGTATGAGGACTTAGGTAGGAGACTACATTCCTTTTCCTTACTCTGACTTCCAATTGAGCCTTTTTTTTTTTTTTTTTGTGGCATTGTTTACTTATGGTGCTGAAATAATGTTACATTTATAAAATCCAACACTTCCATTTATCCTTGGTTGTGTTTCTGGATTCTGTCCTGTTCTATTTCTCTGATTATTTCTGCACTGGAATTGCTGGATTTTAATCATTCTGGCCTTTAACATCTGACTGAGCCGATCTTGCTACCTTACCCCACTATTTATTTTTCTGATTTATAAAAAAATCACCAAGTTTCTAAAAAGGAGCATGTTTGGAATGTTTTGTGATTGCATTAAAGTATTTATCACTACATGACATATTCTAAGAGTTCCTCTTCGAGACAAAAGTACATCTCTTACTTTACTTCAATCTTCTTGTTTGTCTCTCAAGAGAGTGGGTAAGGCCTTGCTAAGCAAAACAAAACAAGACCCAGAAACTATAAGGGAAAAGACTCATGCATATGAATATATAAAAATAAAACTAAAATTCACCAATGAAAAATATGGCAGAAGTTAAATTAAAAAAAGAGGTCAAACTGGAAAAATACTTGCCAAACATGTCAGAAAAAGAACATGTCACTAATATAAAGCCAGGGATTACAGAACAGTCACCAAAATGCCACACTCAATGGAAAAATTGACAACACACTTGGCAGTCTATAGAGAAAGAAAAGACTAAATAATAAAGAGACAGCATAGGATTGCTCACCACTGAGCCTGGAAAAAGGTAAATTGTCCCATATAGCCAATGTGGCAAGGTAGGGGGAGGGCCTCTGATGTTTTGGGAGAGCACTTTGTGCAATGGCAAGGGTGTGGTATTACCTATAAAGGCAAAAGACGGAATGCACCTAAATGCCAATCTAAAGGGACTTGGGAAAATGCGTGATCATTCTTCCCTAAAATAAATTACAACGCAGTTTTGAAAAAGAATGAGTGAGTCTGAATGTGCTGAAATGTATTGTTATAGCAAAGAAACTTGGATTCAGACGAGTAGGCGCTGACTGCTCTAATTTGATAAGAAAAGGATATGAATGCAATGAACACAAGTGAATACCTGGGCTTACATATTTGTAAGATGTCTGGAGGCACAGAAAAACTATTCATGATGGTTACCTCTTGCAAGGAATCTGGGGGTCTGGTTGTGAGGGAGATTTGCTGTCATTTTTAAATATTTAGACTTTTTAAAAAACACATGTTTGCCTTACTTTCAATAACTAAATAAAAGAGGATTGGATGACACCTTGAGAATGCATCTGATGTATGAAACATCCATGTTTGTTAAACAAATATAATAGGACATCTGTCTTGGAAATCAATTGTGATTTGCAAAGTTGGCCCCCTAAGTTCCTAAGTTTTGTAAAAATTTGAATTCAATCCCATTATACTTTTAAATTTGAGGAGCAGGTGGTTAGTAATCCAGATGTGAGAGGAACTGCATGCCAGCAGTCACTTTCAGTTTTAAAGAGAGAGGCTGATTAATCTCAGTGAGAGGGCCCTTAATGGAGAAGGGTGGACGTGCTGGGAGAGAGAAAGCCGCAGATGCAACTTACAGCTTTTCCTGTCACGCAGGGACACTTGGTCAGCCTCTGCTCCTTTTCCTTTGGCCTCTTAGGGATGCACATTTTTAAAATGATTCTCTGCTACTCTTCTGCACTGAGAATGACTTTTCTTTCTATCCTCTTTGGTATAAGATTTTCAATTATTTCGCCCACCCTTCATCTGACCCAGGTTAGAGTCTATTTCTTCTTCCTAGATCTTCCCACAGTTTTGGCTGTGAGGCCATTGTGGGAGTTCCACAGAAACAGGTTGCAGTCTAGTCTCTGAGCAATTGCTCATATATCCTTTGTGAGTTCCGAGAGTGCTGAGAGCTTTCCAGAGTACTCTGGAGATAACACCCTGGACTTGTCCATGCTCACTTTTGAAACAAAGCAGATGTGCCATAATTAGCGGTTGGTTCCATATTTTTTGGAAGACGTAATTTTTTTTACTGGAAGAATGCACAGAACAGATGCATTCCACTGCAGCAGGCCGAGTGCCGTAACAGAAACATGCACAGAAGTTTATGGGAATGGAGGGGAAGGAGACTGGGAAGGGTACAAAGGAGAAGGATGAATTCTCCAAGAGGAAAGTGGTCCCAGAACAGAATTAGAGAAGGCAGACGTATGAGAGAGTTGAAAACAGCTTCTAATGGAACAGGCCGACTAGGTTAAAAACACACATGTAAGAAGCTCCCGGCGGCCTCTGTACTAACAAGGGATCCTGAGGATATGAGAGTGATGAGGATGTTTTCCACTCCTTCCCTTCTGCTAAGTCACTTCCTTTGGACGGAGAGAGATCTGGCTCTAAGGTACAGTTCCTACACTCACCAGGTGTGTGTCAATATGGAAATCTCTCCCTTTCTAGAGACCCCACTTCCTCATCAGCAAACTGTAAATATTTAGCACTAGTTTCACAAAATCTTGTGTCTGGCACGTAGTAGTTGCTCAATAAATATGAGTTTCCTTTATTCCTCCCAAATTCCTTTAGTGTAAGTACTACTTGTTCATTCACTTGGCATTCAAAGTCTTCAGTGTTTTGAACCACTCATCATACAAACGTGACTTTCTAACATCTCTGAATGCTAGACTTTGACTTTAATAATAGAAACGACTAATAATATCCTAGCAAGACACTCCTAACTCAGAGTTCCAGATCCTTCTATCATATGTACCCTGTGATGCAGCTGGCCTAGGACCACTATGGTCCCCAAGAGACAGATGCAGAAATGGAGGCCAAGGTCCAAGTGGCTTGAAAGGCCACTAAGTTAGGGACCAACTAGCCAGGCCTCAACCCACTGACTCTCTTGCCTGAGGTGGCTACAGTCCTTGTCAGGCAGGTCATTAAACATCAGAATCACAGGGTTCTTCCTTTTCAGAAAAATGTTCTTACTTTTTTGCCTGGGGAAACCTATTCATTTTTAGGGTCCATCTTTTTTTTGTGTGTGTAAGACAGGGTCTTGCACTCTTACCCAGGCTGGAGTTCAGTGGTGTGATCTCAGCTCACTGCAACCTCGACCTCATGGGCTCAAGTGATCCTCCCACTTCAGCCTCCTGAGTAGCTGGGACTACAGGCTCACACCACCATGCATGGCTATTTTTTTTTTTTTTTCATTTTTGTAGAGATAGGGTTTGTTCATGTTGCCCAGGCTGGTCTTGAACTCCTAGGCTCAAGCAATCCTCCTTCTTCAGGCTCCCAAAGTGCTGGGATTACAGGCATGAGCCTAGGGTCCATCTTAAGACTTTTGTATTTCAGAATTCTTCCAACATCAGTTTGATGGGGGTGTGTGTGTGTCTCTGTGTGTGGATGTGTGTGGAGAGAGAAAACGTGTGTGATCTGAATGTACTGGCATTTGTGTAGGACACACTTTGGGGATTCTGGCTATGCCTGTATAACAATTTCTCCTTTGTGGGAAGAAGGCAAGGGTAACAGGCTGTGACTGTGCGTTTTGTTCTTCAGCAAGGAAGAGCCAAGCACCGCATGACTCTCATAGAAGATGGACTTTGCAGACTGCAAAAGGGGAAAGGAAAGGGGCGTGTGATGTTTGTAGGTGCCCTGGGAGAAAGTCCCTCTTTGCCTAGAAATTATTTAGACATCCCTTTATAATGCTTCTTGCAGAAAAGAAAGAAAAATCTATTTGCTGAATGAGATAAGGATGCTTTTCATTGAGTGTCAGTATTGAGCCAGCCCCAACTGAAGTGAGAATTGTACTTGGATGTCACTGTGGACCCACCCCCTCAGTCCTAGTAAAACCAACACAAGGGGTTGGGACTCTCTCCGTGCCCTACTTGAAATGGCTGCTGGTTGTTGAACTGGCCTTTGGTGGCTGGCACCCATCTGCTATTGTCCCTAGAAGAGGTAAGTATGGTTCTGGGTCCCTGGCTGCTTGGGGCAGGGATCACTGAGGATGAGATCCAGATGTTCCTTGTCACCGATGCTGTAGGAATTAAAGTCTTTACAGCCCCTTAGTCCTGACATTTCCATCTCCTTGAGCTGAAAATAATCAAATTGAGGCTGACAGGGGAGTCTCCCCAGGCTGCGGAGTTCCTGTGAGTGAGCCTCCCCCATCTGGGGGACACCTGCACACCCGCCAAGTGCTCTGACCTGGGGACAGTGACAGTGTTGTGGTGAGGGGGACCCAGACCTGCCCTTCAGGAGCCTACCTTCTGTCTGGGGCCCAGGTAGATGGCTTGCTGGGGAGGGCCACCGTCCTGGGGCCGGATAGGGTGGAGGGTCAGGAGAGGCCTCACAGGGAAGACTTATGCTACAGAGGGGTTATTTTCCTCAGGACTTAACAGGAATAAAACACCTAAGCTAAGTTTTAAAGTAAAGTCGGGTGCTCACGCCTGTAATCCCAGAACTTTGGGAGGCCGAGGTGGGAGGATCGCTTGAGCCCAGGAGTTCGAGACCAGCCTGGGCAACACGGCTAGATCCTGAAAGTTAGGAAAGTTAGGCTGAGAGGGTCGAAGCCCAGCCCCCTTCGTGCTCAGGCCACCCCTGTGCCCTGGATGGGGCTGCCTGGGGCCGGGGGGAGGGTCTGGAGTGGGCGGCAGTGGACGAGCTGGGGCCAAGGTGAGCCCAGACCTTCTTGCGCGCCTCTCTCTGGACCTGGCCCCGCTATGGCAATGATTTCCAGTGCCTACAGGGGCAGGGCTGGAAGCACAGAGAGGTGCGGTGGGGGACCGCGCCCCTTGTCGGCGTCAGGTGTGGGGTGCAGGAGGCCTTTGCAATTTCACAGCGTTTATGATTTATAGCCGGGGAAAGGGAGTCGGAGTGGTCACTAAAGAGTAGATTAATGATTCCATCATCACACATCTTAGGTTTTTAGCTTTCTGGAAACGAATGTTCTTTCCTTTAAAACATGACGGCTGGCCTTCTCTGTGAACGGCTGGTCTTCTCTGTGAATGGCAGGCCTCCGAGCGTTTCCTCTGGAGCTGGTTTCTGGTGCTGGTGCGCCTGTGAGATAGGTGGAGGGGCTCTGTGGCTGATCTGCATCTTCCAGAAGCAGACCTGTGTGTTTTTCCATTGGATGTGACGTTCCATAACTAAGGGATTAGTGGACCCTTTATTGTTCTCAGTCTTCCTAAAATGATGAGAGGAATTCCTCCTAGACTCTAGAAGATGCTTTAGAATGAGCTAGAGAGATTTTAAAAAATAAGCTTGATGAGGCTTTACAAAAAGAAAGATCAATGGCCAGGGCTTATGTGCCATGTAAATTGACTTGAGACAAGCTAGCCAACAGCCATACTCATTCAAAGATGAATAAAGAGAAAAAGAAAATACACTGTGTGTCCTGGGAAGAACTTCTGGGGCTTAATGGAAATTAGGAATTACCCTGATAACTAAGAGAAGGTTTACTGATAAGATTATAAAATAAAATTTCAGAGGAAAAAAAAAACTTATCTTTGGAAAAACACAAGAAACCGTGAATGAAATGCATTAAAAATTCCTGTAAGTACTGTGGCACTAAAATTTTAATTAGAAAATTGGCAGAGCAGTGTGCTGGCAAAAAAAAAAAAAAAAAAAAAATTAATTAGCAATTAATTACATGCTTCTAACTTAATCTACATTTAATTTCTAATTAAAATTAGGAAAAAAATGCCCACAAATATATCAAGCTAATTTTAGCCTCCTATCTGCCGGAGAGCATGTACAGGGCTTTGAAGTAAACAAATTCTGCTTGCAGCCAACTTATCGTGTAAATTTGAATTCAAGAAAATAATATTTACATGCATGCAAGAGCCTGAATAGTTTTTTATCTCCAAGTTCTCCCTGAAGCTTTCATAACTAGCTGATGAATGCATCAAGGAAATGCCAGAGAAGCCGTGGTGAAGGTTCAGTGATGTAAGTGAGTAATCAGAGTGTCCCTGAGCCTCCCCTCCACCCTCCTCTCCTAAATCTACTAATTTACCTCCTCCAAGCCTCTTATGTCCATCTCTACCCACTCCCCGACTCCAAATCCAAGCTGCAAACTGCTAGATTTTTGAGACTTCTGACTAGTCTCCACGGTCTTTCTCTGACTTCAGTTGGGGAAGAGAAGAGTAACACACAGGCGTGAACACATCACTCCAGCCTGGAATGCCTCTGGGGCTCCCCTTCCAGCCCTGGGGTGGGAGCTCCCCTCCAGGTCTTGTTTATCCTTGGTGCTTCTGCTATCTCCAGTGTTCTCCCTGACCCCTGTCCCCTCCCTCCACAGCAGCCATTTCCCTGGGGAAACCTCTCTGCCCACACACAGCCCATGCCAGTCTCCACTCTTCCAGCAGCTGGCACTGGGCCAAGTGGTCGTGCATCTGAACCATGGCCATCCTCCTCATCTGTCCCCGGGCATGGGGAGCAGTCTGCTCATCATCCTAGCCTTAATGTAGCCCTTGGTCAGTATGTAGTACCTGTTCAGTGGTGTTTGTTGAAGGAATGAATGAATCCTGCGGTGCTGTGTTGCGGTTGTCCACAGGCTTCCCAGGACTCCACCCCGCTGGGCCTGCGTTTTGCTGTTCCTTGAGTTCTCTGCATGGATTGAGTGTGCACCAATGCTGTGGGACACACCAGCCACACTGAGGTCTGGCGGGCAGTTTGGGGATGAGCAGATCCCATCTTGACCTCATCCTTCAGTTGGAGGGCTACCAGCGGCATGAAGTTTTCTCTAAAATCCCGGGGTTGGGGTGGGGAAGGTCTGATTTCTTTCCTGCTCCCTTGGAGCTTTCTGCAAAGCCTCAGTGTAATACTGCTCACTGAATTGTATATATTTTAATGTGAATTTGTGCCTCATTTTACTGCCCCCTGCTTTGTACCACCCTTCGGGGGTATACGCAGACACCAAGGGGATGCAGAGAGGGCTGCAGCGGCCTTTCTGGAGAGAGAGATGGCAGCTGAAGCTGAGGGCCAGCTGGGGCAGCAGAGTGGGGCTCTAATCTGTCTCTGCAGAGTCGTTCCCTGTTCAGCCTGCAGGGCAGGGAGGCTGCAGAACATTCTTTTCCAGGAGGGAGGTAGGTTTATTGACCTTCAGGTTCCTGGAACTCTGTGATAGATCCCACAGGCTGGAAAGTGTGGTGACTTGCCCTCAGGGTGCTTGCAACTTAGAGAGAATGGGGAGGAGGAGAGGATCCCTTGTGCTCTAGAAGGCTATTAACATTTCTGTCAAATGCTCTGGTAGATGCAGGTTCAGAGGTCCAGGAGCACAGAGAGGAGGAACACTTTACCTCTCACTATAAGGGCTGGCTGGGGAGGCTTTGTGGAGGACACGGCACAAGGCCAAGAAAGAGAGAGATGAGAAGAGACAAAGGCCCCAGCAAAGGTGGAGGAGCCAGGGAGTAGTCCTATGTTGGGAGCACAGTGTCCCAGAGAGTGGCAGGAGGTGACTCCGAGTTGCAGCAGATAAGTTGGGGCCTTTAGTGCTGGCCTAAGGAGGCTGAACTTTCTTCTGTGAGTAGAAGAGGAACAGGTGAAGATATTCTACCTGACGATGGAGTAATGGCTGCATCAAAGAGAGGAGACCTGCGGAGAACCATGATGAGTTCATGCGCGAGGGTGGTCGAGGGCAGGACCCTAGGGCAGGAAAGAGCTTTGGGGAGCACAGCAAAGTCTCCCCCTCACTCTAGAGTGAATGACTTGGGAGGAGGAGGAGGCTACGCTGAGCAGATGCTGCAGTCTGAGCTCAGCCCCTCCCCTTGCCAAAAGACAAATGAAACTTCTATGACTTCATCTTACTCAGAGACTCTGAATCTTTCAGGAGTAGTAGACACAAATTTTCCCCCGTCTGTCCCTGTGCCTTTCATACAGATGCAAAAACATGAATCCAATTCGTGCTTGAGAAAGGTTTGTTCAAGGAGCAGACAGATCCTATAACTTGCAAAATTGATGAGTTTGGGCTGACATCACTGGGTTGCTGCTCTGAGAGTTCTAGAAATGCTATAAAAAGACAGCTTAGAAAAATGGTGGAAACAGGCTCTGGAGCCAGCCTTGCCTGAGTTCAATTCCCAGCTCTCCCACTTAGCAATTGTGTGACCTTGGGCAGTTACTTAGCCTCTGAGTGCTTCAGCTCTTTCGTGTATACAGAGCAACATAATAGTATCTGTCTCCTACAGTTGGTTCAGTGATTAGAGCTGGGCCTAATCAGCACTGTGTATAGAAGTTGGTTTTTACGTTTGTTTGCTATTGCTGTAGAATTCAAACAGTTCAATATCAACAAAACCAAGGTAACAAAGGGGAATTGAAAAGAAAATAATTTAATCATAAATCCAGGCACAAAGCTTGTATATAAAATTAAACATGAAAAAAAGCCTTGGCTAGTAAAAACAGAGTTTCTGGCAGAAGCATTATTTTCCATTGTAAATACCATGGTTATTAAGTCCTTGTGTGATTTTTTGGCATCTTTTCATTTTTGGAAGATATTTTTAATAGTTTTGTTTCCTTCTGACTACCCTTACATGACTTCATAGTGCTATGTAGGGGAAATTATGGGAGTAGAGAGGCCTTAATATAGAATATTAAATGCATGGTCTCAGAGTGTTTTAACAATGTTGTCACGGGAGTACTCAGAATGCTGTTTCTAGTGAGTTTTTGCCACACTTACAAGTTGTGACACTTTCCAAGCAAAATATTACATTTTAGAAAGTCATAAGGAAGGAGTCATGATCTGGATTATATTTTACATTATATTATATGTGTCTTTTGTTTTTATAATTTTATTTACTAACTCTGACTCTTATAATAAAGAAATTTTATTATAGTGAATATCTGGCATATTTGGAAGGGTGCATTTGGTAAGCCATTTTGGACTACGTAGAGCAGGGGTCTGCAACCTGTGGGCTCATACTGGTCTGTGGCCTGTTAGGAACTGGGATGCACATCATGGGGTGAGTGGTGAGTGAGCATTGCCACCTGAGCTCTGCTTCCTGTCAGATCAGTAGTGGCATTAGATTCTCAGAGGAGCATGAACCCTGTTGTGAACTGCACATATGAGGGATCTAGGTTGCACGTTCCTTATGAGGATCTAACTAATGCCTGATTATCTGAGGTGGAACTGTTTCATCCTGACCCGTACACCCTGCCCGTGGAAAATTGTCTTCCATGAAACTGGTCCCTGGTGGCAAAAAGGTTGGGGACTGCTGACTTAGTGTAATTGTGACATAAACAAAGAACATTATTCCTATGATTTTATTTAAAATATCTGGCTCTCATATCACTGTGAATATGATCTATTCAGACTATGAAAGAGTTAAGGTTAACATGAGATTGAAAATTTACTTCATTATAAAATTTGGCTATGTTTACCTGCTTTCTATGAAAAAACTCAGATTAACCAGATATATGATTTCAAATATCTAGGCAATGCCCTTAGGTATGCAAAAGTCGATTTTTGTAATTGCCTTACTCTTGGTTGGAACTGTAGACACGTCTTTGCCTTACAGTCCCACCCAGTGGCAATGTTATTTATTTCATTTTATTTTATTTTTGAGACAGAGTCTCACTCTGTCATCCAGGCTGGAGTGCAGTGGCACGATCTTGGCTCACTGCAACCTCTGCCTCCCAGGTTCAAGCAATTCTCGTGCCTCAGCCTCCAAGTAGCTGGGATTACAGGTGAGCACCACCATGCCCGGCTAATCTTTGTATTTTTAGTAGTGGCAGAGTTTCACTATGTTGCCCAGGCTGGTCTCAAACTCCTGGACTCAAGTGATCCACCCGCCTCAGACTCCCAAAGTGCTGGGATTACAGTTGTGAGCCATGGTGCCTGGTCCCACTGTCAATTTTAAAGGGCTGTAAGTCCTCTCAGGCAAGCACTATGCTGAAAGTTTTGTTGCCAATGCTATTGTTAATCTATTTTTCACCAATCTAATCTGCTCCATTAGCTTCAAAAGACACCTTTTCATTTGTTTGCGTTTGTCTTTGATGGCCTTCTGCCTGCCACAAGCAATCCTCTAGAATATGGGCCCGTGCTTGGCTTTTCTACACAAACACGAACAATCTTAAATTACTGGGAGACATTCATCGCCTCCTGCCAACTAGAGAGAGAAGAGGCGTCTCCTGGTGAGAGTTGGACCTTGAGCTCCTCCCGGCCTTCCTTGGGCCTTGGTCCAGGAGGTTATGGGAAGAAACTGGTTTAAAGCTGACCTCATGGGTTCGCTATTCTTATGTAACACTTAGGAAGAGCAGAGACCCACGCGGTTCAGTCCCAGAGCAATGTTGTGGTCAACAGAACACAGTCCAGCTACCAAGAGTTATTTCAAAATAATTCAAGTTCTTTGTTTATATTTCTTTTAATAAAAGAAAAAAGACAAAAAAAAGGAAGGGGTGGCCGAGCTGGAAACCTGGCTTTAAGCCCCCTTTGTTTCCCCTCAGGGGTCCCTCAGGTGGGCGCCTGCTTGGAAACCTCTCCACCCCTCCAAACACCCCTTTCCTCCCTGAGTGTCCATTTGTTGATCCAGATTCTGAATAAATTAAGTTGCACAGAATCTACCTGGCAGAAAGGAAACTGCCTCGAGGCCAGGGCTGAGGGGAGGCCCAGAGCAGAGCAGGTGCGTGACCTGCAGTGAGCAGGGAGGGCAGGCTGGGGGCGCTCACCTCCCAGAAAGACTCTGCTCCCCTCAGCCCTGAGACTCCAGGCTCCCCTGTTCTGCCCTCCCGGAGACCCTGCCGGTCTTCCGCGCGGGGCTCCCTCGAGGCTCGAAGCTCGGGGAAGGGGCGGGCTGCGTCCTCAGGACCTTTCTCAGCAGCCACAGCAGCACATCCCAGCACCTCCTCCAGGAGCCCCGCCACCTCCTGCCACCCGGGCTTTCCCCGGGCTTTCCCCACAGCACAGCGTCCCCTCGTCCCCTCAGGGCTGGAACAGTTGTCCCCGCAGACAGTGCAAAAGGGAAGTCTGTTGCGTTTCCATGCAAGCTGTAGGGCTCTTAGAGCTGCTGGGGGAGGAAAAGAAAGAAGAAGAAGAAATACAGTAAGTATGATGTGGGTACAAAGAAACCAACATGGAGCTTCTGTGGGCCTAGACAGGAGCCCCGGGACAAGTGCACTGGGCCTGCGTCATCGCCAGGCTTCTGCGGGCTCCAGACCCTCCAGAGGACCCCCTCCCCACCCACCTCCCACCCGCGGCCCTTCCGAGTCTCCCTTCACCCCCCTCCTAACCACCGAAGCCCTCCCGAGGCCCCTGGGCTCGTGCTCCTCTGAGTTGCCTGCAGCTGAATCCAGGTGCGGCCTGGGGCTAGTTTCCGGGGGGTCGTTCCCAACCAAGGGGAAGAAGGCCTTTCGTGAGCATCTAACGAGTACATCCTCACTTCGTCTTCTCATTCTGTTCACCCAGCACCTGTGACCTGGATCCAGTCCGCGGCGCACAGACCCTGGCTCTGGGCACCCCTGGTGAGGGCCTTCTGCACCACAGCTCCGCCCAGCACCAACCAGCTCGCTCCTGCAGCTTCAGTTCTTTTGTTGCAGTCCTGACGGGTCAGTCACCTGAGCATCCATGCTGCCAGGTGACAAACCCAGGCATGCAGAGATGTACATCCTTTACCCAGGGTGACACGATGTGGAGCTGAATCCAAGTCTGGGAATCTGGTGATGGTGTCTGGGCTCTAACCGTGCAACCGCCTCACAGTGAAACAAACTGGGGACTGGCCTTTTCCTGAGTGGCCTTAGGAAGGTGCAGTGGCCTGCAGCCTCCTGTCCCATCCCCGCCATTGACAAGTACATCGATGTCCCACAGCTGTGCCACTAGAGGCTGTTTGTGGTAGTTCACATGTATCTGCTTAGTCCTCTTTTGCCAGACTGTGTGCTTTGTGTGCCAGTTCCAATTTAAGTAAAAATCTGGACATTCTTGGTTATCCCACGTGGAGTAAGGACTGAGCAAACTCACATCCATCACCCTGGCCAGGGCCTGAGAGCAGCAGCCTCTCGGCCGGGGGCTCTGTTAGGAGGACTCTGGGCATGGGGGGAAGGGAGGGAGAAGCCCTGTTACTAAGAGTTAAGGACCAAACAGTCAGCAGGCCCAGGAACCCCAGCGGAGCTCCACCATAAGTGAATGTCTAGTTCGACTATATTTTCTTGTAGAATCATTAACTCCAAAAAAATTGAACTGAATCATGTACGATTCACAAACACACGACTTTACCATCTCACCAGAAACACTCTTACCACAAGGACGCTAAGTCGGTTCTGTAAAATGTGGGCTACACGATGCACCGCACAGCCTTGCAGGCTCCTGTTTTTCTTTCTTTTTCTCTTTCTTAGGATTAGAATGAGTACATGTAAAGTGCTTAATGTAGGAGGTGGCAGAGAGAGTAGATACTCAATAAATAACAGCAATCATAAGTGTACAAAGTGGGCCATGTGCCTGGCATTGCCCGTCACCCCTGCCTCCCCTTCTAAGCAGCCTGTTGAGCACTTGGTAATTCCTCACTTGAAAGAGATTACAAAGAGGTTTGTTTGGTTTATATTTAAATTTTTTTTTTATTGTGGTAAGATGCACATAACATAAAATTTGTACATTCACATTGTTGTACAACCTCATCACCATCTGTCTCCAGAACTTTTTCATCATCTCAGACAGAAACTCTGTCCTCATTAAACACAGACTCCCCATTCCCTCCTTTCCTCCCATCCCTCCATCCCTATCTCCTGGTAACCACCATTCTACTTTCTGTCTCTCTGAGTTTGAGTACTCTAGGTATAGGCTATAAAGAGGTTTGATCAACACAAACCATAATAAACCTTAAACCTATAGAATTTAATTAAAGGGTTGGTTTCTCCCATGTCTTCACACAGCTATCACCCTTCACAAAAGTTTCTAAATCAAAGAAGGAAAGTAGGGACTCCTTGTCTTGGGTCTGAAAAACTTTCCCAGCCGTGAGATTGCTCACTGGCCAACCTTGAGCCTCTTAGCTTCAGATCTTCCACTGCTCCACTGTTTCCTCCCAGCTCTTGCTGCTCATCCAGATGCTGCAGAATCAGCCACTTCCCAAACGTGGTTCCACTGGGAAAAGGTGCTCAGTTTTTCCCAGCCTTGCTACCATTTGTTTTTTCTGTTATTCCTCCCACAGGACATAAGCCTGTACTCTCTGGGTAACAGAATGTTCTTTCACATTGTCCTCAGTTAAACCCTGGTCAACCAGTGCTTCCCTGAAAGTGACCAATTAATTCATCCAAGGACCAACTATCAGAAATAAACTTGCTAGAAATCATCATTTATGATTCAATTTCCAAGCAAATCAGGAATTGTGGATCAAGAGTGTGTCCGAAGTGTGATGTTGAATTGTTACAGTCGGGTCAGACCTCTCATCTGATGCCTGCTGTAATATTATTCCTAGTATTTGCCTGAGAATGGAAGCTTTCCACTTAGTTACAGGAGTCAGACTTCCACCTCCTCCCGTACTTTGTAGCAAAGGCAGAAAGAAAGAAGGAGAAAGAAAGGAAGAAGGAAAAGAAGGAAGGAAGAGAAAAAGATGCCCTATGGCAAAATCCAGTGACGAGATTTCCATTTTTGGCAATAGCCAGAAAAACCAAACCAGTGTAGAACATCTAACAATGCTGGATAGAATATTTAAAATAAATCTTTAAAAATGCGTTGTTAATCATATGTGAAAATAAAGAATGTCTGAAAAGCCTGGAAGTGATGAAGAGGTTCAAAGCTGGAAACAGTAGGCGAAACTGGAAAGATAAGCAATTGTCATCCAGTTTTTGTCCTGGGAGTAGGGCGGAGGACAGGCAATCAATATCCTCTTTAGAGGGAGGGATCTGAAGCTGGGCTTTTTACAGCAGCTGGATCTAGAGCTGGGATGTGCAAACTACAACCTGTAAGCCAAACGCAGCCTGCTACTTGATTTTGTAAAGTTTCATTGAAACACAGCCATGTCTTTCCTTATCATATTATCTGTAGTTGCTTTTGCAAAACGAGGGCAGAGTTGAATAGTTGCAGCCATATGGACCACAGAAGAGAATAAATTTACTACCTGGCCCTCTATAGAAAAAGTTGACTGTGATTCTTGAGTAACAGAGTAGGAAAAGACACTTGCCTGATTTGGTTTTGGTTTTGAGTGGAGGGAGGGAATAAAGGGAAAAAACAATCAATCCTTAGAATCAAAAAGTTCAATAAAACTGAGAGAAGACATTACAAACAAACCAAACCAATGCCAAAAGTGAAAGAAGGCACAATTACAAATAGAATTATAATTCTATTTGTAATAATAGAGAGGTAATAAAATAGAATATATTGAACAACTTTACGACAATCAATCTGGAATCAGGTGAAGTAGAAATATTTACAGGAAATATAAATTACCAAAACTGACTCCAGAAGAAATAGTAAGCCTGAATCATCCTATGTTTATGGCAGTGAATGCTGGGTAAGAATATCTGTCATAGGAGAGAACACCAGGCTCAGTTAGTTTTTTTTATTTATTTTTTTATTTTATTTTTATTTTTTTATTATTATTATTGTTTTTTTTCCTTTTTAAAATTTTTTTAAATTTTTTTTTTTAAATTTATTTATTATTATTATACTTTAAGTTGTGAACATGTGCATAACATGCAGTTTGTACATATGTTATGCCTTGTGCCATGTTGAGGTCTGCTGCCCATCAACTAGATCACGTTACATCAGGTATAACTCCCAATGCAATCCCTCCCCTCCCCCCTCCCCCTCCCATGATAGGCCCGATTGTGATGTTCCCCTTCCTGAGGTCAGTGATCTTATTGTTCAGTTCCCACCTGGTGAGAACATGCGGTGTTTAGTTTTTCTGTTCTTGTGATGGTTTGCTAGATGATGGTTTCCAGCTGCATCCATGTCCCTACAAAGATGCAAATCATCCTTTTATGTGGCTGCATAGTATTCACATGGTGTATGATATACATTTCTTAATCCAATCTGTCACTGATGGACATTTGGTTGATTCAAGTCTTTGCTATTGTGTGAATAGTGCTTGCAATATTTATGCGATGTGCATGTGTCTTATAGCAGCATGGTATAATGCTTGGGTATATCCCAGTAATGGGATGGCTGGGTCATATGGTACATCTAGTTCTGATTCTTGAGGGAATGCGCCATACTGTTTACAATGGTTGTGGAACTGGTTTGTCCCTAACAGTGTAAAGTGTTCCTATTTCTCCATTCTCATTTTCTCTTCATTTCTAACACTGAATGATCGCCACCATTCTAACTGGTGCTAGAGATAAATCTCATTGTGGTTTTTGATTTGCATTTCTCTGATGGCCAGTGATGAGCATTTTTCATGTCTGTTGGCTGTGAATGTCTTCTTTTGAGAAATGTCTGTTCATGTACTTTGCCGCTTTTGATGAGTTGTTTGTTTTCTTGTAGTTGTTTGAGTTCTTTGTGGGGAGTTGGTCGTGTCCCTTTGTCAGATGATGGTGTAAAAATTTTCTCCCATTCTGTGGTGCTATTTCACCAATGGTAGTTTCCTTTACCTGTGCAAAACTCTTCATTTAAATTAGATGTTTGTCCAATTTTAGCTTTTGCTGCGTTGCTTTTGGTGTTTGGGCAGTGCCATGCCTGTCTGTGAACAATTTTCTGGTTTCCTCCGGATTTTGCGGTATTAGGTCTGGCATTTATTCTGATATGCCGAATTAATTTTCGTATGGGGAGTAAGGGAAAAGGATCAAGTTTCAGCTTTTCTACTTATGGCTGGCCAATTTTCCCAGCACATTTATTAAATGGCTTTTGTTTCTTGTTTCTCGGGTTGTCAAAGATCAGATGGCTGTGGGTATTGTGTATTTCTGAGGACTCTGTTGTTTGACTCATTGGTCTATCTCTGTTTTAGTACATGGTGCTGTGACGCATGGTTTGCAGTGGGTAGTGCCTCCAGCTTTGTTCTTTTGTTTTTGAAGGTCTCCATCCTTAAGGCTGGTGCGGTGTGGATCTCCAGCTCGCTGCAAGCTCATCTCCCAGTTCCGCATGCGTCGCCTGCCTCGGCCTCCCGGTGGCTGGGATACGCCGCTCCCTCGCCATTTGTTTTGTATTTTTTTAATGAGAGATGGGGTTTCACCGTGTTAGCCAGGATGGTCTTGATCTCCTGACCTCGTGATCCACCTGTCTCGGCCTCCCAAAGTGCTGGGATTACAGGCTTGAGCCACCGCGCCTGGCCCGGCTCAGTTAGTTTTGTGTGCCAGTTTGAATTCTCAGAGCTGAAAATTCCAATCTTACATAAAGTCTTTGAGAGTTTTACAGTAAGACTAGAGAACCAATTCATATAACAAAATCAACTCAAAATGGATGAAAAATCTAAATGTAAGACCTGAAAGAGTAACACTTCTGTTTAAATTTAACTTTAAATGGTCACACATTTAAATAGTGGCTACCATACTGGACAATCCCGCTCTGAAATCTAGAGGAAATGGGAAAACTTCTTGCCATTGGTATTTTGTTGCCATTGCTTTTTGATATAACCCCAAAACACAGGCAACAAAAGCAAAAATAAACAATTGGAATTATCAAGTTAAAAAGCTTCTGCACAGGAAAGGGAACAATCAACAGAGTGAGGAAACAACCTGCAGAATGGGAGAAAATATCTGTGAACCATACATCTGATAAGGAGTTAATATAAAAATATATAAGCACCTGAAAGAACTCAATAGCAAGGAAACAAGTAATCCAATTTTAAAAATTGGGTGAAGGACCTGAAAAGACATTTCTCAAAAGATGGCATACAAATGGCCAATGGGTTTATTAAAAAAATGCTCAACATCATTGATCATCAGGGAATGCAAATTAAAGCCAGGATGAGATATTACCTCACATCTGTTTGGATGGCTATTATAAAAAATATAAGAGATTAAAGAATGTTGTTGAGGATGTGTGGAAAAGGAAACCCTTGTAAACTGTTGGTGGGAATTTAAATTAATACAGTCATTTTGGAAAACAGTATGGAGGTTCCTCAAAAAGTTAAAAACAGATCCCGGCACGGTGGATCATGCCTGTAATCCCAGCACATTGGGAGGCCGAGGCAGATGGATCATGAGGTCAGGAGCTCGAGACCAGCCTGGCCAATGTGGTGAAACCCTGTCTGTACTAAAAATACAAAAATTAGCTGGGCATGGTAGTCCTAACTGCTGGGGAGGCTGAGGCAGGAGAATTGCTTGAACCCGGGAGGCAGAGGTTGCAGTGAGCTGAGATCGCGCCACTGCACTCCAGCCTGGGTGACAGAGCAAGACTCCATTTCAAAAAAAAAAAAAAAAAAAGTTAAAAACAGAACTATCATATGGTCGAGCCATTATGTTTGTGGATATATATCCAAAGGAAATGAAATACTTACATTGAAGAGGTATCTGCACTCCCATGTTCACTGCAGCATTATTATCCATAACTAAGATATGGAAACAACCTAACTGTCCATCAACAAATAAATGAATAAGAAAAATATGGTATATATACACAACAAAATACTATTCAGCCTTAAGAAAGAAAGAAATCCTGTCATTTTCAACAAGGATAAACCTGGATCACATTACGCTAAGTGAAATAAACCAGGCATAGGAAGACAAATGCTACAAGGTCTCACTTATATGTGGAATCTAAAAGAGTTGAACTCACAGAAGCAGAGAGGTGGTTACCAGGGGCTGGAGAGTAGGAGACAGGGAAGATACTGGTTAAAGAATGTAGAATTTCAGTTAGACAGGAGGAATAAGTCAGAGTGCTATTTTGCAACATGGTGATTATAGGAAACAACAATGTATTATATGCTTAAAAATTGCTCAGAGAGTAGATTTTAAATTTTCTTACCATCAAAAAAGATGTGTGAGGTTAATTAGCTTGATTTAGTCATTTCATAACATATACATACATTAAAACCTCATGTTATATACCTTAAATAAATATACAATTTTGTCAATTAAAAAAAGTAAAAAAGAGAAATAAAGTTGGAGTGAAATAACTAGAAATATAATTACTCGTAGATACATTATTGTCTATATGCTAAAAACCACAGAATTTACAATGAAATCATTACATTGATAAAATATATATCTGTTGTTTCCTGACGTTTTAATAATCGCCATTCTAAGTGGCTTGAGATGGTATTTCACTATGGTTTTGATTTGCATTTCTCTAATGACCAGTGATGATGAGCTTTGTTTCATATGTTTGTTGACTGCAAAAATGTCTTCTTTTGAGAAGTGTCTGTTCGTATCCTTTGCCCACTTTTTGATGGGGTTGTTTTTTTTCTTGTAAATTTCTTTAAGTTCTTTGTAGATTTTAGATATTAGCCCTTTGTCAGATGGATAGATTGTAAAAATTTTCTCCCATTCTGTAGGTTGCCTGTTCACTGTGATGATAGTTTCTTTTGCTGTGCAGAAGCTCTTTAGTTTAATTAGATCTCATTTGTCAATTTTGGCTTCTGTTGCCGTTGCTTTTGGTATTTTAGTCATGAAGTCTTTGCCCATGCCTATGTTCTGAATGGTATTGCCTCGGTTTTCTTCTAGTGTTTTTATGGTTTTAGGTCTTATGTTTAAGTCTTTAACCCATGTTGAGTTAATTTTTGTATAAGATGTAAGGAAGGGGTCCAGTTTCAGTTTTCTGCATCTGGCTAGCCAGTTTTCCCAACATCATTTATTAAATAGGGAATCCTTTCCCCATTGCTTGTTTTTGTCAGATTTGTCAAAGATCGATAGTTGTAGATGTGTGGCATTATTTCTGAGGCCTCTGTTCTGTTCCATTGATCTATATCGCTGTTTTGGTACCAGTACCATGCTGTTTTGGTTACTGTAGCCTTGCAGTAAGTATAGTTTGAAGTCAGGTAGCGTGGTACCTCCTGCTTTGTTCTTTTTGCCTAGGATTTTCTTGGCTATGTGGCTCTTTTTTTGGTTCCATGTGAAATTTAAAGTAGTTTTTTCCAATTCTGTGAAGAAAGTCCATGGTAGCTTGATGGGGATAGCATTGAATCTATAAATTACTTTGGCAGTATGGTCATTTTCACAATATTGATTCTTCCTATCCATTAGCATGGAATGTTTTTCCTTTTGTTTGTGTACTCTCTTATTTCTTTGAGCAGTGGTTTGTAGTTCTCCTTGAAGAGGTCCTTCACATCCTTTGTAAGTTGTATTCCTAGGTATTGTATTGTCTTTGTAGCAACTGTGAATGGCAATTCACTCATGATTTGGCTCTCTGTTTGTGTATATTATTATTAATGTACTATTACCTTATTAGTGTATAGGAATGCTTGTGATTTTTGCACATTGATTTTGTATCCTGAGACTTTGCTGAAGTTACTTATCAGCTTAAGGAGATTTTGGGCTGAGATGATGGGGTTTTGTAAATAAACAATCATGTGATCTGCAAACAGAGACAATTTAACTTCCTCTCTTACTATTTGAATTCCTTTATTTCTTTCTCTTGCCTGATTGCCCTGGCCAGAACTTCCAATACTATGTTGCATAGGAGTGGTGAGAGAGGGCATCCTTGTCTTGTGCCGGTTTTCAAAGGGAATGCTTCCAGTTTTTGCCCATTCAGTATGATACTGGCTGTGGGTTTGTCAAAAATAGCTCTTACTATTTTGAGATAAGTTCCATCAACACCTAGTTTATTGACAGTTTTTAGCATGAAGGGGTGTTGAATTTTATTGAAGGACTTTTCTGCATTTATTGAGATAATCATGTGGTTTTTGTCATTGGTTCTGTTTATGTGATGGATTACATTTATTGATTTGCACATGTGGAACCAGCCTTGCATCCCAGGGATGAAGCTGACTTGATCGTGGTGGATAAGCTTTTTCATGTGTTGCTGGATTTGGTTTGCCAGTATTGTATTGAGGATTTTCACACTGATGCTCGTCAGGGATATTGGCCTGAAATTTTCTTTTTTTGTTGTGTCTCTGCTGGGTTTTGATATCAGGATGATGCTGGCCTCATAAAATGAGTTAGGGAGGAGTTCCTCTTTTTCTCTCATTTGGAATAGTTTCAGAAGTAATGGTACCAGCTCCTTTTTGTACTGCTGGTAGAATTTGGCTGTGAATCCGTCTGATCCTGAGCTTTTTTTAGTTGGTAGGCTATTAATTACTGTCTCAATTTCAGAACTTTTATTGGTTTATTCAGGGATTCGACTTCTTCCTGGTTTAGTCTTGGGAGGGTGTATGTGTCCAGGAATTTATCCATTTCTTCTAAATTTTCTAGTTTATTTGCGTAGAGGTGTTTATAGTATTCTCTGATGGTAGTTTGTATTTCTGTGGGATCAGTGTTGATCTCCCTTTTATCATTTTTTATTGTGTCTGTCTGATTCTTTTCTCTTTTCTTCTGTATTAGCCTGTCTAGCGGTCTATCTATTTTGTTAATCTTTTCAAAAAACCAGCTCCTGGATTTATTGATTTTTTTGAAGGGTTTTTCGTGTCTCTGTCTCCTTCATTTATGCTCTCATCTTAGTTAATTCTTGCCTTCTCTTGTTTTTGAATTTGTTTGCTCTTGTTTCTCTAATTCTTTTAATTGTGATGTTAGGGTGTTGACTTTAGATCTTTCCTGCTTTCTCTTGTGGGCATTTAGTGCTATAAATATCCCTCTAAACACTGCTTTAACTGTGTCTCAGAGATTCTGGTACACTGTGTCTTTATTCTCATTGTTTCAAATAACTGATTTGTTTCTGCCTTAATTTCGTTATTTACCCAGTAGTCATTCAGGAGCAGGTTGTTTAGTTTCCATGTAAGTGTGGGGTTTTGAGTGAATTTCTTAGTCCTGAATTCTAACTTGATTGCACTGTGGTCTGAGAGACTGTTTGTTATGATTTCCTTTCTTTTGCATTTGCTGAGGAGGGTTTTACTTCCAATTATGTGGTCAATTTTAGAATAAGTGCTATGTGGTGCTGAAAAGAATGTATATTCTGTTGATTTGGGGTGGAGAGTTCTGTAGATGTCTATTAGGTCCACTTGGTCCAGAGCTGAGTTCAAGTCCTGAATATCCTTGTTAATTTTCTGTCTCGTTGCTCTAATATTGACAGTGGGGTGTTAAAGTCTCCCACTACTATTTTGTGGGAGTCTTAAGTCTGTTTGTAGGTCTCTAAGAACTTGCTTTATGAATCTGGGTGCTCCTGTATTGGGTGCATATATATTTAGGATAGTTAGCTCTTTTTGTTGCATTGTTCCCTTTACCATTATGTAATGCCCTTCTTTGTCTTTTTGATCTTTGTTGGTTTAAAGTCTTTTTATCAGAGACTAGGATTGCAACCCATGCTTTTTTTTGCTTCCCATGTGCTTGGTAAATATTCATCCATTGCTTTATTTTGAGCCGATATGTATCTTTGTATGTGAGATGGGTCTCCTCAATAAAGCACACCAATGGGTCTTGACACTTTATCCAATTTGCCAGTCTGTGTCTTAATTGAGGCACTTAGCCCATTTACATTTAAGGTTAATATTGGTATGTGTGAATTTGATCCTGTCATTATGATGCTAGCTGGTTATTTTGCCCGTTAGTTGATGCAGTTTCTTTATAGTGTCAGTGGTCTTTACAATTTTTTTTTGTAGTGACTGGTACCAGTTGTTCCTTTCTGTGTTTAGTGCTTCCTTCAGGAGCTCTTGTAGGACAGGCCTGGTGGTTACAAAATCTCTCAACATTTGCTTGTCTGTAAAGGATTTTATTTCTCCTTCACGTATGAAGCTTAATTTGGCTGGATATGAAATTCTGGGTTGAAAATTCTTTTCTTTAAGAATGTTAAATGTTGGCCCCCACTCTCTTCTGGCTTGTGGGGTTTCTGCTGAAAGATCCACTGTTAGTCTGATTGGTTTCCCTTTGTGAGTAACTCGACCTTCTCTCTGTCTGCCCTTAACATTTTTTCCTTCATTTCAATCTTGGTTAATCTGACCATTATGTGTCTTGGGGTTGCTCTTCTCGAATAGTATCTTTGTGGTGTTCTCTGTATTTCCTGAATTTGAATGTTGGCCTGTCTTATTAGGTTGGGGAAGTTCTCCTAGATAATATCCTGAAGAGTGTTTTCCAACTTGGTTCCATTCTCCCTGTCACTTTCAGGTACACCAATCAAACCTAGGTTTGTTTTTTTCACATAGTCCCATATTTCTTGGAGGCCTTGTTCATTCCTTTTCATCTTTTTTCTCTAATCTGTCTTCAAGCTTTATTTCATTAAGCTGATTTTCAGTCCCTGATATCCTTTCTTCTGCTTGATTGATTCTGCTCTCGATACTTGTGTATGCATCACAAAGTTCTAGTGCTATGTTTTTCAGCTCTATCAGGTCATTTATGTTCTTCTCTAAACTAGTTTTTCTAGTTAGAATTTCTCTAACCTTTTTTCAAGTTTCTTAGCTTCCTTGCATTGGTTTAGAACATATTCCTTTAGCTCAGAGGAAGCTTACTTCTGTGAATTCATCAAACTCATTCTCCATCCAGTTTTGTTCTCTTGCTGGTGAGGAGTTGTGATCCTTTGGAGGAGAATAGGAGTTCTGTTTTTTGGAATTTTCAGACATTTTGTGCTGGTTTTTCCTCATCTGTGTGGATTTATCTACCTTTGTTCTTTGATGTTGGTGACCTTTGGATGGGGTTTTTGTGTGAATGTCCTTTTTGTTGATGTTGATGCTATTCCTTTCTGTTTGTTAGTTTTCCTTTGTTAGAAGGAAAAATGTCAGGTCCCTCTGCTTCAGGTCTGCTGGAGTTTGTTGGAGGTCCACTCCAGACCCTGTTTGCACGGTTATCACCAGCAGAGGCTACAGAACAGCAAAGATTGCTTCCTGTTCCTTCCTCAGGAAGCTTTGTCCCAGATGTCACTAGATGCCAGCTGGAGCTCTCCTTTATGAGGTGTCTATCGACCCCTGCTGAGAGGTGTCTCTCAGTCAGGAAGCACGGGTCAGGGACTCACTTGAGGAGGCAGTCTGTCCCTTAGCAGAGCTTGAGTGCTGTGCTGGGAGATTTGCTGCTCTATTCAGAGTTGGCAGGCAGGAACGTTTAAGTCTGCTGAAGCTGTGCTCACAGCCACCCCTTCCTCCAGGTGCTCTGTCCCAGGGAGATGGGAGTTTTATTGATAAGCCCCCGACTGGGACTGCTGCCTTTCTTTCAAAGATGCCCTACCCAGAGAGGAGGAATCTAGAGAGGCAGTCTGGCTACAGTGGCTTTGCAGAGCTGTGGTGGGCTCTGCCCGGTTTGAACTTCCCTGTGGCTTTGTTTACACTATGAGGAGAAAACTGCCTACTCATGCCTCAGTAATGGTGAATGCCCCTTCCCCCACCAAGCTCAAGCATCCCAGGTCAACTTCAGACTGCTGTGCTGGCAGCGAGAATTTCAAGCCAGTAGATCTTAGCTTGCTGGGCTCTGTGGGGGTGGGGTTCGCTGAGCTAGACCACTTGACTCCCTGGCTTCAGCCCCTTTTCCAGGGTAGTGAGCAGTTCTTTCTGTCTCACTGGCATTCCAGGTGCCACTGGGGTATGAAAAAAAACTCCTTCAGCTAGCTCAGTGTCTGCCCAAACAGTCACCCAGTTTTGTGCCTGAAACCCAGGGCCCTGGTGGTATAGGCCCCTGAGGGAATCTCCTGGTCTGCAGGTTGTGAAGATTGTGGGAAAAGCATAGTATCTGGGGTGGAGTGCACCATTTCTCATGGCACAATCCCTTGTGGCTTCCCTTGGCTAGGGGAGGGAGCACCCCTTGTGTTTCCTGGGTGAGGCAATGCCACCCTGCTTTGGTTTGCTTTCTGTGGGCTGCACCCAGTGTCTAACCAGTTCCAATGAGATAAGCTGGATTCCTCAGTTGGAAATGCAGAAATCACCCACCTTCTGTGTTGATCTCACTGGGAGCTACAGACCAGAGCTGTTCCTATTTGGTCATCTTGCCAGCCACCTCCATAATCATATTTTTCTAATTAATAATATAAAATATGCAATTGCATATATATATTTGGCTGGCCATATATATGTGTGTGTACATATATATGTGTATGTATGTATGTGTATATATATGTGTATATATATGTACACACACACGCATAGAGAGATGGACCTATTTCTCCGTGGCCAGCCAAATACGAGTACTTTGTTTTCAGCCTATATTTCAGTTAATACTGGTAATTTATCTTTTCTCAGAAAAAAAATTCGATTTTATTCAAGTTTTCTTATTGCCAGATGGCCTAACATAATAGTCCCTTACAATTGCTTTCTTTGTGTTTGGAATAAATTTTCCTTTCTGATTTCTAATTTGGGGATTGGTTTCTCATTTTGTTATTTATTCACTGACTCACTCCATAAATAAGTATTGAATGCTTAACATATAGTTATTATTGTAGGTCTTTGGAATTTTGTGGGATTTATTGTCTAGTTGGGGAGAGATAGACAAGGACCAAGTGCCTTAGTCCATTTTGCATTGCTGTAAAAAAAAATACTTGAGACTGGGCAATTTATAATGAACATAAATGTATTGGCTCACAGTTATGGAGGCTAAGTCCAATATCAAGACACTGGCATCTGTTGAGGGCCTTCTTGCTGTATCATCCCATGGTAGAAGGTGAATGGGAGAGAGAAAGAGAGACAGAGTTAAACATCTTAATACCATTGCAATTGCAATTAAAATTTCATCATGAGTTTTGGAGGGGACACATATTCAAATCATAGAATTCTATTCCTGGTCTCCCAAAATTCATGTTGTTCTCACATACGAAAGACATTCATTCTATCTCAGTGGCCCCCAAAGTCTTAACTCATTCCTGTATCAACTCAAAAGTTCAAAATCCAGAGTCTCATCAAAATTAGACATGAGCAAGACTCAAGGCATGATTCGTCCTGAGGCAAATTCCTCTCCATCTGTAAGCCTGTGAAATTAAACAAGTACATGCTTCCAAAATACAATGGTGGAACAGGTATAGGATAGACATTCCCATTCCAAAAGGGAGTAATAGAAAAGAAGAAAGGGGTAACTGATCTCAAAGAAGTTCAAAACCCAACAGAGTGAACAGCATTAAATCTAAGACTTCAGAATAATCTTTGACTTCATATGCCACCTTTTGGGCATGCTGTGGTGGGGATTGGGCACCCAAGGCCTTGGGGAGCTCCAGCCCTATGACTTTACTGGACTCGGCCTGCAAAGCAGCTCTCTTGGGTTGTAATCTTGTACCTGCAGTTTGCCTAGGCTGGTGTTGCAGGTTGGCGGCTCTGCAGTTCTGGGGTCTTGGAGGTGACCTTGTCCCCATGGCTCCATTAGGCCTAGTGGGGACTCTCTGCAGCAACTCTGTCCTCACACTTCTCCTGGGCATTGCCCAAGTGAGGGCTCTCTGCAATGACTTCACTCCTGTGGTAAGTCTCTGCCTGTGACATCCTTTAAAATCTATGGCAGGCACCCATGCTTTCTTAGCTCTTGCATCCTGTGCACCTGCAGAATCAGCATCACATGGATGCTGCTAGGGTTTCTGGCATGTACCTTCTGAAGCAGCGGGCCAAGCTGTACCTGGTCTACTTGAGCCATGGCTGGGGCGGCTGGAGGAGTGGGAAGCAGAGACTTGAGGCAGCCCTGGGCAGTGCAGCCCAAAGTCTGGAGGGTCCCCTAGGCCTCTCTTTTGACGTATGTCCGTCCTCAGGAAGGATCTGGCACTCTGGACTTGTGATGGGAGGGATATCACCAATAATGTCTGAAGTGACTTGGGGGTCATTGGTGAACAGCCTCTAGCTTCCTTCTATCCACATGAATCTCCTTATCAAATGGTGAGTTGGCTGCATCATTGGTTTCCTCTCCTGAAAATGCTCTTTCATCCTCTATCACAAGGCCAGGCTGAGATTCCTTCAAATCCTTAAACTATGTTTTTCTTTTAATTATACAATTTTGTTTTTAAATAAATTTTCTCTTCTCAAAATTTAGTATACACAGTTATGAGAAGCCACACCACACCCTGAATACTTTGTTGCTTAGATATTTCTTTGACCAGGTGTTCTAGTTCATTTCTCTTACATTCTGCCTTTCACAAAGCACTTGGGGTGGACACAATTTAGCTAAGGTCTTTGCCACTTTATAACAAGGTGGCTTTTACTCCAGTGTCTGGTACCTTTTCTCTCATTTCAACTTGAGACCTCATCAGAATTGCCTTGACTGTCCTTATTTCTACCAACATTCTGATCACGACCACTTAGTAATCTCTAAGAAGATTCAGACTTTCCCTACAGCCCCTTTCTTCCTCTGACTCCTCACTAGAATTGCTCTTAAGGCTCCTTTCATGGCAATACAAGCTATTTCCAGTCAGCTTCTCCAAACTCTTCCAGTCTCTACCCATTGCCCAGTTTCAAAGCTGCTTCTACATTTTCATGTGTTTGTTATGGCACAACCTCCACTTCTTGATACCAATTTTCTGTCTAAGTCCATTTGTGCTACTATATCAAAATACTTGAGACTGGGTGATTTATAATGAACAGAAATTCACTGGCTCACAGTTACGGAGGCTGAGAAGTCCAATATCAGGTGTCAGCGTCTTTCAAGAGCCAGCCTTCTTGCTATATTATCCCAAGGCAGAAGGGAGACGGTGAGGAAGGTGAGAGAGGGCGAGAGAAAGACAAAGAAGAGAGGGCAAACACACACCCCCCTTTTTTTTTTTAAACTTTGATTTTAGGTTCAGGGGAACATGTGACGGTTTGTTACATAGGTATACTCGCATCAGTCTTTTTAGTTCTGTGTGGGGAAACGTTAGGACAATCATGAAATTCGTTTTGGGGGCTCTGGTGTGTGAGGAAGGGGCTGCAGAGCCTCCTGCTCAGGGCACACTTTCTGGAGGCTGTGCACTTCACAGGCTGGTCAGAGAGGTGGACAACGGGCTGCTCAGTGACCTGTAACAGGGATGTCAATAGGTCAGACAGTGACTCGGAGCCTGAGAACACACCACTTTAACGTCCAGCAGTGAGTTCCCAGCCCATCCAGCCCCAACCTGATTGAGCTGCACAGGGGTGAAGGTGTTTCTCTCTGATCCCCCACCGAAGCACCCAGAGCATGAGAATCCCCTAACGTTGTACAGATTCTTACATCACCATGGTATTAAGCCCAGAACCCAATAGCTATCTTTTCTGCTACCCTCCTTCCTCCCACCCTCCGCCCTCAAGTAGACCCCGGTGTCTGTAGTTTCCTTCTTTGAAACACACCCCTTTCTAACAAACCCACTTCCATGATAACAGCATTAATTCATTCATGAAGGCAGAGCCCTAATGGCTTAATCACCTCTTAAAGCTCTCACCTCTTAAAACAGTTATAATGGCAATGAAATTTCAAAATGAATTTTTGAGAGGACAAAGATTCAAACCATAGTGCCAGGTAAACATAAATGTTATAATTTCATGTGCTTATGAGTATTACTAACAAAACCTGAACAAGACAAGAGATATTTTTGACAATGAGGACGTCTATAAGGAGGTGTCCTCTTCCATTTAGCAATTTCTGCTTGATATTTAATGGTGGATAATTTGGCACATAGAGGATTATGACAGACCCATGTTTATTATAGATTATGTGTTTCATTATTATAATGTGGAATTTTAATGCCTTTTAGCACTTTAAAGCCAATTAGCTTTGTGATACTGTCATGGAAGCCATCCCTGCTTTCTTCCCATTTCTGTCCACGTGGGTCTCTGCACTGTCCCTCTCTGTTCACCTTCCTGGTTACTTTGCTGGGAAACTCTCATTTATGCAGCACATAGTAATTTTTACTCTAGTTGCATTTATCTTATTTACATATATTGTTATGGCAGATGTACTTGCTCTTACTTCCACCCTCTTATGCTCCATTTTATATTTCTTCCAGTGGTTATTTGTATTTTCCACATTTTGCTAAATTGTTTATAGTTTCTTTGCATTTTCTTTTTTGTCTTAGTAATATGGAAGGCACACAGTCTCTCTCTCTCCCTCTCTCTCTCTCTCTTTTGAGCCAGAGTCTCGCTCTGTTGCCCAGGCTGGAGCACTGTGGCACAATCTCAGCTCACTGCCACCTCTGCCTCCAAAGCTCTTAATTCTCCTGCCTCAGCCTCTCGAGTAGCTGGGATTACATGAGTGCACCGCTACACCCAGCTAATTTTTGAATTTTTAGTAGAGATGGTTTCACCACGTTGGCTAGGCTGGTTTTGAACTCCTGACCTCAAGTGATCCACGTGCCTCAGCCTCCCAAAGTGCTAGGAATTACAGGCGTGATCCACCGCGCCTGGCCACGCAACCTCTTTTTAGTTCTATGTGGGGCAATGTTACGACAATTATGAAATCCCTTGTGGGGGCTCTGGTGTGTGAGGGAGGGGCTACAGAGCCTCCTATTCAGAGCACACTTTCTGGAGGCCGTGCATTTCACAGGTTGGTCAGAGAGGTGGACAACAGGTTGCTCAATGACCTGTATTAGGGCTGTTGACAGGTCAGACAGTGACCCCAAGCCTGGGAACATACCACTTTAGTGTCCAGCAGTGAGCTCCCAGCCCATCCAGCCTCAGCCTGACTGAGCTGCCCAGGAGTGAAGATGTTTCTCTCTGACCCCCTACTGAAGCATCCAGAGCATGAGAATCTCTTAATGGAGGCTGCCATGGCTGAGCCCCCCAGTGAGGGATGCCTTGGACTAAGAAGACAGCTATACCCAGGGGTGCCACCTGAAACCTTTGCACCAACACTGCTGGTGAGCTCACAATGCCAGACCTTGGACTCCAGGTAGTGAGGACTGTTCCATGTATTTTCCAGTGTCCCAGTGTGCCCCCACCCTGCCTAATGTGGGACCGTAACAGCTTTGCATGTACAGCGCAGGCAGGGAGGATCCTGGGAAACAGGCACTGCCTTGTCGCTGCTGTCTTCAGTGCAAACCAGGATATTCCCAGGGGCACAGACTTCATGTGACTATGCCCCCTTCGCCAAGCACACTGGCCCGTGGCAGGAAGACTTGCTGCCAAATAATGGCTTGGAGTCCAGGGAGCTGTGATCTAGGCCACAGTGGGAGGTGAAGAGGGTGTGAGCTGAGGCGCCAGGTAGGAGAGAGATAGTGCACTCGGGGGCTCCCGGGGGGGTCAGGGGATGGGCAGTGGGGCTGGAGGAGTAGGAGGGGCTGGATCTGACCTGAGAAATGCACTTTTGAGAACCCAGATTGGAGAGACAGCATCTGTGATGAGGGGACCATTGTAATACAAGAGGAAAAATGTTGGAATGAATGAAGGCTGTGGAAATGGGGAAGGAGTAGGGGCATGTTTTAGAAATCCAAAAGCAAGGAACATGAAAGGATCAGGAAATGGATTGATGGCCAGGCTGGGGGCGGAAATGCCAGGGAAAGTGGGAGCTGGTGGTGCCGTTTGTTGTGGAAGGAAGCACAGGGATTGGGCAGGGCGTCGAGAGGGAGGAGTCTGGAGCCAGAGCGGCCTCATGGGAAGGATCAGGACAGGGCAGGTGGGAGCTGCAGACCTTGCCACCACTGGGTTCTGGGGCTGCCCCATGAGTGGTTCCCTGCATGTAGTGTGAGAACCGGGGAGGGCGAGAGCCCCAGAGCTGCCAGGGCCCATCCTCCTGGAAAGTGGCTGTGGCAGTGGCTTCCAAGGCCAGAACTGCTTCCAGGAGGCACTGCTGAGGAAGATGAACAGAAAGAATGAATTAGTGAAAGAAAAAAGGAAAAGCAGCAGGAATGAATGGAGGAAAGAAGGAAGGAGGAAGGGGAAGGGACTTGGGCTGCTTTCTATGGGCTGGGGGAGCCGTTCGTGTGATATGTCCCACACGTTATCTTATTTACTCCTTGGAGTAATCTGACATTTTTGCCTTCATTTTAAAGATAAGGAAACAGAATCCTCATGGGGGTAAGCAAGTGGATGGGCCAGAATCAAACCCTGGCAATGGGACTTGTCTCCTAGCTCCACTGCCTCTAAATGGAGATACGAATGAAACATGGGGGATAGGATGGACAGCATGCTCACTTACTGATTGCCTGTGTAATAACAAGGTGATTGTGTTCTGAGTGGCCCCTCCTGGATTGATCTGTGCTGTTAGAAGTCAGGACAGGGGCTACTCCTGGAAGATGTGGGGGCCAGGCACACAGAGGGCTTCTGTGGCATGAGTCACGTGTGTCTCAAACTGGGTGCTGGGGACTGGGCCTGAGGTGGGGGAAGCCTCTGTAATGTAAATCTGGAGTCCTACAGTCACAGCATCTTTGGGTAATTGAGACAAGGGCTGATGCAATCAGTAGAATAATAGAATGTGTCACTGAGTTAATGGATACAGTGTGCCTGGAATGCACATCGCCCTAAACCCGGGATAGATCCACTGCCATGGGGGTGGGATCTGTTAGAACTCTCCAAGCTCCATGGGGCTCAAGACTCCAGTGCCAAAGTGGGATGGGTTTGTGACTTCAGCTCTCTGAGACACAGCTGCCAGCCTCCCCTCGTCCAGCTGGCTTCTTGAAGGTTGGGATCGGAGGCTCATCCATGCACAAGAGCTTCTGGACACAGATTCTTTGGCTCCAGTCTTTGGTTCAAACAAAAGGCACTTTCGTAAGCCTCTGCCTTCTTGCCCTGCTTTGAGTAAGTTCAGTTCAAATTCTGAGTTGCTTTTGGCTCCGGCCAATTTCTGCTTTGTTTCCTTTTGATGCTCTACGAGTCAACAATTGCAACATACACCAAGGAGAGAACATGTGGTGAAGACAATGAAAAACAGATCCGGGCCTGCCAAAGAAAGAGGTGGAAAGACAGAACCTGTCAGTTCCATACGTCGTGCAGCTCCGGGTGCACCACTCCAGAGTGAATGTGCTGGCCTGTGGGTGGAATTCTTCCTGAGTGAGCCCTGCTTTTTAGATCTGGGTTCAATAAAGATAATTCTGTTCATCCAGTGTAATCTTCAAGTGTTCCATGGCTTTTTTCCTCAAGATCTTTCACCCACTTCTTATAAAAGCAACTGAATGTTGATTTAGGGTTGGGCTGGCAATAATGATGAAAAGCTGGTGACTTGGGGCTCTTATGTTCAAAAACCATCTGCATCTCACCATTGCGAGGTGGACTTCTGAAATCCTTTTTTAGTCATAAAAAACTCATGGAATTCCATGAAAGGAAGGAGCCACGGGGCCCACCTCTCACAGAGGCTGCTGCACCAGGTAGGTAGATGATGACATTCTCGAGGGTTTGTGAGCGTTGCCGGTTTGCGAGGCTGACCTCACAGGAAGAGGGGGCCTTGTGTCTGCAGGCTTCTAGTCTCCAATGAAGCAACTCAGGGAGATCCTGCTCCACATCAGAACAAAGACTAGAAACAGGAATTTCTGACTTCTCAAAATCTGGATTATAATGATAGTGGAGCAACTGAGAATACCAAGAAGTGATTGATTCTCAGGAGGTGGAGGATACGCTTTCACAGTTAATACAGCATGACAAAACAAAGCAAAACAAAAACTAACAACCTTGCCCTGTGGGGTGGAAACAACAGAATTTTCCTTCCTAACATCCTTAATTTTAAATTATATATCCACATGTATACATATTAGCCTGTTTTTTTTTTTTTTCTCCAGAAGATTGTTAGTTCCCTGAGGGTGAGGCCTCTTTTTCTTCCCCTCCCACTTCTGTTTTCCAGCTGTTAGTACAGTTCCTGGAAGATTGTAGCTTGGCAATTTATGCAGTCATTTATTTATTTGATTACTATTTATTGAAGGCCTTCTATCCAGTGAACACTGTTCAGAAGAATATCACAGTGAACAGAAGGGACAAGAATTCCTTCCTCCCACGGTTTACATTTGAAAGGCATGGGAAAAACAAAACAAAACAAAAAAACCCTAGCCAACCAACCAACCAACCAAACAAACCCAAACCAAAAACCACCAGGATTATTATGGTGTATGTATTTTCAGTGGAGCAGGTAATGGTGGTAGTGGTGGAATTTAGAAGTTAGGAGGGGTGGTCTAGAAAAGAAAGGCCTCATTGAGAAGGTGCCACTTGTGTAAGGGTCAAGGGGGTGTGGATTTTCTGGGGAAAAACATTCCAGCCCAAGGAACCTGCAAGTGGGCAAGGCTTGAGATAGAAGCATCCCCCAATCCAAAGACCAGCACAGAGCCCCAAGTGCCAGAGCACAAGGAGAAGAGGGTGGTAAGAGATGAGGAAAGAGAGGATGTGGGAGCAGATCACATGGGGTCCTGGGGTCATTTGACATCATTGTCAAGTTACCATTTATTAAATTGTCCCTCTTTCCCTCACTGATTTATACTGCCATCTTTATTGTAGTTTCAATTCCCATAAATGTGTGGGCCTCTTTCCAGGTTCCCTATTTTGTTTGTTTCAACTGTTTTGTGCCTTTACTCTTTTTTATTTATTTTATTTATTTTTATTTTTTTATTTTTTTGAGATTGAGTCTTGCTCTGTCACCAGGCTGGAGTGCAGTGGCACATTTTTGGCTCACTTGCAACCTCTGCCTCCTGGGTTCAAGCGATTCTCCTGACTCAGCCTTCTGAGTAGCTGGGACTACAGGCATGTGCCACCAAGCCCAGCTAATTTTGTATTTTTAGTAAAGACAGGGTTTCACCACGTTGGCCAGGATGGTCTCAATCTCTTGACCTCGTGATTCACCTGCCTCGGCCTCCCAAAGTGCTGGGATTACAGGCGTGAGCCACTGTGCAGGCTCCTGTCCATCCTGTTGTCATTCCTGTCCATCCTGTCCAGTCTTCCTGGTGTCCATTCCTTCCCTTCTTTCCTTCCTTCCTTCCTTCCTTCCCTCCTTCCCTCTTGCCTGCCTTTCTTTCTTTCTTTCTTTCTTTCTTTCTTTCTTTCTTTCTTTCTTTCTTTCTTCCTTCCTTCCTTCCTTCCTTCCTTCCTTCCTTCCTTCCTTCCTTCCTTCCTTCCTTCTTTTCTTTCTTTCTTTCTTTCTTTCTTTCTTTCTTTCTTTTCTTTCTTTCTTTCTTTCTTTCTTTCCTTCCTTCTTTCTTTCTCTTTCTTTCTTTCTTTTCTTTCTTTCTTTCTTTCTTTCTTTCTTTCTTTCTTTCTTTCTTTTTCTTTCTTTCCTCTCTCTTTCTCTTTTCTTTCTTTCTTTCTTTTTCTTTTTCTTTTCTTTCTTTCTTTCTTTCTTTCTTTCTTTCTTTCTTTCCTTCCTTCCTTCCTTCCTTCCTTCCTTCCTTCCTTCCTTCCTTCTTCCTTCCTTCCTTCCTTCTTTCTTTCTTTCTTTCTTTCAGATGAATTGTTCTGTTGCTGGCTGGATGCAATGGCTTGATCTCTGCTCACGGCAGCCTCTGCCTCTCAGGTTCAAGCGATTCTCCTGCCTCAGCCCCCCAAGTAGCTGGGATTATGAGTGTGTGCCACCATACCTGGCTAATTTTGTATTTTACGTAGAGCCAGTTTTGCTATGTTGGCCAGGCTGGTCTTGAACTCCTGACCTCCTATATGTCTTTCAAAAAAGTAAAAAAACATTCTCCAAAATGGTTCTGTGCTGCTTCCATAGGATTTTTCACCAGATATGTAGACTCTTGTTATAGTAAATGCAATCTCTTTCTTAAATTACATTTTCTAAGTAGTTGTCCGTGGTGAATTTTTTTATGTTGGTTTTATGTCTAACAACTTTTCTCTATTATTGGTACTAATAATTTGCCAAAAGCACTCTTGCACTTGGGAGAATTGCCATTGCATCCTGACATGATTTCTTCATCCCTGGGCCTTTGCATTTGTTATTTCTTTTGTTTATAAATCTCTTCCCACCTTACCTTCCTCCCCCAGCACATGTCCCCTTGCCTTGCCTTGGCTCTTGAAGCTCAATATTTATTTTGATAAGAAACATTTCCTGACCTTCATGGTACAGCCATTTTCATTATCACTGGAAAGGTTATCACCCAGGCTTGAAGAAAGTGCGTTAGTATAAACGAGATGGATAGACCAGTCCCAACTCAAACCAAAAACAACCATGACAAAACACAACAACACTTAACAATATAGTGTCTTTAAACAACAGAGCAATGGCAATCATCTCAGGAAGTATTTTAGAACAGAGTTTTTAGAAATGATAGTTTGTAAACCACAACAAAATAAAGCTGTAATCACCAGTTGCTTTGTGGGTTCCATGAGACCCTAAGACTGGGTTATTTTAAATGAATCAGTTTATTTGATGGGAATATTAGTCTGGGAGAGTTGAATTTTGTTTGGATGTTAGCGTTTCAAGATGCCAGAAAGGACTCTTCCTGTTTTGGTTCACCGCGTTAGCTACCTGTCCCATTCACCTTCATGATAACCAATATCTAGCACACATTTTACACAAATTGCTTCAGGTTGAATGATAAGCTAGAAGAAAGGTTTGTGTGCATTTGGGCAGTGAACGTATCCAAAGATTTATGTCAAGTGGAAGGGACATTTTCCAGAGATGTTTTAGGAGACAGTTGTTGGCCACTGGCCTTAATGTGGGGTTGATACAAAATTAACAGAAATGGGGACTGTGTTGGATCACAGTTCAGGACTGTAAAAGAATGTTTGTGGCTGCATGATGTGGAAAAGATGTACCACAACTTGTCCAAATGGATGCCAAGATATATTAATAGAAGGAAGACCTGATTATTAGAACTGACATAACACAGGTATGTTGCTTTGTAAAGTAGCACATCCACAGCGGGTATTCAAGATAGAGCATTGTTTTGTAGGTAAGATGACATTTAATGTCTTTTAAGCCATCCAATTCCCTTTATAAAGAGATTATTCCAAAGAAACCCACATGGAATAAGGCTTGCCCATCTCCAGGTCTGTTTTCACTTGCACAGAAACTGCTTGTGACTCTCTTACGCACAGTGTAATACATTCCCTCCTAGTGAAAGTTATAAATTTACTCTATAGTAAGCAAATTTGTTCATAAAATGGAAAATAATGAAATTAGGAGCAAGAAAACCTGGCTGCCAATTCTGTTATCCTGGGTGAGATAATCCTTAGTTTCCATGTGTGTAAGAAATGAACAATACAAACAACCAGCCTTCGCATGATGGAGAGAATATAATAACTAACATGCCAGATCTACAGTGATAACAATTACAAGGTCCAGGAGATGCCAGAAGTGTTCTCACTGGTCTTTTATTTGATAGTTAATAATGATTCGTTTCAAGTTTTCAGAACTCACAACAGCTACATAGATACAAAAATTGTCAAAGTGTATAGCCTTACAACAGACAATTTAAAAGACAGGATCGACGTCTCTTAAGTAGTCTGTGTGGCAAGGAAAAGAGATCCAATGTTTCCAGAACTCTACTCCACACAAAAAATTTACAGAGCTATGAAAAGGGAGATGATGACTTCTTAGCAGCCCTGCTGAGTCATTAAGGAGTCCCTAAATTCTCAAATCTTTCTGTTTTCCCTAAGTTTTAGAGTAGCTTCCTCCACAGGGGCAACAGGTGTCCCCCAGTCCTAAGCCCTGCAGCTGTCCAGGTGACATTGTTTTTATAAGTGAGCGGACGCTGCTCTAGCCAATGCTTCTGTGTAACTGGAGGCCCTGCATATGCCGAGTGACTGAAAATGGTCATGAAAGTCACCAGGTGAGAAGAAGGGCAGAAACATCTCCTGTTCTGTTTGTAGCCCCCTTAACATACACCACAGGTCCTCGAGAAGGCAGCCAGAGCATCAGCAGTCACTCTCACAACATGCTTATTTCAGGGCTCTGGAGCCCATCATCTGAGTCACTCTTTTATTTCCAGAATTGAAATGATAAGCTTCAAGGTTCAATGAGGTTTAACAGGAAAGCATTACATTGTCTATATGCTTTCTATATGCTTGTCTATATGCATTGTCTATGTGCTGAACTTGAGGTGTAAATACAGGATTTCTACCAACCAGAATCTGGTGGAGAGAGGATTTCTACCCCTCAGAATCTGATGGAATCGTGTGTGCACACACATAGTGAGACAGCTCTGGAAGTTAAGGCCAGTGTGGGAGCTGGTGAGAACCCAGGCAAAAGGTGCTGGGGTGGAGGGAGGCAGATATACGTTATAATTATGCCATGTACATAATCGCACTCAACCATAGTTAACAGGGCTACTTGAGGGGAAGTAAAATAAGACACGTGAAAGCAGTGAGCCTCTGAGTGGGCCATGTCGGGGCAAGGAGTGGGGTGTGTCCTTGGACCAGGACTTGACTCCTCTTCTTGGTGTTCACAACGGCTGCCAGCCCCTGAAGGTAGCCTCTGAAGATCCAGGAGTCACTCCTGGTGTGCACAGTCTTCACCCCTCAGCTACCCTGAGCACCGCCACCTGTCTGCCAGGTGAGAACAGAGAGGTCTGGGGTGGGATTGCCAGCTATGGAAACACAGGAATGTGCTGAGAAAGGGCGCTGAGGGCAGAGGGCAGAGGGCAGAGCAACCAGTGCCGGGCGTGACCAGGGAAAGAATGTTGCCCCTCAGATTAGTTTCTACCAGGGCATTTAGTTTTAGAAGACAAAATGTTCAGAGTACACAGATGCTTCCAGTTGAGAGAGAAAAAAAAATTAGAGAGAATGGGCAGGTGCAGAGGGAGCCACCCAAATCAAGGACACCGTGCAGGAAGCCCAGGATGTGGGCCAGGGTGGATATGCCTAGAGTCACAGTGGCAGAGAGGTCACATTTGGTCTTCACCCTTTTTTTCTTCATGGCTAGTACAGGGGCTGGCACCTTCTGGGTGGTTGTTGAGGGAAAAACTATAGGAGTGCAGTCTAGCAGTTAGCCCTCTCTGAGTCTCAGCTCTCGGGGGTGGGAGTTGGTGTGGAGAGGAACTGGGAGGATCAATGCCCAACTCCAATCCTCACGCTTCCCCATGGTCAGCATCTATTCCTCCGTCTTCCAAATCCGACTGGAAACATCCACATCTCCTTGACTTGGATTCCACTCGATTGGTGGAACCACTCCATTGGTTCTACTCAATCTCTTGGCCTCCTTGCTGAGAGCCTGAATGCCCAGGGGCTTCTCTCCTAGTCTGCCTGGCCCCTTTCCAAGGTTCTCAGCAGTGGCTGAGTTAAGATTAAAACTCGCCTCTGCTAACCCAGACATCTCTGATTTTTCCTTTGGGCCCCATCATCTTCCTGGAGCAGGAACAAGGGCGCATTTGAGCTACGGTCATCCTGACTGCAGCAGAAAATGTGGCTGTACACACCCAGACTACTGATCCCCCTTCTCGTCTCCTCAAAGCCCAAGCCCAAGACCACCTCTGAATATATCAGCTAAATCCCAGTGAGGTGGAGGCCGTGGGCTGCCCTGGAGAGTCCCCGGGTGTTTTGTCCTGCCGTAGCCCCAGGGTGGGCTCAGCATTCCCACCGCTGATGACTTCATCTCACCACCTCTCCTAGTGAGATGGCTGGAATGCTGGCAGGTGGGAGCTGATTTTAACATATTCTTACCCCTCCTTGGTGTTCTCTCCACCACCCCCTTGAAATAGTAGAGCTCTGTGTGTTTAGTGGTTTATAGTCTTTGTTTTAAGTTTGTGTTGTTTCTGCTGTTCACCTTCAAAGGAGAATTGACAAGCCGGACCTCACGGAAGATCAACAGCCCCCAGGAGATATTCTTTTTTTTTTTTTTAATTTTAATTTTGGAAGCACAGGCTCCAGCTGGGGCAGGTCAGTGTAAGTGGCCCTGGGCCCTTGGCAGGCCACAGTGGGCAGAGCCTGCCCCCTGCTCTGTGCATGTGGGTGCTCCAGGATGGAATAGAGCCTACCCTACACTTCACCAGTGCCTGGGTCATCCCCGACTCATCACTGAGTTACCTTGAATTAACTGCTGACCAGGCACTGGGGCCAGGGTTTAGTTTGCTTCCTCAGGGTCAGCCCACCCAGGGAAATGTTCCTTGCCCAACCATGGGCTCCTGTGTTGGGAGGAGCTGGGTTGAGAGCCAGTGGGTTCACCGTGTGGGCCAGGTGCAGAGCAGGATGAAGCTGCATCGAGGGTGCTCTGTGCTCTGAGGCCGGCTGACTCAGCAGCAGGGGACGCTGGCTGGACTGAGCACAGGGAGGGTGGACTGCCCCTGCAGTGCCACACAGGAGACTGTTTCAGACTCTGGAATAGTTGATCAGCATCTGGGCATGGGTTCTGGAACTCTTTACCTTGCTTACCACCCCCATAAGACCGTGTGACTCGTTCCCCACGTACCCGGAGGGCACCTTAGAGGGGGCTGGAAATAAGAGAGGTGGGTCAGTCGCCCTCAGTAGGCTGGGCATGCTCTGGAGGGAGTCTGGCACTGTGGGGTGGAAGACACAGGCACATTCAGACTGCAGAAGCAGGGTTTCACTTCCAGGCCCTCTACACTTCATATTGTACCCATGTATTTTATGTTTGTCTTCCCTAACATTTTGAGAGAACAGGACAGGACAAACTCAATGCCAGTTATTGGAAACTTTCTAGAAGCCTCTTTTGGCTCATTCTCATTGGTGTCCTGTCTTCCCCATGCTTCCCGGTGGAGGAGGAGATAGTCCACGCTCTGGGCAGGTGGTCAGCATCCTTGTGAAGTGTCTCACCTAGTCACTTTCTCTGCTCTGTCTGGCTGGAGTCTAGCATTCCTGGGGCTGGGCAAGGGTGGCGGGGAGGAAGGGATGGGAGTAAGCTGGGGAGGCCCCTTGGAGCTGGTTTGGACCTTTTTACCCAGCACTGATGCAGGTCCTGCACAGGGGATGGTTAACAAAAAGTGCAGCTGCCCTGAAGTACTGTTACTTTCCTTGTCTGAATTACTGTTACTTGCCCCATCTGAAGTACTATTACCTTCCCCATTTGAAGTAGTTACTTTCCCCATTTGAAGTACTGTTACTTTCCCTGTCTGAAGTACTGTTACTTTCCCCATCATCTGAAGTACTGTTACTTTCCCCATCAGAAGTACTATTGCCTTTTTCATCTGAAGTACTGTTACTTTCTTCATCTGAAGTACTGTTGATTTCCCCATCTGAAGTACTGTTATTTTCCCCATCTGAAGTACTGTTACTTTCCTCATCCGAAATAGTGTTACTTTCCCCATCTGAGGTACTGTTACTCTCCCCGTCTGACTTGTCCTTTGGGTGTGTTCCTCTCTCAGAGCAGCCTCACGGGATGGTGGCTGTGATTTGGGCAGCATCTGTGTGTTACTGGCTGTATCCAATAGATTAAATTGCACCTCCACTTCTAAAGCCAGGTCTGCCATCCCCTCCCCACCTGCTGGCGTGTGCAGCAGCTTCTCCTGGCTGCACAGAACTCAGTGCTCAGGCCCTGGAGCTGGGGCTCTGTCTCCTGGCCTGTGACCTGGGGCAGGCCACTTACACCTTGCCTGATTCAGTTTCCCTTATCTTAACTGTTAGCTATTATTATTATTTTGGTGATAGGGACAAGTAACAGGTGAAGAAGCCAAATAACTAGAAAGGATTGTGGTGTAAAACCTACATTATAACCAAGGGAGGGGCCTGCAGGTCACGTGGTAGTTGGCATGGTGGTTACTTAGTCTCTGAGGTCATTAAGTGGCCTGTGGTCAGAGGCAGGTGCGACGTGAGAAATTCAGAGAATCATGAGGGGGTGGGGCAGACTTAGAAAAGGGAGAATCTGCTGCCAGAGAGGCCAGATGCTGTGAGTCTGAAGGAATCATCCCACTCCCAGCAGACAAGCCTGGAGCCAGCCTGCTCCTCTGGCCAAAGCATTCCACCCCCTGGACCTCTTCTCCAGGCACTTTCTGCCCAGACAGGCAGTGGCCCCAGAGTCTGGGAAACCTGCCCCACAGGCAAGGGCAAGGGGTGTGTCTGAAGCAGGTGAGAGGCTGGTATGAGCCTTGGTTGCTGCTCTGGAAACAGGAAGAAGAGATGTGGATTCTGACCCTTGGCTCCCCAAAGTTCCACAGGTATGTGCAGTTTATCTGTCTCATTGATTATTAAGTTCTGTGGGAGAACGGCTCTGTCAACATAGTCCTAGAGACATCTGTTGATGCCTTAGTGTTCCCTGTGGTCAAGGTGCCTGCAGTCAAGCCGAGGAGACTCATGCGGAAAATCAGAACTGCATTATCTTAGTGCCCAAAATAGAAGTGGGCATTTTGACATCGCAGTGGCAAAAGGAGGACATGGTCAACTACAGGTGGCTAGTTTAGTTTATTAATAGCAAAATATTAAAAGCTATTTTAAAAATTATATTTGCCTCCCAGTGGAGGGTCTTGAGTAGTTGGGCAACCCGGTGCTAAAGATAGGACTGGGCCTTTCATCATAAACCTTTTATACATTTGTGTTTTTTTGACATTTAAAAATCAGAATATTTTCAACTTAAAAAAACGCAATAAGCTCCCATAATACTTAAGAACTGGGACTGTCCACATTGGGAATACATGATTTGCAATGCCAAGAAAGATGTGCTGAATTTATTGGGCAAACTAAAGAGAAAATAAAATTTCTCTGAGTATTTAAAAAAAAACCCAGGAATGAGTGTTATGCATGCCATACACTAGTATGCCAGATAAAACAAATGTGGAGTCAGAAACTGAATGATGTGCCTCTTGACCTTTGATTTGACTTCTTGTGCTTTTGATTTTGTCATATGCATATATTACTTATTTAAGAATTATTTATGTAATTATAAAAGTGGATGAGGAAATGATGTAAAAACAGCTACTCCTTGTGGAAGACTGGTCTTTGTGCTAAGTGCTGTGTGCTCCACCTCATTCCTAGAGCAGGGAGCATTTGCAGAGGCTTGGGAGAGAGTGGACGTGTCCCTGATGCTAAGGGCAGAGGAGGAGAAGGGCCCTCGGGCAGCTGGAAGGGCATCCTGAAGAGACGCCTGCCTGCCGCCGTTCTCTTGGCAGCAGGGAGCGCTGGGAAGCACCTGGCAGGAAGTGAAGAATTTCCGATTGTCAACGGAGGCGTGGGGCGTCACCAAGTCTGAGGCAAGCACACCAAGAACCAGCTAAGTCCAAGGCTCACCTGCATGGCAAATGGTGAAGGCAAAGTCCAGCTGCCAGCCCAAAGTAGAGTGCTTTTAAAGCAAGCTGCTCTCAAATCATTTCCAAATCCAAAGTTGGTGTAGCTGCAGTCAGGGAAGTTCAACAGGAAGTGGGCCAGGGGTAAGACAGAAGCATATCTTTACCTGGTTCTCCATCTGGGAGATGAGCACCCCAAGGGAGAAGGACCAGGTGCCTCAGTAAGGACTGGTGCTCAGTGTGTCGGGGTGTGGGGGGTGTGGGGTCTGGGTGGGTGGTGGTGAGGAAGCAGGCAGGGCCAGATACAGAAATTTGAATTGTTCCTTTTGCTGCAGACAATAGGAGCATAATAAATTTTTCAGCAGGGGAACCATGTGATCACATTTCTGCTTTAGAAACAAAGGGAAGAGCTCCAAATCCTGGAATAATGATATCTGAGCTGGAAGCCCTCATTGAGTTCCGACCCTCTCCTTGTGTAGCAAGCAACTTGCCAACATCATCAAACCCTTCATTTAAACGCAGAAGAAAAACAAAACAAAGCAAAACAATGCAACCCCCAAACCCTTCCTGTCATTGACCCTGGGTCACCGTCCTATTTCTAACAGGCACATTTTAATTACTGGCAACTCATTTTCTTGATTGGATCTCTACAGCAGGCTGGAGTCTTTATTCTTGAAGATGCCCTCCGGATCTGTACTCTGGTGTCCTACTTTTTTCTTTGCTTCTTAAACTGGACCAACCCAAGGCAAAATTGTGATGTTGGTAGCACTTATTTTTTACTTCCTTACTCATATTACAAGAACACCTGAATTCAATCTGAATTAAATTGTATACATTATTTACTTTATTTAGTTATACAATAAAGTTTGGTAAAAACAAATTGTAAAAATGCGTACACAGGATGAAAGACTTAGGGTTACATATGACAGGTCTCATCTCTTAAATTAAAATACTCTCCCCCAAAAGACCTAGAGAGGTTACATGAGCCTAAACAACTAGCTTGTAGCAGAGTTAAGACTAGAACACCTAGTTCCCAGTGTTCTTTCTGTTCTACTGTGTATACTGACCTATTTTTCATTACATCTTTATTTTGATATTTATTAGAGAGTATTTCTTCAGCTATTGCTACCTAGAAAACTATGCAGAAACTTAGTGGTTTAATAAGAATTTATTATCTCCCATTGTTCTATGGTTGACTGGGTGGTTACAGTCATATGTTGGCTGGTGCCGTATTCATCTGAAGGCTCAGCTGGCCTAGGCACCCTGGATGGCTTGCTTGCCTGGCTGCAGGTTGATGCTGGAACTCATGCATAGACTTAGACATAGACTCTTCATGTGGCATGGATACTTCACAGCATGGCAACTGGATTCCAATAATGAGACTGCCAAGAGACCCATGCAGAAGCTGCAAGGCTTCTTATGACCTGGCCTCAGAAGTCCAGTAGTTCCCTTCCGCCACATTCTATTGGCCATGCAAATCCCCAGGACCAGCCCAGATTCAAGGGGAAGGACATCAGAGCCCACTTCTCAACGGGAGACATGACAAAGGAGGCCATCTTTAATATACTACAAGGAAAGTGGAGAGAGTAGGAAAAGCAGAGGCTGTACTGAACAGGTACATTTGAGAATCATTGCAGTAAGAGTTTAGGGCAACATAGAATGCATTAAATTAAGTCAGCAGAAAGCTGGATGGCATACTTTTAGGCACTAGGTAGACAGGAATCAGTAGGACACCTTCTCTGTCTTTCAGCACTCATGTTCTATTAGGACACAGACATTAAGTAGACAGTCATTCAGATTTTAAGTTTTAAAACAGAAGTTCCTATTAGTTCATGAATCCATCCATCCATCCATCCACCCATCTATCCATTCACCAACCCATTCATCTATCCACCTGTCTATTTATCCACCCATCCATTCATTCATCTATCCATACATTATTTATTTATTTATTTATTGAGATCCTAGGGCTAAGGTCTTAGATCTTTGAGCTTACATTCCAATGGGGGGACAGATAGACCCATTGCAGGCAGTGATATGAAGAAAATAAGATGAGGAGGGGCAGTAAAGGGTGGGGTGGGAAGGGAGCTGCATTCCAGTTAGGGTGATGGGGGAAGTTGTCTCAGAGGACAGGAGAGATAGGATGACACTTGTGGGATGGACAGGATCCAGCCAGGTAAAGATTTGGGGCAGAAACTATCAGGAAAATGCAAAGGTTCCTGGGGCACAAATGGGCTTGGGATGTTCAAGGACCAAAGGAGGGCAGTGTGACTAGAGATCTGTGCCTGAGGAGCACAGAGCTGTGAGAGGTCAGGGAGGCCTGAGGCAGTGTTGGGAGTGCAGAGAGTCCAGGGCTTGCCCTTCCTGGGACCGCTGCTCTGTACAGAGCAGGTGATATGAGAGGTGGGTCTTCAGGGATAAAGGCTGCACTTGGCTTGAGTGAGTTTATAATGAGGGAGGGGTCATGGGAGGCTCAGGTTGGAGGCAGAGGAAGATACTAATAAAGATAACTAATATTTAGTTATCCCTAGTCATGTTCTTCTCACAGTCCCATTTAAGCTTTATAATCCCTATGCAAAGTGGGTGCTCTTATTATCCTAAATGGAGGGTCAGTGATCAGCAGTCACTTTCCGGGATTGCTGACTTTGAGGTCCCCTTAGGAGGCATCTAAGTGGACATGTGTAAATAAACCATTGAGATTACACCTTGCTCATATTTGGCACTCAGTAAATAAGTGCTGCGTGTAATAGGGGTGAGATATAAAATTCAAAGTAGCTCCTCCATGGTGCTGAACTTGAGCTGCTAGAGGAGTGCCTATGTTACAGCTTGCTTGGCACTGAAATGAGGTTGCTGAAATGTGAATTCAAATCCACTCTAATTTCCAATAAGGACTTTTTGTGTTCATGCGGTGGTCATATGTTTCTCTTTTTGGGTGACGAGTCTCAGCAGGACCTTTCCCACCTTTATTTTGCAGAGCCCAGCTCCCACTGAAGGCATAGGACCCAGACCCTAAGAACCAGATACACTGGCCTAAGCTTTCGTCAGAAGCAGGGACACACAGAACCTGTCTTAAAGGCATCATTAGAGGACTGGACATGATGGCCAGAGGCCTCATGGACAGAAGTCCCAGGGCCATGTCCAGGAACTGGGCTCAGGGGACCTCCTGGTGCCACCTGCAAATCTGAGCCCATGGAGTTCCTTTGGTTTATTCAATTCTTTCATTTTAACTTAATTTTGTTTTTGTTGGCTTTCTTAAAAAATTGCCCCGTTCGTTAACGTGATCACATTTATTATGCAGAGTTGAGTGTGGTTCTCTCATAAGTATTTAGTCTCCACTGGGTCTGTGATTATATACCCTTTCTTATTGCTAATGCTGTTTGTGTTTGATTTTCTTCTTTGTTTCTTGGCCTGACTTACAGAGGTTTGTCTGTTTTATCTTTATTTTAAAAATAACCAACTGCTTATTTTTACTTCTCCACTGTGATTTCCCCCTTTATTTCTTTAATGTTTAAGTTTATATTTTTTCCTATTTATTTTGGCTTAAATTTTATTATTATTTTGCTATATCCTTGGGTCAAGTGCTTAATTCAATCATTTTGTTATTTTGACTTCTAAAAAATCAGTTAATTCCATAAGTTTTCCTCCATGTACCACATTGAGCAAACTCCACAGGTTTCTGTAGGGGGTATACTAATTGTAATTCAATTTCAATTTTGTTTTCCATGTGTAGGTCCAGATTTATTTGAATGTCCAAATGCTTAGAGTTGTTGGCTCTTATTTTGTTATTAAAGTCTGGTTTTATTATACTGTGGTTAGAGAAAATAATATGAAGGATTTTAATTTTAGGTAAAGCATTAATATCTTTTTTAGCCTCAAACATGATCAATTTTTGACAGTGTTCCAAAGATATACAATTAAATATATATTATCTGTTGGAATAGAGTAATATATACACACACACTGCCATGTGCATATGTTTATATATCATATTTAGTTAGTGGTAGTTGTATTAGCCAAATCCTGGAGTCATCTCGATGCAAGTTTGTTGAGGCAGAATTGTCCATTTCATCCTCAGCTCAGCTTCAACTACTTAACAGAAACTGATTCATATAGGAATTAAGTAAATATTTGTTGAACGAAATTCAGTGTCCCCAACCCTTTTGGTTCTGTGGAAGACAGTTTTTCCATGGATGATGGTAGGGGATGGTTTCAGGATGATTCAAGTGCATTACATTTATTGTGCACTCTATTTCTATTATCATTACACGGTAATATAATGAAATGATGGTAAAACTCACAATAATGTAGAATCAGTGGGATCTCTGAGCTTGTTTCCCTACAACTAGATGGTCCCGTCTGGGGGTGATGGGAGACAGTGACAGATCACCAGGCATTACGTTCTCATCAGGAGTGTGCAACCTAATATAGATTCCTCACATGCACAGATCACAGTAGGGTTCGTGCTTCTAGGAGACTCTAATGCCACCACTGATCTGACAGGTAGTGGAGCTCAGGTGGTAATGTAAGCCAGGAGGAGTGGCTGTAAATACACATGACACTTCGCTCACTCACCTGCCACTCACCTCCTTCTGTGCAGCCTGGTTCCTTACGGGCCACGTACTGGTACCGGTTCATGTAGTTTGGCTAATTTTTTCTGCATTTAAAATATATTTTATTGAGATATTCCTGGAACTTTTGGGTGCGTCGATTTGTGATGTTATGCAGTGGTGCTCATTTTAGGAATGCTTATTAAACGCTTTTGGTATGCTGCGCACTGTGCTAAGCACTAGAAATACAACGGCAGGTGAGAGAATCTAGCGGCCTCCTGTACTTCATGATTCATACATTATAGCTACAAAACAAGCAATAAACAAGCAGATAAGTAAGTATTAATTTAAAAGAATCCTGGTTGGTGCTATGAAGGTTGGTGAAATGAGCAGCCTTTTCAAGGTATGGAGGGGATGAACTGTTTGTGGAATGGTCAGGAAGGTCACCCTGGGGAGGGCACACTGAAGCTGAGGCCAGAGGACAGGTGGCCAGCCCCGTGAAAAGCTGGGACAGGATTCTGGGCAAACAGACCATGCCTTTTGTTAACGTGGCATCCCCTTCTCTCATTGAATGTGTCACTTTGAGTTCTACATTGGAAATACTGCTTCTGTCTTCTTTTTGTTAGTGCTTACATGATCCATATTTATCTACACAATTATACAATCCATAAAATTAGGTATTATGATGGTTAATTTTATATGTCAATGTGGTGTGCCTAAGGGATGCCCAGATGGCTGGCAGTGCGTTATATCCAGTGTGTCTGTGCAGATGTTTTGGAAGAGGCTGGCATTAGAATCGTGGACTGAAAAAGAAGACCCATCCTCACCAGCGCAGGCAGGCATGGTTCAATCCATTGAGGGCCTGAATAGAACAAAAAGGTGGAGGAAAAGCAGATCTACCCACTCCTGCTTGAGTGGAGACATCCATCCTCTCCTGCCCTTGAACACTGGTGCTCCTGGTTCTCAGGTTTCCCTACCCAAACCGGGACTTAGGCCATCAGCCACTGCCTTCCCCACCTCTCAGGCCTTAGGACTCAGGTTTCATGTCACCACCGGCTTCCCTGCTTTGCAGCTTACAGATGGCAGATCGCAGGACTTCTCAGCCTCCACAACTACGTGAACCACTTCCCTAAATAAGTCTCTTCTTCATACAGTCCTCCCTTGGTGTGTGTGGGGATTGGTTCCAGGATCCCCGTGTATATCAAACTCCATGCATACTCAAGTCCTGCTGTAAGCCCTGCAGAACCCGTGTGTAAGGAAAAGGCGGGCCTTTGCATAAGCAGCCTTCGTTTGCTGGGAATACTGTGTTTTCCATTCGAGTTTGGTTGGAAAATCTGAGTATAAGTGGATCCGTGCATTCAAACCTGTGTTGCTCAAGGGACAAGTGTGGAGGATAGGCGCAGGCTACTGGAGACAAATATGGGAATGTGGCTATGGGCAAGACAGTGCTGGCGGGGCAGGCACCACTCCTACAAGTGGACAACAGCAGGGATCAGTGAGTTGCCAGGGGTCTGAGCATGAATGCTGAACAGGTTGGAGGTCTTCCTTGGAGGTGGCCTCAGGCTGGGAGAGGACTGTGGGGCCTGAGCGGCTCCAGGCTGGATGGGTCCAGTCAGGAACCCTGCAAGAGGAGCTCATCTGTGCACACGGGGATGCACACTGGGAGAGGAGAAGCCGGGGTCAGGGGCTCTGGCCCTCTTGCACTGCATGCGGGGACCTGCGACTCAGGCAGGCTGCTGGGCAATGGTCAGTGCCAACAGAGTGGGTGTATCACAGCCACGAAGCTGTGGTCATGCAGAGCACAGCATGACAGCCTCTGGTTGAGTTGTCTGTCTGGGATTGGGGATGGAATTGATGGGCACAGGGAAGAGAGGAGGATGGGCTTGCTTAGCGGAAAAGACATCGAGTTGAGTTGGGGGCATGTGGAATTTGAGGTGGCTGTGGGAGCCCCGTTTGAGATGTCCAGTGGACAAGTGGGGGCACCCAGTTAAACACTGGAAATGGGGCTCTGGACCCATGAAGAGAAGCCAGCAGTTGAGTCATTTCATGAGAGGTGGCTATGGTGATGATGGGAACTGGTAAGATTGCTCAGGTTAAAACAAAGAAAACAAGCCGAGGAAAAATCATGGTCAAGGCAAGTACAGTAAGGATCGACGGCATCCTTGAAGTACTTCTTTATCTACAAAGAGCATTCATTCTATTTCATGTGCAATGAGAATACCAGCATTTTAGCACTGTTTAAAATTAATGACTCAGAGGGAATTCTGGCCCCACACAAGAGCCTGCTAGATTGGCAAGCCTCGCTGCCTGCCCTTCTGAATTGCTTGTCACACAATTGGGCCATTCACCGTGTTCCGGGCCCTCTGTGTGTTTCCTCTTTTCCACCTTAGACCTATTTGTTAGGGCAAACAATCTACTTCTCAGGGTTTCAGTTTTATGTCCTCTTGATCTATTACTTTATTTCTCTAATCTCTTTCCCACAGTCAATAGTTTTTACTACCTGGAACTGAAAACAACCTATAGGATACCAAAGCATGAGTTTATTGAGAACAAAGAAGACCCTCTGATTCCAGTGAGGTCAGGGAGGAGGCCAAACAGTTAACCCACTTGCTTAGGACATGCGGCCCAAACAGCAATTTGACTTTGCATTCACTTTTCAACTAGTTGCGTTGGCCTTATGGTTTTTATTAAACTGTAAATCTCTTTACCACATTGAAAATTGTGGAACACATTTCTTCTTCTTCAGTCCGTGCATCTGAAGGCCATAGGTGGACAAGTGCACAGCGCCAGTGGGAAATGGCTTTTCTGGAATATCAGGTTCGGTCCTCAGAGACTAAGAGCACTCCATGTGGTGGGCAATAAATCTGAATTCTGCTGCGTTTAATTAAGGTAATTTTCCTACTTAGCTCCACATGTGGAGATGAGATTCAATTTTATTGTGCCTAAAAGAACACGTCCTTTCAAATGTGTCACCAGAATGGAATGCGACCGCAGATCAGCATGTGATGAGCCTCTGTCATCTAGAGGGAGAAGCACTGTGGCAGGACCGCAATCTGTCCCCTTATCCTGCTCCTGTGGGTTTTCCCATTGCGTGGATATGGGTTGTGAGGAATGGAGTCCCTCTAGAGATATCAGATGCAGGCGGAGGGCAGAGCAGGGTGAAAAGCTGAGCCAGAGGAGGGGACAGATGGTTAGATAATGTTTTCTTGCTAGGTACAGTGTCAGGGAATAAAGATTTTGATCATCAGAAAGACCAAGGATCCATATTCCTGACTCTTTTGCAGAATAATTAATAAATGTTATGGGAATCACCTAGTATCATCCGTACTGGGAGGGTTGATTTTATGTGTCGACCTGACCAGTTTAAGGATGCAGACAACTGGTCAGACATTATTTCTGGGTGTGCCCATGAGGGTGTTTCCAGAAGAGGTGAGCGTTTGAATCAGCGGACTGGGTAAGAAGGCCCGCCCTCACCCATGTGTTTGGGCACCATGCAATCTGTTGAGGGCCCAGATAGAACTGAAAGGCAGAAGGGAAAATTCTCTCTTTCTCTCCTTGGGCTGGGTTGCCTCTTTTCTCCTGCCTGCGGATGCCAGCACTCCTGGTTCTCAGACCTGCAGACTCAGACTTGAACCTACACTGTTGGCTTTCTTGATTCTCAGGCCTTCAGGTTTGGGCTGCATCACACCACTGGCTTTCCTGGGCTCCAGGGTGCCGAGGGCAGATCGTGGGATCTCTCAGCATCCACAATCCCATGAGCCAATTCCCATAATCAATCTCGTTTTATCTGTATCTATATATAGATATCTCTTTCTCTATCTTATTATTCTGTTTCTCTGGAGAATGCTAATACAGAGTTCTTGAAAAGACTCTGAAAACAGCCACATCACCACCAAGGGATCACGGAGCCTCCTGGGTCACAAGAGGCCTGAGAGGCATGGCGGACGTGCCTGAGTTTCCTCCACAGGGTTCTTGTTAGGAGGTGGCCCAACCCGTGCTTGGCCACATTCAGAAAAAGGAAATGCATCCTCCCAAAGGAAGGCCCACTCCACTGCTGGAGAATTTAGGCTGCTGAAAGCTTCTTGCTTATATGATTTTGCCCAATTCCTTTTCTGAGTCTTTCCCTTTTGTTCTAGTCCCTTCTCTTAGAGGAACATGGAGCAATAACAATGATCTTACTGAGGCCAATTCTCTAGTAGGCTCCAGGCAGCCAAAGTGATAAAGGATGTGTATCTTCATCCTTCACAAGGTGATAGCTGAGAGGAGCGTGGGAGAAAATCACAAGCCCCCCAAGGTTAGGGTCACATCTATTCATCTGTATTTTAGTGATTAGTAGAGCACCTGGCAAAAAGTAGCTCTTCAGATAGTTTTGAGAGGCCGGGGAAATACAAGAACTACATTACCCTTCTCTGGTTACTCTTCTGTCCTGTTGTCAAACTCGGCCTCACCAATGAAAACGCGCCTCACTTTGGTGGCAACTCCAGCTAAGCTCCTGCTTCCTACCCTCGCAGCTGGCTTACAGCATCAAGCCCCATGGGGATGAGTGCTCGATCCTGACTGCCACGTCTCCACTGCGTCTGCACAGTGTCTGTGAGGCTCCATCCGCCATGACCCGATGCTGGCCATTCTGGCCTGGGCAGAGCTCCGAGGAGCGTGTGAGCGCTTGAACACGTGTACAATGCAACCCCCACCACAGAGTCTGTGCTTCTTGGATGCTCACTCAACGAGGTGAAAGGCACGGGGAAGTGGTTTCTGCTCTGTGTGAACTCAGTCTGGCCTGGCAGATAACAAAGACATGCAACGAACTGCAAGGCAACTGTGGTAAGTGACATAGAAGCTGCCAGTTGGCCCTGGAGTTGAGAGGGAGAGTGATGTGCAGTGTCAGCGTGCTGTCCAAGGAGTTCTTGGCATGGCTTGAGGCACTTCACACCTGGTCAGACCACTGGAACATCTCTCGTTAGGCACCATGTGTCAGAAGCCTTGTTAGTGTGTCAAGGAATGCTAAGGTTTCCTGGAGGATTCATCCATTCACAGCTGCTAACAGGAAGCCGACCATGTGCTAGATGGGGCTGCCGCAGTGCCCTGGGCAATCCAGGTCCCTGATGTCTAATTGGGTGGGATGAAATATATAAATATAAAATAAATGAACATATAGGGTGTGCAAGACGGGGCAGGCGGGGAAGAGCTCATGTAGCAGGGACATCCGAGCGAGACTGGCTGGCGGCAAAGGGATGGCCACGGTCTTAGGTCAGATGAGCAGGAGTGACAGGCGGACTCCATGTGGGATGCTAGCCAGGGAAGGGGCACTAGGAGAAGTTGGGGAGCACCAGGGACCAGGCCCTCCACCTTTGTGACCTTGTCCTGCTATTTAAGGAGTCCGATGCATTCTGCGTTGGCGATCACCTAGTTAGGGCAACCAGAGTGAGCAAATAAAACCAAGATGCCCAGATAAATTTGAATTTTAGATAAACAGTAAATTTTTCAGTTGTGCTACACAAAGGAGAATATTAAAATTCTCTGCTGTGGAAGCAAATATAAAACTAGCTAGAAGAGGCAAGGTGTGGTGACTCATGCTTGTAATCCCAACATTTGGGAGGTTGAGGTGGGAGGATTGTTTGAGTACAGATGTTTGAGAGCAGCCTGGGCAACATAGTGAGACCCCATATCTAAAAAAAAAAAAAAAATTAGCTGGTGTGGTGGCATGCCCCTGTAGTCCCAGCTACTCAGGAGGCTGAGTCAGGAGGATTGTTTGAGCCCAGGAGGTAGAGGCTGCAGTGAGCTGTGATCATGCCACTGCACTCTAGCCTATGTGGCAAAGTGAGACCCTGTCTCAAAACAAACAAACAAACAAAACAAAACAAAAATACAAAAAACAAAAGAAAGAGAAAGAAAACAGGATGTAAGAAAGAAGAGAGAGAGAAGTCACAGTTACCATTGTTAATGGGAGCTGACTAGGTAGAAAACTCCAGGTTGGCTAACCTCCCCTCAGCTTTGCCAAGAGACCAGTCTATGCCATGGCCAGTGATGTATCCAGCCCCAAGGTGCAGACAGGTGATTGGGCTGGGGAGAGTGTGGATGACCAAGTCTGGTTCTTCTTCCCTTCAGGACCCACTACAGAAATGAACAGTGGGGGACTCCAGTCCTCACCCTGGAGCCAAGATGGCAAGGTGACAGCATGTCATAACAGCTGTTCAGAGCTGGGACCCAGGGATCAAGTTGAGCTGCACACCAACTGGGGTGCTGTGGGCAAGCAATCCCTTAGTATACCTAAGGCAGATAAGAGAAGGAGTTAACCACTAAAGATGTTGTGAGGATTAAATTAGTTAATGTAGGGAAAGGTGTTAGTTAAATTTCTGGCCCACAGTATCTATTTTATTCGAATTCCTAAGAAAATATAGTATCTGTGTGTCTACTTCGTCGACCAGACTGTATTGCAGATGGCTTAAGACCAGGCAGCAAATTTGAGGTGGAGCCATGGTTATCAGAATGGCTGCCCAGACCACAAAGCTGATTTATCTCAATCATAACAGCGGCAGATTCCTGTTATTGTAATGAATCACAGCATGTATGCGCACAGATGCAGGCACTGGGGTTCAGAGGGCCGGGTTGTGTGGGGAGGGTAACGAAAAACAGACGCTTGCAGGGCCCTAACAATGTGTGTAGCAACTAAACCTGCAGCCTACTTACACAAAACAGGCCATAATGAAATCCAGTTTCAAAATGGAATATTTTTCCTAAATGATAAGGTATTGCATATGGTTCTTTTCCCATTGTGTAGTAATTCCTTCTAAAGCAAACGTTTTAAAGATTTTAACTGAGGTTGGAAAACTAAAACTTGCCTCAGTATAAAAATGTCGAAGCCATCTGCTAGAAAATCACAGCTCTGTGATATAAAACACCCAGAACTGTGTTGCTCAAACTAATTTAATCACAAAATACCATTTCCTTGATCCGAAGGGAAACATTTCTACTTGGCCATTAGAGCTTTCTGGAGAAAGGCACTTATATTTGCAGTATAGTATATTAGTAATTTTGAATTTCAAAGAGGAAACAGAGCAGGGATTTTGGAAAACAAATGTTGAAAGGGTAATTTCAATTCTTTGCAGATGATTTTGATAGAAAAGTTTCTGTTAAAACAACTGACAGACACTGAGAAACATGCCATCAGTCTGAAGGAAAGTAATTGAATTGTGCTGTTTGCATTTTATTTTGCACACACTTAACTATTGAAAGTTTTTCTGTACTATGAGAACAAAACCTCCCAAACACCAATGCAATGACAGAAAGCTGAGAGTCAAATCAGGCAGCACACATATGAACACTGCGTTCACATGATGAGGACCACATTTCTGAGACGTTTTCTGAAAAGAACCTGTATATGTGTGTGTGTATGTATATATTCTTCTTTTTTCCTGCCAGAATTTTTTGTTGAATGATCAAGTTAGTTCTGGAAAATAGGTTCCAATATTGCTCCATTCATTGGCATAGGTTGACTTTATCTTATTCCAATATTAATTGGCAGCTGTTTTCTCAGATAGTTTTGCATAAAATGGTGCTCAGTGAACAAGTAGGGTTTTAAACATGACACAGTCCTGTATTTGAGAATGTTTATGTTGTATATGTGCCTGTTAATTTAGTAGTTATGAGTTTAATAATAACTTTGAGTTCTTTAGACATGGATCCTTATATATATTAATAAAATCAGCTGTGTGCCTTAACCAACAGTGAGCATATTTTTAAAAATGGGCCTCTGAATTGAAAATTAAAAAGAAACCCTTCAGCATCCTATTAGGATTGATTAACCCACAGGAGGATAATCCTGGTAAGCAAATGTAACCAAGATTCTCCTTCCCCAGTGATTCCAAGTGCAGCCTGGCTCTCCTGGTCAGGTGCTTCCTTTACTCAAATTTTCCCCGATCTGTTCCTAGATCCTAATACCACCCTCTGTGTCAAACTGTGAATGCATCTTCAGTATCAGGGCTCAGGACTTGGAGCTGGGATTTTGCTGACATGGTCTTTTCTCTGGTTGTCACCTTCCATTTCTTTTTTGGTTTGCCTTTCATTTTAATGCCAAATTTTCTAAGTGTAAGAAAGGAGGGTGGAGAGTGGGCAGAAGTCATTGTTTCCATCATGAAAGTCAACATCAGTATTTCCTGTTCTGGGGACAAACCAGTGCCTCATGTTTCTGGAAACGCTGCAGCATTTGACTTCAATTTAAAGCTGGATAACGCCAAAGCTTTTCCTCAAATTCGCCACTGAAGTAAGCTCATAGATGCTCTGATTTTGTTTATCGTTGCTCCTCCTTAATATCTCTTGCACAGGTGCCGTTGACCTTTAGATGGGCTGTACAGTGTGGGGTTTGGTGCCATGGATCTGCTTCTTCAGGGACCAGGATCTTGAGATCTTCAGGCTGGGTTTCCATGGAGGCATGGAGCTGCTTTTCCTCCTTCATAACTGTACTCAAAACAGCCCTGTTGCTCTAAAATGGAGACTTGGGCAACTCCTACTGGCACAGATTTGTTCACCTCAGGGGAAGTTCAGATAGAAGCAAGCTGCAGTCAGTTTCACCTGTAAGTCCGTGGGTTCTCAACTGGTAATGTCCTCTTATGGATGTTAGCCCACGAGGTCAATCCTGTAGCAATCTAAGGCTTGAGAAGAATTAATCTTTTGGAAAATTCCAAGAATACATCTTAGGGAAACTGGCTCTACTTTTATGACTTGGATAACACAAGGATATGCTTTTCATGTTGGACTAGAACTCAGAGTATTGGCCAATGGATGTGTTTTCTAAAACTATCCCAGTGAGTTCACTATACAGATGAAGATTCTGAGATTCAAGACTCAAGACTGAAGAAGATCATTATTTTTATTATTTTAGTCTGATGCGCAAAATGGTATCTACTGAATAGGCAGGTTTTTAATAGGTAGCTTATATATATTAGCAAAAATAAACACTTTGTCCTTTAGATCTATTCCAGTTTTTCAGTAGCTGTAGACTTAAGTGCTAACTTTTAGCCCATAGGATAAGAAGAAACCAAGTCCTAAAAGTAGGCCAGCATCAGGATTCAGGCCTCTGACTTCAAGCCAAGGGCTCATCATCTTCAATCATGCACGAATTTTTACATAGCGCCAGAAGAAACTGCCTGTACTTACTGTTGTAGGTAAGACAAACCTTTGTTTATTTTTACTTCTCATGAATAAATAGTTGTAAGAAGAACTGCTGAAACAAAGGGCATTAATGAGCTTTTGCTACATATAAATAGCGAGCGTGAACCAGCAGTGTGGCGGAAGAACAGTTTCCCTTCAGCCACAGCGGGACTATGCGATGTTCTCCAATGAGCTCATCTTGTCAATAATGTGTAGACCTTGATGTTCTTTTTAAATATGTGCTGATTTTATTACAAGTGAACCTGTGCTTGTTTTTTCCCTTATGCATATTCACTGTCTTTATACCTTTCCTTTCCCCCCACGAACTTTCTGCTCATATCTTTTGCCCGTTTGGAGGGAATAGTCTATTTTTTCTTATAAGATTATGAAATTTTTAATGTAATGATAATGTTAAGATTTTTTGACATGTACTTTATATTTTACCAGTTCATTATGTATATTTAAATGTTTCACTAGTATTTAAAAACATACATCTTTTCTTAAATTTTCCATAGTTTTATCTCTTAGCCATTATGCTTTTGCTTTCTGTGGTATATTCCTGGGGAGTCTCTCACTGAGATCCTTCCGTTTCTCTAAGTTGGTAACTCTATCTCCCGTGATGAGAAAGCTTTTCAAAGGGAGAGCGTGACCATTTCCATATAAAGTACAATGTTGCTTTGGTGTTTAAGATTCTATTCCTGGGTGTCATTACTACTTTTTAAATTTAACTTTGTTATGGAAAATATTAAGCATATGTAGAAGTATACTTAATATGAATGAAACCTCACTTGTTCATATCCTAGCTTCAATAATGATCAGCACTTAGCTATTCTTACTTCATCTACCCCTTTACTCTGTGTTTTATTTTTCCTGGAGTATTTTGAAGCAAATTCTAGAAGTATATATACACACACACACACACACGCACATACCATATTGGTATTGGTGTATATATATAATATGTATGTTTTATATATATAATGTGTATAATCCACACACACACACACACACACACACACCCTGGAATACTACTCAGCCATAAAAAAGAATGAAATCATGTCTTTTGCAGTAACATGTGCAGAACTGGAGTCCATTATCTCAAGTGAAACAACTCAGAAACAGAAAGTCAAATACTGTGTGTTCTCATTTATAAGTGGGAGCTAAATAATGTGTTCACATGGACATAGAGTGTGGAATAACAGACATTGGAGACTCAGAAAGGGGGGAGGTTGGGAGGGCAAGGGGGGGATGAGAAATTACTTAACAGATACAATGTATACTAATCAAGTGATGATTACACCAAAAGCCCAGGCTTCACGACTATGAAATCTATCCACGTAACAAAACTGTACTTGTACCCCCTAAATCTACAAAAATAAAAAAAGGAAAAAGGTATAGAATGGAATAGTATACTGCAGTCATCATAAATGAATCTCAGCTAAATATAAAAATCATTGTCCTTTTGCAGGTGCTTTGCTGGATTCAGGATGCAGACAAGGTCCACGCACTGTGGTTGGGTGAGGTGTCTCTTAGGTCTCTTTTAATCTGTAATACATCTCCCTGTTTTTTTAAATGCATTTATTTGTTGAAAAAACTTGGTCATGGGTCATTTTTCTGTAGAGTGGATTATGTTCTGGATTTAGCTAAATGCCCTCTTCTTGAAGATTTATCTTCCACGTCTCTTACAGGTGGTTAATATCCAATGCTTGATTAAACTCATGTATTTTTTTATTTTTTATTTTTTTGCAGAGCCACTTTGTATGAATGCTGTGCACTTCCTGCTGTACCTTCATCACATCAGGAAGCAACAATGTCTGGCCTTCTCGCTTTTAATGTTGTTAAGATTGGTGAGTGCAGGTGTCAAGGACCAATGAGTCACCAATACTCTACATCTCTATTGACAATTTTCTCCAGAATTCAGAGTCTGTGGTGAGCATAATGGTTGGGAGTGCTGGGTTGGAGTCAGACACTCTTCAGTTTGAGTAACAGTTCTGAAAGTCACTTGTCATGCCTGAGCTAGGTCGCTCAAGCCCTCGGACCTTTCAGGGCTGACCCAGCTTTAGGAGTGGACACTTCATTTTGTGTGTGGGACTGTTGTTTGAGTGGGATGAGTTGTGTGAGCTGGGCTTTGGCCCAGTCTTGGAAGAGTGGTAGCTGTGATTTAGTGGCATTTGTTTCAAGCAGATGGAATTTGTTTAGATGACCCTAAAGGTCTTTCCAAATCTGATGTACTAGGATGAATTATCAGACAGCTCCTATAACTGGGTTACCACATATTACGGGTAAATCTGGGGGTAGAAGAGCTCATCATTCAGTTGTAATAGTTCAATAGAGATGACAATTCTGCCAGATTTGGGTCCTGTGGGCAGAGCTGAGAGGTCTGTAAATTCACATTCACTCTTCAAGCCCTGGTTAATAGCAGCCGGCCAAGTGTGTCACTAAGATGAAGATAGATTATAATGACTACATTTTGGTAATTCATTTACTTTACTGAAATCAGTGCTCAGTCATGTTACAGGCGAGACTCCATCTGGTTCCCATCAATGACAGAGGGAGCACCATGTTTGGACAGAGGGGCTGCATCTGTGTCGATGCAGGAAAAGCTGCGTGGCTTATGCAGCAAATCACGGTGTAGACCACCAGCTGGGCCAGTCCGGGTCCAAGTCAGCTGGGTGACTCTATCCTACCGTTCATTCACTTCTGCATTCAACAAGTACTGTGGACACCTGCTGTGTGCCAGGCACTGCTGGAGGTGCTAGGGGGAGATCAGGGAGCAACAAAAAATTCCCTGCCCTCCTGCAGCTGATGCATATTCCAACTGAGGGGTGAGAGTGTAGCCAACAAACAATGGACATAATCCCCAAATCATAGAGCAAGACATAGGTGATACAAATCATGGCAAAGAAAGCATTGTGCAGACTGAGGGGTTTCTTGTTTCCTGAGAAGGATGTGGATTGCAATTTAAGGTGGGATGGGGATTGGTCTGAGATGTGAGCCTGGCTGACAAGATCAGGCAGGAAATGTCTCCTTCATACCCTGCCTACCCAGTAGACCACCTGCTTGGCACCGATCTGGGCCTTCATGTAACCGCTGAGCACAGGAGGGCCATTGCTGCTTGGCGTTGCCACTATGGATGCCTGGATCATGGTGCTGCCGGTCCCTCTGCTGCCTCCTCTCTGTGTCCCCTCATTGGTCCTGAGCTCCATTCCCTCCTGGGTCGTCTTCAGGCCATGATTTGCATGTTGGCTCTCTTTGGGGCCCACGGTGCTTCATTTATTCCCAAAGGTACCTTCTCCTTCCTATTCTGATTGAGACTAAAAGGCCTCCTGATACCATTGCTTTGCCAGGACAATATTACTTCCCAGGGAAGACTCTACTGGCACATTTTAGGCATTTCTGGAAGAACACCATATCGTCATCATCACCATCATCATCAGATCTTCCCCAAGCCCCATCTGGGAGGGTCTCATGGAAGCCACATACGAACTTGGTTAGGGACCTCTCCTGAGCCTGGACTGATGGCTGGCCCAGCCCAGGCTTTTGTTTGTCACAGGAAGAGAGCTTTGTGCAAACCCTTGTTTAACCTGGGCTTCCCTCTTTAGAAAGAGAATGTTCACCAGATGAATCATGCCTAACGTGCTCGCTGGAGCCAGAGGACTTTGGCTCCCAGGCTGTTTACTGCAGCTCAGACTTTGTCCCGTAAGCGTTCTTAGGAAATGACAATGGACAGAAAATTGTCATTGTTTTTGTTGGAAAAAAAAAAAAAGTTGAATAGTTTCCCTGGCTCAGGCTAGCTGGTGGCAACCCTGGCCCCAGCATGTTCCTCAGTCGCCCACTCTCCCCAGCAGAGCCAGTGTGCCCTTGCCTGTCCACACTGCTCTGCGACCAGGTGCTCTGCTGTGCCCTTGCTCGGGGGCTGACTGTGCACAAGGTGACGCGTGGCATGTGTCGACGTCCAACAGGCTCACATGGGCTGTGCTGTGGCTGTGCTGGGGGCCCTCACCTGGTCTCTCCGCTGACTTCCTTCCACCACTGCCTGCCTTGGGTGGGAGGACACCCGGCCTTCCTAGTCCTAGGCAGGGTGGACTTAGAGAGGCAGAGCGTGCTGCAGGCAGGGTCTGTGTTTGGGTTTTGGCAGCCTGGATGAAATCCCGGCTCTGCCACCTCTCAGCTATATGTGAGTGGCCAGGTCCCTTGACCCATCCTGAGTTACAGTGCCCACTTTGCTCTGTTTCTGGACCTCAAATATGGCACTTTTGGTCTTTCTCCCCTTTGTGACATTAGGGGAAATCTCTAAGACATCATGGAGTTGCCATTGAGCTTGCCTTCCCGCCTGCACAAGCAGGTCCTGAGGCAGCTTCCTGCAGCCCCGCAGATCCTGCAGCATCTTCAGGGCTCAGAAGCCTCTGTGTCTGACTCTGGCTCAAATGTAATTGCAGCTCTAGAGGAAGCGACTCACACCACAAGGAAGCGAGGAGGCTGGGGGTCGCGTCCAGGCGTGCCCACAGCAGGGGCTGGGAGAGCCACCATGGCAGCAGCCACAGAGCCAGGGAAAAATGCCATCCTATGATACGAAGTCCTGTCTTTAACCCAAATGATGTGTCTGCAGAAACTGGCTGCATTTGCTACTTGGACAGATGGACAATGTTTCAGTGTCTTAATTAGCATGTCGGGTAATCACTGCCATTAATCTTGTTCTTTTTTCCACATTCATTGGCCATTTTGACTTCTCCATACCCATCTTTCTTATTGAAAAACATGATAGGAAACTTTTGCTTATTAGATAAATTATGAAGACCTAATGCATGGCATGGTGACTATAGTTAATAATGCTGCACTATATCCTTGAAATTTGCTAATAGAGTAGATTTCAAGTATTCTTACAAAAAATGTGGTGATGGATATGGTGATTAGCTTGTTCTTGATAATCTCACAATGCCTGTTTATATCAAAACATGATCTTGTACACCTTAAATACTCAATTTTTATTTTTTATTTATACTTCAATAAAACTCAGAAAACACACACACACACATATTCACACACACAAATAGTAGTGGCCAAAGCAGACAACTGAAGAATTCCCTTGGCGGCCTGCGCTGAGCCCTGGGGCTGTTCGTGTTCCCAGCCCTCTCTCCATCCTCAGATGGTGTGGTCCTGAGCTGCTGCCCCTCTGCCCTCCTCCTCTGTCTCCATCCCTTTCCATTTGGCTCCTCCTCCTACACACGAGTGGAAACTGTGCCCTCCAAACCCAGGGGACTGCAGAAGCCTTGCCCGGCATCTCCCCACAAAGCCACGGTGGAAGCAGTCTCTTTGCCCTTCTCCACAGGGCTCCATTCCTCATCCATCCTTTTCTCCGCGTCTCCTGCTCACTCCTGCTGTCCACTGTCCTTTCCTCTGGGGCTCTGTGTTCCCACAGCCCCTCTGTGCATTCCACACGTGTCCCTGAGTGAACTCTGCAGTCCCTGCCGGCCCCACACCCACTTGCCCTGTGTCCTGAGCACAGGTCTTCAGGTAACAGTGACTGGTGGGTGTCACATTGTGACAGTCTACTGGAGCCTGAAACAGCTGCCCCTGACAACGGCTCAGCAGAGAATCCCTGGCCATCCAGCTCTGACAGGGGCATGGATTCTGCTCTCCTTCCTGCCAGTCTCTTAGTTGTCTATGCCTTCACCCTGTAGTGGCCCATTCAACACTAAGTCCAGCTGCTCTCCTTTCCATATCTGTGGAGTCACCCCCTAATTCAGTTCCTGCGAGCTTAGTGGCTGTGATTTGATCATTCCCATCCATTCTTAGACTGCTCCAACCTTGTCCTACACCGCCTTATTTCTTACAAGATGGCAGTATTAACGCGGAGAATGAAATTCCTAGCTTCTTCTCCTTTCAAGCCACCATGATCTTCCCAAGCACAGCTCCAATCCTACTTCTCACATATTCAAAAGCGTTGACATTTCCTCACTCACCCCAATTGTTTTCACATGCAACCCAATGTCCCTACAGTCTGTCGCCTACTGACTTTTCAGCATTTTCGGGATGATGTCTCCGTACTACCCTTGGAGTTCTCTTGTTGTCTGTCTTTTCCAGGGTCTCAGCAGCTTTTGTCATTGCTAACGATTCCCTCCTTCTGACACACCGTCTTGGCCTCCAGACCCCATTCTCTCCTGTTCTGTGCACTGCACACGGCTACTGTCCATGGGGTGCAACTGTGACTCAGTTCTGGCTGTCACTCTTTCTCATGCGGAGCTCTCCTCTGGCTGCCTCATTCAGGAGCTTGGCTTCGTGAACTCCCGTGTGCAGCTGACATAGACACTGAAATCTCCTTCTAGAGCTTTCTCCTCAGCTCCAGAAACACACAGCCAACTGCCTTCCTGAAGCTCCCATGTAGATGGCACCTGGATCTTGACATAATAAAAACAGAATCTGAATCTGGAACTCCAAGTCACACCTTGTTCCCGTGGTCCTCCTGTTAGGATATTGCCGTGGAGACAGCAAACCCTCATCTACCCCAAATGCAGTCTATCCCCGCTGATTCTGTCTGTCAGGTGGTCTCAGACACATCCGCCTTTATCCACAGCCAGCGTCTCAGTTGGAGCTGCAGCAGCCCTCTTGAGACTGCCTGGTGGAAATGGCCAGGATGCCTCTCTGTGCTGGTCCTGCAACTTGCAGGCCTCTCACTGCACTGCTTCTGGCCAGCGTGGCCTTTTTCAAAGCTTCACTGTGCCGCTGTCCTGCCTAAAATCCTTCAATGGCTCTACATGCTTCACGTGCCTTTTTTTTTTCCCACATCAATGACTAGATCTTTACCTGGTCCACAGTCCTCCCCATTCTGGCTGCAACCTCTCATGAGGCTGAGCTCACTATGAACCCCTGCTCTAGGCATCTGCATGGTGCTCTGTTTGCCCCCAATACTGTCTGCCCCCTCTTTGACCTGTTGGCATGTGCTTATCCTCCAGACCTCAGTCCAAAGGTGAGCTCCTCACAGAATCTTTGCCAGCGTCCCCAGGGCCAGGGGCAGGGGCAGGGGCAGGGGGCAGGGGCAGGTGCATGTTCTCTCCTTTGAGGCACCTCCCACAGTGTTCATTTGCATGACTTGTGTGATTATTTGGTGGATGAAAGTTTTCCCAGTGCTTGTGGGAGTCATGCCTCTTTCTCCTGAACCACTAGTTGGGAGAATACACTTCCCTTCTTCCAGCACAGCTTTGATATCACATAGGTACCATTTGGTGGTCTTCACAAGTCACTGGGTTTTAATGAACACCCTTCACCATGAGGAAAATGAGAGTCGGATGACTTAAGGATCACCCCAAATCAGGCGGAAAATCTGGATGCTTCTGGTCACAGGCCAGCAGGTCTTGGTGCCTTCAGATCCTTAGAGTGTCCTAATTTGGCTACAGTTTTCTGTCTGCAGAAAGGCCCCAAAGGGAAGACGCCAGGCTGGAGTGAGAGTGACTCATCCCGGGCCCTCATTGTGCCTGATTCACCCAGAGGAAGCCTTGTGTGGACACGGCTACCCTCTGGAGAGATTTCAGGCCTTTGGGAACAGAGTAGGGCTCCTACCTTTGTAACGAGCAAGTTCTCGGCTCCCTTCTGCCCTGTTTGGCACCTTCCCTCTGTTTCTGTGGCTTCCTTATTTGCTAGTTCCTAGGCCTGATGGACCCTACCATGACTTATTTTTCTCAGTGTATTCTGTCCTGCATCCTTACCACAGCTGTACCTGGCCCCAGACCCCCTCCTCCTAGCTGGTGGGCGAGTGGGTAGGGTTCCTCCCCTAACCCATCAGGGCCTCATCTCTGGAGGCAATTACTGCCTGGCCCGTGAAAATATACAAGGAGACTTGAAGAGGTATCGTGTTACAACCTTCATATTTTGCCAGCAATAAATCCAGCTCTTTCCTCTTGGGTGGACTCTCAACTCTATAAATTAAGAGTCTATTTCTAAGGAGGAAGATTTCACAGGCCCCGAGGTTCTGTATGACCTGCTCACATTTCAAGGGTTGACCTGAAAGCTGGAGGCTTTCAGAATCGCAGGAAGTCATGCCCAGAGATCTGTGACTTTAGGATCCATGTTCCACTCACAGCCCTCCTACCTCTTGTGTACTTCCCATCAGCTGGGACCTCAGGACCTCTCTGGTTTACACCCTGTGCTCTGGCCTTGGCTGTCCGACTTCACCCATTCCTGGATTCTGCTTTTCTCTTCATCGAGTCTCCCATAATCTTTCCTGGAAACACACCACAGGCCTAGCAGGGTTTGCTGTGGGAGCAGCTTCCTTGGCTGCCTTGAAATCTGCATTTTAATCTCTTTCTAGTGAGTCTTATGCCCAGGAAGATTCAAAAACATTGTTCTACATGCTAAGTTTTGGGGATCTGAGCTCCATTCCCCAAAGTCCTGGCTTTAGCTTGCTTTTTATTTCAAACTCTATCCTTGTGGGTGCTTCCCCATCACCTATCTGCAAAATAGTCCTAAATGCATCCAGGGAGTGGCCCACCCCTGCCCCTCTGCCATAAGCCCCCTCCCAGGCACCCCTGCTGGCCTGACCTGGAGAGTGCTACCCTGCCGGCCACCCCTTGGTGGTTTGGTGTTGCTGGAGAGGAACTTTTTAGTAATAAAAATTAAAAGAGATGTTGTCTGGAGTGTGCCTAAAGTCCTAATGAGAAGACAGAGACAGCATATAGCTGACATGGAGCTGTGGGGGAGGCGTCAGAGGTGGGCGTTGGCAGAGGGAAGAGGCAGTGGGTTGAGGAGATGGCTCAGAGCAGACAGGGCAGGCTGGCAAGTGTGCTTGGTGTGGAATGTGGTCCTTGTCCCAGAATCAGGGCTGGGCACCCAGGCAAGGCGGCACCTTAGGGCTCTGTCTGGCCAGAGTCCACCTATCCACACCTGCCCCCGCCCAGCCTCCTCCATGGCCTCAGGCTTTCTAGAAGGAAGCAGAGTTAACATTTCAGGTGCTGGAGGGGCTGTGGCCAGACTGAGACAGATAGGCTTCAGGGGTGGATGCTCAGAGGCATCCCCTCCCTGTTCTGTTTATTGAGTAAGGGGACCTACAGCTGAGGATACCCTTAGGTAGGCCAGGCAGAGACTCCAGTCCCTGACCAGTCATTCTTGTGCCTCTCCTTGGACATTACCCAGCTCAGAGCCCTGGGTCTGAGGGGAAGTTTCCTGGGAGCTTGGTCTCCTGGGAGGAGGCCCCATCGTGAGCCTGTCTCCTCATGGACCACAGAGCCTGCATGGTGGGCCTGGTGGGGAGCACCAATTCAAGGGGCCAGGAGGCAGCGTGTGTTGGGGCCTTCCCATTTGAGAACACAGACTCACACTATTTTGTTTGTTTCATGGATGGAGTGTCTGGAGACCCAGCATTTCAGAGCACAGGAAACAGACCTTTCCCTGAGTCAGGTGGAGCCCGGGACAGCGCTCCTGGGATGACAGGTGGAGAGCACAGAAGCCCACCCCAGCCCGCAGTGGCTGAGGAAACTGGGTTTTGCACAGGCACAGATCCAGAACGGATCTCTGGTGTGTGTGGGAGGAGGAGGTGAAGGAGTGGGGGGCTCTCTTTGGCTCACCTCTGCAGGAGGCTCAGCTGGCTCCTGGCTGGTATTACTGTGAAACAGGCAAGGAGCACTGCCATCAATTGCTGTGCTTGCTCAACCACCTTCTACTCTCTGGAAGGACAAGGCCCTTGGTGATCACACTCCGATGGGCATCAGACTCACACGGGAGCTCTGAGAAATCCCCAGGCCCGAGTCCCACCCACTCCAAGGGACCTGGGGCTCTGTGGCCCTTATGATCCTCCCAGGTGACTTGGACACACATCAAAGCCTGAGAACCACTGGCTGGATGACACGGAGTGTGTGGGGACAGGATGGTTCCCTGTGTGGATAGAATTGTTATCAGGCTAGCTGGAGGAGCCATGGACTCCAGTCTCTGTAAGGCCTGACCCAGAATTTTCCACCCCGGCTACCTGTTAAAATCAGCTGAGGAGTTCAAATAATAAAGACGCCTGACGCCTCCCCAGATATTCTGCTTTCACTGGTCTGTGGTGGGGCCAGGCCTCAGTACTGCTGAAGCTCTCTAGGTCTTTTTAATGCACCGTCCTGGATCTTGAAAACTCTCAACCCACATGCACACTCATTTTTATGTTGGTTTTAGACTGTCTTTGCTTACAGGGGATACTTGGAAAGGCTACTCCATACATTGCTAAGCCCACATTTTGAGACTGAGAACCAGAAATCTTGGGGATGGTGACCAAGCTCCACCCACGTGCATTGGGGGAAGGGTCTGTCATGGTTGGAATAGGATGTTTCTTACCTATTGGATTTTACTTTTAGGTCAATGCCATTGTGTATACACACACACACACACACACACACACACGCACGCCAGAGGGGGAGGCCGATTTGCATAAAGGAACTAACTTCTAGGGAGCCTTGTCAAAGGGCTGAGAACATGCACCTGCCTCAGGGGGAGGGTGGTGGGTGGGGTGGCTTGACTCATTTAGTTTTTGTCGCCCTCTTACTTGAGGGGTGACCGCCTCCCCAGGTCTGCGCCTAAAGGACCTGGGGAAGATGCAGTTGGGAGCCACGGTCACAGAGAGCTGCTGTTGTCAGAAACAATCCTCAGGCCTCTGCAACCTGTTATTGTGCATGTTCATTCCCAAGGGCTCAGCCCCTGAGGAGTTGTAGGAGAACAAAGGCAGCAGTGCTTGCCATGTGAGGCAAACGTGCTTCTAAACCACAGAGGATGGGCGCTCCGCGGGGGCCGCCTAGAGCTGCCAACTGCCCGGCCCCACTGGAGACTCGGAGCTCAGCACACGCGGCTGGCCTGCTCTGATCTGCCCCTGGGGCCACGCCCTCGGCATTTCCACTCAAGTGGACTCCCTTCCTTTACTGGCCTCAGAGTTGAGAGGAGAGTGCAAGGCTGACTGGAGAGCAGGAGGACAACATCCCAAGGTCACCTAGTGCCAGGGAGGGCTGTGCCACAGGGCAGGGTGAACACGGAGTCCTACATTGGCTGAGTCCGCAGAGGGGTGCCCATGGGCAAAGTTCTTCTCACATGGCCTTATCTTTTCACACACAGGTCCTGTGGGGACATTGCGATTTCCATAAATGACAGCTCAGGAGGATGGGAGAGTAGAGTTCGACTTTGAGCTTAAAATAATTAAAATAAACCAAACACACCAAATACACACAAAAAACGTGCACTTGCCCCAGACAGTCCCCATTTCTGAGATGTTGTTGGATGCTGTAGGCTGCCTGGCAGAATATGACATGGTGACAAGGGATGCTCTGGGGAAATCCAAGCGATTCCAGCTTTCCACCTGGACCCTGTCTCAGCATTCACTGCCCCCAGGACAGTGGCTGGAGTACAGGGGCAGCGGCCAGGGCACCTGACTTCCCTGGGCTCTGCTGCCTCCACATTTGCAGCCTCAGAGCAGAGAACTGCCTGCCTTCCACCCCACCCTGCCAGGAGGGCTGCAGCTGAGATAGCTGCTGAGCGTCACCATGTGCTCCCTTCCCAGGCCACCAATGGGGAGAGCTTTTTTTTTCCTTTTTCTTTTTTAAATGATACCATTTATTTTTCATTAAAGCAAGAAACCATGTCATTATAACAATCTGCTACTGAGAATGGTTCTCACAAAGGTATCATCCAGTAAATATTTTCTCCTGAAACAAGAATATGTATTGAATAAATATAGAATGAAGTTTAATTTATGTTAGATTTTTGTAAAGCTTATATCTCTTCAAATCTACAGGTGGCCGTGATATTACTATAGAATCTCAAATCATTAAGAAAAATTACAAACTCCATTTATGTAAGCAGATTTGAATGTAGTCCAACTTGTTTTGTTAAAGTCATATTTGATATAGAAGGAAGGCTAGTTTCAGGGTTCATCACCCACGTACTCTTTAAAGACAAATATTACTCAAATGTTCTCCACCAGGCAGACTTAAGAACACAAATGCAGTCTTCAATTTCAATATTCAATATCAATTATCTTAGTTTGTGAATTTAAATCAGTAATGGTTTAATTTAAGCATTCTCTTTTTGCCATGGTAGTATAAACGTGACCATTGTTGCTTCTGAACATTTCTTGGCCAGAGAATGAATCGCTTTGTTTTTCGACTTCCAGCTCTCCCAAGCCACTATATTCCAAATTAAAAGGGAAGGATTTTAAAAGAGGATTCTAAAGAAACTCTATGCTTTTTTTTTTTTTTAATTTGAGTAATTGCTAATAAGGTTAGAAGAGTCAATGGTTAGACCTGAGACCAAACTGGACTGAGGCTGATTTGAGCTCAATCTGGATATTTTAGGCTCACACACAGCATCCCCAGCCTTGTGAATGGTGAACTGCCCTTTCCCACAAATGCATCCTCAGAGGATAGCCTCAGGTAGAGGCTATAATCAGTTCACTCAGTTCACTCAGCAAATGTCCAGCACCTCCTTGGTGCCAGGCACACTGTGCTGGGTCCTGGGGCTGTGGCCTTGAAGGAGTGTACTGGTTCCCTGGCATCTTGGTGCCTGGAGAACCACGCAGGAGGTGGAGAGTGCAAACATGGAGGGGGTGAGTCATGGTAGGGCAGGTGAGGGTGTGAAGGAAGCAAGCAGTGTGCAGCCACAGAGGAGAGACAAGGACATGTTTAGACAGGGCCATCAAAAAGACCTCATTGAGGAGGTAGGCCTGGAACCAGTTACAACTATAAATCCTGAGTATGAAATCCCAGAGCTGAAAGTAGCCTCAGAAGTCACAGGGTATAACTATGCTGTGGTCACAGATGCAGAGATGTGCAGGATCAGAGCAGAACCTCCTGTGGGTAGAGGCAGAGCCGTGGCCAAGACCCAGGAGACTGGGCTCCCAGTGCCATCCTGCCTTTTTCAGGGGGACTCGCCCATGGGTTCTACAGTATAAGGTAGATTCTGAGACCTAAGGGCCTTTCCAGTTCCTAGATAGGAGAATTCAGAAACCAAGAGTGAGGGGGTGTTTGCCACACGTGGCTGTTTAGGCAGAAAAGTCAAATTCACCAGATCACGAATCCTGTCGTAGACTGAGTTTTCTGAATTGACAAATTACATTGACTCCGAGTCAGATGGATATCAAACCATCTTGACTTTCTACTGCATTGACTCAACCAAGAAATTAGCTCACCTCCTGAGAAGTGAGAAGAGGCCTGCCAGAGGTTTATAGAAACCTTCCAAGGGTGAGCTTGGCACTCCCTTCCTCACTAGAACCTTCCCTCTGAGGGGCGCATTCCTGGAGAGAAGCCCTTGTTTTTGGCTCTCAGCCTTAAGAGTAGGTGCTTTCCTCTGAGCCTGGAGTCTTATCTTCACCAATAAGGCCACTCATGGAGGTTTGGAGGTTGTGTGGATGAGGCCGGGAGAGGAGGATCTGGCTGGAGCAGCTGGGGCAGAGAGAGCTCCCACCATCCAGGAGCCCTGGCCCCAGCAATGGTAGAGTGAAGGGTGAGGGGCAGTGAAAGGACTATAGCCATCTTAGTTGAACTGCACCGAGGCTTCCTGCAGAACCGGGCTCCTCTTGCTAACCTTGGGCTCCTTTCCATGTGTTCAAGGCTCTCCCTGGAGTCACATCGTCCAGTTATGTGGCATTTGCAGGGCTGAGCTCAGATCTGGAGTCTGCAGAGTTCAGGGGGCCCTCACATGGGGTAGAGTTTAGACGTGGCATGGGGGACAGCTCACACACAAGGCACATTTGACCTGGAGAAGAGACCACCCAGAGGGGAGGAGGCTGGTTCAGTGCTGGGAGGACAGTCCTATGGAGCATCAGGAAATTCAGCAGATGAGTTTTACATCTGTTTTTTCCAACTACAGTTCAGTCCTGGAGCAGACACAGCCTTGTTTGCAGAGAGCCAACATTCTAATTGACGGTGCATGGTGGGAAACAGTGAATGGAGGGAAAGAGTGCCAATGTCAGAGAGCTACAGTGCAGTGAAGAAGAGAAGGCAAGAGAATGTGATGCAAAATCACAGGACTTGGCTTCCAGACCATTCTGCTTCCATGAGAACATTTTAGTTGAGAACCGGATGGCATGAAAGTAAGCCAGAAGACACCAGGCAGGGACAGACTGGTCCCCAGGTGCGAATGAGGTTGGAGCATTTGGGACTGCAAAGAATGTGGAGCGTGGTGAATGAGATGGCCCTTTGTATCAGATTCATGCATGAGTGGCTGGGGTCATGTGTGTGCTTCAGTAGAGGGTACAAAGGGCACACTAAGAAATCTGGGTTTCTTTCTGAGGGCCTGGGAAGCCACCAGAAAGCACTGAGCAGAGAGTGGTGGATTTATTTATGTGTTTATGAAATCATGCTGGGTGCTGGGTGGTGAATGCTTATAGGGGCAGAGGGCAAGGGTGGAATTGCAGAGACCACAGCTAAGAGCCAATTGCAGAGCCAGGCTCATTGTGATTCAACCTGGGAGGCATTGGGGATGAAGGAGATGAGGCCGGTGAAGGACGTATTTCTACCTATAATATGGATTAGGTAGATGGGTTTATATGTAATGTAGATTAGACTCAGAAATCAAACTGGAGCCAGTGGCGGACACCTGATGGAAGGTGTACTTCAATTTCTTCCATTGCATAGAAAAGCAATCCAGTGGAAAGAGGATGGGATCTGGTGCCTCTCAGACAGGATTCCACTTGCAAGCCGTGTGACATGGGGCAGCCCACCCGATCCTGGACCTCCACAAATCCCTCTGCGACGTGGAGAGAATCAGATTTCCTCACAGAGACTCCATGGAGGGCCCCGGAGCGCACTCTCCGGTTAGCCACTGATGCATTCACGAGGAAGAGGAAGAGTTAAATGCTTCTTTCGAGGAAGCAGTGGTGGCCAAGTGCTATGGGCACTGTGAGATCAGAGCTGACAGCCCAGAATGTGAATCGCAGTCCTCACCAGGGCCATCGCGTGTTGCAGGGAGCTCTTCCCAAGAGCTCACCTTTACTAAATTACAAAAAATACATAACAGGAGAGTTTCTTTGTGTTTTAAAAATCAATGACCAATTTTTGTTTTGTTTTGTTTTTAAAATACAGTGTTTTCAGAGATAAGAGTATTATATTGGAAAGCTGCTGTGACACAGAAAATTACATGAGCTTGTAGTTGATTAAAACAGTCAAGTTGACCTACATGTCATCTCAGTGCACAGCAAGGAAGCATCTTCAGCTTAGAAAATTGCTGGCATGAACACAAACAAATCTAGTTCTTTGAAACGAGAATTTTCAGATTTTGGATTTATGGTGAGAAATAGTTAAGTCCCAGGGCCGGGCACGGTGGCTCGTGCTTGTAATCCCAGCACTTTGGGATGCCAAGGCGGGTGGATCACCTGAGATCAGGAGTTCGAGACCAGCCTGGCCAACATGGTGAAACCCTGTCTGTACTAAAAATACAAACATTAGCTGGGCGTGGTGGCGAGCACCTGTAATCCCAGCTACTCGGGAGGCTGAGGCAGAAGAATTGACTGAACCCGGGAGGTGGAAGTTGCAGTGAGCTGAGATCATACCATTGTACTCCAGCCTGGGCAAGAAGAGCGAAACTCCTTCTCAAAAAAAAAAAAAAAGAAAAAAACTGCTGAGTCCTGAAGTACTGATAAAATGACCAACCCTGTTCACGTTCAAAACTTGACACTTTCAGTGTCAGGGTGACCAGGAATCGTGGCTGTAAAGGAAGCCTGAGACTTCTCTGGTTCTAGCATGAAAGAATTTTCCAAAACTATGTAGACGCTGGGGCCTTAGAAGTTTGACGTTAGTGTAAATGAATGTATTCTCAACAAGAATATAGACGAGTTTGCACTGAATTCAGAATACTTAACTCCAGACTTATAAGAGATTAAATAATTCTTTAAAATGGATTCTCAGGCACTTTATTTATGCTACTCATGAGAGCTACACTGGCAAGGGAGGTCACAGTTTCTGACGTGCCTTTTTTCTAAACTTCTGATTTGTACACATGCAGAACATATATTTAACTGTTGGGATGCCAATTTTCTATATTGGGAGATTTTTCTTTTTTTCTTTTTTTTTTTTTTTTGAGACGGAGTCTCGCTCTGTCACCCAGGCTGGAGTGCAGTGGCCGGATCTCAGCTCACTGCAAGCTCCGCCTCCCAGGTTTACACCATTCTCCTGCCTCAGCCTCCCGAGTAGCTGGGACTACAGGCGCCCGCCACCTCGTCCGGCTAGTTTTTTTGTATTTTTTAGTAGAGACGGAGTTTCACCGTGTTAGCCAGGATAGTCTCGATCTCCTGACCTCGTGATCCGCCCGTCTCGGCCTCCCAAAGTGCTGAGATTACAGGCTTGAGCCACTGTGCCCGGCCTGGGGGATTTTTCTTTATATTTTTTACCTTTCAATAAAGTAGATCTTTAGAAATCAGAATTCCTGAGGTTCTAGTACTGTCAAATTTGCGTTCTTGGGAATGCTGAGGTTTAACCTTGACTCCTTCAAATGAATGCTGGGTGAACTTGTCTAAACTCCTGTTCCTCTCATTCAGTTTCTCCCTCTGTGAAGCAGAGGCAATGGCACTCCCTCCTTTTAAAATCCTTAAGGTTTGGGAAAGGCTTTCAGAGTAGTCAAATAATGTAATACCCTTAGGTAAAATGTGCTCTCAAATTGTATTTCTAGCCATGGAAATGAAGATTAGTCTCTTCAGTTTTTTTCTTAGTCGGAATGGCCACTGGGAGAGTCTGCTAAAATAAAAGATTTTTTAAAAAAATAGTGCTGTTCAGGGGTGCTCTGATTCGATTACCTTTCTTCTAACTCAAGGGTGAGTTTCAGAGACTCTGGTTCACACAAGACGGGGCAAATTCCATCGTGTCCTGCTCAGAGGAGGCACCTCACACTCGTCTTGTCTTGTGAATAACTGTACAACTGGTCATGAGGAATGCTAGGGGGTGGCCTGTCATGGGAGCCCACCTTGCACATATTCAATGCCAATATCCGTCTGGAGCTTTGACAGGGCTGTGTTTACGTCTGCCTTTCACAGAAATTGGTATTCCTCTCATCTTTTATTCCAACAGTTACAGTTAAATTACACCTTGATGAACTCCCCGTGTGTATTCTCCCCAGTTCCCGGCCCACCTCCCTCCGCAACCCTCCCACAAACTGAAATGGAAGCCGGGCTGTGAAACATGAAACAGGCTGTTATAAAACTGTATTTTATAGTTGCAGCATGTAACAGTTGAAGGCGTGTTTACGTAGCTGAGGAGACAGAAACACCAGTCTTCCCACTCCAGAGTTTACCTAACTTCCTTCAGGACTAAGGGTAGAGCTGTAGATCATAATGCATCCCTTGGGGAGATAAAGAGGAAGAGGAAGAGTTAAATGCTGCTTTTGATGAAGTCTGCATGCTAAGAAATGAATGGCAAAAATGCGTCCGGTTTTTTTGTTTTGTTTTGTTTTGTTTCTTGAGATGGAGTCTTGCTCTGTTGCCAGGCTGGAGTGCAGTGGCGTGATCTCGTCTCACTGCAACCTGCGCCTCCCAGGTTCAAGTGATTCTCCTGCCTCAGCCTCCCAAGCAGCTGGGATTACAGGCACAGGTCACCACGCCTGGCTCCTGGCTAATGTTTGTATTTTTAGTAGAGATGAGGTTTTACCATGTTGGCCAGGATGTTCTCGATCTCCTAACCTTGTGATCTGCCCGCCTTGGCCTCCCAAAGTGCTGGGATTACAGGCGTGAGCCACTCTTGTTAAATGCCGTGAGCAGACATTTCCGAGTCATTGCCACGCTGTGGTTCTTCCATTTTAGGAACTCAGCAGCAAGAAGGCCTCTGTGACTGAGGCCTCGATGGAGGGAGCATGAGATGTCCTCGGTGACTTCACCGTCCTCTCTTTTTGACTCCTTTGCTTCAGGCCACCTCCTGCTATCACCCCTTTGGTTCCAGCCCTGCCGGCTGCTGAAGTGCTCTGGTTTGGAGATTTGTGTTTGGGTGGGTGAAGGTCTTCTGCTTCGTGTCTGCCTGTTTTCTGGTTTCGCCTTCCTGCCTCTCCCTTTCTCCCCTTCCTCTATTCCCTTCCTCTCCTTCACCATTTCTCTTTCTCCTTCACCAGTCGGTGAGTGCCAGTCATGTGCTAGGCCCCACTTAGATCCAGAGGGTCTTAAGATAACCCCCCTCCTTCCAGGAGAACCTCGCATCATGACATTCCTTAGAGTGAGGCTAACTCAGCTTGGACTATGCAGAAGTTAGGACACATGGAGAAATCCGGCTGTGGTGGTTTCACCCATCTGCATTTTGGTAGGCTCCACCTTTCAGGTATAGGGCTGGGTGGTGAAGGGGCCCAGTGAAGTCCGGGGCCTCGTGTTCCTTAAAGTTGCAAATGCACACCTGCAACATTTAGTGGCATTTCTGATAACTCACTGTGTAAGGCTGTTTTGTGCTTGCGGCAGAATTTCTCCTCTGGTTTCCTACATAGGAATATCATCCATTGCCTGGTGCAGGAGCAGGAACGGAGAGACGAGAGGCCAGGGTGGGTCTGAGGCTGTTCTCCAGTCACTTCAGGCTTGGCTCACAGCCCGACTTCCTGCCCCGCAGCCTCCTGCCCCTGTCGCCAGAACGGCTGAGCCTGCTGATGACAAAGCCACAGCTCATAGGCTGACAATTTTGTCTGGATTTCTATCAAGGCCGGGGGTGCAGTCAATAGCACATGCAGGAAATTTTAAAAGATCAAGAGCAGCTAACAACAAAATCCACTCTGGGATGTTTTTAACCAAACAATCAAGGATTCAGTGCTTTCCGGGGGTGAGGACCAAAACGGAGCAGGACCGGCAGCCAGCATCACCTCTTCCATCTTCCGTCTGTCCTGAACCACCCTATAAATAGCGCCTGGACCTCACACCATCCGTGCTTTTGTTATTTACCCTCTTTGGTCTTTTGAAAAACATCTTTCTTGGGGCTGAGAGTCTCCCATCATTTGTGCTTATAGAGTCCTTTCTTCTGAAATGGTGAACATGCCTATCCTCATTTCTGGGAAGTCAGTGACAGGACTTCTGTGAGGGGAAAGTGGCTTCAGCTGGGTTACAGAGGCAGGTGGTGGAAGAGTGAGGTGAGAGTGCCACCGCTTTCGGGGACAGAGCATGTGCTGGTTCAGTGGCTCTCTGACTCTTCCTAAGAAAGAACAGTGCCCTCCTTGCCCTTCTCTATGCAAAGCCCTCACCAGGCTTCCCTCTGAACCACACTTTTCTTATGAGGCCCTCTGGGAAGCTGAACCAGACCCACAGTGCCTCTAGCTCCTCCTTCAAGTTACACTCCCAGGTGCCTGCCTCTGGCACATCTCAGGAGGGGAGGGGCCGAGCCTCTGCTCCATTTTGAATGCCTGCAGACCTAGGGCAGCTGACCTGCAGCCCCAGCAGACATCAGTCTGCGGCTTTCGAGGCCAGCTTTCCCTTTCTCGGCTTCCCCGTGGGCTTTGGCCAGTCTTGTCATTTTGCCATGCTTCAGTTAATTCATCTGAATTGCGGTAAGATATTGCACAGAGAATTGTGAGTGGTGACAAAGGGACCCAGAGAAGTCATCTCCCAAAACTGGAAGTTCCATGGATGTGGGATAACCATGCTGTGTCCATCTTTCTCGTAGGAGCAACTGAGTGAAAAGCCATGGCTGAGTGAGATCACCACTAAGTGGGATTTGTCCACCACTGGTACTGGCTTTAGAACACTGATCACAACCAGGGGAGGGTGGCCAGTCTGGGAGGCTCCATGGGCATAAACCAAATGTGAGTTGGATGGATCACCTGAAGCAGAGTATCCAGTCTCACTCCTGCCCCACAGCCAACTGGACACCCTCAGAGCCCCAGGCACCCCTAGCAGATGGCGAGCGTGTCCAGCTGCACAGGCTGCAGCCTGGTGACGCGGGTATCTGTGATCTGGTCTCCTGTTCTGAGCTGATCCCCACGCTCAGACCTCCGCCCCATGGCTGTGCATTCTGCTCACTGAGGTCTCTTCCCCAATGGTCGCAAGGAAAACACGAAAGGCAAGGATGGTGAGCATGATGAACATTTCCTGTGGGAGACAGAGTTGCAGGCATTCTCAGAAAAGGAGGGCACTTTAGAAAGGGCTGGAGATGAAAGTGCAGCACAGTGGGAAGGAAAGCCAGTCTCCACGGAGACACGGGAGGGAAGTCAGCATGGAGGGGAGAAGGGAACAGGCCCACTCCCAACACCACAGGCTGCCAAGAGCCCAGACACAGAGCAGAATAAGGAAACACTCGTGTGGGTGTCGGGGTTTGTCCTCATTTGCTTCATGCTGCTGCTCCCCAGCTTAATTGCTTCATAAATCTTGAACAATTTATGAACCTCCCTGAGCCCCAGTTTTGTCATCCGTAAGATGGCTGTTAAATTACATACCTCTCCAGCAATAAGCAGATTTAATGAGAAAAAACATATAAAGAATAACAACAAATATCATAAAACACCTTGGAGTATTTTTAAGGAAAACCAGTGTGATTGCAACCAAGAAAATTACAAAACTTTATTGGCATATAAAATGTACACAAAAAATAACATACACATTTGAACAATATCATATCCCTGAATAAGAAAATGACTGTTGTGAAAATATCAATTGTTCCTAGATTAATGCACACACTTAGTGTAGGTCATTTCAATATCCTCCTGGCTATTTTAGAAATAGAACAAATTCTGAAGTAACTGTGAAAATAATAATATGAGTGTTCAACATACATCTTTGAATAAAAAGATTGGTTTTTATAATTATTAATGTTATCAGGATATGATGCTCAAAACAATTTGGTCATTGTTCATGAATAGACAAATCAACAAAACAGAATAAATAATTCAAAGACCTTGGCTTATGAATGAATAAGCTATATGGTTCATAAAGCAACACAAATACTCATAAATAAAAGTATTTTCCACAAATCACATGATAATAACCTGCTTGCAGTTGGGGAGAAAGAGTAATTTAGTCCTAAACAAAAAGCAAATTTCAGATTAATTTAAAAGTTAAAATACAGAGCAACCAAAGGCAGACAAAAGAAAAAAATTTCATCAAGTGTTTTGAGGATGGGTCTGCCCTTCATTCTGTGGCTCAGAAACTCAGTTTTTTTTTAACCATCTCAGGGTTGAGTGAACCCCTGTACACTGATTTGAGCTGTCCAAATTCATAAAACCAAAGCATAAAATATAGTGCCTAATTAACTGACAGGGAGACATGGATCTTCCTGGGGGTCCTCTTGCCACGCCCACAGGGTACTATGGTGAGTGTGGCATCAGAGCAGGGAAAGGCTGCACCTGGGGACGTGTGGGACCCGCAGGCTGCTGCACCCATCTGTCAAGCCTGAATTGCTGCACACACTCAGATCCAGCCAATGGCACTGCATTCCTTTATTTTTCCAGATGCCACAAAACCTGCTTGAGCACACTGCCCCAGTGTTGGTGGGCAGGCAGACGTCTTCACTGCAAGGTCAGCTCGCCTTTAGGATCATGTGTGAAGTCCAGAGAGTGGTTGGTGAGCCTCCCTCTCTCCAGGAGGAGGGCTCTGGTCCTTCAGTTCACAGGTGTTATAGCCGCAGGGCAGTGCTGGGCCCCAGCAGGCAAGGGGAGGCTTTGGGGTGACCGTTCCCCTGATGTGGTGGTCAGAGTCCCCCCAGCGGCTCCTGGGGTGCAGAGCCATGCTTATCTCTGCAGCTCCCTTCTCAGCCGTACCTCCAGAGGCCCTGTCCCACTGGAGCACATGTGTCCAGGCAGGCTTGGCACCCAGCCTCCTGGGGCAGTAACCATCACCCCTCTCTCAGACGCAACTTGTCCTCTTCCAACTCTTTTGTTCAAAATAGGGTGCATCCATCTGGTCCCTCTGGAAGACAGAGGCCTGCCCATTGCCAAGTCATCCATAGGAGAGGACTGTGTAATTTGCTTTCTGAAATAAGACAGTTTTGAGAGTGAGATGGGGAGGGAGTTGTTACTGATGACACTGATGAGAAAACAGGAGTAAACCAGGGCTACCCAGCATCCCCCCAACACTCTAACTGGTATGACCACTTTTTCTGGGCTCCTCGGGTCAGCCCACCCTCTTCTGATGGTCACATTCTTCAGCTACTTTGGTGCCTTCAACACTGTTTCACTTTTGGCTGCCTCTAACCCTTCAGGGTAACGTCTCAGATTGCTATACTCCCTGATTATGGGTCGGCTGTTACAGCAGAACTCTCGAAGGAAATCTTATTTCCAAGTTCCTGAGGGCATCTTAGGATGGTTGTCCACTCACTTCCTTTCCCCTGCCCCTTACTCCCCTACCCGTTGGGGAAATTTATCTTAACAAAACAATCTGAAATTGTACTATTATTTAAAATAATGCAGAAATAAAGCCCCAAGAGCCATGCAAATGTTCAACAGTAAGGAACTGTCCAAGTCAAGCTGACACTGTGGCGATGATTGGTTCATGTTCAGGAAGGTGATGATTTTGGAGAATTTGGCAACATGGAAATTGTATACGCTGTAATGGTTAACGAAAAATTAGAAAGGAGGCTATAGAGTTGAGTTGTAACACTTTGACCATAATTATATAAAACTAATAATAAACACATTAAGATGTTGGTGTGAAAACAATTGCCAGCATGGTAACAATAACTTTGCTTCAATTATGGGATTAGGGCTGATTTTTTTTTCTCTCTCTTTTACTATTCTCCAATTTTTCTGGAATGTGGTTCACATAATGGAAACAATGCTCTCTCCCTCCCCTTCTGCAGGAATTAAATGAGGTAATGATTATAAAGTGCTTTTTCCTTTGTTTCTCCCCTCTCCATAACCCCATTGTGTCCTGACGACCTTGTCCTGAAAAAGAGGGAGAATGGGGCTTGGTTGGATTCTCTTGTTCCCAAGGCAAGGCTTTTTCTAGTTTTCTTCCTTGTCCTCAAACTGTGTCAACCTTGGGCCACAAATGAAATGACCTCGACAACCCCAGTGGACTTATCTCAGGGATCTCTTGCACCTGCAAAGTGAAGGCCTCTGTATCTCTTCCACAAAATCTTCAACCCTGTCAAAAACAGCTTTGTTACGTGAAGTTTTATTGGAAAAGGAAGTGTCCCAAGAATTTCCTATAGCCGAGCCTGTTACAAAAGTTCACTCTGCCTCTCTGACACTCGCTCAGGTTTCTAGCTGCCTTGGTGGTCCCCGCTCTCTCTCTCTGCGTGTTGAGCTGATTCCCCGCTCAGGTCTGAAATGATTCTGGATTTTGCCTCATCTTGACCTGTGTTTTCCACTTTTTCAATTTTACGTTCTTTTTTCTAGACCACTTGTGAAGAGGAAAGTTATTCCTCTTAAAGGTGAAACATCTTTCCACCCTAACTAATGAAGGCATCCCGGTACGACCTCTCCCAGGAGAGTCCTGGAGAAATGAATGGCCCCCGACAGTGCTGGGCATGGGTCTGAGCTGGGGAGGGGCCAGCATTCTGTTTTCGAGGGAATCCTGAACACGGCTCTCATATTTTCTTCCACGAGCCAACTCAACCGAGAACATTGCCCTTAAAAACATTTCCTGTGTCTTAGGTAAACCCTGCATTCAGTATTCTAGAGACTTGGAAATACATCACCGATATTTATTTCAGCATCATTTATAATATTGGACTATTGGACATGTTCTGATGTCCATTAAGAGGAATCTCTTTAATAAAGTATGGTCCATCTAACAAGGCCCAGAGCAGTGTGTGCAGTAAGGTCTCATTTGTATTAAAATATATTTATATACGTATATAACTAGATGGGCATAGAATATTTTTGCAAAGATAGAGAAGAAAACAGTAACGTTCTCCTCTGAGGAAGACAACCAGAGGGACTGAAAGGCAGAGGGTAGAAGACCAATTATTTTATTTTATTTTGTATTTCTTTGGTTCCTTTGAATTTTGTATCAATTTATATATATATGTATATTTACTAGAAAAAAATGGAAACATATAACTAGTGGGCATGCTAAGAGACCTTTCCATTTGGGTGAATTACCTCTTAGGATTACAATTTTCTCATTTTCATCTATCTGCATTAAAAAGGGAAATAATTTCCATGCCTGTATCTTTGGCAAGCCCTCTCACCCTACTTTATAAAATTGCTTCAGGCTGCTGCAAACATATTCAAGGTTTGCTTTCTTTATTTTTCAGCTCCTCACTCTCTTGGGAGCCACTTCAAAAATTTTCTGGCCAAGAATTCACCCCACCCCTCCTGGTCCCACCTGCAAGGGGTGGCAAGAAATCTAAAACATAAATACTGGAAAACTGATTTTTGATAAGAACGTAAGACATAATATTTATATAAACTTTAGCTCTTGCAAGAGGTGTGTCGAGTATGCTGGATGTTGAGCGATAAGGAGGGTGCAGCTTTCAGCAGCCGAGTTAAGGTGATCTAAAATTGCTCACATGCAGATGGAGGAATTAATAAGCGGAGGGTGTAAGTTATGAGTTGCTCCTCCACAATCAGATGCAAGAAGCATCACATTTCTTTAGTTTTCCAAATCAAATTACACCTGGCTCCGCGCATCTGCTCCCTAGGGTTAAGAAGAAACACGATGCTGGCTGTTCTCATCTAATTGAAGTCCTTCCTCTTCAATTAGATCATGCAGGGATCTTGGAGCCCAAGAGCCCTGGAAATGGGCAGGAGCTGCTCCTCAGCCTGTGATCAGCATCACAGCTACTGCTGTGTCCTCTTGGCTTCATGATTCTGTCATCTTTAGGGCTCTGCGGCTCAGGGGCCACAGAAATGCCACTCTTACCACATTGTTCTTGGCCAGAAGGAAGGTTTCCCCTTTGGCTCAGAAGCAGAAGAGGGTAATTTCCAGCTTCCATGCAGCTGTAAAGGACTGGCTCCCCACTCTCCAAAGCCCTAACTACCCCCAGACCTTGGTTTGGATGGGGACAGGTTCCCAGGGCTCACCTGCTCTTTCCTGCCTGCCCGGGGCATCTTCCCAGTCTTGAAAACACCATTCTCCCTCTTCTGCTTGTTCACAAACACAGAGACTTCTCTGGATGGCTTAGCTTTCCAGAGCAAAAGCTTGCGTGTTCAGGGCCGTGGTCCAACTCCCAAGATTTGGGAATTGGGTGTTCAGTGTCTCAGGAAAACAGTGCTCGCTTCTCTGAGCAGCACGTTGAAGCTTTCCCTGGTGAGCCGAGGGCAGCAGCACTGACTGCATAAATGGCTATGCTGTGTTCTCCCTGACCTGACTCCGTACACTCACCTCTCTAAACATAAAGACAGTGACTTCAGTTCTCTTCTCTCACCAGAAGCTCTCACCAGGAGAGGGAAAAATGGGCAGTCTCCAGCCTACATAGTTTCCTTCATCTCCCTCTGCTGGGTCTCCAAGCTCAGCCATTCTGAACCTCGTGGGGACCGTGGCTCCTGAGCTTCCACACTTGCAGGCCAGCCTGCAAACAGCAGGTTTGATGCCTCGCCCTTGGGGCAGCAGCTGCCCTTAACTGGGCTGATTCTTTCTGCCCCAGAGAACGTAGATGCAGGAGGACACTTTGGAAGCTTTCATTCAGCACTTTGTAATATATGATTCCACCCGAGGTTCGCAGAGTCTGTAGAAAAGTGATTCTCAAACGTCGATTGTGTTAAAAGATCCTCTACCTGGGCTCCTTCAAAAACACACTGCCTGAGAGACTGAGACCGTTGGCTGCCTGAAAGAAATTGACTGGACTCACAGTGAATTCTAACATAGCTGGTCCCTTGAGTTGTCATTGAGAAATAATCCTTCCAAAATGACAAGTCCACCTGAGATTTACTGTGTCACCTGAAATCCGCACTCACTTTTCCAGTGGTGTATTGACTACCAAACAGGGGAAAGAAGGGCCTTGCTCTGCACTAATTAGCTCCAATACCCTAGGCTGTCACCAGGTGATGAGGTGCCTGTTTGCTGCTGTCTACCTTGCTACCTGTGGCATCACCAGCAACTCCTCAGGAGGTTCTGAGTCTACAGTTCCTTGCAGAGAGGATGGGTGGAGACACTAAATGCTTGGTTGATGGCTGGGAGTGTGGGCTGAGGGCAGGTGGATGCATAGATAAAGGAATAACTAAGTTTAACTGAAGATTAGAAAAACAAAAGGACAATAGAATTCTGAAGTATTCTGAAGAAAACCTTAAAGATCTTGGCCTACGTAGTTGTGATTTGCTTACAAATTTTAAATTTTTTTAGATGACAAAGAGTGATACATATTCGAAGTATCAATTTATGTGATAGAGATGTATACATAAAAAATCATGTCCACCTGTCCATACTACTCAAAGCAATATACAGATTCGATGCAATCCTATAAAAATTGTAGTGACATTTTTCATAGAAATCAAAAAAATTCTTAAATTTTTATGCAATGACAAAAGACCTTGAATAACCAAAACTATCTTGAGAAAGAAAAACAAAGTTGGAAGCATTACACTTCTGGGTTGCAAATTATGTTACAAAGCAGTAATAATCAAACAGTATGGTATAAAAACACTCATACTGTATATACCAATGGAACAGAACAAAGAGTCCAGAAATAAGCCCAAGTATACAGGGTCAACTAATCTTTGACAAGGCCACCCAGAAGACAAGATGGGGAAAGATAATATCTTCAATAAATGGTGTTGGGAAAATTGGATGTCCACATGCAAAAGAATGAAACTGGATCTTTATCTTACACCCTTCACAAAAATCAACTCAAAATTGATTAAAGACCTAAATGTCAGGTGTGAAACCATAAAATTCCTGGAAGAAAATACAGAGAAAAGCTCCTTGATATTGTCTTTGGCAATGATCTTTTTTTTTTTTTTTTTTTTTTTAATGTGACTCCAAAAAGCACAGGCAACAAAAGCAAAAACAAACAAGTAAAGACTACATCAAACTAAAAGTCTTCTGCATAGCAAAGGAAACAATTAACAAACTGAAAAGGCAACCAACGGAGTGGGAGAAAATATTTGTGAGCCACATATCAGATAAAGACTAAAATCGCTATGGAGCTCATACAACTGAATAGCAAAAAAACAAAAACAAAAACAAAACAAAACAAAGAAAAACAAAAACCAAAAAACAAATAACCTAATTAAAAAAATTGGCAAATAGCCTGAAAAGATACTCCTCCAAAGAAGACAAAAAAAAAAAAAAAAAAAAAAAGGCCAAAGGGTATATGAAAAGGTCCTCAACATCACCAATCATTGGGGAAATGCAAATTAAAACCACAATGAAGTATCATCCTACACCTGTTAGGATGGCTATTGTAAAAATGACAAGAGAATAACCAGTGTTGATGTGAATAACCAGTAAGAATAACCAGTGTTGATGAAGGCACAGAGAAAAGGGAATCCTTGTACCTTGTTAGTGGAATGTAGATTTGTGCAGTCATTATAGAAAACAGTACGGAGGTTCCTAAAAAAAAAAAAAAAAAGGAACTTCCATATGAACCAGCAATCCCTCTTTTGGGTATATACTCAAATAAAATCACCACGTTGTAAAGATACACTACGTTGTAAAGATACACGTTGTAAAGATACATGAACACTATCATGTTCATTGCACCATTACTCACAATAGTCAAGATATGGAAACAAGCCGTGTCCATCAATGGATAACTGGATAAAGAAAATGTGCTAGATATACACAATGGAACGTTATTCAGCCTTTAAAAAGAGGAAAATCTTGCCATGTATGATAACATGGGTGAAACTAGGGGACATAAGCCAGACAGAGAAAGAAAAATATGGCATGATCTCATTTAGATATGGAGTCTAAAAAAGAAAAGCCATGAATATGTAGAAACAGAGTAGAAGGGTGGTTACCAGAGGTGGAAGCAGGCGTGGGGGAAGTGGGGAGATATAGGTCAAAGGGTATAAACTTGCTGTTATGTGGAATGATAAGTCTAGAGACCTAATGTACAGCAAGTGGACTAGAGTTAAATCTGTTGTGTCGTATATTGAAAATTTGCTGGAGTAGATTTTAGATGCTCTTGTCACATACATACACACAAAAGAAAATGTAACTATGTGAGATGATTGGTGGATATGTTAACCTACGTGGCTGTAGTAACCATTTCACTATAAATACGTAATATCAAAGCATCATGCTGTATTCCTTAAATACATACAATTTAAAAAATAAGGAAAAAACATAATGCCCACATCCCCAAACTCACAGAACAGAGCTAACTGTTGGTATGTATCCCTCCACATTTTTCTTAGCGGTCATAAGACTTATATGAGCAAATGCAAAGGATGTTTTCTTTCCTTAAAAAAACCCCACCAAAACAAAATTAAGGACTTACTATTTCATTTGTTTTGCAGATTTGCCTCTGTACCCTCAAATAAATCCTGGACATCTCTGTAGGTCAATTCAAATAGATCTAGTATATTCTTTTAAAATTATTTCATAATACTTCATGATATGAGTATTCTGTAACTTAGTCTTCCTGAGCCTCTTCCCTTCCTTCTTTCTCTTTTCCTTCTTCCTCTTCCTCTACTTCTTCTTTTTTTTCCCCTTTTCTCTCCTTTTCCTTCCTTTCTCTTCTCCTCCTCTTTCTTCTGGTCTATACAAATAACCGTGTAAAAAAATCCCTGCATCATTTGAGCACCACTGCTAGTCCAAATGGTGACAGTTAGAAAAAGGCATCTCTCAAGACATTTTACCGCCAGAAAACTCTTATAAAATATATACAGATCCGTGATGACTAACGGGAAAATGATGCACCTTAGAGTTCACGGTTGCAAAATTTTATGCAGCAGTCCTCGCATACTAAAACCATTATTTATGTAAGATCAGATTCCCGGTCAATGTAGATACATACTTTAACTTTTAGTGGCTTCTGCCAAATCATATTCCAAAAAAGTTGTAATACTACAGTGTATGCAATACACTGCCCACACCCTCAATAACATGAATTTCTATCTGAAGATAAAAACTTTCAAAAACAGCTTTATTGTTTATTGTGTAATGAAATAAGCTCATTGCTAAAAATCCCCAGAGTCCTGATAGCCTAAGATGGCCATTGTTAACTCTCAGATTAGCATTTTTTCAGCTATTTCTTTATGCCTCTTGAAATAGATGTCAATACTTTTTCCTGACTGGCATTGGACTAAAACAACTGTTCTTCGATCTACTCTTCTTTTTTTTTTTTTTTTTTTTTTTTTGAGACGGAGTCTCGCTCGGTCGCCCAGGCTGGAGTGCAGTGGCCGGATCTCAGCTCACTGCAAGCTCTGCTTCTCAGGTTCACGCCATTCTCCTGCCTCAGCCTCCCGAATAACTGGGACTACAGGCGCCCGCCACCTCGCCCAGCTAGTTTTTTGTATTTTTTAGTAGAAACGGGGTTTCACCGTGTTAGCCAAGATGGTCTTGATCTCCTGACCTCGTGATCCACCCATCTCGGCCTCCCAAAGTGCTGGGATTACAGGCTTGAGCCACCGCGCCCAGCCCAATCTACTCTTTAAGCTTAACGCTATTGGGAGCCCCTTTGTGGGCCAACAAATGGAGACGTGCACCATCGTTTTCTGGGGAACATGCATTGTTTTCCACTCTCACATTCTGGGTGTAGATGCACCATTACTTAGCCTCACTTTGGGGGGTTTATGCATTTGGACCCATTTTCACTTTCTTGGATTCTTGAAATATGTTGTGATGTGTGATCTGATTCCAGATATCATTAATTTGTGTATTCTCTTTTTTTTCCTGATCAATCTGAATAGGGGTTTATAAATTTAATTGGCCTTCCGTAAGATCCCACTTTTGACTTTATTAATTTCCTATATTGTTTTTCTTTTTTCTGTTTTATTGACATCCACTCTGATCTTTATTATTATTCCTTGTCTTCTGCTTATTCGGAGTTTCTTTAAAAATAACACCAAAAATATTGTCTTTAATATTTTTTCTAATTTATTTTTAAACATTGACAAAAATTGCATATAGTTACTGTATACAACATGTATTTTGAAATATTTTTACTAGTTTCTTAAAGTTGAAGCTGAGGTTATTGATTTGAGACCTTTCTTTTCTAATACAGGCATTTAGTGCTATAAAATCATACTTTAGCTGCATATCACAAATTTTAATAGGTTGCATTTTCATTTATAACTACTTCAAAATACTTTCTAATTTCTGTTTTAATTCCTTATTTGATCCCTGAGTTATTTAAAAGTGTGTTACTTATTTTTTTCTACATAATTGGGGATTTTTAAAGATACCTTTATTTTACTGATTTCTAAAGTAGCTCCATGTGGTCAGAGAACATGCTTTGTATGACTTGTATGGTTTTACATTCACTGAGACTTTATGGCTAAGAGTATGCCTTGGCAAATGTTCTGGGTACACCTAAAAAGGATGTGCATGCTTGTCAGGTAGAGTGTTCTATCAGTGTCAACCAGGTTAAAGCTGATAGATAATTTCATTCAAATCTGTATTCTTACTGATTTTCTTTCTACTCGTTCTATTAGTTATTGAGATAGGGATTTGCAAATCTTAGATTCTAACTGTGACATTTTCTATTTCTCTTTACAGTTCTATTAGCAGTTTTTGCTTCATGTATCTTGAAGCTATGTTATTAGTTGGTGGTTCATCCACATTTGGATGACTTACCTATCTTAGAATGTATTTCTCTTGCCATAGACACATGACAGCTGTGAATAATAGAGCTCTTGAGTCCTACTTTCCTCAAATCTCGATTGTTTCATTGCATTCCAGTAAGAAGAAAATGCTGAGGAGAGTATGACAGTCAGCTAATAGTTTTCCTTTTAGGATACTGGCTTTTACTTTCTCAAAGTATCTGTGGTTCTTTGTTGGACAAGTCTTAGTGTATTTCATCCTATATTCTTTTTATCAGGGTATAATAAACCTTTGAATTATGTTTATTTTTTCTTTCACTGTAGAAAAAAATCCTAGTTCAATTTTATGTATTACAATTTTTTCTAGTCTCTTCTTTAGGTATATAATTATTTTTATGTTAAATTTCCAGTTTTCTGTTTGTCTCTGTTATTTTCACCTTTGTCACTTTTATTTCTTTATTTATGTTCCTTTGTCTTTCTTGTCATTAGTTTCTTCTTTGTTTTCCTGGAGTAATTCTCCTACAGTGTTCACTTCAGGTACCTTTTGCATCCTGCATGCTTTTCTGCCCTCCTTTCTACTTCTGCCTCTCCGCCTCTCCTACTCATCCTCTATTTCCTTCTCTTCTCTCTACTTTTCTTCCTTCTTTAGTTCAAATTTCACTTCATATTGAATGATGTGATTTTAAATACACTTTTGACCCTTGAACAAACTAGATTTGAACTACAGGGGTCTACTTATATGTGGATTTATTTTTCAACCAAAGGCAGATCTTAAAATATAATATTCGCAGAATGTGAAACTTGATTTCATGGAAGGCCGACTTTTCCTAGAAACAGGTTCTGCAGGGCTGATGGTGGAGACCTGAGTATGTGTTGATTTTTGTATACATGGCGGGTCCTGGAACCAATTCTCCCCCACTGTGTACACCGAGGAATGACTGTATTCACCTTTGAATAGGGTCAGTTCTGTCTGAATTCGATAACCAAAATAATGTGAGTAGAATTTTCTTGATTCCCCACCTTTTTTACCTAACCATCACTTTGAGCGTCTCCTTAGGATATAAGTTAAATGAATGTGTTAGACCTTGTGTTTGGGCATACAGCATGCTGAGCAAGGGAGGGAACCTAGAGCTTTGATTCTACTTCAGGTGAGAACCAGGGAGGCAACCACAAAGATGCTAGCTAAGTGTTTGCTGAATGAGTGGGCGAACCACTGAATGCCTTCCTGACCTGTCTCACAGAGAAGTGCAAGGTTAAGTGAGAAGACTAAAGCCACTTCAAGACATGGAATCAACCCTGGTGCCCATCAAGGGTGGATTGGATGAAGAAAATGTGGTACACATACACCATGGAATACTACAGCCATAAAATAGAAAGAGATCATGTTTTCTGCAGCAACCTGGGTACAGCCAGACGCTATTATCCTAAGTGAATTAATGCAGAAGCAGAAAACCAAATACCAACCAAGAACCAAATGCATTTCTCACTCATAAGTGGGAGCTAAACATTGGCTACACATGGACATAAAGATGGGAACAATAAACACTGGGAATTCCAAAAGCAGGGAGGGTTGAAAAACTACCTATCGGGTACTATGTTCACTTGGGCGGCAGGTTCATTAGAAGCCTAAATCTCAGCATCATGCAATATACCCATGTAACGAAACTGCACAAGTACTTCCCAATCTAACATAAAATTAAAAATCCAAATTAACAACAATAAAAAAGCCACTTTGAGCATTACCAACTACTATACACACACTGAGCTGAGGTTCTTAGAGTCAGTGAAGGTGGTCACTGCAGGGCAGTGCTTTCTGGTAAAACATCCCACTTTCTCTGAGACACCACACTTTTTATCCAAAAGAAATTGTGCCATGTGCACTTGGGCTCTGTTGCATGGCTGCAGAACAATGACAGTTATTACAAATTAGAAGTCTGTGGTCATGACCAAATTCCTGGGATGGGTGACTCCATGGCCCAGACAGACAATGTCTGCCCTTCAGAGTGCAGACTGGGGAGGGAAGTCCCCAGGCAGTGCTGCCACTGATGCAGTACATCTGTGCTGGGCACTCAGTAAAAAGCTCTCCTTTCCCAAACATTTTCTACGCTGCTGTGTGGGAGTAGATCCCACGAGATACATTAAACTGTGCTCTGCTGAGAGGCCCATGTCTCCCAGCAGCTTCCAGAGATGGGCAGTGTGTGATTTGGGGAGGTCACCGGGTCTGCTATCACTCTTGTTCCCTCTGCACTGTGACATTTTATGGAGAATTCACACTCAGGCATGTCAGAGCTAAATGGCGACAGGCTGATCTGGTGTCACTGAGAATGCTCTGGATTCTTTACTGCTGCAGACTTGCACATGTGAGAGACAGCTCAGACTCCCAGGCTCCCAGCTTGGCCCTTTTCTGTGCTGGACTGCAGACAGCAACCCCTTCCTTTCAGCCGCTCTTGTTGGAGCAAAGTCTTTGCCTTCATTCTGTTTTCTTATAACTGTTCTCAGAGCTTGGTTGAACCTCTAGTGTTAACACTCATTTGCTACTTGATCTGGCCCACAATCCTGTGTTTCTGAAGACTAAATACATCAACAGAAAAGGGACCCACACACTATTTGCATGTAATAGATGTGAAATTTGCACCACTGAAGTTGGGCTTGAACTGGCTAAGCAACCTTCAATAAAAACTTAAGACTTCTGGGATGTGCAGAATATAGAAAGTGGGTCATTATCTAGCTCACAACTCCTGCAGGGTGTGAGTGGTGCTCAGTCACTCCACTCCAGGCCATGGCTGATTGATTCTAGGGAAAGGAGCCTGAGCCAAGCTCAGCCAATCACATTCTCACTCTCAGGACTATGAAAACCTGAGATTGAAGCGCAGTCATCTTAGAGCGGAGCCCCAGACCTAAGGCCCCCTGGCCTCTCTACAGTTGACGTTCTCAGCCTCTCCTCCAAGGTCCTCTCATTTCTGCTATAGTCCTTCACTCTTGCCCCTTAACATCTAGGCCTCTAGACTCAAGAGCCTGAAGACTGTTGTAACCATGCCCTTGCTGCTGGCCACCGTTGTTGGACACGTCCTCATATCTTGTCTATGACACAGCTCAGCCAACATGCCCAGAATCCAGGCCTCTAAACTCATTGTCTGAAGATACTCAGACTCTACTTTCACCCTTTCCGTAGGCCACAAAACTGGCTACGGAAACAAAATGAAGATGAAGATATATGGGATATCTGCATTTTTGAAGTCCAACAAATTTGACCATAGAAATCTCTGATCTGGTGGGCTCAAAAATATGTCTAAAGATTTTAGGATTATTATGCAGACCCAAGATGCATGCACTCAGTTGATCAATTTAATAATGATTATAATTTCAAGTTAATGCTTGGTTTTATGATGGGAAGTAAACAAAATATAGAAATTGATTCACTCTCAAGGAATTTAAAGTAGACAACACTGATTGACTTATTCATTGATGGAGTAATTCTTTAATTTATTTAATGGCCATCTATTCATTCAACAAAAGTTTATTGAAAATAAGCTCATGGCAGGGCATGTTTTGGGGGAGTTCAGGGATGAGGAGTCAATCTTAATGACACATGTCAACATATGTTGATAAACATGAGAAAAGGCTTGTCATGAGCCTGAAGAAGTACTTAAATTTAATACAGGCATTGTATTAGTTAGGGTTCTCTACAGGGACAGAACTATTAGGATAGATGTGTATATGAAGGGTAGCTTATTAGGAGAATTGACTCACAGGATCACAAGGTGAAGTCCCACAATGGCCATCTGCAAGCTGAGGAGCAAGGAAGCCAGTCCCCAAAAGTCGGGAAGCCCACAGTGCAGCCTTCAGTCTGTGGTCGAAGGCCTGAGAGCTCCTGGCAAATCACTGATATAAGTCAAAGAATCCAAAGGCTGAAGAACTTGGAGTCTGGTGTTCGAGGGCAGAAAGCATCCAGCACAGGAGAAAGATGAAGGCTGGAAGACTCAGCAAGTCAGTTTCTTCCAACTTCTTCTCCTTGCTTTATTCTAGCCACGTTGGTGGCTGATTAGATGGTGTCCACCCAGACTGAGGGTAGGTCTGTCTCTCCCAATCCACTGACTCAAATGTTAATCTCCTTTGGCACCACCCTCATAGACACCATCTCCCCACCCGGCTGCCGCAGGGAACAATGCTTTTCATCCTTCAATCCAATCAAATTGACACCCAATATTAACCATCACAGCTATGTGTGAAGGCAAGAAGACTAACTAGAAGTTTCTTGCAGTCAGGCAGGTAGATGATAATGATCTAGACTACAGAAATGGCAGTGAGCATGAACAGAAGATTAGTCTCCAAAGATATTTAAGAAGTAAGTGACTGGAAGGTATGGGGATAGAGGGGGAGGTGAGGGAGAATCAAAGGTGAGGTCATGTTGCTGACTTGTAGGGCTTGTTAGATGCTGATAGAGATAGAGAAGTAGTTTATGTGGGAAGATCGTTCTGTTTTCTAATATGGGTTTGTTAGACGTGAATGAAAATGTTGAGCGAATCTGAGTTTTGGAGAGACATCTAGGTTGAGCATCCAACTGGAGAATCATTTTCTTCCTTTTTGTTTTTGTTCTCCAGCTTTATTGAAGTATCAGAAATCATTTTCTTAAGAGATGGTAATGGAATCCATGTAATTGAAGGAAATCAACAGAAAAAAAAATGATTCAGAAGAGAGGGGACTAACCTAAGGACCGCTGTGATACTGTGAAATATATATAGGTCTTCATCCTGTGTCCTGGCATACAACTCTTAAAACCCTTGGAATATCCAAAAGCATGCTTTTCATGTGCAAATGATTGACTGATGTCTTCAGGATGGAGCCAATTACCAGAAAGATCAAAGCATAATTAGAGTATTGGGACTTTTCAGCCACATCCCACACCCCTGACCTTTGGGGAGGAGAGACTGGCAGAAGGTTGAGTCCATCACCAATAGCCAGTGATATAATCAGTCATGCCTATGTCATGAAGCTTCCATAAAAATCCCAAAAGACTGGGTTTGGAGAGCTTCTGGATATCTGAGCACATGGAGGTTCCTGGAAGGTGGTCTGTGGGGCGGGCATGGAATCATCTCATCCCTTCCCACATGCCTTGCCCTATGCATCTCTTCATCTGTATCCTTTAAAATATCTTTTGTAATAAACTGCTAAGCATAAGTGTGTCCCTGAATTCTGCCAGCCCTCTTAGCAAATTAACTAAACTGAGGAGGGGATCATGGGAAATCCAATTTATAGCCAGTTTGTCAGAAACACAAGTAAAATAACCTGGGGCTTATAATCACCATCGGAAGTCGGGGGCAATCTTGTGGGACCGAGCCTTCACCGTGTGGGATCTGATGCTACCACTGGCGATAGAGTGTCAGAATTGAATTGGAGGACACACAGCTGGTGTCCACTGCTGCAGAATTGGTTACTCGCCTGGTGTGCTGAAAAAATCCCCTACAGAACCTGGTGCCAGAAGTACTCTGCTTTGTGAGAGTACAGGAGAAACTAAGTTTGTTTTTTCCCTCAATCAAAATATAAAACAAAGCATGAGTAGAGGGATAAGAGAGATAACTGAAAGGGTGTCAAAGGGGCAGAATAAAAATTAGCAGAGGATGGGGTTAAGGGAGCCAAAGAGAGTCTTTGGATTAGAAGAAACGAATCACCATTGAATGACACTGAAATGTGAAGGAAGACATCTACCAAGTTCTCAGCTGATGACTTCTGTTTTCTCTGAGCAGCAGGAGAGAAAGTTTTCTGAGAATGCATTTCAGAGATTGGAGGGCAGGGCTTCTGGGCAGCTTTCCAGCAGGATGCAGGGCACAGAACAAGATAATTGTATATAATGCACTTTGAAGAATATCTGGCGAGGATTACGCTCTCAATAGACGCGGTGAGCTATTATAATGGCTCCAAATTGTTCAGTTTTGTGGTTTTTCTCTAACAGTGATTAGCACCTGGGATGTAAGCACAAAACAGTTGGCAGATGATACGGTTTGGCTGTGTCCCCACCCAAATCTCAACTTGAATTATATCTCCCAGAATTCCCACGTGTTGTGAGAGGGACCCAGAGGCAGGTAATTGAATCATGGGGGCTGGTCTTTTCTGTGCTATTCTCGTGATAGTGAACAAGTCTCATGAGATCTGATGGGTTTACCAGGGGTTTCCACTTTTGCTTCTTCCCCACTTTTTCTTGCCACTGCCATGTAAGAAGTGCCTTTTGCCTCCATTCTGAGGCCTCCCCAGCCATGTGGAACTGTAGGTCCAATTAAATCTCTTTTTCTTCCCAGTCTCAAGTATGTCTTTATCAGCAGCATGAAAATGGACTAATATAGCAGTTTTATTAATTCTGAGGGGATTTTTTCAAGAAATGAGATAGGAGAATAAGGGGATTATGGAAATTGGCAAGTGTGAAAGAAATATTGTTCTCTGGAATCTTAACTGGGTTAAAAAAACCAACAAATAAAAGACAAGAGGAGGCTGCTAGATAACAGGAAAGGATATGGTTCCCAAGCCAGAAAGTGTTGATGATACTAAGTCTTTGGTGCAGAAGGACTGATTGAAAGGACTGAGGGAAAGTTGAGGAAGAGAGAGGGATGTCTACATTTGGACTCATGAATACAGCAGTCATGGGTGATGACAGTGTTCTAGGAAGCAACAGAGGCAAGCTGATAAAGTGGAATGGAGGCAAGCTGATAAAGTGGAATGGAGGCGAAGGCACTGGAAATGAGCTGATAGAGGGACTGAAAACTCAAGGTATAGGACTTGAATGTCAAATTCAGTGGTAGTTAGGAATGGGTAACATGACTTGTCCTGGTATAATAGTCAGGTTCTCCAGAGAAACACAAGCATCTAGGAGATATATGTACACATATAGGTAAAGTTATTATGAGAACTAGCTCACGTGACTGTGGAGGCTGAGAAGTCCCTTGATGTGCCATCTGCATGCTGAAGAGCCAGGTGCAATTCAGTCTGGGCCCAGAGGGCCAGGAGCCAGGAGCACTGATGTCCGAGGGTGGGAGAGGGTGGGAGTCCTGGCTTAAACAGTAGACAATGCCCTTCCTCCTCATTTCTGTCCCATTTGGGCACTCAACAGAGTGGCTGGTTGGTGCCTGCTCACGCTAGTGAAGAGGCTCTGCTTACTCAGCCCACCAATTCAAACACTAATCTTCTCCAAACACAGCCTCACAGGTACCCCCAGAAATAACGTGTTACCAACTACCTGGGCATCCCTTAGTCCAGTCAAATTGACACCTAAAATTAAATGACTACACCTGGCTTCCCCAGAAAGCATGGCCGGAAAGGGAGGCAGGAGTGAAAGTGCTGTCCAGGGCACAGGAGCAAGGCGGGGGTGTGAAGCAGGGAAAGAAGAAGAGCTGTGCAAAGTCTATTATTGTGTCAGTCACTGCAGCAGGCAACTGTGTGCTTGATCCCAGGGACAGCGAAGGAGCCATGTGACAGGGGTCTTGGGGACTTTTCTACAGAAGAGAAGGAGGGAAATGTTTACCCACCAGCTCCCATTCCCCATTGGTCAAAGAGCCCCACATGGGGTGTGATCCTCCTAAACTCTGGGTTGTGTACCTGTGGGCACTAAGCAGGTTCACAGGGAAACCCTGGGGCAGAAGACCAGAGGCACATGGCATGGAGTTGAGGGTGGCTGTCCCACAGAGCATAGCTGGAATGAGTGGCAGGTGCTGCTGAGGGCATTTGACAGGGTGCCCCAGAGACGCTCCATGCAGTCCACCCAGGGACAGTCACGCTCACTCACGTTATCTGTTAAATCCAATCTGCCACAGCATCAGTTTCAAGGCGGTGGCTGGCTATAACCTCTGCAAACATTTAACTTAAAAGTATCAGTGAAACAAGCTCCTGTCTCCACTAGTGCAGATGGCTGTGTGGCAATAACCGGTGTTCACAGACTTCTCCTCCACCTCCGTATCTGGATGTCCCCCACCCCAGCCAGTGCTTGGACTGATCTGGGTAGCTTCCGGGTTTGGGACCTTTGATCTTCTTACCCAGAATATCTAAGGCCTTGGTTGTCTTGCCCTTGTCGGGCGGCAGGGGCTGCAGTTGCCTGTTCACCATCCTCACTGGATGTGGAGGCCCCAAGGGAAACCCCAGGAAATCACCGCACTCCATATAAGACTCCTCCTTGAATCCATTAGGAAGTGGAAACTCTAGCTCTTCACAGCCATCAGGATCCAGGACCTTCACCAGTTCCCTCTTGCCTGCTGGTTCACTGGCATCTGTGGCCCGAAGGTGACTGGGTGAGAATCACGAATTTAAGCTGAGCAGATGCCCTATTGTGCTCACTTAGTGGAAGCTTTTCCCTTGACCACCACCTCCACCCTCTCTGCCACCCCTAACCCAGGGCCTCTGATCAGCCCAAACCTAAGGTTGCTGTGGCAGGAAGCACACATTCCCCAGGGATCATGGGGGTGACCAGAGGGTTGGGCTTACTTCCACACCTTACTTACCTTGCCCGACCTTCCAGTCGGCTTATCCCAGGCTCCTGCCCAGCCAGCCCTACCCCTTGGCTCCTCCAGGAGTATGTGTGGGCACACACCTCAGGTGCCTTCTCCATACAGATTGGTCAACCTCTAGTGCGGCTGCAGCTCTGCCAACAAGGAGGAATTTCCTTCACTTTCGTCCTCCAGGGACTTCTGAGTGGCAGGCGTGGGCAGTCTACTTTTGATGGTTGGTGCTGATGCACAGGGCTGCCCTGTGTGGCCCAGGCCCAGTTCCGTCCCCCTGGCAGCTGATTGCAGGGAAGCCCTGGAGTCTGCCGATGCCAGCTGAGAGCAAGGTATCAGTGCAACAGGCAGGGGCACGGGACCCTGGGCCATCTGTGCACATCATATTCTCTTCCCCTGGGTCTGCATGGGCTGAATCTTGAGCATCCCAGTTCCTGCGTGCAAAGGATTGTTGCTGTACCTACCCAAACTTACGGCACAGGGGGCATCCGACTGCATGCAGCCCTGCCCAGGAGCTCCTGTGGACCAGGGCCCAGTGTTGTGCCTGGAGCTGCTCTTCAAATGTGAGTAGTTCCTGCCACAGAAGGGGCAGCGCTACCCAGATCCCCAGGGGCCCATGCTGCTGCTCTGCTACTGGGGCTTTCCAGAGACTGGAGCAGAGGCGTGCTCCATCGGATGCTGTGTGGCCTAGGGGCAAACTGCACACAGCCAGGGCCTGCAGTAGAGCCTTTTCTGGCTCTGAGCCCCACTCAGAGTTGGCAGTTGACTAGGTCACATGATAAACAGATCAGATCAGTACTTCCAGGTGTGATTTATATGGCATCAGAAATCCATGAGGCCTGGCAAAAGCCAGATGCCGTCTTAGTGGTGGGGAGTACAAGGTGCAAGAGCATGTCTTTCACCCCAGAAGAAATGTCCCAGCATCACCCAGACCACCGGATGTATGAATTTTGCAGTGGGCAAAACCGCTTTGGGATCTGCTTCCACCTTCTGGATGACATGTGCTGTGAATACCAGTAGAGCATGTTATGCTTCCAGGTCAGAGGACTTGGATTGCACTGGGTGCCTCTGAAAGGTCAATCAAGTTGTGATTTCCAGCATTAGGTTTCTCAAGGGACAATGCATTTATTTCTATCTGAAGAATGGGACAATTAACGTCTTCCCTACAATCCTCCTAGTGTTATTATGTGGGTCAAAAGAGGAAATACACAGGAAGCACTTTGTTCACTGTGAAGCATTGCTCAAATATTAAATGATTGATATTGTTATCCTGTTCTAGATGTTTCATTGCTTTTGTGTGTGTGTGTGTGTGTGTGTGTGTGGGATTGGAGGCTTGAAGGAGGGGAAAGGCATGAGTTATAGTTGCCACAAACAGAGCTCAGGGCCAGAAAAATCCTGAAAATGAAGAGAACAGGGCAAACAAGGGCATGATCCCATCCAGGTGAGCCTGTCCTCAAGCTTCCTCTACGTTTCAGCTGGTTCCCTGGGATGGACAATTGGAGGGTGAAATGGAGTATTTCTAAGCCCTAATTATTTGATTGATAGTTCTCTTAGGTGGAGCTACACCTACTCAAGTTGTAACCAAACTCACCTTGAATGGAAAGATGGCCAAGCACTTCCTAAGTTCCACGTACGGCATGCGTGGCCTGCTCACTCCATGAAGCCGGCGGCCAGGTCAAGGCCCTTGGAGCAGACCTCTGAGGAGAAGGCAAGGTGTCGCCCAGACACTCAGCAGCAGCGCACTATTTTGGGCTGGGAGCTTGGTCTGGGATGGATCGGATTTTCCTGAGGTCTCATTTTTCCTTGAGTAGAAGGCGTGCCCCAGAGCAAGCAATTTGACTTGGGCACAGATGACCAAGTGCTTGGATTTCTGGGAATGACAACTGGAGCATCACAACAGGTTAATGACAATGACACAGGAAGAGGCTCCAGGAGCAAAACCTGGGAGGGGGGGGGTTGGCTTCAGGATTGGGTTCTGTCTGGCCTCCTCTGCTCTGTTGCAGGGCTGCACCAGAGTTGAAGATGGTCGGGGGCCAAGCTGCTCCCCTGTGCACTGGCTTTCTGGGAGCAAAAGTATGCTGGAAATCCAAGCCTTCCTCTTGGCGGTGATTGCAGGAAATCACTAGAAATACAGCAGTATCCCTGGACACCCAAACAAGTGTGACTTACGGGATGCAATCTCAAAGCAACTTTTATTGTCAGTGTGCTGATTTTTATTTTTTCCTGGTCCTGGATAAAAACTCAGCAGTCCTTAAGTTTTATTAAAAAGAAAATTTAGAAATTAGAAATTAGAAAAATATTGAAGCACAATACTAGGGTAATGTGAGATTATGAAAGCACACAGAGACATTCATGCAGAAGCTGAACAGTGAAGAAGGACTGGGAGTAAAAGTGGAAACATTCTTCTTTCCAGGGATGAGCCTCATGGTTTTGTGCAGCTGACATTAGGCCTGGCCTGAGTCAAAAAAGTAAGTCTTCATGGGTATTTAGATGTCTGCAACTTTAGTGTGGTATATCCACCTATTTTCCCCAAAATCAATTTGCAGACTTTTGGAGAGAATAATGATAAAATGAAAATAGCAAGGAAAAATACACTTGTACAAATTTAGGAACAAATTTGATGGCATATTACTGCCTTTTAAAATTAACGACAATTCTAAAACTGGTATATAATGGACTTTATTTAAATAAACCCGATCATGTTGTAAATATCTTAAGAAGAAACAGTTTTCTTTGTATCATACTGTAATGTTAGTTTGCATGAAAAGCAAACAGGGCTAAGGATGTTTGCTGATGTCTCAATGGAAATACTATGTATTGCATTGTAAGTAAAGCATACACAGTAAAAGGAGAACTTCACATGTCTGTAAACTATCCCCATATTATTCTAAATTTCATGGATTTTCAACCTGAATTAGAAATCCACAGGAATCCTATCACTTGCAAACCTGGAGCTTGCTCCTGTCTTCACCGTGTCTGGCTGGTGTTTCATCTCAGAGAGTGATGTGGCTTTAAGGCAGAGGGCTCCAAGCAGATGGGCTGGCTGAGATGTCCAGTTTATTTGCTTTTGACCATGGAAAGTTATATCCCCTTTCTAAACCTATATCTTCACCTGTAAAATAAGGATAAAAAATAGCACATATTTCAAAGAGCAACTGTAAGAAAGAAATAAAATAATAGACATGATGTGCTTATTTGCATTGAGCCTAAAACTGAGGAGAGTTTATAAATGACACCTATTTCTATTTTTCCTCTTGTAAGAGACTTTCATCAGAGGCTGAGTGAGCTGACTCGAACGACATTATAAAACACCTGCTTTGTGCAAGACATGGACCATTACAAGGACTTCAAAAAAAAAAAACCCCAAAAACAGAGAAACGGTAGAGGAGCAGCTGTTGGCACTTTAGGAGTGTGAAAAGCACAGCATACACATACAATGCATGCACCCTCAGCCCATAAACCTCCACACCCCCTCCCACATGAATGCCAAAGCAGAGCACTTGGCTCATCCACATTCCCTGTGCTCCCCTCATTTTCCAGCCTCCCTCACAGTCAGGTCAGATGTTCCGCCCAGTGGCCTGTGGGCGGCTGTGAGAAGAGGTTACCTCCAGGTTGAGCAGGTTGGAGCCCGTAAACTTCCTTTGTCTTTGCTGGTTGGACCTGGGAGGCCATGGACCTGGGTCACATAGAGCAAGGTGAAGGAGGCTGCCTGACCCAAATAGACTATTGTGTGAGAAATAAACTTTTGTGTATTGCAGCTGTGATATGGGGGTTGGTTTTAAGAGCTAGTTGAGTGTCATTCATTCTGCGATGGTCATCTATTACCTAAAAGGTCTCAGCTCTTAAATGACCACTGAGTGAGAGAACAAGATCCAACAGCTGCAAAAGCAGACAACTCAGATAGGGTTTCAATAAATGATGCACCCATTAAGAGGCACCACTGGACAGACCATCCTTACTATGAGCTCTTACTGCATCTGCCCAGCCTGTATTTGGAGAAACCATCTTTTCCTTCCCACAGTGGCTTATGCCATGTTGGAGACCCTCTGAAACTGGATATTTCCCTCATCACCTTCTGGCCCTCCTGATGTTTGAGCCTCATGCCCCCCAAATCCAGGCTTCCAGAACATTGGATGTGGCTTCTTGGCAGGAGATAGTGAGGGAGTGCGAAAGAGTCAGATGAGTTCCAAACACAGGCAGAGGCTGTGACAAGGCAGCTGGGGATGGGCAGGACTGTTGCCAGATCGTCTACACAAGCCCATTGGAAAATAGCAACTTGTGGGATTTAGGCTGTGAACAGGATCAAAGGGGGTCAAAGGTTCCTAATGGCGATTGGGAACAGGGAAGAGCTAAGAGGCTGGCAATTACAACGTGGGCAAAGTGCAGGTCCACTCAAAACAGTAGCCAGCAGGTAGCCGTGTCTGCTATGTGCTAAGTGTCTTACCTACACGATCTGTTTTGATCATCCTGATAACCTTATGAAGTAGGACTGATTACATGTTAATGATGAAGAAACATTGAGGTTCAAAAATGGTAAGCAATTTGCCCAAGAATTACAGAATGATTAAATCTTGGAGCCAAGATTCAAGATGAAATTCCTCAGACTGAAAAGCACTTATTCTTTTCACTTTAGCTCATTGCCTCCCAAGAAGGAAAAGACATGAAACAAAATGGATGGCTTCAGAAGCCGGCATGGCCATTACCTGTGTGACTTGGCAGGACATCGTTTTGGGACTTCAGAAGGAGGCCAGGAGGAAGAGGAAACTGGAAATAGGTGTGGCAGAAGCAGCAGGATCCAGGCCAGGGTCACTTTCGAAGGTGAAATCTATTCCGGTAGCCTGGGCAATGGTAGCAGTTTCCAGTACCTGCAGGCAATGACAATTCTCGTTCCGCCTGAGGCAATGACATTCCCATTCCACCTGATCTGTTCAGCCCCTTGCTGGATGTGTAGGACAGAGTCTCACCTCCTGAGAAGGGGTCTGGGCAGGACTGCACAGAGCATCAGTCCTTCCACCTGGACCTCTGGGCAGGGCTCCAGGCCCTGCGGGTGGACTGGATGCAATTTGGAACATGGAGACAGACATGCTGCATTCTGACTAGGGAGACCTGGCAGAGCTTAGGGGACTCCGACAGTGCAGAGACTGTGAGGGAGTCCAGGCTCACCTTGGGCTGCATGGTCCTCCTGAGCAGCAGCAGGGACTGCTCTCCAGATGGCAGGGCTAAGCCTGCAGATTCTGGGGCTGCTGAGTGCCTACAGCCTAGGGTTGTGGAGAAAGTAGCACCTGACACCGGTTCAGAGAAGACAACCTGCCACTCTCTGAGTTACGGGCTGCATTCACTCCACTTGAGGGTCTGATACCGGATGGAATTTAGGGCCATTAGGGGCAAGGACTGAGGGTCGGTAAGGCTGGAAGGTTGGTTGGAAGGTCAGTGATATGGCTGTTGATGTGCATGAAGATGAAGATGATGAACCAGGTACCTGACATCTGGCAGTTTATAGACTGCAGATCCCTAAAAGGGTGAGGCAGGAGGCAAGGCAGCTGTCCCTCGATACCTACCAGCTGCGATCAGAGTACCCAGGACACATCCCTCTAGTGGGAACCATGAGCTGATGACTCTTGGACTCCTACTGGTTTTGCTTGGCTTGCACAGGGTTAAAAGCTGAATTTAAATGTCCTGGGTGGGGCCTGTGTTTTCCAGGCCCACCAGTCTCATCTGATACCTAGACAGCTTTACTCAGATGTGCCACCTGCCTGGGCGTGGGTGTCCGGGAACTGTCACGGGAGTGCCGCCAGCCTGGTTTTGTTGTCCCATGCAGAGGCAGTGGTCCAGCTTCAGACTCTTAGCTGTAGGAGTGACAGTGCAGTGAGAGTGGGCCTTGCCCTTCCCTGCCTCCCTTCTGCAAACTGTTTCCCCAGGACAGGACCCAGAAATGCCCCCCAGCAGCCCCACCACCATCCTGCTCAATCTGGAAGGGGAGAGCAGAGAGGAAAAGAGAAGAGAGTTTGTGGAGAAACAGGGTGAGACAACGATGGGAAGCAGGCAGGGAAGACCAAGGGAAAGATACGACCTTCTCCTGGGAGTCCAGATGTGATTCTGTTATGTCCGGGAGCTCCCATACATGTATTTTTCAGGCCCTGGGATTTTAGTTACAAAGTTCTGCATGACCTGTGAGTGAGGTGGGTTGGTAGCACAGGGCTAGGAGTGATGGTTCACACACGATTCTTCAACGGCCTGGTAGAGGGGTGCCTCCAAGAGGGGGAGCTTCAGGGCCAGGGAAATACGCAGACCGGAGCAGAGCTGAATGGTTAAAACAGGGGGAGTTTGTTCTTCTTCACTGCCCAGACTGCCCCCGTCCCAGCTGCCGGCACAATCCACAGGAGGTGGGCTGTAAGTGTGAAATGCACGGCAGACACACATGAGCTGAAATACCTGGCCTGAAGAGAAGAAAGCAACCAATCCCATTAATAAGTTATGTGAAGGTTACATGCTGAACTGATAATATTTTGGATATATTAAGTTAAATAAATGATATTAAATGATTTTACTGGTTTGTTTCTTTTTCCTTTTTTTTTTTTTTTCAGTGTGGCTCCTAGAACATTTGAAAGTACATATGTGCTTTGTATCACACTCTATTGGACAATACTAATCTAGGCTCTTCTTAAAGCTCCAGGAGCAAAATATACGAACACAGAAGAAAACATACACGTGCACGTGGACAGACACACACACACACACACACACACTCTAGAGGGTTTCAGGCAGCTCCAGCAGCTGGAAGACGAGACTGCTCTAGATAAGTCTCTTGAAACTGTGATAAATTAAAAAATAACGCAGACCACCCTGGTCCTTGGGGAGCTCCTGCTAGTGCTCAGTCCCCATTGCGCTAACGCCTGACTCCTGTATTCCTGCCCTTGCCTCCAGCCCAGTTCAGGCTGCTTCCCACTTTCTGAACGCCACCACAGACTCAGGGTGTCAGATGTGCTGGGGGAAAACAAGCACTTACATTTTGGAAATAAGAAATCTTTTTCTCAGGCTTCGGGGTTAATGGTATGAGGGTTTCTGCATTCCAGCTGCTACGCTGGGTCTCTGGCAGGCCAGCTGTTCTCTGCTCTAATGGAAAACATAACTAAGTAGTCATTTCAATGTGTAAGAAGTTCAGCAGAATTGTTGCAGCTATCACCATAAATCAGAAATGACTTTCTTTAGGGACTTGATTGCCACTTGATTTAGCATTTCCTGGCACCTTGCCTATTATAGAATGAAGCCACCGTTGCTTCCTATACAGAATGTTATCTGTAAAACATCTCACCAGAAGCCCATAGACGCTGACCAGCCTACAAGTTTTGATAATCTATGACTGGCCTTGGTATTGAGAATAAATTTGACAATGGGACCCGTTGTTAAATTGGACAATATATTTCATGGAACAGCTTCCAAATGAAAATGGGGTTCATACAGCTTTTTACATATCATTTGTTCCAGAAAAAGGAAAAATGGACTCTTTACAAGTGAGAAAATTCAGCAAAATATTCAAACTGTGAAATCTGAGAAATTATCCTAAGCAAACTCCACACCGACATGGTCTGTTACTGTATGAACAGGGAAATGTGAATCGGCTGAGGGAAGGGTAGGGTGATAGCCGCATTATGGAAATGTCAAGAGTTCCCTTAGCTTAGTTCCTTACATGTAAAGGAGGAACACTGTAGTTCGGAAGGTCTAGAAGGCTCTCTCCAATGCCCCCTAGCTTTTCCTGGCATGTGCGCTGTCCGGAAGAGAGGCCCAGAGGGGAAGAGGGAGGCTGCAGGATTTGTAGGTAGAAATTCTGCCTTTCACAAAGCCGGGGAGTCACTAACCCCAGCTGACACTTGTCGTGGGCTGTGAGCCAAGAACAGGCCAAGAACAGGAGTGACCCTCGCTGGTGCTCAGCAGAGAACAAGGACACTTCCGGGAAACTCCCGATGCCTTCCAAACTGAGAAAAGAACCAAGGGCAGAGACGCTCGGCACAGGCCGTCTCAGAACGGCTCGCTTCCTGGCTGCTGGGGCTGCTGAATCATCACAGGGAACTGAGAACTCCGTCTTGTTCCCTGTCCCTTCCCTTGACTTGGAATAACTCAGACCGGGATCTCAACTACTGGTTCTGGACAAACATTGGACTCCCTCTGTAATGTTGAACACAGAGGAAAATCACCAGGAGAATGAGAAGATAGCACAGTTCAAAAAGAAGCAGCACTCTGAGGAATCAGGGATAATATTTTCCTATAAAATATAGTTTCTGCAAGAGATGGGAAAATTTTGAAAACACTTCTGATTTGGGTTTCCAATAAACTTCAAATGAGTATTTCTTCTATGAAATTCGAGTAGAGAACCATAAAGAAAAAAAAAAACCCAGGGTAGGGAAGGCTGTGAGAAGATTTAAAAAATGTTCGTTTCAGAAATGGAAACGGGGAAGGGGAGAGCAAAATGCACCTTTCAGTAGAAAAGGTTTTATAAGAGAGAAGTCAAATTTGACATCACAGACGTCAGAGGAAGAGGATAACAGAATGTTAATGAAAGAAAATATAGCAAAGGCATGGGCTGAGATATATTTATTTTATAAATATTAGGCATTTCAGAGAAAGAACCTCCAAAAGTGGAGCTATCATTAAAGAACTATTTGGTGGAAATTTCCCAAACTAAAGAAAGACTTTTCGGAAATCTAGACAAAATAATGAAGGGCTTTTTTGCCCAGACTTACCCTGATAATTTATTTTAATTTCAAGAATAATAAAAAAAATTTAGTGATGATCAAGGCAATAAAACTTGGTTCCTGTTTCTTTGTAACATGAAGACAATGACCAACAGTTGCAGAAATGTGACCAAGAAAAGGAAGGTAACCCACATGGGGGTTCCAGATCAAATGCAGGATGCCCAGGCAATATTAGGGGCATTCTTATACCAGAAGCGTTATTTCATGTTTATCTGAAATTTAAATTGAAGCGTCTGTCCTGGGTTCTCCCATTTTGGTTCCCCTAGCTGCCATGTGGACATTGAGATCCCAGCACAGAAAAACTGCATCCTCTTGTGAACTTAAGAAGTTCAGACCCCACATGAGGGTCTGGACAGACAACAAGCCACAAAAAATGCAAACAAGAAATGTCTTAGTGAGTTATTTTTAAGCCAATTGAGTGAGAAATCAAAATATCAAATCCAAAAATGGAGAATTCATGATATAAAATACTAATAAAAATAAACAAATAACCTCTTCCCCCAAAACAAACTATAGAACAAAATTAATGTAATTCTCAATAGGACATGGAAACACAACGAAAATGCCAAAAATAATTTCCAAAAGAGGACACATGGTTAAAAATGTTAAGTAATAGCTATCTAGTTCAAATTCCGTACTGCATCACTAAAAATTGGTAATTGAATGGCCAGAAGACAAGATGTATAAGTGGAGTATATTCCTCATATCACACAGAAAAGGATCAATTTATATTGTCTTTTTTTTTTTCCCCCCTGAAGTGGGGATCTTGCTCTGTTGCCCAAACTGAAGTGCAGTGGTACAATCACAGCTTACTGTAACCTTGAACTCCTGGGCTCAAGTGATCCTCCTGCCTCAGCCTCCCGAAGCACTGGGATTGCAGGTGTGAGCCACCTATGCCGGGCCTGTTTTTGATCATGAAAATTAGAGAAAGTAGATTCCAATGCATACTTACTAAATGTCACTCCTAATAGAATGAAAATAGTAGATATGAGTTCCAAATCACAAGGGAAAAGTCAGTTTTAAAAAGTAACTTCAATATAAAGGTGTATTAAAAAGGACCATAAAACAAAATAGCAGAAATAAAACTAAGCATATAAGTTATGTTAATAAAATGATTGGGATGAACTCTTATTTTGAATCACAGACTCACATTTGGTTAAGAGTAAAATTTAAATACTGCTTTAGTGTACCCAGTTAACCCAAAAATATTAAAAATAAGGCAACAGGCAATGATATAGTGAATGAATCCAAACAAAAAGAGACAGGAGTGTGAATATGAACAGGAGACAAGGTGGAACTCAAGGTCAAAACAGCTAAAAGAAAAAACTCACAATGAAAGTATGACAATTTTGCACACTTCTATGGTGATTAAAAAAAGCATCAAATGTAATTAACAAAAGTTTTAGCAATGAAAAAGAAAATGAGGGAAGCACCGTTGTTGTAGTAATGTCAACAAACGTGTGTTGCAACAAATCACGTGGACAACAACCAAGAAGTTAGTAGAGGATGCAAACCATGTCACATATTTGTATTACACAAATGGATAGGATAATGTACTTTTCCAAATATACTTAGAACATTGATCTACAAATTGATTATAAAAACATCTTAACACATTTCCCAACTACCAATTAAAATTTGCACTAGTGCCTAGTTTTTGGTTGTGTTGTAAAACACCCAGTGCTGTTGGGGGATCCTCACAATGATGGCTATTGTTATCATAAGATATTGACTGAGAGCCTGCAACCCACATGTGCCCCCTGCAGGGTGGCATAGACAGGGAGCCCAGGGGAGGCCACTGACATGCATTTAAGAGAAAAGAAAAGAAGCCAGGCTTTGGTCAGTTGTGAATATACTATCTCCTGACTCCCAAGTATTGGTTCACCATCCAGCTGGCAATTGTTGAGCCTCAGCCAATGGTGAAACCAAAATCTAGTGTCTCTGGAGTAATTTCCATTTCCAACAGAAGGAGAGTGACTTTCACTGACTCTTACTCTCCATTTGGATTTCAGGCATAAGTGCTTCATGGTGGAATGAGAACGGCTCGCCCTGGAAGGGTCATGTTTTAGAAGGAGTGATCTTCATTGTGAAGTCTAAACTGTTCTGGAAATATAAGCTTTGAAACCCAGGTAGGCAGGTTTCATTTTAAGCAACATTGCAGGACCACAGGGTAATTATTGGTTTATAAGGTGATTCTTCACTGTACAAATTAACTCAAGGGATCTTAAATATTAAACATGTTGGTGTGTTGCAAATTTGATTAGGTTTTCACATGACTTCTCTAGAATGCATTTATGTGCACCTATGAGGAAAAATTATTGACTCTCTTACCAGGGCTCCCAACGGGGTCTACAATGAGAGCACGCAGCTCTCCTTGACAGGAGTGGTGTGCTTAAAGGCAAAGTCACCTGCAAGGTTAGTAAATTGTTTTTAATAAGTAGATAATGGAGAAAAAGCATGAAAATGTTTCCTTCAGTATGTGGCATGGGCTCCCTTCTAATCTGATTCGGTGTTGACTTTGTATTTTTAAGGAACTGAACTCCTTGGCTGTCCTCATCCAGGTTTGCAGAATCTGACGAAGAATGGTGTTGAACAGCTCCTCAGCCATAAGGCCCCTGAAGTTGTCAGAGCCCCACTTGTCCTGTCCTGGGTCACCCTGCCTGTCAGAGAACGGAGTCCAGTTCACATACTCCCTGTCTGAGACTTTTATACCTAGTTCCATACATACACAATCTTATCGTGAGCTCCTTTTAATTTAAACACTTACATCAGTTATTTACAGCTGTATGATTTCATTCTACATGGTGGTGATATTTTTTTTCTCCAAATATGGACTCATTGGATGATCATAAATAAAGCAATCTGGGCGTAGGAAATGGAGTATCCTTCCCCCAGGGTCATTCCAGGGGAGGCAGGGAAGGAAGCAGAGCCTCGCTATTTCGGGAAAGCTGATGGACGCTTCGGCTCCGAGGCTGGCTGGGAGGGCCCATAGCTAGGCGGCAGCTGCCCTCAATCTTACAGCTTTAATGAAGGAGGGCTGCCGGATTTGCATTGTTTAAACACTTAACGAAATTAGCTATGAAAAGAAGGATGGGAGGAGCCCTGGGTAGTGGGGGAATTTAGGCCTTCTGTCTTTACACACTTTATACACACACACAGACACACACACACAAAATGCTTTTCCCAAGAGGCTGCCAGGAGGAACTGGCAAGAAATTATGTGCCTCTTTACAGAAAGATTAAAAGCAACAACAGTGACAAAACCGCCTGCTTTGGAAAGCTGTGCCTGGCGGGGGCTGGTCAGGACTTTGGCACTCTGGGCCCATGGGCTGGGCTGATTTAGAGCCGGCTCTGGATCAGCCGGGCGAGTGCTGGCCTAGAGTGGTGGATCTGAAACCTAAGGATGAGATCCCAGGGGCTTCAGTGCCGGGAAAGGAAACACTGGGATGGCGGTGGGAGCTTGCAGGCCCAGCCTTCTGAGTCTCTTTCAAAGTATTCCTGGTCTACTAGATTTTCAGTTCAGCCCTAGTTGATTAGAACAGAATTATGTCTAAGAATGTTAAACATTGGGGTGATCTCTAGTGGATGGCCACAGAACTCTGTCATTGAACCTATTCTCTTCAACATTTTAATCAATGGGTTGAATGACATCATGGAAGACATACTTACCTAACATTCCAGTAACAAATATGAAAGCACATATGAAATAGAAAATAAAATCATGAGTGAAAATAAATGTGAAAAAATGGTAAATTGAGCTGAGATCAACAAATTGAAACTTGCAGGAATAAATGGAAGATTCTAAAATTAGATTCCAGATATTCGTTTCATAAGCACAATGTAGGAGAACCTAACTGGGTGGATAGGACACATCAGAAAACCCTCTGTGACTCTAGTTGAGGAAAAATCATTGACGCTGTTACCAGGGCTGCCAACAGGGTATAAAATGAGGAGACCACATCTTTCCTTGACAGGAGTGGTGTGCTTAAAGGCAAGTCACCTGCAAGGTTAGTAGATTGTTTTTAATAAGTAGATAATGGAGAAAAAGCATGAAAATATTTCCCTCAATATGTGACATGGGCTCCATTCTAATCTGACTCGGCGGTGACTTTGCAATTTTAAGGAACTAAGCCCACAGCAAGCCCCACAGAGCCAGGACTTGCTCCCTTTAAAAGCCCAGCAGATCTGGATTGCCTCTGAGGGGAGAGATGCTCCAGGCCATTGCTACAGCACTGCAAGTGCCATGGCTTTCTGAAGTAACAGGTGGACACTGTTTAGTCCTCTTTAAGAAACAAGATTGACTTTTCCCCCTAAATGACATCATGAAGCATCTTTAATGAACAGAATTTATTTCTCACAGTTCTAGGGGCTGAGAAGTCCCAGACCAAGGCACTAGCAGTTTGGTGTCTGGTAAGGGCCTGCTTCCGGATTCATAGAGGCACCTTCTCACTGTGGTCTCATACGGCAGGAAAAGCATGAGAGAGTTCTCTGGGATCTCTCAGGGCACTCATCCCATCATGGGGTGCCACTGTCATGATCTCATCTAAACCTAATTACTTCCCAAAGATCCCATCTGCAAATACCATCACATTGGGGGTTAGGCTTCAACATATGGATTCTGGGGGGACAAACAATCCATGGCACTCTCCTGTAGCCCCTAAGTCAGCACTCTCTCCCCTGGGTGTTTCTCCCCAAAGGTCCACATCACCATGAGCCTGCCCTGTGTTTCCTGAGGATCTGCCACCTCCTTGGGTCATCACTGCCCCTCCCTGTCATTCTCCTCTGTTGGCTGTTTCAGAACTCAAAGGCCCATTATTACCATGGGGCTATTGTTACATCTTCCTGGCTGGTCTCTTCTCTCTCCCAACTCCTCCTGCTTCTCCCTCTGCTGGAATAATGACTTTGGTTGGGATGAATTTAATCATGCCAGCCCCACTTAGCATCTTTGGCTGACTCGCAGCTGCCCAAGGTTGCCCCCCAGGTGCTGACCCTGGCCTTTGCCCACGTTTCCTGCCCTGACCCCATCTCTCTCTCTCTGGGCTCACCCTCCCAGCCCTCATTGCTTCCCCAGTACTGGTTCCTGCAAGCTGCTTTCTTGATGCTCCAGTTCTTCCTTTTTCTTCTTCTCTGCCTGGTGAACCTCTCGCATCTTTCAAGGTCAGGATGAGAGGTTCTGCCTCAAAATGTTGCAGTAATTTTGCCTCCTTGAAAACTAATTGCTTTTTCTTGGGGTTATAAAGGTTTCTTGGCCATTTCTCTATAGAAACAAATCCTGGATTTGAGTTCCAATTCTGTCCCATATTTACTGGCGACTCTGGGCAAGTCCTGACAGGCCCTGGGCCACCTGGCCTGTCAGAATCCCAGTGTCTTTGTGTAGAAAGTCAGAATAGCATGGTTATCTCTGTGCTGTGGACAGAATTATGTTCTCCCAATTCATATGTGAAGTTCTCACCCCTGTTGTGATAGTATTTGGAGATGGGGCCTTTGGGGAGGTGATTAGATTTAGGTGAAGGACTTGAGGGTGGGTCCTCATGATGGGGTCAGTGTCCTCATATGAAGAGATACCAGAGAGCTTGCTCACTGCCATGTGAAGACATAGCACATAGGCAGCTGTCTACAAGCTGAGGAGAGAAGTCTTACCAGGAACCAATCCTGCTGGAACCTTGATTTTAGATTTTCAGTCTCCAGAATCACGAGAAAACAAATCACCCTTGTTGAAGTCACCTGGTCTGTGGTATTTTGTTATGGCAGCCTGAGCTGCTAAGATACTTGGCAATTGTCATGAGGTTTAAATATGATTCCATCAGCTGTCCTCTGTGGGGTGACCCTGGCAATCCGTAGCCCACACACCAATGGAACTGGCACATACTGGGGGTCTCAAGTTGTTACTGTTGTTATTCTCATTATTATTTTAGGTAATTGCATGAATCTACTTTCTCTCCTGTCTTTCCAGCTCTTTGAAGATGGGACCTAGACTTATCCATTTTTCTAACCCAGAGCTAGTCTAGAGTTTGGCACGTAATAATCACATAATGAATATATGCTACATGAATAAATAAGCTTATATTTTAATATAATATGCTGTTCATTACAGAAAGGACATCAACGTAATGAAGTAGCTTAGAAGTAATAAAAATAATGAGCAATAATTAATTATGTACTTTGGGCCACTTTTCATGCAGTACTGAATTCTCACAGGAAGTCTCAGACGAAGACACTGCCAACTGCACTTTCAGAGAGAAACGCTGATGCTCAGAGCTAAACCAACTCGCCTCAGAGCCCACATCCTGGACTTGAGCTTCAGGGTGTCACACACCAAAGACTGTCCTCTTCACCCCAGCTTCCTGGGCATTGGAGCGGATCCAACGTGTCAGATGTGCAGTGAGAACAGCCCCCATTCCAAGCCACTTCCTGACCTGATGGCAGCACCCTGCTAGTCCTCACATGGAGCCCTGGAGAAGTGGGGTTCCTTAATCCAGATTCGAATCAATAGCCTCACACCTGGTATGCACATCCAGGCCAAGTGTGGCTGAATGGGGAGGGTCTGTTCTGGAGACGACCACCCTCATGGGCTCCTCTGCTTCCTGTCCCTTCGGGCACTGATTTATGGCACACAGCAGGGAATGGCCTGAGCTTGAGCCTTGACAGTCGTCATCATCACCATCCTCGTTTGAGGGCCGTGAAGAACATTCGGAAAGTAGAGATGAAGGTCATCTTTCTGAGTGAAGCTCCTTGCATGATTCAGGGGTCTTACTCTTGAAGGCACCAATCGTTTTGACTTTAATGCACTCTGACTTATCTGTGGTGATCTCTTCTGGCAATACATGGAAAAATGAAAAATAGGCTAACTGGGAAGATTTCTTAAATACCAGTTTGTATGGCTGTGTTAACCTGAATGATTAAATACAGAATTGTTTTTTAAGTTACACGTTGTGGGTTTGTGTTTTCCTCATTAATATCAATTGGTTCATTTATTTCTGCTTGCTCAGAAGCCACAGAGTTCAACAGAACTGCCTGTGTGTTTGCTGCATCTACTAAACCACCATGATCTTACTGAGTATATTTCTTAATATCCTTTTCATATATGTCATTTTTGTTAAGTTCTATAAACCAGAACTGAAAAAAAGATTAAAACTTCATCTATTTACAAAACATTTTCTTGATGTTTTGGTAACAAACAATTTTGCACTTAGAGCTCCCACTTCAGATGTTATTCTTTCTTTTTTTTTTTTTTTTTAGACAAAGTCTTGCTCTGTCACCAGGCTGGAGTGCAGTGGCGTGATCTCGGCTCACTACAGCCTCTGCCTTCTGGGTTCAAGCCATTCTCCTGTCTCAACCTAGTGAGTAGCTGGGATGATCTTTCTATTTTACACAAAACTTTTAATCCCTCTTCAGGGGAACACATAGCCCTAGGTATATTTGGTAAGGTGGTAGGCGTGCAACTACTCAGTGCTGCTGGTGCAGTGTGCAAACTGGCACAGGCAATGCAAAACAAATAAACATATCCCAGCAAAATTTAATTTACAAAACAGGCAGTAAGCACATGAGGCCTTCAAGCCAGAGTTTGCCAACCCCTGTTGCACAGAGTCAAACATCTCAGTTCAAGCCCTGTCTCCATCATTAACCAGTTTTGTGGTTGGGTGTCAATGGGAGCCTCAGTTTCCGCATCTGTAAAATGGGCATTATAGCCCCTAGTCACCTTGGAAGGAGCTCACTTCCACATTGGCAGCTCTTGCATTCTGGAGGTGATACATTCAAACTGTAGCCATTTCTGCAGCTGGGGTTGATCTGGGGAGGAGGTTGGAGAACTGAGCCTGAGTCCCACAGGTATGTACACCAGGGAAGGGCCTAGAATGTGGAACAGGATATTACCCAGGGAGCTGTCTGCCTCTCATATCCCAGAGAGATGGCAGACTCCCCTCACAGAAGCAGTGAGTTAAAAGGCAAATAGAGATCATGTAGATTTGGAAAACACTGGCGAGCGGTCTCATCTCCCCTCCCTCATCACGTTCGCGTCTTCCTCAAACAAGGGATGGACCTTCCAGTAGATTAATTGGTGATCTTGACTCTGAATCTTTTACGGTCTGTGGTTCTGAAGCCAGGTCCACACCTGGCTGCCTCAGCAATGGCCTGGAGTTCTGGATGTTGTCAGGACAAAGGGCTTGAGTGTGTCCCCTCTGCCATAGGAGCCCAGCTTAGAGACACCAGGCTTCAAGGGACTTTACCTAGGAGGCAAAGGGCAAGGGCAGGGGTGCCCTGGCCAGGGTGTCTGTGTCAGTGGCTGCCAAAGCCCTGAGGTGGTCCAGGGGCCAGGGAGAGGGTCCCCGTAGTCGGGATCCTCACCCTTCCTCCCTTCCTTCCCAAACACAGAGGAGTGAAGACCTAGAAAGCAGGAGAGGGGAAGGAGCAGAAGAGCCTGTGGGGCACTTGCAGGACAGGCCTCAGCCAGGGACTTCCACAGTGGTGGCTGTGGGAGCTGAGGGGTATTTCATGTAGGGAGGGGGCTGTGTTTGTGGGAGAAGGGATCAGAGAACTTCCTCATGACCTGAGAGGGACTGACAGGCACGGAGACTTCCTCCAGGGGCCATCAGGAAGTGGCAGGTGGGGAGAATGACTGGGAGGGGACCCTGGCCCTTTGTGAGGTCACTGATCTGAGTGGACCCTCCCCACCCAGCTGGCCATGGTTAGGAGGCCGCAAAGACCCGAGGCAGGGGCTCAGAGTGCAGACAGAGGCTGGGGCAGGGTGGGGGCTATGACAGCATGGGAGGGGGCTATGGGCTGAACTGGGTCCCCTGTACCCCATAATTCCTACGTTGAAGTCCTAGCCCTCAGCATCTCAGAATGTGACTTTATTTGGAGATAGGGCCTTAGATTAGGTAATTAAGTTAAAATGAGGCCATTAGGGTGGATCCTAATGCAATATACGGTGTCCACATAAGAAGAGGAGATGAGGACACAGATGCACACTGGGGTGAGGCCATGTGAAAATGCAGGGAGAACGCAGACATCTGTAAGCCCAGGAAAGAGGCTCAGGAAAAACCAGCCCTGCCACACCTCCATCTCAGACTTCTGGCCTCCAGCCTGAGGAAACCGCTGTTTCTGCAGTTTAAGCATCCCAGTCTGTGACACTCGTCATGGCAGCCTGAGCACATGAATTCAGGAGGGCCAGAAAATCACTTCCCTCACACCCTTCCCCAGCCCCACTGAATTGCTGCTTCCTTCTCCCCTGTCCCCACGGCTTCCAGGATGGAGACTCAGTTGACAGTACCTGTACCTCTTTGTTGAACCCTCCTTCCCCATCTCATTTCACCAATTCCTACAAATTTCGGCTGATCCTGCATCTTAAATTTCACTGGGAATAGAATGACCTCATAATTTACTACCAAACAGGGACATTTTAGAAGTGAAAGTAATTATGAATTATATAAGACAACAAGCAGACAGCAGGCCCGACCTGGCAATGGAGGGGCAAAGGTGGCCCTTAAGTACACCCCCTTTCTTACCTCCATGGCTTATTTCAGGTCCTCATCCTTCACCCCCTGAATGACTGACAGGCCTTTCACTTCTCTCCCTGCCTTTGCACTCAGCAACATCCTTCAGTAGATACTTGCTAAAACACAAATCAAATCATGTTACTGCGTAGCCAATAAAATAACCACCACAAAATCAAGAAGTGGAAGACACACAAAAACTTAATTTCAGAGATTCTTTGTTGCCTTTAGGCATGAGAAGAGCCAAGTCCCTTATCAACGCACCCCATTCCTCTCCAGCCCCTCCCTTCCAACCCTAACCTCCCGTCCTAAGGGACTGAGCTCAATTTCTCCATGATTCAAGGCTGCGTCTTGTTTCTCTGAACATCAGTGCTATTTGCCTAGGACACTGTTTCATTCCTTACCTGCCACCTTATACTCAAGATTCAGGTCAGTCATCCACTGGGGAATATGTGTGAAAGATTACTAGCCAGAAGGTTATTTGCTGGTGCAAGCAGACAGCAGAGGCCAGTTAGTGGAATGAGGACTGTGACCGTGAAGGTAAGTCAGGTCCAAGTGCTATGTGAGCAAGGAGGAGAGGCCTCACCCAAACTGGAGGGTCAGAAGACCTTCTAGAAGGCTGGTTTGGGAGATCTGTTCCCTTGAAGGAGAAAGGAAGAATCAGGTTCACCAGTGGAGATGGGGAAAATATTCCAACCAATGGGGCAGGATGTCCCCAGAGAGGGGAGTGGGCTGGACCTTTACAAGAACCTAAAAGAGGTTCAATGTGGATATATCACAACATTTCCAGTCCCCAAGGAGTACCCTGCATCTCCCTCCCAGGTGCTAATCCCCCATGGGGAACCACTGACTTCTGACGGCATCCATCTGGCTTATACACTTTTGGACTTGCATAAATGAAACTGCATAACCTCGTCTTTTTACTTGTCCCCTGTCTCCATTAGACACTGAACTTCTTGAGGGCAGAGATTGCGTCTTTTGTCTCCTTGTCCTCAGTAGAAGTTCAATAAATGGTGTTGGTGAATGAATGAATGAATGTGTGGCCACGGCTTTACAGGGGCCTGGAAGCCTGAGGATGAGCCAGGATCCTGGCCCATGGGCTGCTCTGTTCCCACACACATTGAGGTGATCAGGTGTGGAGTGCATTGACCATGGGTCTTTGAAGGGACCCTTGACTCAGGGGAAACCTCGAGACTGTGTCCAGGGGACTTTTACCTTAGTTTGAGTGCACCCTAAGTTAGCAATGTGATGTTCATGATGGGCTTAGCCTTCTCATGTGTGAAATGGAATGTTAATTTGTCTGTGTCAGATCAGGGAGGGTATACTGTAGCTCTCCAGAAAAGACAAATTTTAAACAGCAAGCAGATCCTGCAAAGTGATTCTTGACCAGGTCCTGTGTGTCATGGCCTACGGTGAGGCATTCTTCTGCTCTCAGAGAGCAGAGCAGGTAAAACACAGCCAATGGCTATTGTCATTGGTATAAATAAATGAAGAAGTCTTTTTTCACCCAGAGGAGGATTTTTGTGTGTATTCTTTTGGTTTTGTCCTTAGGGAGAAATACTGTAGCCAACACGGATCCCTCCCACTGCTCCCGCTGAAGCTCCTTCAGCCTCTACCTGTGTTGCTTTCATGGTCCTTGGAACTTCCAGTTTGCTTTTCAGGTGTGCTCGCCTTAAGAATTAAACTGCGAGTGACCTGAGGCTGGTCCATGTCAGATTCTTCACTTCCAAATGTCAATCTGTCCCTCCTCTCTCCCATTGGGCTTTCTCTCTGTTGAGTGCTCAGGGAATACTTGAAAAAAAAGTTTCCATGGGGAGAAGAATTGGGATCAGAGGAGCCCAGCACAGAGAATGGGGCCTGAGCCCTGGTGGGCAGAGGGCTGTGGATTCATAACAGGATGTAGGGACATCACACTTTAGCTCTCTTGGTAATTGTCCCTCAGGCTGGATCTGCTGATGGGCAGCTTTTGGGAATGCATGTCTGCTGTCACTGAGATGGTGGTCTCTGCATACTAAGGCAGGCTGTCAGGGAAGATGAGCTTTGACAAAGGTGGTCTCAGCCAGCTGGGGCTGCTGTAACCAGTGACCACAGACTGGGCGGCTTAAACAACAGACACTTCTCTGGAGGCTGGAAGTCCAGGATCAAGGCACTGGCAGATCTGGTGTCTGGTGGGGGCTCTCTTTCTGGTTTGCAGATGGCTGTCTTCTAGCTATGACCTCACATGGTAGAGAGAGAAAGAGAGAGAGAGAGAAAGAGAGGAATCCACTCTCATGATCTCCTTACCTCCCAAAGGACCCACTGCCCAGCACCATCACACTGGGGGTTAGGATTTTGACATAAGATTTTGGTGTGTTTTGCGGGGGCACAAGTGTTCGGTGCATGATGAGGCTTTCAGCACCCAGGCTGGCCTCGCATTGATACAGCAGGTCCTTCTGCTGCTCCGAGGATTCAGCACTGGCAAGCATGGTTTTCACAGATGAAAAACAGAATATGGACCTATGCTTTCCACCCCTGCAGCTGAGGCACAGCGTGGGCTTGCTGGTTTTCCTCTTTATCTTCTTCCTCATCTTAGATGGCCTTTCGCCTCAGGGAGGGCTTCTGGTCATACCAAGTCCCTGAGAAACTGTACTTACACCTAAACCAGAAACTCGAAGGGGGCTTGGGTACTGGATACTGACTCCAATTGTTCCAGATGCTTTCTTTGTAATTTGTATAATGATACTGGATTCTGGCCAAACTGAACCAACTTTAATAGTCAATGACCAGAATGAATCTCTCATGGGAATGCTGTCTTGGCGTAGGCCAGAGCACTAGGGAGTACTTCCCATTCCAAGTCAAACTCTTGCTGCCAACTCTTTTGCTGCCTTTCTGAAAGGAGCAGAAACCTGACCTTCTCAAATAGATATTGATGGACCTGACCATCAGAAATTTCAGTGATGAGTCCATGAAAAACATATGTCTCCATATATTTGCTGTTGTTTGTGCCACTCTTAGGGTAGTCAAAGGCAACCAAAAAACAAAAGGCGTGCACCTGACCTCTGATGCACAGAACAGACAGACAGCATGGGTGGCCCTGCACTCCCTCCTCTTCTTACCCCCACCGGAATGTGTGTGTGTAGTGGGGAGGGGGTGGCATCAGCTGCTGCAGAGCGGGCATGGGACCTGCTAGGAGGCATGAACTCTTCCCTCCACCAGGGCACAAGACCACAGGGGTATTTTGGACCAGATGAAGCCTGAAAATAATCTAATTTTGTAAGAAACGAGGTATCCACTATGTTCTGCCTGTCTGCAGTGTTACAATGCAACTCCTTAAGACCTAAACTGGAGAAAGACCAAAAGAGCCCATTGTGGACAGGAAGTCACTCATGGTCAAGTGTCAGAAATGAGAAGTTGGAGTAGACCATGGCCAGGACTGAAGAGGGCAGGTAGGAGGCATGGACCCTTACGACACCTTCCCTGTCCCTGCCCTGTGGAGGTGTGCTGTGGTGCTCTCCAGAGGAACGGCTCTCCTGCATTGAAGACGGGGCCAGACCTCTTGCTCCATGTTTCTGATCCGTGTTCTGGCCCCCTGCAAGCTCCTGAATGTCCACCTAGCACTCCACCACCAGTGAGTGTGTGTGTGCCCATCAGACAGATGCCGCTCCGTCTGCAGGACACTCCCCATGTCTCAGCCCACTGCATGTCCTGTGGGACTCACTCCAGGGACATCTCCTGGGTCTTCCACCTGCCCAGCCCCTACCCCTGAGTCTTCCCTTGGCTCCACTGCACCCCTCCATCAGACCACCCTCCTCCTGAGCTGGGTTTCTCTCCCACTGGGCTGGGAGCAGCTCAGGTGAGGCTGTGTCCTCCCAGGCTGTCCCCCCAGCAGCAGAGCCAGACAGTCCCCATTCCCAGATGTAGGTGGGGAGGTGGGACAAAAACGGGATTGTTTTCTTAGAGCTTCTTTTTTAACTTGATCCTTATTTCCTTCTCCAACTCAAGTGTAGTTGTCAGGGGAGCTACTGCAGTGTGTAAAATAGAGAGGATCACTGCAAATGTGGAAACACTCAGTCTGATCCCTTTGCTGGGCACCCCTTGCCCTTTGGTAACTCCATCCTTTTCCTTCTGTCTTTTTTTGTCTTCTGCCAAGCCGTTGTGGAGCCTCATGATGCCACAGACCCTGATTTCCAGGATATGGCTGCTCTGGAAAATCGCTTTACCTTTCCTACTTAAAGTGCCCAACCCTCAGTTTCCTCATCTGTAACATGGTGAAGATGGTAGTTATCTAACAGAGTTCTTGTGAGAATTAAGTGAGGTAGCAGCAGTAATGAGTCCGCTCTGAGCCAGCTTAAGGGAACACATGCACTGTGCTGCGTGCTCTCCTCAAGGATGCATGAACTCCACCTAGAATCTCTCCCCTTTCTGAAGCTGATAGCATCCATTTCTAGCATCAATTTTGGGAGAGGGAAAGACTTTCCCTCTGTCCTCTGAGTTTTGGTAACTGGGTCTATGAAATAAATGAACAGCATGGAGATTAACAGAAGACAGCTACACTTGTTGTGTGCATAGAGGTATCACAGGGGTAAAAACGTGGATACCCAAAAGAGTGGTGAGATTTGAGAGCTTACGAACCATCTTCACAGCGGAAAGGGAAGAAGAGCTACAGGCCACTTAGGGGAGATAATGATTTTTAGGAAAGAAGAGGAATGCTTTGAAGAGCAGATGGTTGATATGAGGCGAAGCTTGTCTGGGTGTGATGCTGGCTTCTGGTCTCTGCTCTTGTGTTAAGGGTCAGTCTTCCCTGGGAAACTCTTGAGGAGGGGACTCGTGACTTGAGTTGCTTTTGCAAGATCTTTCTTTAGGCAGATAAGAAGAGTTCAGACAAAGCTTCTTTCTGTATTTGCTGTTTTTCACGTGTTTTTAACTCAAAATAATCAGTATATCAAAGTGGCATATTTTGGGGTGGCACATTCCTAACTCCTTCACATGCTTTTATCTCAGCTCTGCCCATGGTTATATCATCCACAAAATCATGTGGCCTCTCTAAATCTTGACATTCTTGCCCATGGAGTGGGAATAATAACATTACCCACCTCACATGGTTATTGCAATGGCTTCCACAGTGTCTGGTCCGGATGACAGTTCCACAGATATGCCAGGGGTGGGAATGTGTGGTGCCGACGCTCCCACAGGCCTGTCCCGGAGTCCCAGTCTGGGAGGCGCTTGGACCTGAAGCAGAATGAATGGCATCTTTGCCCAGAGTTTGCTGAACCATGCTCCAGACGGTCCCTCATATGCTATTTTTGGACATGGCTTGTCATTACATTGGCCACACTTTCCTTCAACAAGAGGATGCCAGGCTCTGAAGCGAAACTGAGCCCATGATTCCTGGGCCCCTGCCCTCCTCTGAGCTTATTGGTAGAGTTAAGGCTCAGTTCCTTCAGAGATCTTTGTGCGCTGATAACACTGGACTCACGAGACTCTGAGAATAGAGGAATGAGGTCTTGCATTTCTTTGGCGTCTTTCCTCAGAGGCTAGAGCACTGTGGACGTTCACCATCCCCCTCATGGCTCCATTGTGAGCTCCAGGGATTGGGTGAGGGAGCTTACTCTTTCCTGCCTTCCGGTCCCATTGCCAGCAGGTGATTTGGAATCTATTAGTGGGACAGCAAAGAGAAAAATGATTGTAAAAGAAAACCGTGTCAGATGGCTCCAGATATCCCTAAACATACAGTTTAAAATATAAGAAGAGTAAATGAGACTACAGCCTGTGTAGTGGAAAGCCAGGATGGACAGACCCTCCAGAATTGTTCTGCAGTGCCCCGGGGGCTCTTGGGCTCCATAGTCCTTGGTTCTGCCCCACGGGGACATGTCATGGCATCCCGCTGAGGTTCGTAGGCATAGAGGCAGCATCAGTGTCACTGGAGCCACAATCCCGGAGTGCACGTCACAGACCCAGGGCTGGCTTCATGAATCTGCACTCAGAAAAAGCCTGGGCTTGGCATAGCACTGTGCTGTCACAGTTTTGTAATAATTTTTGAACAATGGACCCTACACTTTCATTTTGTGCTGGGTCCTACAAAGTATGTAGCCAGTCCTGCTCATTTTCAGCCCAGGCCTATCAGAGTCTCCAGAGGAGGCCTCTGGTGTGCATCCATGGAAAGGAGCCAGGCAGATGACCCAGCTGCTGACCAGTCTTGGTAAGGAACCCCCGGCACAGACTCAGGGTGGAGACTTCCTTCAGCCACCAAGTCTTCCTGAGGGACCCCTGCCCATGGAGGCTTTTCTGCAGGCACTTGCTCCTCTGTGAGAACTCAGGAGAAACAAGACCAGCATTCCTCTGAGTGATATCTCCCACTGACTTAGAAAGCAGATGCTAAGACACCCCCGTCTCTTCTGAGAGTCTACATTACAGCCTTGAGTCAGCAGGCCACTCTGACTTGGTTGGCTTTTGTTTCCAAACATTCTGCCGTTCTTTATAATTTCCTGATGATTTTGAAAAATGCAACCTTCTAGTGATTCTGACCGTGTGCAAAGCATGGCGCCTTTGATAGAGATGTTTGGACATGGGAAGAGCCCATGGTCTCTTCCTTTAGAGAATGTGGAGCCTGGTGGGGAGAGTGTGGAGCCGTGAGGGGATGGTGAGTGTCCACCGGGCTCTAGCCTCTGAGGGAAGATGCAGAAGAAATGCAAGACCTCATTCCTCTATGCTCATAGTCTCGTGAGTCTAGCGTTATCAATGCACAGAGACCTCTGAAGTGAGCTCAGAGGAGGACAGGGGCCGAGGAATCATTGGCACAGTTTTGCTTCACAGTCGAGCATCCTCATGTTCTCTGACATGACTGTGTGTCTGATAAGGTCAAGGCAGGTGGTGCGTCTGGGAGGGGTAAGCACAGGGGAACCTAGGGGAAGATGGGTGGTGCCTCAGCTGGTTGGGTGCTTGGCAGGGGAGGGTTAAAGTGAGTATCAGAGGTGGGTAGAATTTAGACTCAGGAGCATGGGCCATAGCTGAGAAAGTGAGATTTACTGAGGCCTGGAGGAGGTGCTTCTGAGGAAGTCCCATGTATAGGGTTTGCGGGAAAGTTACAGGGATGGGGCTTAGAGAGGTCCAGAGACTGCATCCTGGGGAGGGGCTGGCTCTAGACTAAGATGGGGTCTGAGGGAAAGCTACTGAAAGGCAGAGAAGTGGCACGATTGGATGCATGCCATGGCTGCAGAGTGGAGAGTGGACTCCATGTTGGGAGGGAGTGAGGGGTTGTGGGGAGGCTGGGGGAAGTAAACACCGGAGTTTCAGAAGGTCAGTGTTTGCAATTTATCTATGAGGTGGTTTGGTCCTGGGCAGTGGCAGGAGAGTGACAGCTGACAGAGAGTTCCACATGTTTGGAACCAGGCTTTAGAGGCTGAGGTTAGGGAAGGGTAAGAGAGCAGGGGAGGAAGAGTGGCGGCCAGCTCCCTGCTTGGGGCTGTGTGGAGGACCTGGCCATCTAAGGTCAGCATCCTTCCAGGAGAGCAGGCTTGCAGGTAGGGGAAAAAGCATGAGTCCTACGTTAAAGAGGCTGAGTCTGCGGTCCCTGTGAGACACCCCCGAATGTCCCACAGGCAGTGCGGTAGCTCAGAGAGAGAGGGTCTGCAGTGTGGAAGCAGTCAGCCTGCAGGTGTGCATTGCATCTGTGCTGCTGGTGCATCTGCCCAGGGAGAGCAGAGAGGTGGGAAAGGGAGGCCAGGCCAGCTCCCAAAGGAGCACCACTCTGCAGATGGGCCACAAAGGAAAGTCCGGGAGTTTCCCAGCACCGCCTAAGCTTCCACAAAAGCTTCCAGTTCTCTCTTTTTAGGAATGTTTGTGGATGTCTTTTTGTGCTCTTGTCTCCTCTTGCCAGGGCCTACCTGTCTCAAATGTCTAAACTGATCCCAGTGCCTTCTGGAAAGGGTGACACTGGACTCAATGGTCCTGGACACAGTCTTCTTAGCACATGAATTTTCCCAAATGTGAAGTAATTTGAGCAAAGACAAGTAGTCAGGATTGTTGCACTCATGGTTGGAAGTATGCCTCACACATAGTAGTCACCCAATAAATATTTGTTGAGTGAGTAAACATATGCTTAGCAAGTTTAGACATTTCCAGGCAAAACGGACACATCCTTGAATATGATCTGGGCAATCAGTTCCTTCCTCAGGGGATGAGGATAGCTGTTGCGGCCCCAGTCATCAGAGTTTCCTGTTGGGACATAAGTGTTTCTCAGAGGGACTTAGTTTTCCCCTGGGTAATCACTAGGGCCCTAGGGATGGACATGGCTGCCTTAAATGGCAGCACAGGAAGGAGAACAAGCAACACTCACCCTCCTGTGTGGCCAACAGGGTGCCTGTAAAGCACCCCAGCTCCAGTATAGAGAGTGAAGCCAGGGCACTGACCTGACCCAGACAGATGTATCTGAAGCAAGGGCATTTAAATTTTTTTCTAATCCTTTTTATTGTGGTAAAATACACATAAAATTTGCAGTTTGGTTGCACCAAGTATATTTGCATTTTTCTGTAGCCATCACCACCACCCATCTCCAGAACGCTTTTCATATGCAAAAATGAAACTGTACACATCAAACAACTCTCCACTTCTCCCTTTCCCCCCAAGTTCCTGGTCCACACCGTCTTACTTACGTCTCTTTGATCTTGACTACTATTGGTACCTCATATAAGAGGAATCACGTACTATCTATCTTTTTGTGATGATGAGCTTATTTTACTGAGCATGAAGTCCTTAAGTTTCATCCATGTTGTATCTTCTGTCAGAATTTCCTTCCTTTTTAAGGCTGAGTAATATTCCATTGTGTGTACAGACAGCAATTTCCTTATCCATTCATCCATTGATGGACATCTGGGTGGCTTCCTCATTTTAGCAATTGTGAATAATGCTTCTATGAACATGGTGTGCAAATATCTCTTGGATACCCTGCTTTCAATTCTTTTGAATATACACTCAGAAGTGGAATTGCTAGATCATAAGATAATTCCATTTTTAATTTTTTTTAGAAACTGACATATCATTTTCCACAGTAGCTGCATCATTTTACATTCCCATCAACAGTGCCCAAGGGTTCCAATTTCTCCATACCTTTGCTAAGGGTTACTTTTCATTAAAAAATATATATGTACATAAAACAGTAGCCCTCTTAATGGTGTGAGGTGGTATCTTGTTTTGATTTGCATTTCCCTGGTGATTAGTAATGTTGAGCATCTTTTCATGTGCTTGTTAGCCATCTGTGTATTTTCTTTGGAGAAATATTTTCTCAAGTCCTTTGCCCATTTTTGAATTGAGTTATTAGTTTTTTGTTGTTGAGTTTTAGGATTTCTACGTACATTCTGGATATTAATCTCTTATGAAATAAGTAATTTGCAAATATATTCTCCCATTCTGTGAGTTGTTTTTACTCTGCCAATAGTGTCTTCTGATGGACAAAAATTTTAAATGTTCATGAAGTTCAATTCATCCCTTTTTTTCTTTTGTTGCCTATTCCTAATCAAATCAATAACTACATTAAATGTAAATGAGTTACATACCTCAATATAAAAGAAGATGTTATCAGATGTAACCCATTTATAATGTAAATTTACAAGAAGTAAGGCCAGGTGTGGTGGTTGATGCCTGGAACCCCAGTTACTTCAGTGGCTGAGGCATGAGAATTGCTTGTGCCACTGTGCTCTAGTCAGGGTGACAGAGTGAGACCCTGTCTCAAACAAACAAACAAACCAACAAAGTAAGACTAAGTGAGACTGAGTATATGCTGCCTAAGTAAAACTCATTTTAAATACAAAGATACAAATAAATGAAAAGTATAAGAATAATAAAAAAAAAACTGTTCTAACTCTCATCAAAAGAAACCTGGAGTGGCTATTTTAAATACAAGGCAAAGTAGATTTCAGAGCAACAAATTCTACCAGGAATGAAGAAGTTAATTTCAAAATAACAAAGGCATTAATTTATCAAGATGACATAACAATTCTAAATTTTTATGCATATTATAAGAACTTCACAATAAATGAAGCAAAACCTGGGAGGACCTGAAGGAGAAATAGACAAACCCATAGGTATAATCAGAGATTTAACTAGTCTTTTCTCATTAATCATATGCTATATAACAGAAAATCAATAATAATATAGAAAGTTTGAACAACAATGTCAGCCAGCTTGAATGAATTGACACCTCTGACAACAGCAGAATACATATTCATTTCAAGTGCACTCAAGACATTCACCAAATTATACCATATTCTTGCCATGAATTGATAAGAATGGTTGGGCTCTCCGCTAAACCCCACCCTCAAGCCTGGAACTGTGGCCCTAAGTGAAAACAGCTGATCTTGTTTTTCTGCCCAAATGTTGCCTTTTTGGTCTACCATGCCCCTGTTCTGTGCCCAGAAAAAGACTTCAGCTGGCAGAGCAATACAAGCTGCTGAGTGGAGAGAAGAGAAGCAGCAAGTGAGCTTCTGAGACTAAGGATAGACACAGCTAACTTCAGATGGTGTGGCTTCAGAGAAAGATCACCTTCTTTCCGCACCATCTTCTTTCCAATTCCCCATGCCACAGAGAGCCACCTTTATCACCCAATAAAATCCTCTTCGTACACTACCCTTCAATCTGTTTGTGTGACCTGATTCTTCCTGGATGCCAGACAAGAAACCGGGTGCTGAGAGGGCAGGGACTTGGACACTGCTGCGGGGCCCTCACAGCCTGCTCCTGCCAGAGAGGAGTGACCGGCTGGTTCTAGCATTCATTCCCTCTGGTTCCCACACTTGCTTGCTCATGTGCTCCCTCTCTTAAGGAGTGGCCAACAGCTGGCTGAGTGAAACAAGCCACTCCAGTTCCTGCCCACAAAGGGGCTCAGGGAAACTATCCCGTCTCACTGGCTCCAAATATAGTCACATTGGGGGTTAAGGCTTCAACATACACATTTTGTGGGGGAGGATAAAATTCAATCCATAACATTTGCAAAATCTCTATAAACTTAAAAGCATTTTACAAAATATGTTCTCTGACTCCAATATATGAAATTAGAAATCAATTTTAAAAAAACTCTGGAAAATTCTCAAATATTTGAAAACTGAATAAAACAGTTCAACATAAACCATGGGCGAAAATGAAAACTATATTAAAATGAACTTCTAAAGTGTTTTAAACTACCTGAAAAAGAAAACAGTACATATCAATATTTGTGGTAAGCAGCTAAAGCAGTTCCTAGGGGAAAGTTATAGCACTATAATTCTATTATAGAAAAGAATGTCTCAAATCAATGACATCAACATCTACCTTAAATTAGGGATGGTAGAACAAATTAAACACAAGTTAAATAAAAGAAAGAAAATAATAAAGATCAGAGTAGAAATCAATGAAGTCTATAACAAAAGTAAAATAGATAAAATTAAATTAATAGTTGCTTCTTTGAGAAGATTAACAAAATTGATAAACCTTATTGCATGCTGATTAGGAAAGAAATTACCAATATTAGAAATGAGAGAGGATCCCTTCTCAGCGTTTTGGCTAGGATCAAGTGTAGGAATGAGAAAGGTGACTCACTACAGATTCTACAGATATTGAAAATAAAATAAAGAAATATTTTAAACAACTTTATGCCAATAAATCAACAATTTATATAAAATGGACAAAGCCCTTGAAAGATACGAACTACCAATGCTTACTCAAGTAGAAATAGCTCTATATCGAATACATAGTTTGTTGTTATAACCTTCCCACAACAAACCTCCAGGCCCATATGGCTCTGCTGGTAATTCTAAACATTTAAGAAAGAAGTAGTACGAGTCCTACAGACATTATTCTAGAAATTTGGAAAGCAGTGCATACTCTGCAACTCAATCTATAAGGCCAATTCTGATACTAGCCTGATACCAAAGCCTTAACTGAAAAGAACATTGCAGACCAATATCATTTTTGAACATAGATGCTGTTATTAGTTCCCTCAGGTTACCATAACAAAATATCACAGACTGGCTGTCTTAAACAACAGAACTTTATTTTCTCACAGTTTTGGAGGTTGGAAGATGAGGTCAAGGTGCCAGCAGGTTGCTGGTGGCAGACGGCTATCTTCTTGGTGTCCTCACATGGCCTTTCCTCATGCACATTCACTCCTGGTATTTCTCCCTTTTCTTATAAGGACACCAGTCTCATTGGATTCAGATCCCATCCTTATGACCTCATTTAACTTTAATTACCTCATGAAATGCCCTATCTCTAAATACAGTCACATTGAGGTTAAGGCTTCAACATGTAAATTTGGGGGATAGAATTCAATCCATTGTAGAGGGAAACAGGGAAACACTCATAAAAACATTTTTTTTTTTAGCAACCTGAATTCAACAATATATAAAATGAATCACCACCGAGTAGTTGCATTGCAGGGGTGCAATGTTGATTTAACATTTGAAAATCAGTCAATGCATTTCACCACATTAAGAAATTACAAATGAAAAAACAAAAACAAAAACACAAGTATCATCTCAATATACACAGAAAAAGTATTTGACAAAACTCAACATGTATTTCTGATAAAAACTCTCAGAAAACTGGGAATAGAGAGAAAGTTTCCTGACCTGATAAAAGGCAGTGAGAAAAAAAACCCGTAGTTGACGTTCCTACTTCAGGCTGGGAGACTGAATGCTTCCCATTAGGATCAGAAACAAAAAGGTGTCTGCCTTCATCTCTTCTAGTCAGCATGATACTGGGTGTTCCTGTTAGGCAAGAAAGAGAAAAACGCCATCAAGAGTAGAAAGGAAGAATTAAAGCTGTTTTCACTCACAGATGGCATGATAGTCCATGAAGATGTGTTGTATTCCACAAAACCTCATAGAAGGCATAACAGAGAATATACTTCAGTAAAGAGACTTTGAAATCAGAAGGTAGATTTCCCAATAAAAAGAAGTTCACAGGAATAAAAGTAAACTTTTCGGCTATTTAAAAAATGCTAAGACTGAGGATGTTTGTTTTTTAAAGATTTATTTTTATTTTTATTTTTGAGATGGAGTCTCGTTCTGTTGCCCAGTCTGGAGTGCAGTGGTGCGATCTTGGCTCGCTGCAACCTCTGCCTTTTGGGTTCAAACAATTCTCCTGCCTTAGCCTCCTGAGTAGCTGGGACCGCAGGCATGTGCCACTATGCCTGGCTACTTTTATTTTTTATTTTTTATTTTTAGTGGAGACAGAATTTCACCATGTTGACCAGGCTGGTCTTGAATCCCTGACCTCAGGTGACCCACCAACCTCGGCCTCCCAAAGTAGAACAAAACCATTAGGCAATATGATCGGTTGGCAGATGGGTGGAGATGAACTTTAGATAAAAAATATTCTCAAATTCTTGTATTGTCCGGGAAGAAATTAAAATATTAACTTTATACTTTGTAAAGTCTAGTATGCACATTAAAATGTAATGGTAGCTAAAAAAATAACGGAAATAGAATGTGTAATTCTGAACCAATAGAGAAAAAGGGAGGAGGATGAATTAAATCTGGATAAATACAGTGACAAATAAAAAAGAAGAAATAAAGACAGAAAAGGTACAATAAATTCAAGGTGAAAAATAGAATGACAAAATAGGCCCAAATATATCAACATTCACAATAAAGTTAGTGACTGTTTCTAGAGAAAAACAACTTTTTCCAAATTAGATTTTAAAATCTAATTATATTACATCTACAAGATCGCCTAAACCTAAAGCCTAGAATGAAAGAGAAGTATGTTTACATCAAAATTATTAATAAATAAAGCAATACTCATATTAGGCACAATATATTTTTAAGCCTGAAAGCACTAATAGGAATAAAAAGTATAATTACTCAAAAGAAAAAGAAAATATTGATTAGGAAGGCAAAATAATAAAATAATGTGTATTATTTCTCAAAACCAAAAAATATAGCATCAAATAGGTAAAACGGAATCTGGTCAAATTTGGCCAAATTTTTGCACAGGGATTGATAAACCTGTAATACAGTGGGAGATCCTCATGGACCTCTGTCATAATTGATGAACTAAGTTAATTGAATAAGTTTAATCTAATAGCTATACAGAGAGAGCGTTGCATCAAACAAGGAAACAGTCATGAATTTTCGACCACTTGGGAAATGTATAATGATAGAAATCTCTGCAAATACCAATGCATTATTATCATATAGACCATATTTTCTGACCACAATGGAATAAAATTAGATATCAATAGGTAGAGGGCAAAAAAGCCCTAAGCAAACATCAAAACAAAAGCAAAACATAGCAAACTAAAAAGACCCCTTTAAAAATTGTATGGGTCCAAGGCCAGGCTCGGTGGCTCACACACGTAATTCCAGCACTTTGGGAGGCTGAAGAGGGCAGATCACAAGTTCAGGAGATCAAGACCATCTTGGCTAACATGGTGAAACTCCACCTCTACTAAAAAAACCCAAAAAAGTTAGCCGGGTGTGGTGGTGTGCGCCTGTAGTCCCAGCTACTCAAATGGCGTGAACCCGGGAGGCCGAGCTTGCAGTGAGCTGAGATCGCGCCACTGCACTCCAGCCTGGGCGACAGAGCAAGACTCTATCTAAAAATAAAAAATAAAAAGTAAAATAAAATAAAAATAAAAATTTTATGGCTCCAAATAAGTTATTATGAATAATACCAAAGATTTAGAATTTTGTAATAATATAAGTATTGCCTATCAAAATCCATGGAATACAGCTAGAGCCATACTTAGGGGAATACCAGTAGCTTTAAGTGTATATATTGTTATTTAAAAAAATTAACACCAGGAAAATGGAATAATCCCAAATAAGGAAGAAAATAAACAATTAAAAGAGAAAGTTAATGAAGTTGTGTGTATCACACACACAACTACACACACACCAAATATACATTTAAATCAAAAGCTAGGTTTTGAAAAGACAGGTTATAGAATGGTACAGTCTACCAACAAGCTTGATGATGCAAGGAAAGGGAGCACAGATCACCAATATTATAAGGAGAGAAGGAAGAGGAGTGTTGAGGTTGGAACAGGCTGGGGAAGGTCAGATTTTTATTAGTTTGTACAGTATGTCAAAGATTTGGGGCTTTATTTCAGAGTAGTGGGAAATCTTGAAAGTTTTTAAGTAGATAGTAAATATATGGATGGGGGAGGGGATGGTGGATTGGGAAGGAGTGAGTTGGACTAGGTAGGAGACAACAGTTACAGAGAGGACCGCAGAAGCCCAAGCAAAATATGATGGCAGTATTCATCAGAGAAGAAGCAGACAAAATGAAGACCTTGGAGACTCAACAGAAATGTGGATTGTAGAGCAAATGAGATTCGGTGTTTGATAGTGCATCAGTTAGGTCTAATGAGGAGGCAGAAGCCACGCAATCATTTGGACTAAGAAAGTTTAACATAAAGAATTCTTGCTGGGCATGGTGGCTCTGCCTGTAATCCCAGCACTTCTGGAGGCCAAGGTGGGTAGATCACCTGAGGTCAGGAGTTTGAGACCTGCCTAGTCAATATGGTGAAACCCCATCTCTACTAAAAACACAAAAAATCAGCCGGTATGGTGGCATGCGCTTGTAATCCCAGCTACTCAGGAGGCTGAAGCATGAGAATCCCTGAATCTGGAAGACAGAGGTTGCAGTGAGCCGAGATCATGCCATTGCACTGCAGCCTGAGCCACAAAAGCGAAATTCCATCTCAAAAACCAAACCAAACCAAACAACTCTTAACTGTAATGTGGGAGTAACTATAAAGGACAAAAACTAACTTTAAAGAATACTCTGGGGATGAGGAAAAATACCCAAGGAGGATGGAAACTTAGAGGGCCCCTCACCAAGGCTGGGATTCAGACCCGGCTGGAGAGGATATGGTTACTGCTCATTACATGTCATGAAGGAGGTGGCCAGGTGTTGCTGGGCTGCCCAACACTATGAGCTGCACAAAGATGGCGCTCCCCAGAAGTGAGGCTGGGCAAAGCCCCGCTGGGCACCCCCATCTCCACCTGCACATGTCATTTCTGAAGCCTTGACACTCAGTAGTAGGAGGAATAGGCCAGCACCAGCAAGAGAGCCCCTTTCTGCTGCTGCGTCCCTTCAGCGTCCTCTATTGACAGTTGAACCTGGTGGCAATTGCAGAGAGAAATACTTACAGCTCATTTTTTGCTGAGCAAGAAATGAGAGAGATGGGTTTAGAGCTGAGAGGCATTCTACTGCTACCAGATGGGACGCGGGGAACCCATGATGACTCCCAGGGAACTGGCCGAGTCCCTGAGAGGGCAGTTGGTGGCATTCTTAGAGACAGGACCCTTGAGGAAAAACTCTAGAGCAAAGCAGAGGAACGGCATCAGCATTTTAAAAACGCTGAGTTGAATGACACCGAGAAATGCCCAGTAAAATGACAAACGGGCAGCTAGTTTCTCAGGGGCCTGGGGACTGGAGTGGGGCTGGGCTGGAGTGAGAGAGAGGCAGGTCCCCAGCTGTGCTATGCACACCTCAGGTTGAAGACGCTACATAGTTAAAAGTGCTGATGGTTCAGCATGATTAACACGGTATTGGGGGTTGCATTTAGAATTCGGCTGGTATTTTGCATTGCAATGGACAAAAATATCACTGTCACAGCTGACTTGGAGCTCATTCATTGCACATGCAGTGAAGGCAACTGTGTGGTGGTGGGGCCACAGGGGAGGTAGCGTGGATGGAGAGAGGATTCTGAGTAACTTTGACTCTGCAGGTTTTTCATAAGGAAGGGCTGAACAAAAGCAGCCCAGGGGGCCAGAAAAAGAGAAAGGAGAGAGTGTGAGATCAGAGGAGATAGGTGAGTTCTAGTGAAGAGGCAACAGCCCATGGTGTCACAGAAGACAAAGACTGCAAAGAGGCCCTTAGCGTCAGTGACCCAGAGGCCTGTGCTGAGGCCTGTGCTGACTTGTGGCTGGAAAAGGTTCAGTGGAGGTGGAGGCAGAGATTACTGTGGGCCAAGGCATGGGGGCAGGAGAAGAAATGGCTGGTGACAATCTGTGGTGACGTTTGCCTGTGAATGAGAGGAGAAAGGATGAGAGTAACTGTGGAGAGATGTGAGGATGAGGCAGGGTTTTACTTTTAATGGGAGAAGGAGCATATTGATGGTGATGAGATTGCAAAGGGTGGCAGATGGAGGTTACATACTGTCATGAGTGTGAGCGAGGGAGAGAAGACTGCAAGGGGCTTGCCCAGAGCTGGCAGTCAGGGATGGCTTAGCACGTTCGCTCACCAGCTGGGAGGCCTATAAATGTCATTTGGATGCCTTCCAGGGATGAGCCAGGGGACACAGATGGATTTAGTAAGGATGATAACAGATAGTTCTCTTTTTAAGCAAGGTCACATGGAAGTGCATGGTGTGTGTGTGCTGTGCATGTGTGTGTGTGTGCTGTGCATGTGTGTGTATGTGTTAATAGCTACCAGAGCCCAGGTTTCAAACTGAAATCACTTGCAAAAAGGTGAATGTGGCTGTGGGGGCTGGAATCAGAGAATGAGAGGCTAAACACTGACCACAACCTTCAGTTCTGACCTGTGAGCAATAAGAATATATCATTAGCATAGTCTGACTTTCTCTTTTTTTATGTCCATCTGTGATGATTTCTCAACATGTCTTCCAATGGGCCATTGTGAATTTCAGCACTGGTCACCACCTTCTATTTGCACATGAAATGCATAGTTCCCACTCCCAGCTCTCAGAGTGCCACACATCTGGAAGCAGCCTCCCGATGCTCCCAGTTCCCTTTTGGTTGTGGATTTGTTTGTTTTGCATTTATAGTTTTGCCAAGTTTCTGGCAAATTCTTTGTTGACTTACATTTCATTTTATAAGTCTGTTCAGGGTTTTCTTCCCTAGCTTGTTCTCAGATGTGGCCAAGCATCGCTCTTCACCAGGAGGTGAGTGGCTCTCTCCTGGCTGTGGGAACAATGAGCAAGGTTGTGCTACCTCCCTTCACCCGAGGCTCACATCCTCTCCTGCAGTGTGGGATGTCTGGACAGTGGCTCTCCTCCCTCCAGAATCTCTCAGGGGGAGGCAACAAAGGACATGTCAAGATATTGTGCTTACAAAGCTACGCACATGTCAGGTTGAAGATGCTGTATAGGTAAAAGCACTGATCGTTCAGCTAAATGCAACAGGACTGCATTCAGACTGCAGCTGGTATTTTGCATTGCAATGGACAAAAATGTTGTGGTCACAGCCAACGTGGGGACCATTCGTTGCATTGTATTTTGAATAAAAGTATATGAGCCAGAGTGGAGGAGGACGCTGAGGTCTTGCCTTTCTGGGCATCTCTGGGAGGCAAACCACACTGTTGGGCTTCCAGGTGTCTGGGTAAGATTGTCCTGCAGCCTGCCCCTCCATTCCAGGAAGCTTCCTAATGTTTGGCTTCCAGAAGAGACCAAAAGTCAACTGACTTTAGGAGCCCCAGGCCCGCTGCCTGCCCCACTGGAGCACTTAGCCAGATCTTGCATGTTTGTATTCCTCTGATAACATGGGGGAATCTGGCAGCACTAACTGGAGCACACACTCCATTAATTAACTCAGCTCCTAGAAGGTGCCAGGGACTTTCCTAGGAGTTGGGGTGCAAACATGGAGCAGATATGGCTCCTGCCCTTGAATGACTCCTGCCCTTGAATGGCTCATGTTCAGCGGGGAGATGGTCCACAAAGCACAGGAATAAGCAACCCGAGAGAGGCATGTGCACAGGGCCATGGGCACACAGATGAAAGAGCAGTTGATTCTGAAACTGATGAGACAGAATGATGGGATGGGAGGGAAGCCAGGAAAGGCAGGCTGGACCTGGAAGGATAATGAGAAACTCATCATGTGGGGGAAAAAAAGAGAAATGGCATTCCAGGCAAAGGTGAAAATGGGTAAAATACAGAGGTGGGACTATGCACTGACTGTGCCGAGAAGAGGTAGCATCCTATGAGACAGAGAAATGGAGGGATGGAGTGAGGAAGGCTGACAGAAATTAAAACCAAAGGGAGTGTTTGGTGCCCAGTTTGAAGAGAGCCTAACGGTTGAGTTCCCTCTTCAGCAGCGGAAGCTGTAGAATGATTCTGAGCAGGGGAGTGACTGAGGGAAGGTGTGGATGCCAGAAGGTGAAACTGCGGGAAGCAGGGTGTGGCCGCAGGGCTCCTGACTCACCTGTCAATGGGTGAGCTAACAGGGACTGCAGGCACCATCACCATGGAGCTCCATGAGGCCCTCCATTTCTGAAAGCTGCTCTGTTCTGCATCTTTCTGAGAGAACTCAGCATGCCCAGGAGAGCCCTATGAGAGGCCCTGCAGTTCAGGGATACTGTGTCTCCTGGCCGGAAGCTGGGACTTCCCCAGAGCAGTGCCTTTTAGCAGGGAGTGGCCTGGGCTAGACACTAGGGGCAGTGGGGACTTAAGTAGCCAGGGGTTCTGGCCATGTCCTCCTTAGCACACCAAGGTGAGCATGTGATTTAAGGAGAAGCATCTTCAGTGTCATGGACAGAATAAAGCTGTCGCCTGTAAGACAGGAGCTGATTTCAAAGCTGCTTCCAAATGCTGATTTCATCAACTTCTCATAGAAGAGTGTTTGCTATAGACTCTTGTAACCAACTCAAAATCAGCAGCAGCAGGGCACTCTCTTTTGGTGCACACAATTTTTCATGATTAAAGCAAGGCAAGGTCACGACCCTTTCCTGCCAAATGTTGTTTCTTTTGGGATCCCTTCAGGCAGAAAGATCCTACTGTCTTCTATTTATGGTACTTCTGAGCAAACTCAAAATGAAAGTAAAAACTGATGGCCCTAAATGGGACCCCGAGATACCAGGTGGCCCCACATCACAGAGGGTAGATTCTGAGTAGGCAGTTATGTGGACTGCTCTACATGTTTGAAAACCAGTGTTCTGTGGAAAGGCTCTGTGACAACCGGTTGCTAACAAGAATATTAGTTGGCCCAAGCGCCACCCAGCGGAGGTGGCCCACTCCCATGGCCCAGTGCCACCGTGGGTGGGGGAATGGGGACAAGTAACTGTTCTGTCATGAGACAGGCGAGAACACGGACCTAGCTCCATTCTTAGTGAAGGAAAATTACCTTTCTATTTTTCCCGTCAATATATACCATAACAAACTGAGGACACTAAAGTAAAAGAACCATCAACACAAATGTCATGTCATAGCAAGAGCTGGCACAGCCTCACCAGCCCATGCCCAGCCAGAATAGTGTGCTGCTGAGTCTGGGTTGGGGGGTGGGCATGGGGGTAGCCTGCTGGGGAAGTGTGGGTGGGGGGCATGGGGGCGGCTGGGTGGGGAAGCAAGGGTAGTAGAGTGGGGTGGCCGTGGGGGTGGCCAAGTGGGGATGTGGGGTAGCCAGATGGAGAAGCATGGGTGGGGGACGTGAGGGTGGCTGGGTGGGGAGGCATGGGTGGGGATGTGTGGGGGTAGCCGAGTGGGGAAGAGGGGTGGAGGGCGTGGGAGTGGCTTGGTGGGGAAGCTGGAGGGGGAGGTGGGGAGGCGGTGGGGGAGAGTTGGGGGGGTGGGAAAGGTGGCAGGACCTGGGGAGGGGGCAAGCCCCCACCGAGCTGAGCCACTACTCCCGACTCTGTGGAGCATGACAAGCTCTACTTGTGCAGAAGTGCATTGAATAAATTAAGTCCCAGTTAATCAAGAAGGTTCCGTTGAACTATGGTGCCTTTGGCGGTACTTTCTTTAGGAAAGGACGCTACTTCTTTTTTCACCAGTCAGCATGATTTGGGTCCCAAGGTTCCCGGCAACGGAGACAGCTTGTCCCCACTTCTGTCTGACAGGGAGCATTGGCTGCCTGTTCCATCCTGTGCTTGTCTGCCTGCCTCTCTGTCATGAGACGCATTCGAAGAGTCCTGGGTCTGAAAGTAACTCACAGTCCAGGAAGATGCCCAGGCCTTGGGTGATGCTCAGTCTCAGTAAATGACCCTGGCTGGTAGGCGGCGGCAGGAGGGACCCAGATGGCTGCCTTTGTGCTCCTTAAATACCCTTGTCTAGGATCAGCCTGGGGTATGGCATGGGGCAGAGACAGGAGTGCCCTCATCTGCCAGGGAAATGCCACTGGGGGGGGGCAGCTGGCCCCCCAGGCCACACTGCATGTCCCACCCTCTAAGCTGCAGAGTGCATGTGCATCAATGGAGCACAGAGGGAGGGTCCCAGTCTCCTGTCCACCCTAAAATGCCCCTGGGCCCCAACCCTTCACAGACGAGATCCTGCCTCATTAGAAAGCACATGTGACTTCTCTAGTGGCTTATTCCCACTTCCTTTGTCCTCAGTAAGGATGGAGAATGGCTGTCCTCCTCCACAGGAACGGTGATCATCATTAGCCAAGGCCAGCTTCAATGTTCAAAATGCCTTTGCAAAAAAAGTACCGGACAAGTTACACAGTGTTTCCAGCCACACACATTTGCTTCTCTATTTGTCTCAACATCTTGGCTCCTTCCTTAGAGATAAGCGTAGGGAACCCAGAGAGACACATAAATTATCTGGCTCTTTTATTACTCTGGTTCTCATAATAGGCTACATTGTGTGACCCGACCATATCTTTTCTAGGAAATTTATGTTGTGGCAGCAATAATTCCTCCTAACAGAAACAGCCTATAACAGGGTAGGTTTATTAGGAGAGTATTTATGGCTAATCAAGCTGCCACAGACACTCCTGGGGTGCTGGGGAGCAGATCCTGTGGGGGACGGTGGGCATGGGAGATAGCACATGTTTCTGAGGGCAGGAGACCCTCCTGTGTCTGGTTGTGGCCTCACACCCAGCGGCGTTGAAACAACAGGGTGATACACTTCCCTTCTCTTGACCGAACTTTTGTCAGCTGGAAAGTGGACGGGTTGAATTAGACGAACTTCATGCCCTGTGATTGTGAATCTGAGGGTCGAGGCCAGGCTGTGTGCACAGGGACATGACATGGGTGAAGGATCCCAGCACTCTGAGGCCTCAGCCCCCACCCACCAGTCGTGAAGGTGACAGTAGCTTAACCTAGTCCAGGAGACAAATCGGAAAGTCAAAGTAAGTTAGACAACACAAAGCATCATGTTCAGTGTGTGTGTGTGTGCGCACTCCTAGCATCTGTCCCTGACCCACACTGAGAAAGCCATTAGGGAAAAACACACTAAGTGACCTAACGGGAGGCCATCTGTGAGCCAGAAAGTGCCTGTCATTCATCACCTCCCCTAAGTGTGTCTGCTTCCACTCTGGGGATACTAATGACAGTCTTCCCGCTCAGGGATCCTGTCCATCTCCCAGCCACAAATCCCCAGACAAATACAGCTGGAAAGAAATTATTCTCACAGTCAGCAGTGACACATCCTTCTTGAAAACCGTTTTAGCACGGCTCCGCTCTTCCCCTTGCTGAGGTGCTGGGTCAGTCTGGACCCCAGGGAAGTCAACTCCAACTAACCTGGCCCTCCCCACCCGCTGCATCTACCAGGAGAAGGAACTGCAGCCCTTGCTTTCTCAGTAGGTCACCGCCTATGTCCAGTGATGTTCTGACTCCCCAGAGGAGCCGGGGCTCACGCTGCCCCTCCAGTTAGGAGCAGACAGGATTATGTGTTTGTCATTTCAACTAAATAACAAATGGCGACTTACCTTTGGTCAGTAATGGCTTCACCACCATCACTGCAAAGATGCAGGCTTTGTGGCACTCATGGGAAGGTTGCTGTAGGTGACTGTGGAATTATTTAAGATACAGTTCTGGCTCTGAAGGGGTTTGTTGCTGGAAACTTCCTATTTGAGAGAAAAAGTTGATAGAATTATTTATAGCTGTCAGTTCTAGGAAGTGCTCCTTGACTGGGTGAGAATAAGGACGAAGGGGACAGCATGGCAGGCTTGGCTGTACTTGGCAGTCTGACACTGGTTCCCACTGTGTGATCTCTCTATTCTTACATCCCTAATAGGAAGGCAGCAAATTACTTTACCCTACAATTCAAGGATCAGACAACCATTTGGAAAAGTTGTGCTTACCCTGACCGCTACCAGCAGCCCAATGGCTCATTTCATCAGAATGCACAGCTGGCCTTTGGCCACTAAGATCCCCTGCGGACAAGACCAGAAGTAAATCCCACTGTGTTTTCTCATAGTTTTTTAGTGACACTTTGAGGAGTAGAGTTAGACGTGCTTTTGAAAAAGAGTCTATAGACACTTGAGAGGGTGATAAATGACACCCAACCCTGCTCAGTAAATCTAGGGCAAAATCTCTCCGTAGGAAGTAAAAGTACAGGTGACCACACCCCAAGGAACTGGGTGATTGGAGCCTGTGTGTAGCACTGGGTGCTCCAAGGATTTATACATTCTAATCTGGTCCCTGTAACTTATGGTCATAACAACAGCAATACCATTAGGTAGTTATCAGTTATCAAACCCTATCAGGTATTGTGCTAAACGCTTTGTGCACGGGACCTACTTCAACACTTCCAACAACTCTATAAACAGATGTGAATTTCTCTAGACAGGCTCAGAGAAGTTAAGCCAGTTACTTGAGATGAAGCACCAGCAAGTCTCAGAACTGAGATCTGAATCCGCTGCTGAGCTCTGCGCTGCCTAGTATTCCAGTTCTGCCTGTTCAGTCCCATGCCCTTGGGGAGCGGGGCTCTCTAAGGACAGGTTTCTAAATGCCGAGGTCTGCCTCTTCCTTCATCTTCCCGTTTAACCGCATCATTTGTATCCAAAATCCCAGCATCACCCACTATGCCCGTTTAACAAACCTGCACATGTACTCCCTGCCTCTAAAATGAAAGTTGAAATTATATAAAAATTTTAATACATATATTAAATTTTAAAAAATTAGTTTGGAGACCCCTGCATAAAATTGATAACTTGAAGGGGAACAATTCCAAGTAAAATTCTGAACTACTAAAACAAAAAGGAAGAAATGAAGGATAGCAAGAAAATATTCTTGTCTCCAACAATAAAAAAAATCATATGAAAGAAAACTAATAAAGGCTTGGAACACAGATTGAAACTACTTGTGTGGCCAGGGGAAAAAGATTAAAAATTCAAGTAGACCTGGATGATAAGGGCCCAAGACACCTTGCAGAAACTAAGATAAATCCTCTCTGGGAAATTACCCCACAACCAAGACTTCAAAGAAATTCCATAAAGTTTCAATGAATATAATCCCAAAATTAAAAACACCACAAAGACATGATAAAACAAATGGAGTCATCAGAAATTAGAAACTAAAGTTAAGATACAAAGAAACTTGTGATATTGGAATTACCATATAAGAATAAGAATATAAAATAGTTTTTTCCAATTCTGTGAAGAAAGTCATTGGTAGCTTGATGGGAATGGCATTGAATCTATAAATTACCTTGGGCAGTATGGCCATTTTCACGATATTGATTCTTCCTATCCATGAGCATGGTATGTTCTTCTATTTGTTTGTGTCCTCTTGTTTCATTGAGCAGTGGTTTGTAGTTCTCCTTGAAGAGGTCCTTTACATCCCTTGTAAGTTGAATTTCTAGGTATTTTATTCTCTTTGAAGCAATTGTGAATGGAAGTTAATTCATGATTTGGCTCTCTGTTTGTCTGTTACTGGTGTATAAGAATGCTTGTGATTTTTGCAGATTAATTTTGCATCCTGAGACTTTGCTGAAGTTGCTTATCAGCTTAAGGATATTTTGGGCTGAGATGATGCTTTAAAGTTCATATGGAACCAAAAAAGACCCCGCATTGCCAAGACAATCCTAAGTGAAAAGAACAAAGCTGGAGGCATCACACTACCTGACTTCAAACTATACTACAAGGCTACAGTAACCAAAACAGCATGGTATTGGTACCAAAACAGAGATACAGACCAATGGAACAGAACAGAGCCCTCAGAAATAATATCACACATCTACAGCCATCTGATCTTTGACAAATCTGAGAAAAACAAGCAACAGGGAAAGGATTCCCTATTTAATAAATGGTGCTGGGAAAATTGGCTAGCCATAAGTAGAAAGCTGAAACTGGATCCTTTCCATACTCCTTATACGAAAATTAATTCAAGATGGATTAGAGACTTAAATGTTAGACCTAAAACCATAAAAACCCTAGAAGAAAACTTAGGTAATACCATTCAGGACATAGGCATGGGCAAGGACTTCATATCTAAAACACCAAAAGCAACAGCAACAAAGCCAAAATTGACAAATGGGATCTAATTAAACTAAAGAGCTTCTGCACAGCAAAAGAAACTACCGTCAGAGTGAACAGGCAACCTGCAGAATGGGAGAACATTTTTGCAATCTACTCATCCGACAAAGGGCTAATATCCAGAACCTACAAAGAACTCAAACAAATTTACAAGAAAAAAGCAAATGACCCCATCAAAAAGTGGGCAAAGTATATGAACAGACATTTCTCAAAAGGAGACATGCACACAGCCAACAGGCACATGAAAAAATGCTCATCATCACTGGCCATCAGAGAAATGCAAATCAAAACCACAATGAGATACCATCTCAGGCCAGTTAGAATGGCAATCATTAAAAAGTCAGGAAACAACAGGTGCTGGAGAGGATGTGGAGAAATAGGAACACTTTTACACTGTTGGTGGGATTGTAAACTGGTTCAACCATTGTGGAAAACAGTATGGCGATTCCTCAAGGATCTAGAACTAGAAATACCATATGACCCAGCCATCCCATTACTGGGGATATACCCAAAGGATTATAAATCATGCTGCTATAAAGACACATGAACATGTATGTTTATTGCAGCACTATTCACAATAACAAAGTCTCGGAATCAACCCAAATGTCCATCAGTGACAGACTGGATTAAGAAAATGTGGCACATATACACCATGGAATACTATGCAGCCATGAAAAAGGATGAGTTTGTGTCCTTTGTAGGGACATGGATGCAGCTGGAAGCCATCGTTCTCAGCAAACTACCACAAGAACAGAAAACCAAACACCGCATGTTCTCACTCATAGGTGGGAACTGAACCATGAGATTACTTGGACTCGGGAAGGGGAACATCACACACCGGGGCCTATTATGGGGAGGGGGGAGGGGGGAGGGATGGCATTGGGAGTTATACCTGATGTAAATGACGAGTTGATGGGTGCTGGTGAATTGATGGGTGCAGCACACCAACAAGGCACAAGTATACATATGTAACAAACCTGCACGTTGTGCACATGTACCCTTGAACTTAAAGTATAATAAAAAAGAAAAGGAAAAAAACAATATAAAATAATATCTCATAGGTTTAGAGAAATAAAAAGTGAAATAAAATTATGAGTAACATATGAAAGCTAATATACATCTCCACATCTTTAACAGCTTTATTGATATATAAACCACATGCCCTACAGTTCACCCATTTAAAGTGTACATTAAATGATTTGGTATATTCACAATTATGCAACCATCATCATAATCTAATTTTAGAACATTTTTGAGATCCCCAAAAGAGACCCTGTACTCTTTATCAGTCACTCCTAATGTTTCCTAACCCCCAAGTGCTGGACATTATTAATTCTGTCTTCATAGATTTATCTCTTCTGGATAATTTATGTAAATGAATAATAGATTATGTGGTCTTTTGTGACCAGCTTCTTTTACTTGGTATAATGTTTTCAAGGTTCACTTATTTTATAGCATGTATCACTGCTTTATTCTTTTTTTATTGCCAAATAATATTCCATTCAATGGATACACCATATTTTATTTATCCACTCAACAGTTGATGGACATTGGAACTGTTTTCTAATTTTGACTATTACGAATGATGCTACTATGAACATTCATGTACAAGACTTTGTATTGTACGTTTTCATTTCTTTTGGATATATACCTAGAATTACTATTGCTGGATCACGTGTTAACTATGTTTAACTATTTGAGGAACTGTCAAAATTTTACATTAGAATACATTGAATAAATTCTTTATTCAGTAATCATTGTACATTAGAATACATTGAGTAAACACTTTATTCAGCAAAATGTGAGAGTTTCAGTTTCTCCATTTCCTTACCAACACTTATTATTTGTTGTCTTTTTGATTATAACTATTCCAGCTGGTGCAAAGTGGCATCTCATTGTGGTTTTGATTTGTATTTCCTTAACGATTAATTATGTTGAGTACTTTCTCATGTGGTCATTTGCACATCTTCATTGTAGAAGTGTCTATTTAGATCTTTTGTCCATTTTTAATTTGTCTTTTTATTACTGATTTGCAAGAGCATATTATATATTCTAGACATAAGTCTCTTACCCAAATATTTGATGTGCAAATATTTTCTCTCATTCTGAGGTCATCTTTTCACATTTTTAATTATGCCCATTGAAGTGCAAAGGTTTTTTAGTTCAATTTATCTATTTTACTATTTTACCTGTGCTTTTGGTGTCATATTTAAGATACCATTGCTTAACCCAAGATTATGAAGACTTGCTCCTAAGTTTTCTTCTAAGAGTTTTATAATTTTAGTTCTTACATTTACATTTGTGACCATTTTGGGTTTTTTTTTTTTTTTTTATGATGTAAAGTAGGGTCTCAGTTTCATTTTTTTGCATTGAATATCCAGTTGTCTGATACTCGTTGTCACCATTTGTTGTCTGATAGTTGTCACTATTTGTTGAAGAGACTAATCTTTCCCTCACTAAATTGTCTTGCTTCCCTTGTTGAAAATTAATTGACCATAAATGTAGGGGCTTATTTTTGGACTCCCAGATCGAATCCATTGATCTGTCCTTATAGGAGTACTACATTGACTTGATTACTATAGTGTTGTAGTAAGCCTCTAAATCAACAAGTATGAGTTTTCCATGTTTATTTTTATTTTTCAAGATTATTTTAGGTTTTCCAGGTCACTGCCATATCAATGCAGATTTCAGGATTAAAAAGTCAGCAAGTATTTTGGTAGAGACAGCCTTGAATCTGTGGGTGATGGGTTCAGTATTCTAAACCAATATTAACCAATAGTTTTAAATATTGACTTATATGTTGGTTAATTTTGACTTAATATTGATAATATGACAATACTAATTAATACAATTAATCAGTATTGACCTGAGGCATTTCTCAATTTATTTTTGTCTTCTATTTCTTTCAGTAATGTTTTGTAGATTCAAGTTCAAAACATGCACTTCTTTTGTCGCTTTATTCCTCGATTTTAATGTTATTAGATAAATAATTTTAAATTTTATTTTAGGCCTTAATGTTTGAGAGAAAGCATTCTTAAATATGATCAACTTGTTCATGATCTAACTATTTTGACTGTATCTCTTTAATCTCCATAAGATATACCATCTGCAGAGAAAGCTTCACTTCTTTTATTTCAGTGGATCGGGTCGTCTTCTTCCTCTTTCCTTCCTTCTCCCTTTTCTTCCTTTCTTCCTCTTCCTTCCTTCCTTCCTTCCTTCCTTCCTTCCTTCCTTCCTTCCTTTTCCTTTCTTTCTTTGCCTCACTGTCTTGGCAAGAATCCAGTACAATGCTGAATAGAAGTGGTCAGAATGCACATCTCTGTCTTGTTTCCTGAACTTATGATAAAAGCATTCAGTTTCTCATCATTAATCGTGAAGTTAGTTGTGAGTTTTTCATAGATGGTCTTTATCAGGTTGAGAAAATTCCCTGTTTTTCTAATTTATTGAGACTTTTTATTACAAAAAAATTTTGAATTTTTCAAGTGCTTTTTCTCTATTCATTAAGATAATCATATGCTTTTGTCTTTATTAATATGAATTACTATTTGAATTGATTTTCAGATGTTGGATCTGAACAAATCTTGGATTCCTTGAATAAATACTACTTAGTCATGGTGTATGATTCTTTTTATATATTTTCTGGATTTGGTTTGCTATTATCTTGTGGAGGATTTTTATATTTATATTTGTAAGTGCTTTGTCTGTAGTTTTCTTTTTGTGTGTGATGTTTTCGTCTGGTTTTGGTGTCAAGGTAACACTGAACTTGTAAAATATGTTGGAATGTTTCCTTCTCTTCTATTTATTTGGAAGAGTTTGTGAAGGACTGGTGTTGATTCTTCATTAAATGTTTGATAGAATTCAACACAGTTGGTTCTATCCTTAGCTTTTCTTGTAGCCACTCAGTCCGACATTCTTACTTTCACTATTTTCAATTCAATTCAATTCAATTCAATTCAATTCAATTCAATTCAATTCCGTATCTTTACTTTTCAATTCAATTCTAATTCAATATCTTTACTTTTATAGATCTATTCAGATTTTATTTTATTTTTCAATTTTTATTTTAGAATTGGGGTACATGTGCAGGTTTGTTACAAAGGTATATTGTGTGACACTGAGGTTTGAAGTGTGACTGAACCCGTTACCCAGGTAGTGAGCATAATACCCAATAGGTAGTTTTTTTGCCTTTCCCTGCTCCTTTCTGTCTCCCCTCTAGTAGTCCCATGTTTACTCTTCCCGTCTATGTGTACCCAGCGTTTAGCTACTACTACTAAGTGAGAACATACAGTATTTGGTTTTCTGTTTCTGCATTAGTTTACTTAGGATTATGACCTTCAGCTGGATTCATGTTGCTTCACAAGACACGATTTCCTTCTTTTTATGGCTGCATAGTATTCTGTGGTGTATATGTACCACATTTAAAAAATCCAATCCACCATTGATGGGTGCATTAGTTGGTTCCATGTTTTTGCTACTGTGTCTATTCATATTTTCTATTTCTTCTTGAGTCAGTCCTAGTAGTTTGTATGTTTCTAGGTATTTGTCCATTTTATCTAGGTTATCTAATTTGTTGCCATACAATTGTACATAGAATTCTTCTATAATCTCTTCTGTTTCTCCAATAGTAGTGATGCCCTCTATTATTTTTGATTTTGGTAATTTGAATCTTCTCTTATTTATTGGTCAGTCTAACAAAAAGTTTGTCAACTTTGTTGATACTTTCCAGGGACCAACTTTTGGGTTTAGTGATTTTTCTTGTTTATTCTTCTATTCTCTATCTTATTTATTTCTTTTCTAATGCTTTTATTTCCTTCCTTCTGTTTTCTTTTGGGTTTAGTTTATCTTCTTTTCTAGTTTCTAAGATGGAATGTTAGTTTAATGATTTGAGAACAGTGAATCCTAACCACTAGACCACCAGGGGTGCTTGGTTTAATAATGGTTTGATACCTTTCTTCTTTTCAATTTATAAGCATTTAGAGTGATAAATCCCCCTTTCTTCCAAGCACTGCTTCACATGTGGCCCAGAAATTTTTCTATGTTGTGTTTTTATTTTCATTTATCTCAGGTATTTTTAAATTTCCCATGTGATTTCTCCTTTAATCTATTGGTTATTTAATAATATGTAATTTCCACATATTTGTGAATTTCCTAAATTTCTTTATTTCTATTGATTTCCTATATCATTGTGATTAGAGAAACACTTAGTATAGATTTAAATTTCTTTACATGTATTGATCCTTGCTTAGGGTGTAGCAAATCCTGAAGAATGTTCCATGTGCACTTGAGAAGAATGTGTATTCTGTTATTGTTGGATTATTCTATAGATGTCTCTTACGTCGAATTGGTTTGTAGTGATTTCTAGTCTTCTATATGCTTTTTTATCTGTCTAGTTCTCCTACCTTTACTGAAAATGAGGTATGAAAGTCTCCAGCTGATATTATCAAATTGTCACTATCTTCCTTCAGTTCTGTCAGTTTTTGATTCATCTGAGTTGAGGCTCTGTTGTTAGGTGCCTGTGCTTGTAATTGTTACAGTATCCTAATGGATTGACCTTATTTATCATGATAGAATTTCTCTCTCATCTCTAGTAATGGTTTTTTTTTTTTTTTTTTTTTTTTTGCCTTAAGGTCTGTATTGTCTGATATTTGTATAGTCATTCCAGCTCTCTTATTGTTGCTGTTTGACACGACTTTTTACGTTCCTTCACTTTCAACTTGTTTGTGTCTTTGAATCTGAAGTGTCTCCTGTAGGATTTTGCCTGTGGATTTTGGTGTCATCTGGTCTTAAAATATCTGCCTTTTGATTGGATTGTTTAAAGTATTTCCTTTTAATGTTGTTATTGATATAGTTGAATTTATGCCTGCCATTTTACTTTTTGTTTTTTTGTGTCTCATTTCTTTTCCTCTTCCTCTGTTCCTCCTTTACCACTTTCTCTTGCATTAAATGAATATTTCCTACTTAATATTTTAATTCCTTTAATAAATTTTTAAGCTTCTTTTGAATTATTTTCTTAGTGGTTGTTCTGGTGCTTACAATATACATCTTAACTTATCTAATTTAGATTTAAATTAATTTAATTTTTGTAAGATACAAAAACTTTACTTCTATATAGCTTTTTCCCTTGCTCCTGTGATTTCTTTTATTATTGTTGTATATATTATAACTTCTATGTAAGTTATTAATAGAAACATAAGGATGCATTATTGTCAGTTCTGGTTCTCTTCATTTCTTCCTGTGGATCTGAGTTACTATTTGGTGTCGTCTCCTTTCCCATATGACCTTTTCTCCATTGATCTCCTTTGTTTTGGTATTTTCAAATACACTACATTTCTATGTGTTATAGACCCAATGATACAATTATACACCTTTTCTTATGTAATTGTTTTTTTAAAAATATACTAAGAGAAGAAAAGAGAAAAATCTGCAGTTATACTGCCTTTTATAATTATCTACATAATTACCTTTATTGGCAGTGTTTGTTTTATTGTGTGGATTTGAAATACTTCCTGAAGTTATCTGCTGTTAGCCTGAGAGATTATTTTAGGATTTATTTCAGAGAAGACCTTCTAACATTGAATAATCTCATTTTTTATTAATTTAGGATTTTCTTTACTTAGCCTTCATTTGTGAAAGTGTTTTCCTGGTTGTAAGGTTCTTGACTGACAATTCTTTTTCTTTCTGTATTTGGAATCCCACTACCTCTGGCCTCCATTGTTTCTGAGGAGAAGTCAGCTGTTAGCCTTCCTGGGGTTCCCTTGTATGTGATGAGTCACTTTTCTTGTTCTGTGTTCAAGGTTTTCTCTTTGCTTTTGCCTTTTGACTAGTTCAGTGATGTCTGTTTCCCTGCAGTGTGGAGTCTCTGATGTCTCTGCTCTGAGGGTGCAGCCTTGGGAAGGCAAACAGTCTCCTTGGCCAGCATAGATCTGTGGTTTAGTTGGGTGCACTTTGACTCTCTTTCCCTGATCTGCCTGTTAAGCTTCCAGCTAGTCTGCCTCTATTCATGTCTCACACAGATATTAGCCTCCAGTAATTGCTGTTTGCTCTATTGTTTTAAAAAAAATACCTCAGTATATAATGCTTCTTAGTCTAATTCAATTAAAGCCATGTCTTTTTGCAGGAGCAAGGTGTTCCCATCTTCATGTCTTGCACTGACCCAAGGAGGGCTCTTCTTAGCAGTCTCTTTCTCTGGTTCGTCTGTTAAACTTCTAACTGGTATACCATCTTGCTTGCTGCTACTACTGTCATGGAGAGACAGCCTCCTCTTATTCATCACCAAGATCTCCACTGCTTTTAACAATGCCCTTAGGCATTCTTCTCTCAAACTATATGATAAATAATGTCCATCCCTTTAAAGAGAGTTGAGGGTCTTCCTTTTCTTAAAACCCCCTTCTCCTTTTGGGCAGAATCTCTATGCCATAAAAACCAGAGCTAAGGATGGGGATAGTGGCCCTTTTCTCCTGGAGAGATGCCCCTGTTCTATGAGTGAGATCTTCTCCTCTTGCCTCTCCTGGCATTGAGCTGCCACCCTGCAAGTGAGCTGGGGCAGGGGTGATCAGGGTCCCATGTTCTCAGCCTTATAAGTGGGGCCTGAGTTCAAGAAGGGAACCCTGGTCCTCTTAGGCACACCTGCCTGGAATAGAGCTCCTGCAGCACAGAGCTGGGTAGGGCTGCAAGATTGGCTGACAACTTCTCCATCCTGAGTGAAACTGTAGCCCTAGACTTGGATCTTGAGGGAGAGGAAGCCCCACGTTCTTGGCCATACCTACTTAGAGTAGAGCTTCCATCCTGAGCCGAGGGTGGGCATGGGAGCTGGTCGTGACTCAGATGTCACAGACTTTCACTGTTATTACTAAGATTTAGTAGAATTTCTTGAACAAATGTTTCCTATTTACCATATGCCCTTAGGACAATTCCCAGAGACTTTAAATCATTGTTTTGTGAAATGTTCTCCAGTTAAAAGTTTGTTTTGCTGGGGAGAGGGTTTGCTGAGCTCCTCCCAACACCACTTTTCATGTCCCCATCTGCACCGCCCTATGATCTTTTTGAAGATGGAGCAAAATCTGCTCTCTAATGCTTCAAAAACCATCACAACACAGTTCTACAACTGAATGTTATGAAGGTTTATTCTCCCATATAATATAGTCCCAGAACTTTTTAGCTTGGATTTTCTAGCTTTTCATTTTCTTTCCTTGCCTTTGGCCAGTCAGTCATTTCTGCTTTACTTTTTTGGCAGCCTGTGTGTCTGTAGTTACTGTCTTTCATGCTTTCTAATTTTCCGATTCAAGGCTGACTGGAAGTTTATCAGAACTGTGGGACAATTACAGTAAAAACATTCTGATTGAAAGCCTAGAGACTTCTTCAACAAACCAAGTGCTGGTGCTTCGAGTCATGCCATTCCATGAAGATTATCGAAAGCCCCTGTTGAGTCCTGCTTATTTTGGTGTTGATGGCCTTCCAGAAAGGGGGCTCATGGGGAGCTGAGGGGCGCTACACAAGGGACCTCGCAGGCTGCTCCCAGCATCAGCAGTGATGATTGAGTCAGGGAGTCAAGAGACTTGTGAGAGTGTTACTGTTTTAGCATAGAAAGGGAACACCTTACTAGGGATGCTTGCAGGGACTGATAGCCAGTCCTGTGGTGAGGCAGGAAGAAGATCACAATTTCCACCTAACACAAAGAGACCAGCACTGGCCTTGCAGCTAGTCCCACCCAAGGCCAAGAGTGTCCTGATTCTTATAACGGAGGTGTTGCATTTTCTCTGCCTCTGAATATTGCTGTGGGAGACTGCTGCTCAGAGCATCTATGCCCTGGAGTGTTATCTCACCTTTCCTGTGTCCTTGTGAGAGATTTGCATACACAGCACCCCCAGTGGACTCGGCCCCTCGATGACAAGCCTTCCTAATGCTCACTGCCAGCTGTCCAACTGCACGTGGCTCTGGCTCCTATCTGTGCCCGGTGTCCTTTCTGCAGGGTCCCATCTGTCTTCTGTGCTGTACCAGCTTGCTGTGACAGACTTCTGTGGTCTTGCATATGTCCCTTCCTACAGCTGGTCTGTTGGTCAGTGAATGTGCAACCTCAGTTGGAAGGTATGTTTTAAGCTCTGGCCTCTCCCAACGTACTTGGCCAATGTGCAACCCAACTGCAGGTAATAGAGAACTGGTAGAAACAATCAGTGCTTCTCAAACTCCAGCAGACATCAGAATCACCTGGTGGTGGGGAGGTGTCTTTAATACATAGATTGCAGGGCTCTGAACCCAGGGTTTCTGATTCAGTAGGTCTGAGGTGGGGCCAGGAATCTGCATTTCTAAGAACTTGCTAAGTAGTACTGATTGCTGCTGGTTCAGGAACCACACTTTGGGAACCACTGATATAGAAGGCAACACCCTTAAAACGATTCTAGTTGTCGTCCCTGGGGAGATTGCTGAAGCTGATTTTTAATGTTTTCCTGCAGTTTTAAGTTTGTATTTCCAGTTTTTAGAATTAAAGAAATAATAAAAAGTAATAGGAAAAAACATAAATACCTGAGCCTTCAAATGCATGTCCTCAAGTTCTCCATTCAGGCGCTTGACTCCAGCCCCTGGACTTTCTTCCTTTTCCTTAAGGAAAATGTGCTTGTTCTTCTTCAGGGCCATTGATGAAGCTGTTCTGTGCCTGCAGCGACCTCCCGGGAGGCCCTGCCATTCCCATCAAAGGTTACGCCCTCAGAGAGAGTGCTCCTAATGTGTGCCACTCTCTACCACCTGAGATGCTATTTTTTTATAGCACTCCTCACAACCAGAGACAATCTTAGTTGTCTGTGTTCAGTGTGTTTTCTGTTCCTGACCTGCCCCTTCTTCCACCTCCCTGTCCTCAGCTCAGTCACCAGAGCGTCAGCTCCACGTGTCTTCCCTGTTGCTGCCGAGTCCCATGGGCCCAGGGCAGCGACAGTCACATAGCAGGTGCTCAGTAAAATGTTTGTTGAGACTAACTGGAGATAAGAGAAGAAACAGTAGTTAAAAACAACAGGACCAAACCCCCCACTGTGCTTTCAGCCTTCACAGGGGTGTGTGCTTTAATTTAGCTGGAGCAGCTCTCTGGGGAGGCACTGTACTTGAGCAGGGCGTGGAGGAGGAGGGCATGGCAGGGAAGGAGTTGTCAGAGCTCAGGGACTGGGGGGACAGTGGACAGAGTACTGCCCCACAGCACAGGGAGTTTCAGCAGGGCTGCTCACCCTGTCATCACAGCAGGGAGCTCCTGCATGCAACGGGCAGAAAGTTCTATTTGCTTGCAGGTGGTTGTGAGTTTGCTAGGGCTGCATAACAATGTCCCACAATCTGGGTGTCTTAAACAACAGAAATGTATTCTCTCACAGTTCTGGAGTCCTGAAGTCCAAAACCAAGATGTTGACAGGGCCATGCTGTCTCCAAAGCTTCCAGGGAAAGATCCTTCCTTTCCTCTTCCAGCTTCTGGTAGCCCAGGGGCTCCTTGGCTTGTGGCAGCATCATGCCAATACTTGCAGCTATGGGGTGTACTGTTCCTTTCTGTCTATGACTGTATCTCTTCACCTCTTCCTATGAGGATGCCAGTTGTTGGATTAGGGCATACCCTAATGACCTCATTTTAACTTGATTACATGCGCAGAGATCCTATTTCCAAATAAAGTCACATTCACAGGTACCAGGAGTAGGACTTCAACCTATCTTTTTGGGGGACACAGTTCAATCCAAACAGTGGTCTTTGTAGAGCAGTTTCCATGGGGGTGGTGCTTCATTTGCCAGAGATCTGCACCAACAGGTTATATCTATCCAACTGAAGAACGTTTCACTCCACAGTCTCCAAAAGAAGAGTGGCCCATTGAAGCTCCCCAGAAAAAGTACCTCAGTCCAGGGCCCCTCAAAATAGGGAGTACTCTCACCCAGACCCCTAAAGGAGAAGTGTCTCACTCCAGAATCCTTCCAAGAACAATATGCATTGATGTACCCTAAAACTTAACATGATCTCCATCCTGTTAGGGCCCATTTTTTGATAGATTGGGAGGGCTAAGATTACCCCAATTTCAACTGTGCTAACAAGGCAACCTTGACATGTGTCTTTGCCCGGGTTTTAGAAAAAGAGGAGGCTTCACCGCTGGGTGAGGTGGCACATCTTGTAAAAACCCAGTCTTTCTATGTATGTGTTGCTGCGACCCTATGAGCAATGTACGATGATCCCATATACAGAAGAGGAGACAAAGGATCAGAGCGGTGACAAGACTCGTCAACAGTCACATTGACTCAGTAGTGGTAAAGCCAGGCCTCGTGGCTCTACTCCAATGCTCTGTACATTGTACCACAAAGAGTCTGTGTTATTGGGGTGCAGTTACCATTGGTGAACATTTAACCCATGCCTGGTCCGTTAAGACTGACGGGCATCAGATGGAGGCTGAGGGAAATCCCTGGACAGTGAGTTTAGTGCAGAAGACCCTCCTATCTCACAGGGCCGTCCTCTCACCTGCTCATTATTATTAACGTTGGCTAAATACAGACCAAGCATGCCAAGAAAGCTGTTTCTGTGGAGCCTGCAGCCCCCTACGCTCTGATATTTGCATTCAGCATTGTGCACGGAGACTTCTGGGGGCAGCCAGCTAACCCAGATGGGAGGGCTTTTGCTTGAGGATGTGACCACAAAGCCAGGTGTGGGAGGAGCTCGGCATGTCATGGAGGGAGGCCTGGGGTGGGCCAGGGAATGGGCTTCCTGGATTTGGACCATGGGGAGCAAGGAATGGTAGGATGAACCCTGTGGTAATCAGAGGTGAGGCCGCAGGGGCCCTTGACACCACACAAAGGAATGTGATGTTCTTCATTAAAGTCCTCAGGGATTGGGGTCATCCAGGGAGCAAGAGAAATGGGTATCAGACTTCCAGATGCCGCCACACTGTGCAAGACAGGACCCTGCTCACTGCGCCTGCCTCCTGGGTCCTGGCATTGTTTAGTGCTGCCTTGAACCTCCCATCCTGAATGGAGAGGAGCAGCAGCTGTGCTTGGGTTGTGCCTTCTCACTGCCGGGGTCAGACTATACCAGGGCCGTGAACCCTGTAGGATCCTGGCCTTTCTCCTAAGCCTGTGACCAGAAACATGCCCTGCCTGGCTGCTATCTCAGTACCCTAGGGAGCAGAGAAGCTCTCTAAGCCCCTGGCTTCATGCCCTTCAACATGGCCACAGAGAGTGGCAGCCTTGAGACTGGCAGAGCAGGAAAGCCTACCTACCAGACTGGCTGGGTGAACAGGGCCCTCATCAGAGGCACCCATTCCATCATTCACTTAAGCATCAAATATTTACCAAGTACCCACTGTGTGCATAGTCACCTGCTCACTGCAGGGACAGAGAGGTGGGGAAGGGTAGACCCTGACTTCAACCTCCCCACAGTGCAAAGAGATGCCCAGAAAATGTTTAAACATCCAGATCTGGGATCCAGAGGAGGGAGCAGTCAGCCTTGATGCAGAGCCCTCAGTACAGGGATGATAAACAGGAATCCAGAAGGTTCTGCCTGAAGTTGGTTGATTTGCTGCTCTCATAGGGTCCTACTGTGAGGAAGCTCCTTCTCCCAGTTCCCTAAAAGGTCACTTCAGACCTTTCTGAACTCATAGCATTAATCCTTCTGCCTCAGTCTCAGTTGACGAGCCTGTTCCCAACATGGCCAAGGAGACAAAGCCAGTTTGAAAGGCCAATACTCCCCAGGAGTCATCCTCATCCGCTAGCCCAAGGTTCCAGCTGCCCTCTGCCAGCCAATGGCTCCCAGGATAATGTCCTCAGCTCCAACTCACTCCCAAAGTCTAGCTCTGTCCCTGCACATACTCCAAAGTACTTCAAGCTCAACTTGCCTCAAGCTCAATATCCATCCAGTCCGCAGCCTCTCACACCAAAGATATGTGCTCATTTATCTGAATTATGTAACTTTATTAGTGGTGGGGGTGCCCACACAGCTCTCGGATTCAGAAATCAGGGGATTGTCCTGGAATCCCTCATGCAGTCCTCTGGATGTGGGAACTAGCTGAATATTTCTCCATTCCCCCTTCTCCTCCTGGCTACCCAAATTCCTGCCACACCACCCTTCACCTGAATTTTGCCATAGCATGACTGTTGATTTCCCCCCTATAATGTGCCCTGTCCTAGTCCACCCTCCATGTTACATCAAGGGTGAGTTCTCTAAACGTGCAAAGCTTAAATTCAACCTGACTTTCCATGAAAAGCAGACAGGACTGTTCAGAATATGCTCACTCCTCCGTCTACTCTGATGTTCTTCCTCTTCCCCTATGACCCCTGTCCCTGCCTGTAGCTCCAGGAATCTGGAATTGTCCTGGCGGTGGGCACTGCTGATTGCCCACCCTGCGCTGCTCTCCTCCTCTCTCCTCATGCCCCATTACCCCCTGCTCAGCTCCTGGGAGGAGGGCGACTTATCTCCCTTCTCTGCACGCAGCATCCCCAGGGTAATTGACCTGGGGTGGAGAGACAGGCTGAAGGGAAGATGACTTCCTCTCTGTCTCGCTGGTGTGGCTAAGACAGCCTGTAGCCTGTTGCTGTTAGCTGTGTGAGACCACTGGGGCCACAGCACTGGGGTGAAGCTGAGGGTAAGGACAGTGAAACACGTGGGGAGAAGGCAGCTGGGTCCCTGGTGGAAGCATTAAGATGCTGAATGGCACCTCACCTGGAGGTCAACTTGGACTCGAGTTACACACACTTAGCAAGGGTTTTTGTTACTACCAGCCCAAATTCAATAGATGTTGTTCATGCCTCCAATGCCTGTGCCCACTCTGTTTAGACACAGGGCGAACACATGTCCCACACGGCTGGGGACAGCGCCGGTTTATGCCTACCATTTGATTATCGTTGGTAACAGCGTCCCCTTTCCCTCTCCAGTGTTCCAAGTGTGGACAGTAGAGTTGGTGTTCCTTCTGCTGGAATCAGGCTGCACAGACATCTGCCGAGCACACTCCTACCCAGAAGTCTAGAGCATCGCCTCGCTGAGGAGGCTTATCCAGCCTCTACACGTCCCTGCTTGCCTGAAGGGAATCCCATACTCCTTTGTAACAACCCCTGTCGTGTGGACATGCTGGTAATGCATGCACTAGACTGCACTGAAATGACTTATATATTTTTTTATTAGATTGTGAGCTCAAGGGGAGGAACCACATGGCCACGTGTGCTCATTAGGTGATTGTTAAACACATACATAAATCATTCAAGATATGTCATTTTCATATAGTAGGTAGGGCCCTCTGAGCCACAAGGTGGCCATGTAATAATTTACAGGGGACAGAGCCTGGCAGAACCTTGGGCTCCTCCTCCAAGGTCACGGGCACTCACTGACCAGCCAAAAGCTGTCAGTGGAGGTATCTCCTGACCCTCCTCAGCTCAGTCAGCAGCCTGCAGGGTCTGCCCTCAAGAACCTGGCACGGTGATCTGGGCTCCCATCTGGCCAGGGAGCCGGCGGCAGGACAACACTGACAATGCCCCTAAGGGCTCCTAGCTGCTTGGCTGAGGATTTTTTGTGATGCCTGAGCTGGGTAAGGGCCGTCCCTCACTTCCAGAAGCCAAGGGTCATTGCAACAGACAGGGCCCCCGGGTCCCCAGTTCCCATCTCAAAATGAAATGCCCCTTTGTTCTTAAGCAGACTTCAGGCATCCTAGAACCAAACTCTGTTTGTCATTTCTTTGTTGCTCTTTGTCCTCATGCACAGGCCTGGGGGCTAATAGTTTCTCTATTGGAAAGACCTGAGTAAAGGGAGGTTGCATGGCTGTAGGTCTTCATTCTGCATCTCCAGACAAGGTTCCGTGCAACCATGCACTGCCTTCCCTCCTGGGCTACCCTGGAAAACTTAGCTTATCAGATAGTTCCACCATCCTAGAACTGAGAGGGCAGAGGGGACCCCAGGAAAGAAGATGGCTCCTTAACAAAGAATGTGGGCATCTTGACAAGGAGAGTCAGAAAGAGTCCCCAACATCCTCCTAAAGCCAGCACCACCAATGAGAGTGACACAACCATGGGTGCTGAGAAGCGCAGCTTGTGGCCCACGGCGGGGCAGCCCAGTGCCCGGAAAGGCCTCCTGCCCTGCCTGCGCTGTCCATGGCTCCCATACATTTCTCGATTCTGAAGGCCCAGAAAGGCAGGAGCTGGAGATTTTGCAGAGAGCTGTCAGAAGTAAAATACGCCCATCAGATAAATGCCTAGCATCATAACATGTATTCGGGACGTTTTCTAGCATCATCTCTGTACTCCCGCCTGCCGTCTCCAGACACAGATGGTCCTGGCCCTCAGCATCACTGAGAACCCACCCACTTCTCAACCTCTGTGTTTTTGCCCATCCATTTGTATCCAGCAAAACCATGCAAAAACTTTTAAACCTAGCTGAAATAACTTCTCCTACAAAGCCTGCCTTCTATAAGCTTCCAAAGTGGAAGAAATTGGGATTTATTTCTACTTCTAAAACCATTGACTACCGATGTTGGGATCCTAGAGTAACCATGTGAGTGTGTGTATATGCGTGCATATGTGTGTGTGCAAGCCCTAGCGACTGTCTGAGATCCCTTGGTGGGAGGTACTGTTTTGTCCAGCTTCCCAGAAGTTTTTCTGTTTTGTGGTTGATGCTCTGAAATGTTGAATGAGTTGATCACTTGCCTGAGGGCTGGAAGGAGACTGCTGGTTTCAGCAGACGAACTTCAAAATTATGAAAAATCATCTTTTTTTCTCTTCTGGTTTGGCAAATAACTTTAATTCTCGAATGCAGAGCTTTAATTGGAACCTTGATTCTATATTCAGAGGTAATGGGCTTTACTAAAAATGGATTAGAGCAGCTCGTAAATTTTTCCCAAAATGTTAACATACTACAGGGCCGATAGAGGTTGTTTAGCTTGGCAAAAAAAAGTAGCATTAAAGATTAAAATAACAACTTCCTGGATTGCTGTGCGGGCTTCTAACTTGTCCTGGTGTCCTTGGGCCCTGAGTGGACAGTCGTGACATCATCAGTAATGACCATAAATCAGCAAGAATCCCAGTCTCTTCATGGTTCTCTTGCAAGACGTTTGAGGGAACAAATAGGCAGAGTGGGTGTCAAGGAATAATGACCAATAACAGCCAACTTCCTGAGTGCCCATGCCACCCACCTCTCCTGTGAGGGCTGTGCCTCAGTGACCTCCGTAACCTCCTGCCAGCCTGCGAGTGACTGGGTGCCTTCCCCAGGTCGTGTGGCTGAGAATCTGCGACTGTACTGCATTTGAGAGTCCAGGTCCCCAACCGCTCTGCTGTACCTTCTCAATTAGAAACAACCTGTGGATGTTCCAGATCAGAGAGCTTGGCTGAGACAGAGAGGCATACTCTGAAGGTTCGGATCCCGTGTTCTTCACTCCAGGCCAGGGACCATCGTGCCCCAGATGCAGTGAGGCTGGGCTCTGGAATAGGTCTGGACTAGGTCTGGATCCAGCTCTGTGGAGGGACAGGGTATCTCTGGGCTTGGGGTTCATGCCCTCAATGTGCTGGTGTCTTCATCTGTAGAATGGGGTTGTTATGACGGTTAAAGGAGACACTTCATGTGCAGGGCTCAGCATGACATCTGGGCTTGCGGGGAGATGGAAAAGGAGGATGGGGAGGAGGAAGAAAGGCAGCCACGGCTGTGGGTGTTGGCGGGGCAGGGGGCAGAGTCTGTCTGCCCTCTTGAAATGGCTCCCATTTCTGTGGTCCTAAGAATGTTCAAAAAAAAGAAAAATAAATATTTGCAGACAGGCCCTCAGGAATCTGCTCCCTGTGACTTTCTAGTGGCCCCCTTGTCTTTCAGCATCTCTGGGGCCAGGTGCCCAATTGCTGCTTCTCCTTCACTCTTTGCCTCCCTGCCAGCCCTTGCCATCTCTGGGACTGTGGGCTGGCCACTCATCTGGGTGCCAGGGCTGGTGCTTGGGTTTGTGTGGGGACCCCAGCACCAGCACTGCACAGACACAGCCGGGCAGCAAGTACTCCGTCCCCCGTCCTGCAGCTCCACTGAGTGTTATACCCCAGCCCAGGTCCATCAGACGGTGGGACCCTCTGGACCACTCCCTCAAGAGTGACCTGCTGGCTATGGGACATCGGGGCCAGGCCTACCTTTCCGCAGACTCACAGGGATGTTTCCCATAACTGAGAGGGCTTGAGGCTCTTCCACCTGGCAATCTCGTTGACCTGGAAACCAGGGGGAGAGATTTATGGATCTCCAAGTTAATGAAGCTCAAACACCAGCTGCCTGGGCTTCAGTGGAAGGCATGGTCCTTCGTTCAGTTTCTCCATAGCTCTGCTGCTTTCACAGCCAGAGCAAAGGTGACCAAATTCCTCACATAACCACAACACTCATTCATCATGTGTGTTTATAATAATGAACACACTTCAGGGCCATTGACAGAAAGCAGCCTCCTGGTGGTTGAGTCTGCCTGGTCACACAGGGCAAAAGTCCATCGGCCAAGCCTCGAGATCTGGGTGAGATGTGACTTATCTTGGGAACGCCTGACTTTGAAAAATATACACAGAGTGACCCATGACAGACCCTTAAGCCCTGTTTGCTAGCCCTCATGTATTCTCTGCCTCATTAAAAATGTTGTTTAAAATTGCCGAGGAATAATTAAACAGGCCTGTGGTTGATTTACGGAGGACAAACAGAGCTATGAATGCACAGAAATATTGTGTTGTTGGGGAGGCAATTTATGAAGATGAGGCTAACTGCTGACCTGAGGTTGGCCACAGAAGTGATGTGTCTTAATGATGCTTCAAGTCCACGGAGGCCCGAAGTGTCCAGGTATTACATGTTGACAGCCTGGCCCACATTTTGAGTTTAGTAGCTTTTCAATCTGAATATCCCAACTCACAAAAGAAATGAAATATTGTGCCATGCCCCTACCCTACACTGTGGGGTAGGCACATGTTTGGAATTTGAAGTGGAAAACAGGGGGACTGACTGTGATACTGATGTTGGAATGGCCCTTACTTCTCAGCACCCCGCCTTGCTTGGCAGCATGGTTGACACTCCCTCAGGGGGTTTTTATGGCAAGTTATGAATCAGAGGGTGTGGGTGCGACTCAGGCACGTCTGGGTCCTCACTCTGGGAGTTCTTTGGAGTGGAGTGGGGAAGGACATTGTCATTCTCTCTTTGTGTTGATGCTGTCAGTAAGCAAACAAAACACAGAATGTAACCGAGGCTACCTCCATAGAGAACCATCCTAAAAAGGCAGAGAACATGAGACTTACGAGCCTGTGACCTTCCCGGCCTGGCCAAGCTCCCTGCTAATTGGGGAGCAGCTTCGGTCCATGACTGGAGTCCTGATGTGGGCTCTGCATCCTGGCGGCTTCTGGCGCTTTCAGCAGCTGAGCCTGGGGCTAGTGTTTTGGGGCCGCAGTCTGAGTCCTGTTCTGTCCAGTCCCTCAGTGGTCAGGGGCCACAGGGACACCTACTTCCAGCCACTTTAAAAGGTTGGGTCTCCACTGTGTCAGAGAAAGGCTCCTTCTACCCTGAAAGCTGTGTCCTGGAAGCCAGCTTGCACCAGGGCCCTCCCGGACACCTTTGTGCATTTACCCATCACTCCCTTTTGGCTGTCTCTTATCTCCTCAGCTCTGCCCTGAGCATATTTCCATCCCTAACACCTCCTACCCCGTGACCCACACTGGAGCCACATGCAGAGTTCAACACTGGAGCCCTGGGACCCTAGTCATGTGTGCTTGGGTGCGAGGCCAAGTTTCACTCCCTCTGCCTATGTTCTCAGGGTTGTGCACCCTGAGTACCCCAAATAACTTCCAAGGGAAAAAAATTAAATTGAGCTCTAGAAATGACCGCAGGTTGCATAGCGTTCATGACACATTTTCCCTGCCGAGTCCTATCTTGAAGGTGCTCCTAACATCATCAGGGTGACTGTGAGAAAATGGCCTGGTCCCAGCTTCCCTTGTTGGCTCAAGTCTACCTGCGCTCTGTTCGCCACGTTAGAAACCCCCCCCTCAGAAACCCATGCTTCCACTTCCGTCTTTCTGAATGTCCCTCTGTCCATCTCCAACAACTTCCCCACATGTCCCAATTAATGAAACTGCCCTCCCCAGTGTTAGGCTACCACCTTTCCTTCTGTCAGAAACTGCCTCAGAATCTGAGTGACTCCTCCAGGCTCTGAACCCAAAGCGATCCCCAAATCACCACCAGAGCTCCCTTTGTTCTAAAGAAGGAAACGTTTCACCAGCCTGGTTTGAGTTACTGTGTGTACTTCGAAATATTTGAAATACTCAAAGTACTCTTTCCTGTAGAATTAAGTTGATTTAAACTGTCCTTGTCTTCAATTTGTCTGAACTGGTAAATTTATTGGATGGGAAAGTTAAAATCAATGACTATGTTTTACACATCCCCCACAACCAAGAGACCCAAATCTTAAAATAGAGTAAATGGTTACTTTATTCTAGTTAAGTGTCCCTGAGACTTAAGGTAATCACATACTTGAGGTTTTTACATTTCTGTCTTATTTATCAGTAATTCTAACCTAAGAGCCATTAAAAAAGTGGAGCTTATTGTTTAGCTTGGAAGGGAAAGCTCCTCCTGTTCCGCAAATCACCGAGGCAACTCCCGTCCTGTCCACGGTGTCCTGAGCCTTTACAGCCTGGACTGGGAAAAGTCGGTTTCCTTTTTACATAAATAGGAAAGTCGTACCGCTGTGCATGTGACCCCAGAGACTGGCCTCTGCAGTGTACTCCAATCTGGTAAAAATGTCACTTCTCCCTCTCTCCAAATTAAGGCATGTGGATGATCCGAACAACGCAAGAATAAGCTAGGATGTGAAGCAGAGTCAATCTTATCAGTTAATAAAGTCAAGTTGTTGATTCAGAAAGATTGGCCCTGAGAGGATTTCAGGAGCAGAAGTGTCATCAGAGCCCAGGCTTCATTTGTGGCTGTTACCACAAGGTCTTGGCTGAACCCAGAGGTGGACAAGAATTGGGTATGTCTTCGGGGAAGGATGCAGTGGGGGTGGAGAGGTATTTATGGGTTTTAAGATTTAAATAAAAAGAAAAACCACATTGTCATCTGAAAGAAGATAAATAGCAAATTGTTGAAGCGACAGGCCCATAGGGACTAATTACTCTTCCACAGTAATTCAGGAACTTCACCAGTGATTTACATTGACTTAACATGTCAAATGTCAGTTCTGTGTTATGAAATAAAAATACATGTTCCTTTAGTGTAAACAATACAGAAATGTTCTCACATGTCCCAAGTTGTTAGTCATGCAGGACAGATTCAGTACCCTGCGATGCATGTCCACGGCTCTGTGCCTGAGATTACAAAGTGTAACAGGGCAGCTTTATAGTTAAAATCCAGGTAGACACCTTGCTCATCTGGGGGCTGAGGAGCATCCACACCACCCCTCGGAGACACTCATGTTGCACATTCAGAATGCAAGAGTGATCATGAATAAATGTTCTTGACACTCAATTCTCCAATCTCTGTTCTACTTTGGTTTTGGGGAGGTTGTTGCAAGACATTGATGGGGAGACCACTGGCCAGCTGTACCCCTGGTAGGGTTTGAGCTGATAGCAGGGTGGCAAAGCTTACAGCACTGCACTACATGGTGTGAGCTGCCTTGGTTTCTCATGGGGTATCACCACAGATCAAATACAACGTGTCTGCAAACCAGGCCGAGAAGCTGGTGCACAGCTCACACACTACACATGCTAACTCAATTGAAATAGACTTTCAGCAACAGGTGCACACTGGCACTTATTCTACACCAGGCTCTGTGCAGGGTGAAGATGGCTAAGGCTCTGTGTTCAGTAGAGCAGGCCCTGTCTTGCTGCTGCTTTTCTGTGACTTGGCTCAAGGTCTAACAGTTTACAGAAACCCAGTCAATATTGGTTGGCTTGAAGACAGGATCTCTGCCTACACACTTTTCATAGTTTCGGAGAAAAATCCTATTAATCATTCAAGGTTCAACAAAGAAAAGAGAGGATACTCTAAGTATTTATAATAGAAGACTCTCATTACCCAGGTGATAGGAAGACTTTGAGGCCAGAGCACAGTGACATTGGAGGGAGCCGCAACCCTTCCTGGGTTGAACTGACTAAGTAAGTAAGTGGTGCTATGGGGCCCAGGTACGAGGGTCACCCTTTGGAAGCTGGAGTCTTGGCTTCCCTGGTAGGAGCTGGACCCTCAGGGAAGTCTGCTGGAGATAGTGCTTAGGTGTGGGGAAAATGGTAATGAATACCCTGGCTTCCCCCTTCCTACCCCTCTTTTTAGCACCTCTCTCTAGGGTGAATGCCACCAGAAACCAATTGGCACAGGAGCCAGGAATGACAGTCTAACGGGCTCAATCCCTGCTTCCCTGAAGCCCATCCCCATAATGCAGAGAGGGGAAAGGGCTTGCACTGGCTCTGAGGGCAGACAGGCCCAGGATTGGCACGTCTTCCATTGGACAGCATCCCACAGACTAGGAATCAATTTCCTTTATGTATTTCATTCTCAAAATTCCCACAAAGACCCGGTGAATGGTGCATTTTTACCTCATTTTATGTATGAGAAACGTAAGACCCAGAAGCTTCTGATAAATGACTATAAATTCCCCAGAGAGTGCCTGGCTCAGCAGTATTCAAGGTGGGCCTGTAACCCCCATTTCCCTCTTACCCGTGCTCTATGTAACCCTCGAAAGGCTATTTTTCTTTTAAGGACTTATGGGGAGATCTTTTCACTCATGAAGGTTTTGCATTTTAGATTATTGTTCAAATTGTCTATTTCCCTTTTGATCTCCTGTCTAGTTGTTCTCTCCATGATTCCAAGTGTGACATTGATGTTGCCAACTATTTTTATTGGTCTATTTTTCTCATCATTTATGTCAGTTCTGCCCCGTGTATTTTGGGGTCTCTGTTAAAAACATATGTTTATAATTGTTATGTCTTCTTCATGAATTACCTTTTTGTTATTATAAAGTGTCCCTGCTTATCTCTGATAACTATTTCTGTTTGAAAGCTTATTTTGTCTGATGTCAGTATGACCACTCCAGTGCTTACAGTTGTTTGCATGATTATTTCTTTTCCATCCTTTTACTTTCAGCTCATTTATGTCTTTGAATCTAAAGTGTATCTCCTGTAACATAGTTGGATCTTGTTTTTCTTATCCTGTCTGATAATCTGTGTCTTTTGTGTTGCTTAATCCATTAATATTTAATGTTAATATCCATAGGTTTGGATTTATGTCCGCCATTTTACTTTTTTCTTCATGTCTCATGTCTTTTTTTCATCAAATTTGGCATATAAAGCTGCATATTACAAAATTGAGGTTTTGGAATGCAAAATTTAATAGCATAAACCATTATTTTGCTTTCTTTCTTTTGTGTATGAATCTCTTCCAAGGTCTTCTGTAGGAGGAACTCGAACACCTCTTCTCCACCTTGCAAGTCCTGCTGGGTTGCTCTGGGAAGGGATTAGGAAGGGAGGTAGGGATTCACATGCTTCTGGTAGAAGAGATGAGTTGTGAATAGGGAAATTCCCAGTAGCCCCTCAGCCACCATGCCCCCTCACCTGCATCTCTTCAGATCATTCTCTTCAAGTCACTTCAGGTGCATTAAGACATTGTTATCCGAATGGCAAAGAAATTCTCTTAGACCTGCCCATCACTGTTCACTGGGACCAGAGGGCAGTTCTCTGTGGATCACAGTCAGTCTAAAGCACCCTCCCTTAAAGCTACCAACATTGAGGCATCAGCCAAGGCTTCCCCGCCATGGACTTTAGTCCATTTCCTGAAAGCCACAGGCTTGTGGCAAATGATAACAGGGAAGCTGATTTGGCAAAGTGGAAAATATGGTATTATCAAGTGAATAAAGCAAACTATTAAATTCTACTCCTTGTTGGGACCACCAGGAACAACTAAGAATGCCTGTGGACAGGAGTGAGGGGTGGCATGGGTCAGACGCAGTTTTTGTCATAGTTTAGTGGTGATGTGCCTACTGCTTCTCTTTTGTTATACCTCCTTCATTAGTATCATAATTCTTTTTGGTTTTTGATGTAAGAATCAATTAAAAAAAGAAAAGACAAATTAAGCAAAGGCTGATGGAAAGAAGAGGTGGGAAGGGAAAGAGGTAGAGAGGGAGAGAAGACAAAGAAAGGGAGGTTCGATTTAATTTGGGCTGTAGGAAAAAGCTAATACCCTCAAGTTTTAAGCCAGCTATAGTTGATGAGTAATAAAGGGAGGTCCAATCCTCATTTATGTTTTAATATTAATTTCGTGTAGTAAAAAGCAGGGAAAAAGTAGAGTGTCATGGGGAGTTCAAGACCTAAAAAGGAGCATCTGAAACATAATCTAAAAAAAGGATACTGTGATTCCAATCCAAGGACTTTAATTTCACACAAGGGAGTAGGAAACTTCATGGCCTGTAAAACGTTTTTCACTTTTGGTTATTTGCCCTGCGGGGAGGAAGCTGGGGCTCATCTCTGCGTCCCGTCCCCTCTGAGCTCTGCAGCAGACGCTGCCACCGCCGCGCCTGCTCTGCCGGCTGCCCATGATTCTTTGCGAGGCCTGTGCACTACCTGTCACAGTCTCCTCTCCTGTGATTGCTGCCCTGCCTTGGCTCCTGTAACCTCTCTGTCAGAACTTCTGTCCTCTTAGCCCCCATGACCTGTTCTCACCTGATTCCCAAAACCAGTTGAGATGCTTCCACCTCCCTGGAGCCTTCCTGATCTCTGGACCTCATTTTAAAAGAGCGGCTGAGTTCCCTGAAGTTGTGTTTCTGGAGCTCTCAGACTCTCTCTTCCTGGGAGAAATGATCACCTCTTAGGTTGCACCCTGGATACCTGTTAAGTGGGTTTATGTCGGGTCCTCTTAGCTGAGCTGGTCATTATTCCTCAGAATTGTCTTCTCTGAATAGTTGCAAGGCAGCCTGAAGCACATGTTGTGATGCAGAAGGCTGCAGCATGGGAGCAGCCTGCCTGCTCATAGGTCCATGCAGGCTGCTGTACCTGACCCTTTGGTTCACCCGGTCAGGTTGGGGCAGCTGCTGGTGGCCACTTTCGGGTCCTGCTGCAGCCCCTGCTCTGGCCTCTCCTACTAGAGATCAAAGCAGTTTCAGTTGGTCCTTGTGGGTCCTGTGCAGCCGTGGGGGCCACTTAGTCTTGCTTCCTATACTTGACATCTGTCATCCTCCCTGAATGCTTGCCCTGCCATACAGGCTCTGGGCCACAGCCTCAGATGCAGAAACAGCAGCAGCAGCCCTACAGGCTGAGAAACCAAATCCCTGCTTGAGGCCAAACCCCTGCAAGAAATGTATTATTCTACAGTTACTGCAGTGCTGCTTGGCACTGGACCCTCACAGATGCCCACCTGTAAGCTGCCCAGATCCCTCTCAGGTGGGGCCAGGAATCAGCTCTGGTTCTTCTCTCTTGGCAAGTTTAGGCATAGGGCAGGCACTCACAGAACACAGGGTGGTTGTGGGGCCTTGATGTACCCAAGCTGGCTGTGATGGCCTTGCAGATCCTGGCTGAGCAGGTCTGGACAGAGCAAGGTCTGGCTGGCTTCCCATGGCTGGAAGAAGCCTTTTGGTTGTGGTTGTTTTGGGTTTTTGGTTCCCCTCATGGTGGGACTACTTGTCAGGCAGGTGCTTGGAGACAGGATCCTGATGATCGTGAGTCTTCAGATGCCTTCATCTGTCCAAATGGTTTGATGATGGCCTGTGCCCCAGGGCAAGGAGGGTGCCCCTGTGCAGGGCGGTGCTTCAGGCTGCCTGTGCTGCGCTCTCCTGGAGCTCCAGGATGGCTCCTTCCCCTTGGCTCCCGTGGACACAGATGTTTTTGTGTCTTGGTCTTTGGGATCTGTCCCCAGGCACTCCCACAGGAGGACAGACCGTGGATGCTGGACTGGTTTGTGGACCCTAACAATGAAGTCTCTATGATGCAGTTAGGTCCAACTGACATATGTTTTCTCCCATAACTCTGGCATGACCTCCATGCTGCCTCCAGTGCTGCTGCCCACCCTGCACACTCTCTACCCAACCCCAGTGCATTTCCCTGCTGATTATGGGGTGCCCAATTGGGAGAGGGGGTCAAATCATCCCCCTATGTGAATCTTTTCTGAACTAGAAATTCCCAGTGTGACCTGCTGTGTTGAACTTAAGAATGAAGTCCAAATGTCATCAGCATCCATTGCTTGGCTCTGCTCCCAGGGCCTGAGAACAAAGTAGGACTCTGTGGTCACAGGCAACAGGCCCTGCTCACTGCCTTGCTCCACCAGGTGGATTAAACGGCAGCTCCATCTCCTCTTGCCCGCCTCAAAGCCCGGATCTACAAGGATGTCCAGGCCAGTGCAGCATCACAGCAAATGACCCCAGGCTTCCTTCTCTCCATTGTTTCATAAAGTTCTCTGATGTGCATGTTACCATGGTTACAGATCCATCAGAACATTGCTCTCCAAGTCATCAGAGACTTTCTGCTTCCCAGTGGCTTCCAGTCACTTTAGAAAGGGGCTTGGATGTCTAGAGAGGAGAGGGGATGTGGGCAGACATGAGACGACCACTGAATGATCTGTACTTCCAGTTTCGGGGCTTTTGGGGCTGGGGTGGCATTATGGCTCAGTTGTGTTCTCCCAAAACTTGTATGTTGAAGCCCTAACCCCCACTACTGCAGGATATGACTGTGTTTGGAGATAGAATCTTTAAAGAGGTGATTAAAGTTAACTGAGGTCATCGGGGTAGGCCCTAATTCAATACAACTGATGTCCTTCTAAGAAGCGATGAGGACACAAATGTGCATAGAGGGAAGACCATGTGAGGACACAGGGAGAAGACAGCATCTATGAGCCAAGGAGCGGGGCATGAGAAGAAACCGAACCTGCCAGCAACCTGATCACAGACTCCCACCCCCAGAACTGCAGGAACAATGCAAACCTGGCCTGTGGTGCTTTGCTATGCAGCCCTGGCAAACTAGGACAGGTGTGTCTTAGTCCATTTGCGTCACTATAAAGGAATGCTTCAGGCTGGGTAATTCATGAAGAAAAGGGACTTACTGGCTCACAGTTCTGCAGGCTGTACAAGAAGTGGGGCACCAGTATCTGCTTCTGGTGAGGGCCTCAGGGAACTTCCACTCATAGGGGAAGGCACCATGTGAGACAGGAAGCAAGAGAGAGGGGAGGAAGCACCAGGCTCTTTTTAACAATCAGATTTCATGGGAACTAATAGAGTGAGACTTTGATACCATGAAGATGAGGATGGCACCAAGGTATTCACGTGGGAATGGCTATCATCACCCACACACCTCCCCCAGGCCCACCTGCAACATTGAGGGTCACATTTCAACATGAGATTTGGAGGGAGCAAACATCCAAGCCATATCAGGTGGTGACTGAATTCCTCTTGTGGCCCCACCTATGGCTTTGGTGGATTTGGTGCCCACTCAGTGAGTGCTCACTTAGCCCAGTGATGCTGCATGCACACGGCTCACTTTCCTTTCAACAGTTCCTGTGATTCTTCCTGATGTTCCCAGCCTTCCACCTTCACATTTTGGATGCCGCTGCTGTGTGGCCCCATCTTGCATGAGCTGCCTCCACTCAGCAGGTACCACCTGGGCTGCCATTTCCTCCTGGAGGGCCCAGGGGAGTGGGGACAGGGGTGAGAGGAACTGGAGCAGCGGATCCTGTCCCTACTTTTCCCTCCTTGCCCCTATCTCAGCCCAGTAATTCCAAGGTGGGACACAGAGGGGAGGCAGATGGAGGGCCAGGGTCCCAGGGCAGCCCCCATCACAGACCTAAGGGGAATCGTGCTTGAACGTGGATGTCATTGACTCAGGGTCTTCCTTTGTCTTCCTCATCTTAATACCTGGAGACAGAAAATTGCACTTGTCAGCCTTTGATGTTTTGCACAGGATATGGAAAAAAACAAATGTCGGCCTTCTTTGAGTTTAGTCACATATGCAGCCAAAGGCCCAGGAGCGTGAGCTGTCTGCAGGGAAGGCAGAAGCATCTCTGTTCATCAAAGCTGCCCATTTGTCCAGGGGTTATGATAGCAGCAACCACAACTGACACTGTTATGATGAGTTATGGCTTCCTGGCCATGTTTTCAAGCATTTTAAAATTTAATACAGGTATTGTTGTCTCTGTTTTATAAATAAGAAATTAAGATCTGAGGAGAGCATCTTCTCCCAAAGTTCTCACAGCTGTGCTTATTTCTTTTTCTCTTCCTTTTTTTTTTTTTTTTGAAAGGAGTCTCGCTCTGTGACCAGGCTGGAGTGTAATGGCGCTATCTTGGCTCACTGCAACTTCCACCTCCTGGGTTCAAGCAATTCTCGTGTCTCAGCCTCCTGAATAGTTGGGATTAGAGGCACGCCACCAAGCCCAGCTAATTTTTTTTTTTGCATTTTTCATAGAGACAGGGTTTCACTATGTTGGTCAGGCAGGTCTTGAACTCCTGACCTCATGATCCTCCTCAGCCTCCCAAAGTGCTGGAATTACAGGCATGAGCCACCGCGCCTGGCTGGTTGTGCTGATTTCTAACCCAGTGTGACCATTGCCCCATCCACCTGGCCTCTGCCATGGTATCTCCCCAGCTCACCAGGCCCTTGGAACACCCAGACTCAGCGCACCTTCCTCCGTATGCCCTGTGAAGAAAGTGCCTCCCCAGATCTGTGAGAATGCAACATTTCTTTCCAGAGAAGCCTGTTTCTGACCTTGCTGGCATTGCCCTGCCTTTCTTGATCAGTACCTGGGGGATCTGAGTTTGCCAGGTGCCTGTCCTACTCTGCCAGCTGCATGTCTCACTACTTGTGCCTGAGCCCATCCTGAGGGTGTGGAGGATGGCAGCAGCTGTCTTTCCCAACCAGGGTCAAAAAATGCCATGCTTTTTCCAAGTCCAGGCCACACTAGTTTGAGACTAAAGGGAAGTGGCAGTTTCTGAGAGTGATGGCATCTTCTTCCAACTGCAGTGCTGAGAAATTGCTGGCCTTCCTTTCTCAGGAGGCTTGATGACTTATGCATGAAATCTTAGCACAGCTCAGGTATTCTCACGGCTCTGCTACCTTTACGGCTCCCGAATAGCCCTTGGTATCCATCAATGCTGCCTGCCGGTGGCCCCAGGTGCTCAGGGTGGCTGAGTTGTAGCTTGTCCCAGCCCTGTTCTGTGTTGGTTGAATGTGGCGTGGGCTCTGCCTTGTGTTTCTGCTTTGCCTTCTGCTGGACAGGCCTGTAGCACCCTGTCCTGGACTCCAGCCCAGGCTAGCCGGGCACTGCAGGCCCTCTGAGGGTCCCACACCAGTCGTAGGCAGAATTCTGAGAGGCCTCACGATTCCCACCCCATGTGTACACACCCCAGTGTAATCCCTTCCCCATGGTTGGAGGCCAGGCTGCAAATCTGATGGCCTTCCTGCCAGTGATGAGGGTACAAAGGTGAAGAACTTTGCAGATGCAATGAAGCTCCTTGATGAGTTGCCTTTGAGATGATCAAAAGGGAGATCCCCTGAGCCTTTAAAATAACCAGGATCTTCCTAAAGAGAGAGATTCCAAATAGGAGAGGGATGCCCTGCTGGTCTTGGGGAAGTAAGCCTCGTGTCCCTAGGGGCCCTGCCTGGGTGGACCCAGGGAGAGAGGTGTGTGGCCTCTTGGCGTGGCAGGGAGCAGGTGTGGCCTCTAGGTGCTGAGAAGAGCCTCTGGCCATCGCCTGGCAAGAAAGCTGGGACTTGGTCATTCCATCGCAAGGAACTAAATTTGGCCAACAACCACATGAACTTGGAAGGGGACCAAGCTCCAGAGGGGACTGTACCCCCACTGACATCTTGATTTTAGCCTGGTGAGACCCTCAGCCAAGGACCCTGCCCGAGCTTCTGATCTACAGAAACTATAAGACAGTAAACACACGGTGTTTTAAGTTGCTGAGTTCATGGTGCTTTGTAACACAGCAATGGGAAACTAATACAGTGCCCCAACTCCCTCTGCTCCCACCCACGGGGGTCAGATTTTTAGCACAGCTGGTAGGGTCTCCTTATTGTCTCTGCCACTGTGTGACTTCTAGATTGGCCTGCATACTGGAATCCCATCCTTCATACTTGTCCTAAGGGTTAAGCCCTGGCACGGGTGATGGTCCCAGGCCTTGGGCTACAGCTTATCCCAGGATGAGCCCCTCTGCCTCATGCACCTCAGTGAACAGGAGGAATGAGCAGGCACTGGACCCCAGTGTTCCTTTTTCAGTGAGCTCTACTCTTCACGGCTCTGTTCCTAGTTCCCATCAGGTCATTTCTAGGAACTTACAGGAACCGCAAAACCCAGGCCTTCCCTAAAGAAGTTAAAGAAATATTACCATTTTTCCAAGCTCAGACCACAGTAACTTGAGACTCAAGAGGAGGGAAGATTTTTTAGAATGACAGTGCCTTCTGCTATCTGCAGGGTTGAGAAATTGTCATTTCATAGGGGGCTTGGTGATTTATTTCTGAAATTCTTAAGAGGGATTGCAATGAGAAGAGAAATGTCACCAAAGTCTCAAAGCTGCTGACCAGCTTATTTAAAAGTATGCAATATATTCAGCAAACACTTAGGGCAAACCACAGGAAAAACAGAGGATAAAATTAATCGCCTTATGAAAAATACTTGGAAATGTAAAGCCCAAAAATGTGTCAATAAAGAGGGAAAATGGAGTAAGAGTCCCCATTTGATCTCCGTTTATGTAACATAATAATTTTTAAAACTCTTTTGATCTTGATGTAATTATAGATTCATAGGAAGTTGCAAAAATGATGCACAGAGTTCCATGCCTTTTACCCGCTTCCCCCAGTAGTGACATTTTATATGACTACAGTACGATATCACAGACAGGAAACCAATATTGGTACATGCTATGGCTTGAATTGCATGTCTGAAGTCCTAACCACCAGTACTTCAAAATGTGACCCTTGAAAGTAGGGCCATTTCAGATGTCATTAGTTAAGATGGAGTTACAATGGAGTAGGGCAGCCCGAATCCCATATGACCAGCATCCTTAGAAGAAGACGGCATGTGAAGACAGACCCGCACAGGAGGAATGCCATGGGGTGAGAAAGGCAGAGATCTGAGTTATGCAGCTGCAAGTCAAGGAATGTCAAAGGTGGCCAGAAAACCACCAGAAGCCAGGAAGAGGCAAGGAAGGATTTGGACTTACAGGTTTTAGAGAGGGGTTCAACTCCCCAGTCCACCCTGCTGACTGTTGGCAGAAGGTTTTCCATGGATGTTTGGCTGGGGAAGAATAGTTATTGTCAAAAAGACCTTCTGTTGTGTTAGACTGCTATTTCCCCAGTCCTGCAGCTGCAGGAAGCAGGCTTTTCTTGGGACATGTCTGTCTGCAGTGGTTGGTGGTTCCAGGTTGCAAGCTTCTTCAGTGCTTTGGCTGAATTACATGGAAGCATAAAGAAAATCCAGGCACCTCAACATAGCACTATGTTGAGTCTCAAGGTCTTCTAAGTCCCAAGGTCTCTAAGAAGTCACCTTGCTCTTTCCACCTCTCAGAGTCTTCCTAGATTTGACTGTTTTTACTGTAGTAAAATATACGTAACACAAAATGTATGATTTAACCAGTTTTAAGTGTATGGTTCTAAGTATACCTAGTATAGCACTAAGTACATTAACATTGGGGGGCAACCATCACCACCATCCTTCTCCAGAATGCTTTTCATCTTGCAAAACTGAAACTGATTCATTAAACACCAGCTCCCTACTTCTGCCTACCCCTAGCCCCTGGAAACCACCATTCTAATACCTGTCGCTATGATTTTTGAAGTATTTGTCCTTTTGTGACCAGCTTATCTCACTTGAAATAACGTCCTCAGAGTTCATCTATGTTGTAGCATGTGTCATGATTTCCTTTCTGAGGCTAGATGACATTCCAATGCATGTACTGCATTTTGTTTATCTCCTTTGTTGATGGGACACTCAGGTTGCATCTGCCTCTTGGCCATTGTGAATAATGCTTCTATGAATGTGGGGATACACAGCTCTGTTTGAGTCCCTGCTTTTAATTCTTTTGAGTAAACACCCAGAAATTGGATTGCTGGGTCATCTGGTAATTCTGTGTTTAATTTTTTATGTTCAACATTTATGTTATGTTCAGCAATTCTTTTTTTATTTTGAAGAGAGATGTCTAGGGATGAATTGGGGTTGCTCCACCTTGGCTGGAACTAGCAGGCTAAATCAACTTAAAAAATATTCTTCTTAGCTAAATGCCTTTTATAGAATAGCTAATGTGTCCCTTGAAGTTTGTGTCAAGAACATGAACACACTTCTCCTTAGAATCCTTACCTGCTTCCAGTGCTCAGGGAATCTTCCTGAGGGATGATTTTGTTCCAGGCCTTCTGGTCAACTGCGGAACCTGAAACCATGGAGGCAAATTATTTTCTTTCTTCTTCAGTGTGATTTTCCTTCCCCTTCATACAACTGCTAATGTGTAAGTAAAACGTAGTTGTTACAATAAAGGCCATACTGACCCTTCTCATTTTTGAAGAAATGTTCATTTTCATTATCTCATTCATCCTCATCAACCACTGTGAAGGAAGCAGTCAAGACCAAGGCTTTATCTCTACTTCATAGACAAAGAAATGGACTCGGAGTCAATTTGGGATGAGAATTCCAAAACTTCCCATGCAGAAGCCACTGCTCTTTCTTTTCAACATAATTCCCATATGATTTGATTAATGGAATGGTAAGAGCACCACTTCAGCATTTCAGACGATCGACCTCATCTCTACCAGTAGAGAGTGTCTGTTAATGGGGCTGTACCTTGTTCCCTAGCCTGGGAACTGTGGGAGAAGGGAAAGGACGGAGGGAGCATGCTGGTGGATTGAGAACGTCTGGTTTTAATTTGGCATTGGGAGGAATCTTAACTCTATTATCCAGGTCTGTAGTTCTCTTTCTGATTTATCATTGGTGCTGCAGTAGTATATCCTGGAGTAGGACATTAGCGTTAGTAAAAACTGAAGCACCTTTCTTGTGAATACTGTGAATTTGGGGTCACCTCCAATGGGAGATTGTGCGTGGGGTGGTTTAGTAGTAGATCAGCTTACATCAGGCTAGGGGTAATAGAGCCAAAGGCAGCAGGAGGGAACAGAAGAAACCCCTGGGCACTTCAGCTGATGGACACATTTGAGTCTAAGAGTTGTTTGCCCTGCCTGGGACTGGGATGTTGACCAACTGATCCCATAAAACTCTCCAAGCAGAAGGTCAGGTGAAGACTCAGAACCCTGCCTCCCAGAGCATGATAAGGTTTGATCAGGATGTACAGGCTGATTCTCAGCCTAAGGGTCCCGTGAACCTACAGCTTTGCTCTGGAGCCTTCAGTCTCCCTGGATGGCAAGGCCGAGTTCCCATGGAAATGCTCAGCTGTAGTTGTGAAGCAGACTCCACGAGTAGTTTTTCCACCTATGTCAGCGTTCTCCCCATGTTATTATGAACTACGCTATGTCAGAACACCAACTCTCAACTCTGGGAAGACAAGTGAGATGTCAGGATTTCTAAGCAAGAGCACCCTAGCTACCCCTCTTAAAAAAAAAAAAAGATTTTCTACTTTGTTTTCACTGCTAGACATGCAGTAGGTTCATCTGCGTCACGAACAGCTTGTATAACTTCCTGCTCATTTTCCTAGGCAGTGCAATAGTTGACTTCTCTCTTTAATGACCTCATTAAATGAACAAGTTTGGGTTGACTCTCAGCTTCTTTCTATCCTTTATACAGTAGTCCCCCTTGTTGATAGTTTCACTTTCTGGGCTTCCAGTTACCTTCAGTATGGTACAATAAGATATTTTGAGAGAGAGACCAAATTTACATAACTTTTATTACAGTATATTGTCATAATTGTTCTATTTTATTCTTAGTTATTGTTGTTAATCTCTTACTGTGCCTAATTCATACATTAAGCTTTATCATAGGTCTGTATGTATAGAAAAAAACATATTGTATATAGAGTTCCCTAAAATCTGATGCTCAACCATCCACTGGGGGTCTTGGAATGTATTCCCATGGATGGGGAGGGGTGGCTACAGTAATAGGAATGAAATAAGAGTGGAAATTTAGTTTCTATTGCAATCTTTAAACTCAGAAGATTATGAATAAAATCTCAGGAAATCATGTGGTGCCCACTGAAGAAAATGGCTTCTTTTGGTCTTCCATTTGTCACATTTTCAGCCTCCTAATGTTGCAGGACTTTTCTTTAGTTCAGCCAAAGATGGGGTTCTTTGTCCCATGGCCACAAAACTTCAGGCTTGCAGACAACTTGAATAATGAGTAAGAGAGGGTTTTATTACGTGAAAAGGAAGAAAACGGGGAAACAGGGACTCTTGCAGGCTCAGAGTCCCTACTAGAGCGCTTCCCACCCGGCCATTGGAATCCCAGGTTCCACACAGGAAGAGGAGGGGCCCCGCTCCTCTCCATTGCAAGCAGCGTGAACCTCCCGAGGCTCTGCCCCAGTGCTCGGGTAGGTTGGAGTTTTTCAGGGAACCCCCTGCCACCTGGATGCCTCATTAAATAATGTGGTAGCCAGCACCAAAGTGTTAATGCACCAGTGTCTAGCTTTGGGGAGTGTGACATCCGGACATCGGGTGGAAGGGCCAGCCTGTCCCCATGATAAGGCTCCTAACACCCCTCCCACTCTCCAATCACAACAGCTTCTGATAGGTCCCCCATCTCCACTCTCCCAGAGTAAAATGTATGGGCATTCTGCAGAAGAGAGTCCCTTGGCTCTCGCTTACAGCCCATTAAAAAAAATTTGTATATGTTTAACCAACTTAGCAGACTCGAATAGAGGAAAGAGGCTACATCTTTATGGCAATTAATTTTTTTTTTTTTTTTTACAAAATATTATCCAAAGTAATGAAAATATTATAAACAACCGAAATGGTGACTGTGGTAGGATGCATGATGGCCCATCAAAATGTCCACATCCGAATCCCCCAAACCTGCGAATGTGTCATGTTATGTTGCAGGAGAGAACTAAGGCAGCAGATGGAATGCAGATTGTGAGTCAGGTGACCCGGGGATGCGGGGAGGGTCCTGGATTATCCAGGTGGGCCCAATGCAGTCACATGTCCTGACAGTGGGGGAGAGAGGTGGAAGGCTCGCCATGCAGTGCTGTGAAGGCTCCGGCCTTGACGGGCTTTGAGGGTGGGGGAGCAGCCCCTAGAAGCTGGACAAGGCAAGGACAGTTTCTTCCTGGGCCACACGTCTATTTCAGTCTAGTGAAACTGACTTCAGACCCCTGACCTCGGGAACTGTAAGATAAAAAAATGTGTTGCCACTGAGTCTGAATAGCCCTTGTCCAAAATGCTTGGGACCAGCACTGTTTCAGATTTTGGATTTTGCATTTTTTCAGATTTTGGAATATTTGTACATACATATTGAGATATCTTGGGGATGGGATCCAAGTCTAAATACAAAATTCATTTACATTTTATATACATCTTGTACACATTGCCTGAAGGTAACATTTATTATTTAACATATTGTAAACTTTTATTATTGAAATTATTTAATTATTTTAAATTAGGAATGCTCAGCCTATAATTTGTTATATCAGCAAGAGGAAAATAATACAACATAGCATAAAGCCTGATTCCTCAAGCTTTTAGGACGGGTAAGATTGTGATTGTAACTTATGTGGGAAAACAGACGCTTGAGTTTTCTGGGGCAGTGGGCAGTGGGACGCCTCTGTCCTTGCTCTCTCCCTACCCTGCACACGCCTGCTGCTACTCTCATCAGTGGGTGGAGTTCATTTCCTTTTCTCTTTGTCAACAGAATGTGGCAAAATTGGCCGGAAGCAGAATTGCCTGTTTCCAGTGAGGCCCCCTTGCCCTCTTGGAAGCAGTTGCTGTGTAGGAAGTCTGAACACCTCACAGGAGATGGAGGCCTGGCCAGTTCCTGCCCGCTGCAGCCGCCCAGCTGAAGGGGGTCCAGACACGAGTGGAGCCATGGTGACCTCCAGCCCCAGCAGACATCTCCACACCGTGCAGGGCAGACCCACCATGCCACTGAGTAAGCCACATTTGCAGACTTTGAGCAAATAATGATTGCGCACGTTAGATCATTTATTAAGTTTCTCTCATACACCAAGTGCTGGTTGGATCCCATGCTTGTTGGTGACAGAGCTGCTGTGATGCCAGTCGTGCATTCCCTTCAGCCTGTGAAGGAGGAGCACCATGAACTAGCCAACTAACGCGTGTCTAAATCACGTAAAGGGAACTGAACACCAGAGAGCCACAGTCACTTTCCGAAGGTCACACAGCCAAGTGCAAATGAGGCCTCATCCTCAGGGCTGGGCTCCAGGCCTGCTGGGCAGGTCGGTTACTGCTGTACAGAATTTCTATTATCCTAAAATTGCTTCAAACAAGCACCAAAGGACATCCCATAGTTCTGTGTGACTAAGGTTTACAAAGTTAACGTTCATACTTTCCACTCTATTTTTCCACTCTTTAAGGGTCCAAATTTTCTTGGTATAACTGCATATAAAAGTTTAACTATTACAGAGATAACCACAAAATTTGATTAGGCTTCACTGAGTGGAAAACACTGTAGTCCAAATAAATGCAGAAATCACTGGTTTGGGAACCAAGGAATAAAATGCTCCCAGCTGTGGCAGTTCCTCTTTTACCTTCTTTAAGTGAATTTGCAACACAGAAAAAGGCTGATGAAGCAGAGACATTGATTATCAAAGTGACTTCACTTCCCAGAAGCATTCTGACGCAAGATAGAATCCAGCTATGCTTAATCACCACATGCACAGCACTTTCTGAAATGCTTTCTACATCTTTGGGTAGATTTTATTTTCTCTTAATGGAGGGGTTTTCCCAGGCTTGTTGGGGACATAGTCTTCTCTGTCCCCTTCCCTATCTTGGCTTCTTCTTTGTTTTTATTGTGGTAAAATACACAAAACATGATGTTGACCATGTTAACCATTTTTAAGCATACAATTCAGTGGTATTAAATATACTCATAATGTTGTGCCCCCATCACCACCATCCATCTCCAGAACTCTTTTTATCTTATCAAATGGAAACTCTGTACTCATTAAACAACAAGTCTCCATTCTCTTCTCCAGTCACCTCTGGCAACCACTGTTCTTTCTGTCTCTGTGATTTTATGAGGTACTCTGTGTACCTGATGTCAGTGGAATCATACAGTATTTGTCCTTCTGTAACTGGCTTATTTCACTTGAGCATAATGTTCTCAAAGTTCTTCCTTAGTATAGCATGTGTCAGCATTTTCTTCCTTTTTAAGGCTGAATAATATTCCATTGTATGTATAGACCACATTTTGCTTATCCATTTATGTGTTGATGGACACTTGAGTTGCTTCCACTTCTTGGCTGTTGTGAATAATGATATTATAAACAGGGATATGCAAAAGCCTCTTCAAGTCCTTGCTTTTAATTCTTTTGGGTATGTACACAGTAGTGGAGTTCAGGATCATGTGGTAATTCTGTGTTTAATTTTTTGAGGGTCTGCCATACTGTTTTCCAGTGGCTGCACCATTTTACATTCCTTGTGCAAACAAAGCACAAGGGTTCCAATTTCTCTGTATTCTTGCCAACATCTGTTAGTTTCTGTTTTCTTCCTGGTAGCCATCCTAATGGGTGTGGAGTGGTGTCTTGGCTCCTTCTCGACAGTGGATCTCTTTGGAGTCTATACCTGCCAGCCGGGATAGCTGTCTACTGGCTGCTCCTTGGTCCTGTGGAGCTTTGCTCCTGCACTCTGCCAAGCTCTGAGTCTGGCCTCTGTCTGGGCTGCTGATAAACACCTGTCTTCATGCTAAGGCCTCGCTGACTGGTTGAGCCAACCGACTCCTCCAGGGCCTGCCCAACACTGATGGGTGCCTGACCCAGGCCTGGAACATCTTGCTGCCTTCTTGTACTCACAGCTTAGGAAGCAAAAAGCAAGCCAGGTGTTCGTACTTCTCTGCTGGGGACATAACAAATGGCATGACAAATATTAAAACAATAAATGAACTGAAAAATAAATGAATTGGCAATTATTTATTATAGAATCATCTGAGATGGTACTTCAAAGTATTCCCCCCCTTAAAAAATAAGGATATTTTATACGGCATGAAGAGTCAAATGTAAAAGTAAAGAAATGAAAACAATCAGATGGAGAGAGATGAATATTTATCAGATTCCAGGATGAACATGGGCTTTGTAATTGTAATGCTTTGGGGAAAATTAATTCACCAGAAGCCCCCCTGGGAAGAGCATGGTAATTGCTGAAAATATACCTGATAAGCCACTTACCGGGGAGGGAGATCCCCTTAGGAAGGGCAAAGGGATTGCAAAACTGCCTTCCAGAAAGCTGGGGACCTTGCTAATGAGCTGACCTCATGTTCTGCTAAGAGCTGATAGATGATTTAGGGACAAATAGCAGGCACTGTGCAACGGAGGGGAGGGAATCTGAAGTTTTGGTGGGATTAAGGAAGATACCCTCCGGGGAATTCATTTGTATTTCATAAAATTTAAAAACTTCTGAAAACAGCAACAACAAAAAATGTACCATGAGCAGAAATAAAAGTACTTAAGAAACTAAGAGAAATGTTTGCAGCAAAGATGAATCAGGTTTAGTTAGTGTATTTTCAGCGCTTGCTATGAAAGGCACTCAGACTCCTGAAGAAAATTGTTCAAGGTCATTAGATAAGTCAGGGGTCCCTGAGAAAAATTGCAGAAGATGGGAGGATTTTATTCAGGGAAATGGGGGATGAGAGGGAAGAGAGGGCAGGGCTGACAGGAAGCTGGACTCCAGGGAGAGAGAGAGAAAGTTGGGAGGGAGTGTGCTGGACACCCTGGGGATTCCAGGAGCCCCAGAAAGAGGACTCCCCAGTTCCAGGAGCTGGGCCTTGGCCTCCCAGTCATGCCCTGGTGAGCGGGAGCCATCCCTGTGCAGTGTGGCCCCTGTCCCAGTGCAGTCTGGGTTTCCCAGCAGCAGTGGGGCCTGGGTCATCTACACTTTCTGTGGTTGGAGTCTGGAGGTGCATTTTGTCGGCCAGAACAGATGTGACAAGAGAGTCCCAAAGGAAGGAAGGCAGATGGCCGAGGAGCATTTCTGTAGGGTGCCCTCAGCCGTCTGAGACAGCTTCCCACAGCAAAGCTCCGTGCCGAGGCATAGAGACCTTCTGCGCTGTCCTCAGGGCCTAAACTATGTAACCCCAGCCGAATAGTAGATCTCCGAATCTCAAGCACGATCCCTTAGTGCACCTCCCCATCCTGTGGTTGTCCAACTTGTGTCTGACTACCTCCCATGACAGGGCGCTCATTCACTTCTGTGACATTTCTGGACACGTCTTGAAGAGCTGTGTGTACAGAGCACCCTTAACTAACTCCATCTTAGAGAAAGACTCCATTTTATGTTCACGGAGCACTTTACCAACAAGGATAAGATGTTTTGTTTAATAAATAAATTTTAAAAATAATGACTGCATCCAACAAGATAAAGTCATAAACAAGAATCCTCTTTATCTGTTCTCACCAGAGGACTGACTAGAAAAGATTAGGCCTTCAGCAGCCTGAAATTGGCCATCCTAACTGACACCATCTTGCAGTCACCTGTGATAAGAGCTCGGCATCTGCTTCCAAAGGCTCTGCTGCATCAAAGACTCTGCATTGCAAGACCAATGGGCCACCCAGCCTAAACCAGGGCTCCTTTGGTCTTCTTAGCTACCTCGGACTGGTTCGTTCACTTTTTCTTCTCTCTGTTTTGCCTCTTGATGCTAAATGTTACTTTGTTTGTTGTAGAATGTTTAGCCTATAACATTCATATATTGATTAAGTACACTATGATGTATGGTGTGCAATACTGACTGGCTTGTGGGGTGACTTGAGCTTGTATGCCCAGGGCTATGTGCCCATGACTCCCTAGTGACTGGGAAGTGCGATGGAGAATTGCCTTCTTGGGAACTCCATGTAGCTCATGGCTTTTGTGATTGAAATAGCTTCAATAAAAGCCTGATATTGTGGAAAGACACACACGTGCATGGACCTGGTTATTTCTAACCTTGTACCACTCATGCCATCATGCAACTCAAAGCAGAGTCCATAGGTCACAGATCTGCCTGATCTCTTTAGAAATGCAGAGCATCAGGCCCACCCCCTACCTAAAGAGCGAGCGAGAGAATCTCCCTCTTTGTAGGTCCCTGAGTTGTGCATACACATTGCAGGGTGAGAAGCAGTTCCTCAAGCCTGGACTAGCATCTGCTCCCTCCACCTCTTAGCCTGGGTCTTAGTTTTGCTTTGTGTAACCACATGCAATGGCCTTGCTCCCTTCTCTCCATAATGGCACAGTGAAGAAGTGCCATCGCAGTCAGTTTTGGTCTGGCTAAGGGTCCGCCCCTGAAGGAGTGAGGAGTGCAGGAGTTCCCACTTCAGGTGGGCAGAGGTGGGGTAGCAGCGGCTGGCTTTGGGGATGAGGTGAAGGTCTTTGTGCTTATGATTTAAGGATTGAGGGGAAGAATGGCCCAGATTGTCAAGGCCTTGAATGTCAGTCTGAGGACTTTGTTCTGTGAACAGCAGACGGCGCAGGTGTGGGAGGGTGATGTCCATATGGCTCTCCAGCCTGGATCCCGGACCCTTCTCCTCAGCCCGGGACCCAAATCCTCCATCGCAGCTCCTCCACCCTGGATGGCTTCCAGGAACCTTGCTCTGGACTGAATCGTGTCCCTACAGTATTCATGTGTGGAAGCCCTAACCCCAGTGCAGCTGGATTTGGAAATGGAGCTTCTAAGAAGGTAAATGCAGTTAAACAAGGTCATGAGAGCAGGGCTCTCACCCCATAGGATTCTCGTCCTTATAAGCAGGGACACCGACTGGGTGAAGTGGCTCATGCCTATAATCCCAGCACTTTGGGAGGCCGAGGTGGGTGGATTACCTGAGATCAGGAGTTCGAGACCAGCCTGGCCAACATGGTGAAATCCTGTCTCTACTAAAAATTCAGAAATTAGCTGGGCATGGTGATGGGCACCTGTAGTTCCAACTACTCGAGGCAGGAGAGAAGCACTTGAATATGGGAGGCAGAGGTTGCAGTGAGCTGAGATCATGCCATTGCACTCCAGGCTGGGCAACAGAGCAAGACTCTGTCTTAAATAAATAAATAAATAAATAAGGAAGAAAGAAGGGACACCAGAGAGTTCTCTCTGTCTCTCTCTGTGAAGGCACAGTGAGAAGGTATCATCTACATGCCAGAAAACAGCCTGCCATGGAAACCAATTCAGCTGCGCCTTGATCTAGAATTCCAATCTCCAGAGCTGTGAGAAATTGAATGTCTGCTGTTTCAGCCGCCCAGCCTGTGGTGTTTTGCTGTGGCAGCCTGAGCTAAGACAACCCAAAATGCAGTGTCTTCTTCAGATAACTGAGGATTTCTCTCACAAAACCTGCCCTCCTCTGTGTTCCTGGTCACTGACAGCACCACTGCACACTGCTTTCCTGGCCAGGAAGCCCCTGACCTCTCCTCCTCCTCTGTCCCCTGCATCTATATAGTCACCTCATGGTGCGGCTTTATGTCCTCCTGAGCCCGTCTCTTACCCTCTGGCTGCTGCCTGGGTGCAAGCTGCCTTAACCTCCAGCCAGCGATGGCAGCAGCTTTCTAGGTGACTTTCCTGCCCCTAAGTCCTGCCTGCAGCCCCTCATCCCGCCCTATATACTGTGGACATTTTTCCAGATCCTTCTAAAAAGACTCATTTGACGAAGTCACCCCACCATCACACACTCCTGGGCTCCACTGCTGCAGGAAGAGGTGCAGGTTACTCTGCACAAACACGCTGGTATTGACCTTGCCTGCTGGCCTCTCAGTTCACAGAGGCCATTCTTCCTGCCCTTCCCCACCCTCCCAACCCACATGACCAGTGACCCATGGCCCAGGTCTGCCAGGCTCCCTGTCTTTCGTGGGAGCCTCTGCACATGCGCTTTCTTCTCCTTGGAGTATCTTTTCCTCCCCCACCTCATTACCTTCCAATCCCCTCACCTTTGAGCCTCAGCTGAGCTTCTTTAGGAAGTACCTCCCCAACTCCCAGACTCCAAGGCAGCAGTCTCCAGGCCCCTGTGGCTGCTGAACTCCTGAGATGTGGCCAGTGCCATTGAAGAAGGGAATTTCTAAGCTGTGAGTAAACTATGCAGCAGATTCATCTCAATTTTATGTCTATTACATATAGAATCTTGAATAACAATATTTTAGATACATTTAGTTAAAAGGTATTCTTAAAATTCATTTCACATTTTTAAACTTAAAAAAATATAGCCACAAGACAATTCAAAATGATGTATGTGGCTCACCTTTGTGACTCATGTTATATTTCTATCGGACAGTGCCTTGGTCCGGGTCAGATGTCCCTCCCGTGTGCTCCCAAAAGGCCCTGTTCTTATTCCTGGTACAACACATGTCAAACACCCTGTAATCACCGATCCGATCCTTTGACCATCCTCTCCAATAGGGACTGTTTCCTGAAGGGGTGTCTGGTGTCCTGATCAATGGGACATCCCTGTCATATAATCACAGTAACTCACACAGAGGGGGTGCTCCCAAAAGATCGATGGGAAGAGGGAGGGAGGGAGGGAAGGGGAAAGCAGCATGGATCAGAGCACATAGGAGGAGGCAGTTGCACACCCGGGAGGCTCTGAGTGGGCAGCTTCGGGGAGCCTCCCAGGCTAGGAGGGTGAGACACTCTTACTGGCCTGGATCTCGAGAAGGAAGCCTCCTGGATCAATGACTAGAGTAGGTTTCATGGCAGCCGTGATTTCCTATCGCAGTGAATAGCCAAGTAGTGTTAGATGTTCACTCGTACACATCCCCAGAGGCCTGGAGGGGGAATGCTTGATCTCCTAACATAATCCAAAAGGTAATCTTCTAGACACTAGTATTTCAGGGAAAAGCACCTTCTTCCTCATCTTTTAGTCCATACGATGAAAGCATAATGGATTCTGTAATTTATCCACCTGGCAGGCCTTTTTATATTTTTTGGCCCATAGGCCATAAATCAACCTGGTTCTACTTACCTACAGCAAGTCTAGTTTGCAGGGGAAGGTGGTGCTCAGATGCAGCCTTCCCTGGAGTCATTTTGGGGGAGAAGCCTAACTATGCTGACAGCTCTTGCCTGGACAGTGCATCCCATGTGGTATAATTAAACGCACACCCTGCAGATCCAGGAAAGGTGAGTTGGGTGGGTTAAAGGAATCCATGCAGTGGGTAAGACATTAAATACCATACTTGTTATCATTTTCTTCAACATAGTGGAATCAGTCTACTGACAATTTATACAAAATGCATGTCCTAAAATGAGAAGACAAGATTATTTCAAACACACCTAAATTAAGTAACACATCTTTATAAGTGGTCTAGCTCTACACATGGGCTCCAGGTATCATTGCCTGGGAAACTCTTCCCTTATGGATCATGGGAATAAATGGATTGTACAGATTTTTTCAGTTGAGGTTTAGTCAGAAATTCTAATCTAGGTATTTTGAAGACTAAGATGTTAATACAGGTCATTAGAAGCTTAGACAATCCTCAGAAGCCTGGGCTTAAAGGACCAGGGCAAGTCCTGAAGGGTGGAGTTCTCCTTGGTCTCGGACACCTGCAGGACCCAAGTGAATCCTCTCAGGAGGCTGCCCAAGGCACTGGGAGCTTCCATGTACACCTCAGGGCCCACAGTCCTGAAACAGGGTCTTTCCTGACAATGTTTCCTGGCAGAGGAAAAGCCCCATGACCTCTGCTGTAGGGGAATTAGATGGTTTCTCTTTCTCTTTGGCCATCCAAGTTTTATAGAAAGCGTTCTTGTTTCTTGGGGGATTCAACTGAAGTTTAAGGGACTTGAGTAGACGTATAGTTTCCAGGCTTGAGTAGACGTATAGTTTCCAGGCTTTACCCACTTTGGTTTGGAGTGAGGGAGCTCAAGTGGGAAAGGAGACATATCTGGAAGGTGCCTGAAATATAGAAATGGTTTTTAATTTATTTATCCACAGTAGAAAATTTATTTTCATCCTGATTGTAAATTTTTATTTTTTTTCCCTTCAAATCACAAACAGGATTGTTAAGACTTATTAAGGTCAGAAGCTGGCCCCAAGTTGTACTAGACTTACAGACCTCTTAAAAACTTCAGCCTTACCACCCATTCCCAGGGCAGGAAGGTTATTGCACCTCTTGTTTCCACAGATTTTGCATTGCTGCAATGAACAAGAGCATCATTTCATAGAGGTCCAGCACATGTTAAAGCAAATAAAATGTAAAGCAACACTTTATAATGGCATAGATGCTAAATTATAACTGTTTTCCTTTTTGCCTCCCATCCTTAATGTGAAGGGTTTTCGTTACATGACAGCAAAGCTTGGTGTTGCAAGATAAGTGGGAGTTGGTCAGGTGGAATTTGGGGAAGGCAGGGTATCCTACCATCAAGAGGAGTTATATACTCAAATCATGGAGACTTGCAAGAATCTTGGGGAACCACGGGTAGATCTGCACGACTGGATCCTCGGATAGGAATGGGAAGCATGAAGGATGAGATGATGACAGAGGCAAAAGCTAGACTCTGAGTTTTAGATTTTTATCCTAAAGGCAAAGGGGCCAAGTAAATATAAGGCAGAGTGTTTTGTATTCTAGGAGCCCAGAGTCAACCTAGGGATAGATAGGTAATTTAAATATGATATAATAAATACGAGGAGAACTTCTGCATTTCACATTCCAGAGGATTCTATTCACATTGCAGTCTATAAATACATGTCCTGGGATGCAGTTCACAGCCTGCACAGCTGCCCATGCTGGCTCTGGTTGCTAAAACAGTTGTAAGCACCAATTGCTATGTGCATACATTGAAAGGAAGACCTAACTTAGCATTGACTAAGTAGAGAAAGTTTCCCAGAAGATTGATATCCAATCTGTGACCTGAAGTATAAGTGGGAGTTAACAATTTGAGATAGGGAGGAGCCAGGGAGAAAAGGTTTTCAAGACAACAGTTTTAGCATGTGCAAAGGCCTGAAAGCGTTAAAGGATGCATGCAGTCTGACAAGCCCCTAAAGGGCATGAAGGCAGAGGGCTGGTAGCGGTGTGCATGGGTGGGGAGAGATGCACTGGAATATAGGGAGTTGGAGCCCAGAAAACAGGTGTAGACCAGAAACAGACGGAGATCATCAGCCTTCAGGTAGGGGCAATGAGGAGGGTGAGTTGTAAAGATGGGAAAAGGATGAAAGATGGAAGCCTGACGCATATTAACATAAGGGGTAAGGATGGGTGGACAAAAACTTTATTTGGCCAAGACTGAGAGTCTTCTGTATGCAGCAGGAAGAACAGGTGTCCAATGTTGCTTTATTTCAAAGCTTCACGTGGATTTAGCTGCTGTGAAGTCATTGATAACTTTTGAGAGAACTGTCTTGGGGGTGTTTTGAGGTAAGAAGGGCACTGGAATGAGTTAAGGAGTGATGGAGCATCCTTTTTTTTTTTTTTTTTTTTTTTTTTAGATGGAGTGTTGCTCCATTGCCCAGGCTGGAGTGCAGTGGCATGATCTCGGCTCACTGTAACTTCTGCTTCCTGGGTTCAAGTGATTCTCCTGCTCCAGCCTCCCAAGTAGCTGGGATTACAGGCACCTGTCACACACCCAGCTAATTTTTGCATATTTAGTAGAGACGGGGTGTCACCATGTTTGGCCAGGCTAGTCTTGAACTCCTGACCTCGTGATCTGCCTGCCTTGGCCTCCCAAAGCGCTGGGATTACAGGTGTGAGCCACCGCGCCCAGCTGGAGCATTCTTTAAGAAACTGGTCAGTGAAGGGAGGAAAACAGAGAGTAGGCAAGGTGAGAGAAAGAAGATCGAAGATTTTTTGTCCCCAGTTAAGATTAGTGTCATTTGAACACATTTATGTGACCCTGGGAATGACCTGCCAGAGAGATGTCGAGAACACAGGAGAAGGAGAGGAAATCCATGAACCAGGGTCTTAAGCAAACACATTCTGGGTGAGAGAGTCAGGGAGGGTGCTCTGCCTGGTGTCCAGAAAACAAGTAGAATTTATATTCAAAAGTTTCTAAGCTAAGCTATGGACTGGAGGAGGGAAGGGCAGGCAGTTGAGGGAGTTCCTTCCCCATATCCATCAGATTCTCCAGGAGATAGACACTGACATGAAGCTTTGCATGCAGGGTTTGGGGTGTGACTTCAGGAACAACACCTTGAAGAATGAAGGAAGTGGGAAAAGATGGAGACATTGAGCTGCAAGGCAGCTGCAACAGACGCGTCAGACTATCCTACAGGGAGCTCTGGACTGGGATGACACTTCAGAGTCATCCTGCCTTAAGGCAGAGGCATGCTTTTATACACATATGTCAACCAGTCATGATTCAGGTTATTTCTGGGGAACGGCATGATTTTGGGTGAGGGAGCTCTTTGTGCATGTGGAAGTCCCAGAGAGGAATTCAGTTGTGAGCTATCAGCAGTCAACATTTATAGAAGCTGGAATGATGAGTGCCTCAGCCCTGAAGGGAGCCTAGATTGCAGACCACAGTCTCCACTCTACACTTTGTTTTCCATGTAAACTAGTTACTCATGGGAGTAATGAAGGAGAAGTGTCCAGAATACTGAAAGTGGTGAAAGTTAGAACTGGTTTCATTTTAAATAAAGCAATCCTCCAAGGACCAGAAAATGGGGATTATTATGGAAGCAAAGTTGGAGACTAAAAATTTTATTGGTCTTAGTCTTCATGCTTATGTGAGTTACTAGCAGAGCTCAGCACCTCAGGTGTAGGTGTAAGGAAAATTATAGAGTCAACCTCATTTAAGGTCAGGTGAAGCAGAAACTTCTATTTTATTGTTAAATTTGACCCCAAAACTTGTATCTTCTGATTGAAGAACAACTCTTTGTAATTCTACCTATATAGACGCTCTAGTAGCAAATTATCCCAGTTTTACTTGAAAATGTATTTTTCCTGCTCACATTCTTAAAGGATATTTTTGCTAGATATGGAATTCAAGATTGATAATTACTTTCTTTCATCATAGTGAATAAAGAATTCCATGTCTTCTATATGCCTTCATTCCTGCTGAAAAGATTGTCGCTTCTGAGATAGTCTTCTGTATTTATTTTCTTACCTTTAAATTATTTGGTTTTGATATTTGTTACCTCTCAAATCTGTCACATTGCTTTTTATAGCTTTCAATTCTCTCTTGAAATTTTCAAGCTTGTCCTTTTTCTCTCTGGATGCTGGAATTAAAGTATCTGAGGTGGCGCTGTGCCAGGTAAGGGCACTCCCCTCTGGACGGCCAGGAGAGCCTTAGCCCTGGGACCCATGTGTAGCCTGCATGACACTGAGGTAGGCAAAGGTGGTGGATGGGATGGGAAGGGATGAGAGAAAACCAATGCCGCAGATGTGCTCTTCACTGCATGAGTGAATGGACTGTAGAATGTGGAGGGGAGGGATAGGTAGAAGGGAGGGATAATGGCAGCCAGTGGGTAACAGATGCTGCAAAAAAGTGATACAAATGAGCAGAGTGAATGGAGAGAGCAGAGAATGGCAGTCTGCTGTCTGTGCCTGAAGTGGGTGGGGGCCCCTTTCTGTTCACCTGTGGAGAGCAGACTATGGGGCAGTGGGTTTCTTAGAGCAGTGTCACATTTCAGAACAGGAAGGAGAGCTGATCTGCTCTGCAAAGAGGCCAGAGCCTCAGGTGAGACTATCTACACGAAAGGAATGCACTAGACACAGTGGTCAAGACAGTAATGGAGGGATGAGGTAGGGAAGGAGCAGAGCATCATGGCTAGAGGACATAGGGCCATCGGGAGCCAGGGAGGGGGCCAGAATGTGAGGATATGAGCAGCTGGGATCACTGGCCTTGTGTTGCTGGGTGGCTAAGAAACCAAAGAAAGCTTGCTCTGAGCATGTAGGGCAGTGGACCCATTAGCTCCAAACACGCTGACCTCATGCTGCAAGCGGCCATGGTCCCAGGTGAGTGAAAGAGGATGCACTCGTTCTGGACACCCTTACTTCCTGTCAAGGAGCAGCCAGAGGCCTTGTGGGATTGAGATGGGGTCTTCTGTGTGTGGGAAACAACGCAGAGGAACTTAACATTAATAACCAGAGGGATGGCTTATTAACAAGCTGGCAAACTCAGCCTCTTCAATAAAATAGAAGGTTAAGTTCATGTCCAAAGCTGGTTGTGACTGAAACTTGTGATAATGTATATGAGCACTTTTTAAAGACATCTTACAAAAGTGATCAGAATATCATCTTCTGTTTTAAAAAATCATACTTTATAAACCAACCAATAAATTGTATATTAATTTGAAGAGAAAATGACCTTAGAAATGTTGAATTCTTCCTACAATGCTATTTTAAAAATAGCTAGAGCTGTTATTGAGAAACTGTCTGTATATGAATGACAATTCCAATATATACAAAAGATAATAAAAATAAGACAAATTCTCTGTCCCCTCAGAGCCCCTATTCCCCTAAGAATCATTCCTAAAGCAACTACTCCTAGAATTTTCTTATACATCCTCGCAAGAATGTTTTAAACACATAAAGTCATGTACATTCATCATTTTAAAAAATGTAGTTGGGAGCGCTCTGTAGAGTATTTTCGTTTCCTCTTTATTTTGTAATCAGTCTTAGATATTTTTCTGTATTAGGACATATAGATGGAATTTATTCTTCTACGTGGCTGCACTGGATTTCATTTTGGGACTGCACTGTGATCTAAGTAGCTCTCCATTGATGTTTCATTTCTTGTGTGGCTACTAAAGACAAAGTCAGTATCATTTTACTTAGACCTTGTGCAAATGCAAAATGCTCTTTGCATCTGTCGATTAGCAGGCTCACAGCATTCAAGCAATTATCATTTATTGAGATTAAGACATTTTGACTTCAACGAGATCAGCTGGGGTTCTATATATACTTCTAGTTGTGTGTCATCAACATTTTGTTAGGTGAACAATGGAAAAACAACATCTTAATTTGCAATTATTTAATTATGAGGTATGTTGAGCTTCTTTTCAAGTATTTGTGTGAAACTTGCATTTTATTAATGTAAACTGCCCATTTTTCTTTTTCCACTGTTTTTATTATATTTTGTAGATGTGCAAAAAGCTTTTATATATTAAGGATTTTTCCCCTCTATCATTTTGGCAATCTTTTTTCTTGTTGTTGGACTTTTGCTGTTAATCATAATATTTTTGTTGTGAAACTTATCAGTCTTTTTTATGGGCTTTAGTTTTTGCTTCTTGCTTAAAATATCATTTCTAACAAAAGATTATATTTACTTGTTTTTTCTAATATATTTGCATTTGCCTTTTTAAAACATTAGAGGTTTTGGTTCATAGGATTTATGTAAATTTGTCAGGAAGGGTGGAACTGAGTTTTGCCTCTCCCATGATGGTGCAGTTGTCTCTTGTCATTTATTTAAAAATCAATTTTTGTCCAATGATCCAAAATTCTGCATTATAATATGCTATAATCCTATATTTATTTCATTCTGGACTCTCCTTCTAATGATCAATTTGTCTATTTATATTGTAGAGCAAAACTTTTGATGTCCACAGCTGTAGAATATGTTTCAATATCAAATGGGCCTTGACTTCATTACTACTTTTGTGTTCCCCAGAATTTTCCTGACTGTGCATGCATAATAGTGTTTCCAGATGAACTTTAAAAATAGGTTTCATGGTTCTAGAATAAGATAATATGAGGAATGAAAGTTGATCTTTTTGTAATACTCCAGGTCAGGGTATAACTTCCAAATATTAGGTCTCCTCTGTTCCTCAGAAATGTAAAGTGTTTCTCATAAAAATCCTTCACATATTTTTTGTTTAGTTGATCCTAGACATTTTTATTATTGTTTTTGCAACTCTAATGGGATGTCCATTAACATTTTATTTTCTAAATACTTGCTGCTTATGCTTAAAAATATTCTTTGATGTTTTATAAACTGCCGTTTTACTGAATGTGGTTTACTAAATCCTTTTGATGTTCTAATGGTTTTACTTTATTTTATTTGAATCATTGCCTTGGTTGAAAGCTCTTATAAAGTCCTAAACAGTTTGATTCATGTTATCGTCATTGTCATCCTTCTCTTCCTCCTCCTACTCATCATGATCATCACTCTCACTGTGATCCTTATCACCATCACCATCCTCCTCCTCCTCTTCATTATCATCCTCCCCATCATTACTGTCATCATCACCCCCATCATCCTCACCATCATCATCACTATCACAAATATCACCATCACCACTGTCACCATTATCCTCCATCATCATCCTCACCATCATCATCTTTATCATCCTCCTCCTCCTCATCTCCATCATCATCATCATCATCAGTAGTAGGAGAGGAGTAATACCAGTGGTAGCAATTTCAACCTTCAGGCCCTACATTATTAACCCTATTTTGCCCATGTAAAGAGTCAGAGCAATTCTCAATGAGTGACTACTCAAAAAGGTGGGTACCACAAATGAGAGTAGAAAAAATATTTATTCATTCACTTAATAAAAACTTTATGGATTGTCTACATCAGACATTCAGTTATGGCCAAACATGCAGGAATAATCAAGGTACAGGAAGACAAAAGGAAAGTTGAGTGTGTCAATCACCTTATGTACCTTGCCTCATGTAATTCTCCCCAAAGCAATTTATCAGGTGTATATTGTTAATCCTGTTTTTATAAACATGAAACTGACACTCAGAAAGGCTAATTCTCTTGGCTAGAATAATACAGTAACATATTTGGGATTGAAACTCAGGTCTATCTGATTCCAGAATCGTCTCTCTTTTTCATCTACCCTTATTCCCTGGCATTTAGGAAAAGCCCTAGGCTTGAGTTATTAATGCCATGAGATAAGTGATATAATGGACCCATGTGCAGAGGAAGGCGGGATCAAATGTCACCTGCAGTTAGGGGAGTGGGGAATAAGTGGGCATTCATCAGAAAACCAAGGGATTGGAGGGAGAGGTGTTTCAGAGATGGGAAATAGCATGTATGAACCATGTATAAACATTTAACTGTTTTAAGTGTGGTCATGAATTGCAGTATCTGAAACGCAGTGTGCTGCGATGGAGGAGAGTTGTAGCTGAAACTCTGGCCAGAGGAGGGACAGGCTAATCTGTAGTGTGTGGTAGGTTAGCACATCAGTGGTGACATGCAGTTTTTCTTTTTAAATGTCTTTACTAAGATACAATTCACTACTATTCACCCATAAAAAAATAATGTATTTTGCAGTAAATTGGATGGAATTTGAGGCCATTATTCTAAGTGAAGTAACTTAGGAATGGAAAACCAAATACCATATGTTCTCACTTATAAGTGGGAGCTAATACATGGGTACACAAAAGCATGAAGAGTGATATGTTGGACCCTGGAGACTTACAAGTGGGGAGGGTTTGAAGAAGTATGGGATTAAAAAACTACATACTGGGTATAAGGGACACTGTCTGTGTGATGGGTATGCTAAAATTTCAGACTTCACCACTATACAGTTCATCCTTGTACCTAAAAACCACCTATACTCCTGAAGCTATTAGAAAAATAAAGATACAATGCACACACCATAAAATTCATGCATTTGAAATACACAGCTGGGAATTCCCGTTGAGAGGAAGAGGTTCATATCTACCCTGGGGATATTGACTCAGGAGTCCTCAGAGCATCTGGGGAGTGAGAGTGTGTGGGGCCATTTGAGCAAAGGGTGAAGGAGACAGAAAGAGCTTTGAGGACAGACCAGAGAGATGCTGAGACTTAGTAGGCAGGCAGAGGAAGAGAAGCCCACGGGGGAGAGAAGGAAGGAGAATGAGCAGCTGTTTGACACAGAAGAGGGTGCAGGAAGAGGGAGGAATCCACCAGGAGGAGTGGAAAGTGTCCAGAGGACACGGTGGCCAGGAAGCCCTGCTAAAGCTTGGCAAGGGTGGGTCAGTGTGGAAGGATGCTGGTCAGAGTGAGGAAAGGTATGAGAGGCAGGTGAGGCTGAGCAACCAGTGCTCAAAGAATCGCCCTTCAGAGGCCTTTTCAGCTCCACGGTGACATCCAGATGGTCTCCCTGGCCTCTGTGTCCAGAAGCTAGAGACAAGCTGGACCAGTTCACCTTGTCTCGTCCTTTCCCTGGCACGATTTAGATGGTACATGGAACCTGGGCTTGCCCCGGGTGGGCCTTCACATAGACTATCCCTGTTGTTTTCAGGAATCCAAGAGGAAAGCAGGAGAAATTCTGGGGACCTGCAGCAGACAGACCCAGTTAAAAAGGCAACTCAAAAACTGTAGCAAGATCTCAGTTTGGCTCTGGGCTATATTAACTCAGGTAGTCATATTGAACTCAGTTGAAATACGTGGGCCACGTTACATCTGGAACCTAAACTGTGGTGAAGGCCTGTGGGTAACCTATTCTAGGATATTCTCCAGAGTTACTCTGATGAAGGCTGTTTATTTATCAGCACTTCTTGATCAAGAAGAGCTGAGTCCTGGGCCTGATGCCTTTTGTTACCGCTTGGGGTGATATATCTATTTTTTGGCAATTGTATTTGCAGTTCATAACAACACTGCACCCCTCACCAGTGACCCAGAACGTACACAGTTGGATGAGGCTCAGTCCTAGAGCCCTGAATCCTTCCTGCAGCCAGAATGCTTAAAGAACGCTACTCCAGGCTGGGCGCAGTGGCTCATGCCTGTAATCCCAGCACTTTGGGAGGCCGAGGCAGGTGGATCACTTGAGGTCAGATGTTCGAGACCAGCCTGGCCAACATGATGAAACCCTCTCTTTACTAAAAATACAAAAAATTAACTGGGTGTGATGGCAGGCACCTGTGATCCCAGCAACTCTGGAGGTTGAGACAGGAGAATCACTTGAACCCAGAAGGCGGAAGTGGCAGTGAGCCGAGGTCATGCTATTATACTCCATCTCAAAAAAAAAAAAAACAAAACACACACACACACACACATGCTACTCCACTCATGTCGGCATGGGGCAGACCGAGTGTCCTCTGGTAAAACCTGAAGTTTGCTGTAGGCTCGGACTAGAAATGATCTTGCCATGTTACAGTGAAACCCAGGGGCCAGGTCAAGGCTTCTCTCCCGCTGAACTCTTTGACCTTCAGTTTCTCAGTACCCTGGGCAAGCCTTGGAGGTTGAGGGGCTGAGGTCATTGGTAGACAACCATCATCTCAGGCTCAACTTCTTACCTTGCAGACCACCAAGGCCACACAGAGCCATCCAGAACTGTGTGATCCCAGCAACCCTGTCCTCTCCCCTGGAGAACAGTTGGTGCATGCCTTCTGCTTTTTTAGAGCATTTCCTCACTGTGGCATTGGCTGATGCATTCTTATTTTCCGGATTTTAATAAAAATCCTGTAATATTCTGATCTAGGCTGCATAAAAACTCACATTCAAATATATGTGTGTGTGTGGCAGGGGTGTATAAACACATATTATATATCTGCTTTGAATAATTACAATAAACTTTTTCTGATATATACTAATTCTTTTTAAGCCAAAGGAAATAGTTTATATTTTTCAAAACTTTGTGTTTGGCCAAAAAACCAAAATCAAACCAAAAATAAAAAAACAAAAAATCCCCAAACCCCAGCACTATTGATTTAAAACAACTTGAAACGTTTGAGGCGTTGTCTCATTTTTTTGCTTCTATTGTTTCCTATATGTAAATAGCCTTGCATGGCCTCATTTATCACTGTGACTTCTCTGGGGAGCTTCCATTTCTTGCTACCTTAGCCTCCAACTTGTACAAAAACATGGAACAGGGAGCTAAATATCCCAAATTGAACAAGTCATTAAAAAAAAGCAATCAATGATGTGTGTAAATCATCTATCTGTAGGCAGGGGTATTTATGCAAGGGAATCTCAGTGAGGGTGTGGAGGAGAGAGATCTGTATAACACAGCACTAGAGAAACCTGTGCACTCAAGCCTATCTCTGTCCAAGTGATGACTGGAATTCTTGGAAGTGCTGTCTGGCTGTGGAAGAAAACCAGGTGGTGGTAACTGCTTCACCATGTGGCACTGAGGAGCAAGGCTTGGGGACCAGCATAAATTAATCACAGGCTTTTAGAATGTCATCACATTCCTTGGGTCTGGCTTTGGTGAATTCCAAAGCAAAAGCTGGAAGAGAAAGACCATTTCAGTTTCAGCATTCTCTTTTTCAAATGCCAGTGTTGTGGTTTCAGGTTCCCTTTGATGTCAGTAGCCCAGAGCCTTTGCAGAGCGGGAACCCACTGCACCTGGCAGATGTGTTCAATGTTTTCTGTAGAAGAGACGTGGGGATGAGTTCTCCACCAGTGAAGAGGCCAGTGAGTGTGTAGGGCCCTCACTGTTGAGCAGCGGGCCCAGGATCCTTCCACTGATGCATTTTGCCTGATACAACCTCTGCAGAGAGGTCCATTTACTGTTCTTTGGTCAGTCTTTGAAAGAGACATTCCCTACCTCTCTGTAGATCAGCATAGTTATGAGAACGATGAGCTCAGCATTACAATCCCTGCTTGCCAGTTTGCTGAGTGACCTTGAATGTGAAATAACAAGGACTGCAGTTGCCTGTCTTCCTTCAGAACATGCCTTGAGGAAGATATGCTCAGGTAAAGTAATCTGTTGACAAGCCAAGCAAAAGGCAAACTTTGATAATCTACCCAATGGAAACATTTAATGGAATTCGGTGGAGCTTGTATTATGCTAAAATTATAAGGCATAGATATGGTCAAGTGTTCTGGAAAATTGCTTCTGGCTTTATCAAGTACTAGAGGCTTAGTTTTCAGAGACCTATATGTTTAGTTTTAATTACTTTTTCACGTGTAACATACTTCATTTAATAAAGTCTTTGATACAGTTTACCAAAGTACACACCATATAAGAAGATAAAGTATACACAAGGAGACTTCCAGGTTATGAATGAAACTTGCTACCTATTCCTGAATAAATGTCTTCCACTTTCCACTGGAATTTCCAGGGAATAAAGAAAAGGTGCAAAATCTGTAGCGCTAGAAAGAAGAGGTTTGATCACTAAGCCCAGCTGTGGAACTTCCAGAAGTGATTTACATACAGCTCATATCCAAAGCTCGGAACACCACCACACTGGGGAGGAAGTGGGAAGGAGACTGTTTGCCTTCACTCCATCTGCGTGGTTCTGCCTTGGAGACCTGGTCTCAGGTGTCAACCAGAAAGCCTGGCCATCAGTTCCCAGTAAGAGGCTTTGCTTTTGAGATGCTCAAGTCTTTCCTTACCCAAACACTTCTATGCCTAGCCACCCAATAGAGAATTTCTCTGTTGCCATACCTGTTAAGCACATTGCTACTTGAGTGTAAGTGTTCACACAGTGATTCACTGTATCAAGAAATTGAACTCAACAGAAGAGACGAGGAAAACAGTGGGAATGATGGGAGTTCCCCCACTCTGGGCACTGCCACTGTGCATGAAATACCTTCAGCAAAGACAAAAGACAGTGTGTGTCCACTCACCCAGAGCACTGTCTTCTCTTCAAGGTCAGCACCCTGGGCCATCCCAGCAGAGGACAGGCCATGTCAGTTCAATAGAAACATATGAATCAGCTCCTGAGAGACCAGGGGATTTCACCCACAGTTATCACATCACCACCTGTCCTTTAGCTTAAGCCCTTGCAGATGAGAAAAAGGAGACACTTTTTCCCAGCTGTTGCCAAAGAACCTCGAGAGTTTTTTTTCTCATCCTATTGGAACTAAGTGTCTATGAAATAAGACACTGGGACTAAAAGAGAAAAATGATTATTCTAAGGATGTGAAGAAAATGATTTACCACCTACAACAGAATAAAACATTAATATTCACATGTCTTCTATGCTTAGAATAAAGTATAAAAAAAATCATAAAGTTGGCAGTAAATATTTGCAAATAATCCTACTCACCGGCTTTCCCAGGTAGAATATGATGATTTTGGCTCACTGCAACCTCTGCCTCCCGGGTTCAAATGATTCTCCAGCCTCAGCCTCCTGAGTAGCTGGGATTACAAGCACCACCATGCCAAGCTAATTTTTGTATTTTCAGTAGAGACGGGGTTTCACCATGTTGGCCAGGTTGGTCTTGAACTCCTGACCTCTAGTGATCCACCTGTCTCGGCCTTCCAAAGTGCTGGGATTATAGGCGTGAGCCACCATGCCTGGTCTACAGTTTTTTATATTACATAAAATAGCTGTACCTTGTTAAGTACATTCAACTTTATGATTTACATTTATCATGTAATTAAAAATCCATCGATCTAGTATATATTGATAGAAGGTCTGCTTTTGGTATTCTTTTTGCTTGAATACTCCTATCAATTACTGAATTATTTGGTTGTGGAACTCCTAGAACCACAGGGAAGTATGCAGGTATCATCAAATCTGGCAAATTTCCTTTGAGGAATAACAAAGAGTGTGATTCCACAGCTTTTCTAAGACGTTTGAGATTCTCTTTTAGACTAAGCAAAATTCTCATTACAGAATGCAACCCAGGACAATTTATAATTGAATCTCTATTTGTTCTGATGATGTTTCTAAAATAGCACTGATATGCTTAAGAAGTTTGGGATTTTTAATCTACTTCAAGGATTAGCTCATCTATTTAACTGGAGTTTTAATCCTGTGATATGTACATTGGATTCATGACTCTTTATGCAGCATTTTTAGTTATGTGATGTTTGGCAGAATGACAATAAGGTTTCCCCCCATTTTAGTTTCAGAAGGACATGAATAGTGTGTATCATAACTCCTAGTCCTAACCACTTTTAAAACCAGCATCTTTTTTTGGTAAACATTGGTAGTGCTTGTTCGGGTACCTCAATTGTAGCTTGTGTAATGTTTATGAATATCTGTATCTTATGGCTTTCATAATGTCTAGTTGATATTAAAAAACCTATTTCTGTTTTGAGGGGTGTGGAAAAAAAGCACTAAATAACAATTTGAGAAAGGCATATTGCTTCCAGATTCTGATATGTGTGGGAAAATACCATCTCAGTGAAAAGCTTGTCAATTTACTGTAACAAGGAACTAATAGCTTATCAAAACCAACTTGTACAGGCAAATACATCTTTTTCATAGTAAAAAAATCATGAAGTTTATGAAATAGAGATAATCATATAAAAAAGGTTGAAGTAGGCTGAAATTTTAAAAAAAGACTGGATAAAAAGTAAAAGAGAGGTAAGAGTGCAAAGGACTCTGTTACAAAATTAAAATCTGTACCATAAATAGTGAAAAAAGGAGCTGGCAATTAAAAAAAATCAATGACTTGGAGACCAAACTACATAGGCTGTCTAAGAAATTAGAATGAACATGTAAGTAGAATATGATGAGAGGAAATAAAATAGATATCAATATGGAAAATCCAATTTATGACTACGTGGCATTCTGCTAACAAAAGCTAAAAGAAATATGGCAAAAAACAACCATCACCTGGAAGAAAGCTTCTGAGGTTATAACAGGATATCTGGACTTTTCCAATAAAATCGATCATCTTGTGAATAGAACTTTGCATGCAGATATACGCTGCCCAAATGTCTTAATTTCAGTGATGAAGAATGACCGCCCAAAATCACCCTTGCAGGAAGAAAGAAAAATTACAAGGAAAATATTTAGAAAAAAGTCTTCCAGAGATTTTAGAAAATTCTTCTGACATTGAGCAATAGAGAATACTGCAGGGAGTCTTGTACATTTTTCTGGGGAAAGATATAGAGATTCAAAATTTCTATGTTCAGCCTAAATAAAGACATGTTTGGTTATCCAAGACCCATGTGCCTTTCTCAGAAAACGTACTGGTAGAGTGAGAAATAAATCAAACACAAATATTTAAGAATAGGGAGATTATAATGTAAAAAACCAGTAGTGGTTGGGTGCAGTGGTTCATGCCTGTAATCTCAGCCCTTTGGGAGGCTGAGGAGGGTAGATCACTTGAGGTGAGGAGTTCGAGGCCATCCTGGCTAACATGGTGAAACCCGGTCTCTACTAAAAATATAAAAATTAGCCTAGCGTGATGGCGGACACCTGTAATCCCAGCTACTTGGGAAGATGAGACAAGAGAATCGCTTGAACCCTGGAGGCAGAAGTTGCCGTGAGCCAAGATCGTGCCACTGCATTCCAGCCTGGGTGACAGAGTGAGACTCTGTCTACTTCCCCCCCTAAAGAAACCAAAAACCAAAAAAAAAAAAAAAAAAAAAAAAAAACCTGATGGCATTATTACCGGTACACATGTAGAGCCAGATATTAAATAGTTTTGTAAATAAAGAGTCAAAGTTGTTTATAAAAAATTAAAATATATTAAATCGGAAGGTACATGACATTTCAATAGTAAAATAATAAAAATAATCATTCTGGCATAAGCAAACAAAAGCATGCAAACATTTTTCATCTAAGGGAGGGGCAAAAGTTATTAAATTTTCTTGAATTTGACAATTAGAGAAAACAAAGATGTATGTTTTGGAAAATCTTAAAGGATACCAGAAGTAAATTCAATACAGCATATATGCTTCCAAATCACTGAAGAAAATAAAAACAAAAGAGATGTCTTTAAGAAAAGCACAAAAGAAACAGTAAAATCTTACCAAAGTAGAAAGCATAAAATGAGATGATGGAATTAAGAACAATATATATTAAGTCACTCAGCTTAAATTAAGAAATAGAATCAACTACAGTTAACACAAAAGAAAACACCTAAAAAGACATAGAATCATGCTAAGTAAAACTAGGCACAGATACCCTCCCCACTGCCGCTCACATGCAGCTCCTCTCCAAAAAGACCACTTTCATGAAGAGTAGAATTCAGTGAAAGAAAGATTAACAAACATGAGGAAAGTTATATTATTGATGAGAGGTACAATTAGCAGTAAAGAAATAATATGAATAGACTTATATATGTCAAATAAGGCACCATGGAAAATAAAGCAAGAGTTCCTAGGGAGCTTGTGGGTGAAGTATATATTTATAAAACTTCCCTCTTGGAATGCCCCCCATGAACAAAAAGACCCCAGTATAAAGAAAGAGTTGGTCATTGGTGAAACAAAGAAACAACTCAGCTCCTATAATGAATGGAAGGATATATACAGAATGCAATAAATTTTAGACCAAATTAGAAGAGACTACTAAGGCAAGGTAAGCATCTCTCCTAATGCAGGGAAGAGAGCGCCCTTGGAGGTGAGAGACAACGACAGCCTTACAAGCAGCTTCCAAGTTGGGAGAGGGAGTTCTGCCTTATGGATGGCATAGGGTTCATTTTCACTGCATAAAAGAAATCAGGGCCAGGTGGGGGTGGCTCACGCCTGTAATCCCAGCACTTTGGGAGGCTGAGGCAGGCGGATCACCTGAAGTCAGGAGTTTGAGACCAGCCTGGCCAACATGGTGAAACCCCATCTCTACTAAAAATACAAAAATTAACCAGGTGTGGTGGTGGCTGCCTGTAGTCCCAGCTACCTGGGAGGCTAAGGCAGGAGAATCACTTGAACCTGGGAGACAAAGGTTGCAGTGAGCAGAGATCATGCCATTGCACTCCAGCCCAAGCGACAGAGCGAGACTCTGTATCAACAACAACAACAACAATAACAACAACAAAAATAAATAAATAAAATGAAAGAAAAGAAAAGTAATTGAGAAGCCTTGGCTGAAGGGGAGACCACATGGCCCTGTCACTTAGGTTTTCTCCATTCAGGAGGAGTGACTGGAGATGGGGTGGGGCAGAAGAAAAATGGGAAAATGCCCTGGGAGTCGGCTTTGCCTCTGCAGATGCAAATGAGCAGAAGTCAGTTAGTATTCACCCATCCAAACGAGGTGTCCTCGTTACTAGTTGACCTGCTTGCCCAAGAGGATAAATGACTGAAATTGGAAGGGAGAATTTCCCACAATACACACATATACACCCTCTGCCTGCCACAGAAACCAGTGGTCGGGGCAGAGTGTTCAGCCACCGGAACGGGAAAGGCTCCGAGATGAAGTTCAGAAAGTATCAGATGCTCAGGTCCTGGGTTTCCACAGTCAGGGGAGGGTCCCTTCATTGACAGCATCCTGCCACTAAGAAAACTCTGGAAGGAGCCTCCTAGACGCCGCACTGCTCCTCGGTCTCTCCAAAGGGACTATGGGGAGCTATGCAGAAAGAAAACCACATAGGCAGGAATGTCCAAAGGCTCTGCCTGGAGGAACTGAAGTCCCTGTGGCCTGAAGTTTCTAAGCAGAGGCTGGGTTGCCCTTTGGCAGGGATTACCCCTTCTTGAGCTTACAATTTGCAGGGGCCAGGAAGAAGGGGACAGGAGATGAACGTGGCAAAAGCACGTGAGGCCCCGATTGTGGTCGCATAGCACCCCGTGTCCCTTGCTTCTCCACCGTGAGTGTAAGGACACAGGCCCAGGCCCTTCCCAATGCTGTGCTGGGGCAGGAGTCCGCAGGGCCCCGTAGCCTGGGTGGTCCCCGCTCCCTGGGCTCTGGAAGTCCGCTGTTCGGGGTAAATTGGCAGCTGCTGAACCCTAAAGTCGCAGGTCAGGGCTCCGACAGGCCTTTGTGCCTCCTTTCCCCATCAGCGTTTAGGGCTAACGGGAAAGGAACTGTTTATTTCGTTTTGTTTTTATATTTTTGGGTCAATTTTACCGCTACAGAAAAATAAGGTAAATGGCCCCGCAGTCAAGGAGGGTGACTGTGCAAAGCGTGAACATGCGCCGAGTTTATGAAGCGGATGTTGGAGCCAGCGCTGTCTCTCAGTGACCCGCGTGCCCCGGCCCTCCAGGCTCTGCGCCTGAGTGCCCTGGCGTTTCTCTTTTTTCCCGCGAAAGCACGTGTGAAGGGCAGAGCCACGTTTATCAAGAAGTCATTTTTCCCGTTCGCCGGCATTATTCCATTAGCATTAAGGGGCCACCTACACCTCGTATTTCGATCCCACCGCTCGCGGGGGACCTGCGGTGTTGCGGCCACTCTGTGGGTGTCCCCCCACCCCAGTCTCCACCGCTAGCTCTCCGACCTGGGCTCGCAGGGCTCGCAGCTGCTGACACACATTGGCACGGTACCCTGGCCAGCGTCTGCTCTGTGGTTGGTGTCTGCCTTGCCAGGCGCAGTAGGTATTGTAAACGCCTCCTTTGCCTGGCACCAGCCCCCCGCCTCTCCCTCCCCTTTCTACAACTGTTTCCGGTTCTCCACTGCTGCCAAGCGGAGAATATTTTCCTGCACCTCGCCCTTCCCACCATCACCAGGCCCCGACAGTCTCCACCTTGACACTCTTGTACTCATCAGCTCCAAATCTCGTAACCTAGGTGGCTTCTTAGTTTACTAAAATTACTCTGCTTCTTATAACGCTCGAGGACTCCCGGTTGTATGTAACCGTTCTTCTCAGGCTGGGCTGCATGGCCCCCTGGGGGCACTTCCCTGGGTTCCAGGACACCAAAAGACTCCTGGGAGATGTCGTGTGTTACTCTAGAGCACCCATTTTACCTGAAGCTTAGAATTATTTTTAAATATTAAAACAAATATCAACGTATTTACAGAGTAGAAGATAAAACTGGAATATTTAAAAAATATTTAAAATAAATTTTGTGCACAGGGGTTCCCTTTTGGCCTTAGGGGATATAAGATCAGGCTCCTTAAAGAGTTTGAAGGTTAAGGGAGATCATTCTATCCAAAGAAACCCGAAGTCCTAGTGCGTCCTGCGCCACCCTCTGAGGTGTGGCCTCTCACCTGTCTGATCTTATTTCACAGTGTCTTTCTCAAAGCCTGTGCTCTGGCCACACTTCATGCAGTTTTTTCTGTCAAGGTTGCTCTTGTCCCTCCCTTTCCAGGTGATACACACATATCCCCCTTCTAGGTTTATCGACATGTTTTCTTCCTCTCTGAACCCTCTATTCTTTCCTCCCCAAATGGAGTAGAATCAGGTCCTCTCTCTCTCTCTCTTCCCCAGCGTCCCTCTTTCTCCCAGCTTCCCAATACATTTATTTTGAAAGAAGTCAATGTTTTGGCTTCTGTGTCATAAGCGCTGTGGAGGAATTCTTTCCCAACTGTGCATATTCTGTGGGTTGGGGAAAACCAGCACCCAACTAAGGCACCTCCCTGCTTACACAGTCCCCCAGCAGTGATTCTATGTGCAAATGTCACACCTGACTCAAGTGGACTTGGCTCTCCCTCTCCCTCACAGTGCTGGGGCCCACATTTAGGGTTAAACCCTGAGATAATCATTTCCTGGTTGTATTCCTGGGAGCTACCCCCAGAGAAACCGCATTCAGGGCTTGCCCGGGGGACCTGTTCTTCTTGCCCTGACTATGACAAATTCAGACTTACCGCTGGGGGTCCTCTGTCCATCTGCCTGACTTGTTTTCGCACTGTTTTCTTCTTTGGATTTGGGAAACCTGTCAACAAGACCTCTTTCATCCTCCTCTAGAAAAGAGGTTTGAGAATCTGCTCTGCCTTCCTGGAACTTACCACTGTCTTTAACCCACAGCAGGTGCTGACTAAACTCAAGTTGGTTGGATGGATGAAGGGACCATTGCAGGCAGCCCTGGAGAACCTCCCTCTTTCAAGCTCCTTTCCAGGAAAGGGTGCCTCTTGTGGCCATGGTGTTGTCCCTCCTTGCTAGCTTTGCCTTCATGGAAAGAATAGTGCAAACATTTACAAAGAGCTTCAAACTGAGAAGGTAATTCCCAGTTATTCCCAGCCGGTGTGATGTGGCGAGCGTTACCCCACCAGACCAAGGTGCCCAACTCCACATGCATGCCTAATAGCCAGTGGGACACCTGTGCTTTCTTTCCAAATCCCTCAACGAACTCTCTTGAGAAAGACTCACTCACCCACTGCCTAGATCAACCCACACCACCACCAGCTCTGTCTCTCACACTCTCTACATTTTCCCTGCCATGTGGTTTCTGGGCTCAGTTTCTTGTTTTTAATTTCCAGGACCAGAAGTTTTCCTATGGTATTAGCATTATAGGCCTCCATGAAGTAGCTGAGTGGGTTGAGAAGTAGAGTTTATGCAGATAATTGGGGAGTAATCAATGCTGTAGCTGGGGTAAATAAAACAATTAGAAAGCCATCAACAGGGAAGAACTAATTCTTCTTGGGGGAAGAGGAGAGCAAGGAACACCATCAGCAAAGAGGTGATGTGGGAGCATTTCAAAGGTGGAAGGAAGCAGAAAGAGATGAAGGCACATTCTAAAATGAAGGGAGGAGGGGTTGCAAAGGAATCAAAGCATCCCTGGCCTCTCCTGCAATCAAAAAATTGTAAACAGAATACATTTATTTATATGCGTTAGTATTTTTTCTCTTTGCAGGGGTAATTTTATACCTTTATGGAAAATCATTTAAAAGCATTTTATCTATTAGAATTAAAAAGTTTATAAGAAAAACATAAAAACAATAAGGGCAATGTTATTTCAGACAACTCAGGATAATTTAAATCGCCATCTGGAAAGCCCATCAGCGACAGAGCCTTCTGTAGCCTTCTGTAGCCTCTTCTCTCTCTCTCTCTCTCTCTCTCTCTCTCTCTCTATTGGGCTCATGGGGCTCCACTCCCCCAAGAGGTGTGTGTGCACATGCCATGTCGAGGGCAGTGGGAGGGTCAGCCTGGAGCATCCGAACATGATCCACGCGCCCCAAGACTGGTAGTGACTTCTCACGGTGGCACAGCTCTGACTTGGAATTCCCCTGCAGAGGTCCTCCTGGGTGACATCATGTGCATTCCATGCTGTGAGGTGTTTTGAGCATGTGAGTGTGAACTTTCTTTATGGACAGGAAGCAAAGGAAGGAAAGTGAATTTAGGAAAACAATGGCCATCTTTAAAAAGAGGTCAGATTTTAAACAAAAGTATACCAGCCTGTTTCATATTTCTACTTATTTGGAAATAAGGCTGTTGACCTGTCCTGACAGGCTCTCTCAGACGGAGCTGGGTCCTACAAGAGCCTTTTTTGCAGGACTTTGTGGGGAAATTTGGTGAAATGAGCCCCTGGGAATTCTGCACCCACCCATGCCGCAGGGAAGCCAGAGCAAGCTCTCTGCTTTTAAAGGGCTGGTGTGATAGAGCTCAGGGCTGGTGGGTTACTGACATTACCCTTATTAATTATCTCATTTAATTCTCACCCCAGTGGGTTTTGTCTCCCATCTGAGAAAACAGGCTCAGAAAGTTGTTTCTTGCCTACACTATCAACACTAGTGAGGGCGCAGAACCGTGCCTAGGTTCATTTGATGCCAAATGCTCACCCCAACAGAGGGAGGATAAAGAAGGAAGAGAATGGAGGTTAGAATGAGAACCAGTGAGTGTGTGGCCTGCAGTCAAAGTCTGTAATTGTCTCTCCTGTGGCTTGGCCAGGACAGTCCCGCTTATTAGCATGTTTGGCCAACAGTGGTTTCCAATGAGGGGATTTGGGAAGATAGAGAGAAAAATAGCAGTCATGTGGTAAAAGTGTCAAGGTTTGTAGATGCAATGAATCAATACAGGAAGAAAATAGTCAAGTTGGGAGAAGAGAAATCAGTTCCCCAACATCCAAGCTTAACTGATTTGCTTTGGGTTCAGCCTTCCACTCTTGAGTGCAAATACTACATCATGTCAGAATGTTCCTGTCTTGAAATGGTAACCTAATAATCTTCCTAGCCCTCAGGGAGCATCATTTGTTCCCTTCACCTTCTACCCTTAGAAAGCACAGTCTTTTGGCAATTATCTTTGGCTCCTTGGATTTAAGCACCGAAGGCACTACAGCCTTGTCGTCGTTCAGAAAGAACACACACTCTCCATGCGCCTGTTCAGCTCCCACTCCAGGAAGATGCCACTTGGCCTCAAAATATTAATGTTGGTGGGTTAAACTGGACCCTTAACCTCCTTTCCAAGTCATAACGGGTATGCAAACAGAGGGGTGGTCTTATGTGAGCTGGAAATAATGTTCTTGGCTGCCGCTTCCTTCTCTTTCTATTTTAGTCCTAAGGGACATGGTTTTTTTGCTTCTTTGAGATTTAGGAGTCTTGAGGTTTTATTGCAAAAAAAAAAAAAAAAAAAAAAATCCATGTGGTTTTGGAAGACAAGTCACTTTTGAGTAATTTAAACCCTCATTTATCCAAACACAGAGGCTAAGGACCTCTTAGCGAACTGGGTCCCATGTTATAAAGCTTTTGGCAAAGATTTGTCATCTGTCCTGTGCTCTGCCTGCATTCTTACCTAGCAAGTCCCATCGTCATCTTTCCAAGCCGGCTTGGTCCTGCTGGTTTCTCTTCTTAGGTGTGCATTTTGTACATGTGTGTGCAGATGTCTGTGCACATGAGCGAGTGCTATACAGGAGGTCATGTTACAGAGAGCAGAGGCTGCGGCTGTTTACCAAGCCCTGCAGTCAGTGAGGTTCAGGGATAATTAAGAGAAATCTCCCTTGGCAGAAATGTGCCTGCTTGGGTCTGCTTCTCATTTTGGACAATTGGAAAAGGCAATCACTCAAGTTTTATTGATGCCAAAGAGTTTTTAACAGTCATCAATATGGGTTACAAAAATGAAGTCGTTGACATCTTATTTCTGGTGGTTTTTCTTTCAGATAATTGTGAGCCCTCAAGCATCATATATTCTGAAATAAGGCAGTTTCACCCCAGAACTTAGTATTTTCAATGCAATGCATGCAGTTGATCTTACGGTCATTCTGCCAAATTCCTGACCAATCATATCCATCTGTATCTATCAAGCCTATTCAGAGTTCTCCCACTGCTGTAAGACAGAGGAAGAGTAAAATCTAAGAGTAAAGTCAGAGTAAAATCTGACTTTGATTTTACTCCAAGAGGTGTGAGATAAGCTTTAAATTATACATGACTGCTTTTAGCTATTTCTTAACATGATGTATCTACTTTGGGTATTAATTCCTAGGGTGTTGTAGAGTTTGGCTTGCTCCCTCAAGCTCCCTGTTAGTTAGGTCTTCTGGGCTGCTTTGTTTTTACTCTTGGACCAACCTGGGCTGGGGCTCTGGTTGGGAGCTCAGTTCAGCAGCTGTAAGCCCCGATTATCAACTCTCTAGGTCCTAGGAACTCATGTGAATATCTGCTAGGTTTCCCAGCTACCACGGGATGGAAGAGGACATTTTTCTTGCCCATTTGCAGAGTGACAGTAGCCAGGACTGAGCTCTTGGCAGCAGCCCTCTGTCCCTGTCCTAGATGGCCAGGCTCTGTGTTCAGTTGATCGTGATGGGGCATGAGGCTGGCTCAGCCAGTCAAGGGCTGCCCTCTGTGAGCTCAGAGGAGACTTGGGTTCAGCAGGGCCTTGGTGCCTGCCCCTCGTGGCATGAGGAACCCTACTGATCTCATGAAGGAGGAGCCATTTCCCCCAGGTCAGCTGCCTGAGGGCTCAGACCTGAAACCAGGTGCACAGGAAGCTGAGTCACGAGGGGCCAACACAGTTGCTCTCAGCCCAGGGGAACGCAGGGGAGCTCATTACAGCTGGCAGAAGTCCTCACCATAAAAGCAGAGGTATTTACTAGCCCAGGAAGGAAATGGAGTGACCCATACGTAGTATTACCGTGCAGCAACTCTATGAAAGTCACAGTTTTAGCCATCTTTTGTTTAAGATTAAAGAGCTAAGTAGAATAATGGGATAAATTGAAGGTATTTGTCAGGCCACCGGGATGATCTCATTTGCTTTTTATCATTTCTAAAACTGGAGCCAGTTTCAGAAACTGAAGCCACCCCTTGCCAAATGATCCTCCTCTATTCTAGTGGGTAAATGCTATTCTAGACTGCTCTTACCAATCTCCACTGAAATCCATGTACACATCTATAGTTCCTTTATGTGGAAAAGAAGTGGAAGGTTAAATAAGTTTCCCAATGCCACAAAAAAATTTAACAATCTGGACATTTTTCTCAAACCACCTCCTCTATTATCCATCTAAAAATGTGCTTCTCCCTCCAGATATGTGCAATGCTGCAGTCAGTTCCCATGGAGACCACACTCTGATCCTGTACCCTCAACGCCATGGTTAAATAAGTGGTAATGTCAGACCACTCAAAGCATCTTGGCGGCCCCAATCCAGAGCTCCAGCCAGCACAGGCCTGGCCAGCGTGGGCGCCGGGCTGGGAACTTGTGGGAGCCTGGGTGGTCTGGTGCATTCCTGGCCAATGTTTAAATGCTGACTTCACGTGTGGGGTTGCCCTCGTGGGTTGCGGTAGAGACACTCCTCCCATGAACTGCTGATAAGAAAGAACATTGTAAAAGAAACGATTTGTAACTGGCTATGGCAAACTCTTCTCTGCCATGGGTCTGGATTCATGAAGTGCAACATGACCCCAACAGAGCTTTAATGTGTTCAGGAGTTGGTTGTTCTTTATCTTCCTCTTGTCCCTCTAATGAGTGATTCCCTACATGCCCATACCTGCTGCTACCCAACGTGAGTCTGTTGACCACTGAAGGTCAAAAAATATATATATATTTTTTACATGATGTTGCCATAAATGATGGGACCGTGGGTTTGAGCCTGCTGGAAAGCAGCTGACTTTAGGTATTCTGTCAGTGGCCTGTTGGGAAAGCCCTGCCCAGCTGAGTAGCTCCATATGGCGCCATATTGACCAGTTACACTGTCTTTCTTCTGGATTTTGAAAATGAGACACACACAGGGATGCCGACGTTGGACCAGGGTGAGCCAGATGACTCACAGAGAGGGTCTGTGAGCAGATGCCTTTGGACAGCAGGGCCTGCGTGGGCTCAGGGGCATTTGATTGGCAGCAACCAAAGGGAGATGCAGAGATGAGAAAAGTCAGATCTCCATGTGGGGTGCAGGGCAGAGTGCAGGGCACACTTGCCCAGAACGGGATGAAAGATGCCTCCTTGCAGCTGGCCTGAATTTTAGATATTTTTCATTGGTGGATGCTTTTCCCTCTCCTCTTGACTTCCCTCGTAGGATGAAACCCAAAGCTGTCCTTTCTTTTCCTGCCAGATAGATTTCCTTAAGTGAGCCACGTGTTGGTAATGAAATCCTGAACCCATTCAGGGTTAGACAGAAGCAGTAGTGCTTGATGATCTATCAGATTTGGGTGAAGACAGAACAGAGCAAGGTGTAACATGGCGCCCAACCTCTGCTTGGCCACAGCCATGGAGGACCGGGTGAGAGAGTGCAGAGAGCGAGGTGGTGCTAATGTGCCCTGAAAGATAGTTTCTGACCTGCGTGAGGATAAAATGAATCTGAAGTGCCTTTCAAAATTGTTTATTCTTCCTCCCTTTGCTGCTGATTCTCCTCCCCTTTCCTGCTCTGCTTCTCCTCTGCAGGGCAGCACATCCATTGAGTGTCTTGTCAGCTTCCCTGGTGTTTTCAGGACAAACAGGCCCCCTGATCCATCTCTTGAAGGAAAATCTTTGTTGTGACATTTCTAGCTCAGAGCAAGGCATGTTAGATATAATTAATTGGTGACTCCTTGGGATGGAAAAGTTCTGCCAAAAATGTTCTGAGTTCAGGGTGAGCACCTAAGTCCTTTCTGAGCTCTGATCTGCAAGCTTGGGGGCAGGAGATCACAGAAATTAATGACTGGCATCTTTTCTGCAGTCAGTTTCCCTCTAAAGGTCAGCACACACCTGGAGAGCAGAGCTTTGTAGAACCTGATAAGAATAAGCACCCTGTGCAGTGTCACTACATGCCACACTGTCTGTTCTAGCTCATATGTGTGCTAATCCATTTGCTTTTCACAGCCATGTCAAGAGATACTTTTAATATCCCATTTCCTGGATGAAGAAACTGAGGCGCAGTGAGGATAAATAGCTTGCATAAAGACATAGGTGAGAAAGGGCTGCCCTGGGCCTGTGGTTCTGGTCCAGGCTCTTGGGCCACAACACCCCATCCTGCCTTTCTGTATCTCTGCATCTTCCATTGCTCTTCATCTGATGAGTCCTAGGCTTGATTACACCTAGGTTTCTCTCCATACTGCAGCCAATTTGAAATTACTTTCTTCAAGTTTTTAGGGGGAAAATACTTTCCTATAGAAGTAACCAATAAGGAAATCCTGTTCAGAGAGGACTCTTGGGTGGGTTTGCAACATCAAGGGGTTGCTCTCTGTTAGGGTGAAGATGTGGCTAAACTTGAAGCCTCTCTCCTGGAACTAACACTCATCTAGAGGGGTGGGCCCCTTCAGTGCTACTGTGCCCCCTGCCATGGCACAGGCTCAGCAGTTGACACAGGGCTGCTAACAGGTGCATGAGCCCATCTGATCTGCACAGGAGTGCAGTGTGCAGGACCCAGGGTAGAGGCTTTGGAATTGCACCTTCATCTTCACACTTCCTTTTCCCCTCTCCTTCTCCTTTACCCCTCTCCATTCCTCCCTGCCTCCCTCCCTCCCTCCCTCTCTCCCTCCCTTCCTTCCTTCCTTCCTTCTTTTTTTTCCCCTTCCTTCCTTCCTTCAATCCTTCCTTCCTTCCTTCCCATTTTTCCTTCCTCTTTTTATCATGGCACATACATGCTCTAACTCTACATGCCCCATGCAACTCACTGAGCCTACATGTGCTCAAAGACACCAGTCTGCTAAGTATAGATTAAGGGCAAATCCTTTCTGAGGCCCTCAGGTCCTGAGGTGGAAGCTACCACTTGGCTGATGTAACTCCAGGTGTCTTCTTTGCTCATCACGAGTTGCACAGGCCCTATGGCCTTTTATAGGGCCTCCAATTGGCTCCAGCTCCTTCCCTGAGGTTTTACTCCTTCAGGGACAGTTGAGCTCTTGCTGTCTCATCTTGCTGCCTGAGTACCGAGAATTTGGTGCCTTGAACTGATATCTGATCCGTCAGCTTTGACCTTTAGCCCAGGTGCCGAAATTTTGTTTTCAAAGCAGAGCAACCTATAACTCCATCCTGCTTGTTTTTTTTTTAACCGTTACTTCTTATTCTTTCATAGCTCATTTTTCCCCCTTCAAGAAATCCTTATTCTTCTAAATTATTCTAAACTATACCAAATTTTCACCCCATACTCTAAATTCGTACCCCTCCCTCTTCATAGGCATTCACTAAGGACGACGGACATAGTGGTTCAGCTTTTCCAGGAAGCTGAGGGTTCCCGGCTGTGCTGGGAACCTGTCCTGAGTTTTTTGCCTCTGAATCACCTCTGCTGTGATGCCCCATCCAGGAATGAAATGATCCCAAAGTGGCCTCACTCCTGGTCAGAGCTCGACTTGCTCGGTGGCGATGAGAGTGGAATGGAGAGCCATGTCCATTTCTCTTGCCTTCAAGATGCGACACCTACTGAACCTGCAGCTTCCCTATTAGTTGGACACCCCAACCCCCAGTGAATTCTCCCCACACAGCCCCTGCCTCCTACCAGGCGCCTCTTTATCTCCACCTGAGTCAGCATCCAGCTGGCTCCTCACTCAGAATGTGGTCTTTCTCTGCCTCTCCAGCCCCACCTGTCCCCAGCACCCAGGCTGTGTCCTGGGACCTCTGTACTCTGGCCACCGTCACAGTGACTGTCCAGGTAAGGTTTAGTGGCAGACCCAGAGAATGAGAATGGCAAACAGAAATGCCTCCTCAGTGTCCTGTGTGCTGTCTGTCTCCCCTGCTCTGGCCCACAGTCTCCCTGGGGCCAGGAAAGCACCAGCCATGCTCATCACTGTCCAGTGCCAGACAAAGTGCCTTGTAGGACAGGTCTCAGGCATCCCTACTGACCCAGTCACCACTGACCAACAACCCACAGGCGTGCCCGCTGTGCCTGCCGAGAAATGTGCACACATTATCTCATGAGCCCTCTTAAAAATCCTCTGAAGAAAACATTGTTCTTATTTCCATTTTACTGTTGAGGAAACAGGATCAGAGCAACTGAGGAAGTGGCTCTGCAGCCTGGCTGGTCAGCAGAATCACCCTGAAGCTTTTGGAACACAGATTTCTGAGTTTCTTTCTAGAAGTCCTAAATCAACATTTCTGGAGTCAAAATATCTGTAATTTCCAAGAGTTCACCAGGAGCTTCTGATGATCAGTGGAGTTTGGGGCTAAATTAATTATTCAGGCCCTAAATCTAGTAGGAGAGAGAGGCATGATTTACACCTGGGCGTAGCTGGCTCTAGGACCTCTGTCCTCATGCTGCAGAGACCAGGGAGTGACAGCCTCTCCTCCTGTCCTTGGAGAAGTGGAGCCTCAGGGAGCATCTGGTCATACAGCAACCAGCTGCAAGGCACACATTAGAGGCCACATCCTTGACCTTGGTCTGTGGCATATCCCATTCCCTGGCTGCCTCGATGCATCTATATCCCAGGCACACAGGCCATCTTGGCTGCTCTGGAAGCCAGAATTTGATCGATGACTAGAATGTAATATTACAGAAATGAGTTTTAGAGGCTGGTCATTTTCAAATGAGATAACAGGTCTGAATGTGGCACAAGTGAGCAAAAGTGTATGCAGAGCACTTGCTTTCCCTGGGCATCGACGTGGTGCCAGGGCCTTGACTGGGGACTGGGGTTCACAGGTGAGAAGAGAACCCTAGCTTCTCCACAGGAGTGAATGGCCCAGCAGCTCTCTGGCTTACCATAGCAGGCAGTCAGGGTGGCCTGTGGGAGGAGACAGGAAGTGCGGGGGATGGCATCTGAACCTGTTGACCAGGAGTAACCAGAAGGAGCCAGCCATGCAAGAATCTCAGGAGGTAGGGGTGGGGAGTGGTGGTGCAGAAAAGCTCCTGCAGACATGTGAGCCTGCTGCTTCCTGAGTTGGAAAGGGCCAGTTTCACTGGAGCAAAGAGGATATGAAAGATAGAAGTGTTGGATGAGACATAAAAGTCACTTGTACCCACTTTTGGAGATTTTTTTTTTTGCTGCTTGAGTGGTCAAAAACATTCTCAATGGTTTGTATTTTTTCACTTTGTTGTTTGTTTTTGCTTCTGCCTGTCTGGTGTCCACCTTATCTTCTGGTAACGGCTCCCTAATTTTGTGCTGGAGGCCCTTTCTCCATAAGGGAGCTTTCTAGTGGGGCTGTCAACCAAGATGTCTTAACCCGCTCCCATCTTTGCTGACCAATAAGTGAGGATGGGACCCAAGCCAGGTCAATCCACTGTTCTGTCCTTGGAGTTTTTGTCTGAGAGGAGAAACTGGAAGTGCGATTGCCCTGGGCTTCCATTTGCCCCAGTGACTGCACCTCAAAGGCACAGGCCATGGTCAATTCAAATCTTCCACATCCCTGAGCTATCCTGAGTCTTGTCCTTTTGGAAGTCTGGTCCTTCTATTTCTAGTTTTTGAATCTCTCATAGCCTTTCAATTAAAAAATGTTTTTGCTTTCATAAGCCATGGTTGTTTTCAGTTGCTAGCCACCAAAATAGAAACAAAAGCAAAAACAACTGAGAGATTCATAGGGCTAGAGAATACACTCCTAATTCTGAGAATGCTTTGGTGCAGTAGAGAAGCTTACCCCTGGAGAACTGCCTGTTGTTTTCTCTATGCTTTGGGAAATAATCTGGCAGCAGTAATAAAGTGGATACAAATAGAGAAAACTGAAAAGTCAAGGTCAGTCCATTGCAAAACCATCTTGAACCGTGACTATGTGCCAGGCCCTGAGTGAGCCATAGAGAATTCAGAAATGGAACCAGGGCCCTCCCACCCTTTATTTCCCCTTTCCCTAAAGAACTCACTTATTTTATAGGGAATATAATTAAAGGACTACTCTTTGACTCACCCAGGTAGAACTAGCCCTGCTATTCTTAGCTTCAAAGACCTTTCTAAGTCACTTTCCTATGTAGTTAATCCCATTGTCCTGTAACTTTGGTTGTGTTTATCTGACTCTCTCAGTAGTCTCTGAGCTCTACAAAGGCAATTTTTATGTTTATTAGCTTATCCTTACCTTTTATATCCCTCTTGCCTAACTTGGAGCTTGACTCATGTGTTAAGAAATGGCTGTTGAGTGAATGGATGAGAGGATGTATGGGACATTCAAGCTAAAAGGAAAAGGACTGGACAGAAAACTTGTAATGAATCAAGGCACAAGGCAGGCTTTCAGGTGTGGAGTAAAGCGTCGGGGCATCAGGACAGTGTTCAGCTTCAGTGTGGCATCCTGTTCTGCCCTGGGCCGTGCCTCTGCACAGCCTGGCCCTTCTTTCCTTCCTATCCAGTTTGGATTTGTTTTCTCCAGACTTTGGATTTTGCCAAAGATATATCTCTTCTCAGATGACCCCTAGCTTTGGGTTTTCCAAGGCTCCCCTGGTAGACTCTGGCTTCTGTGCTCTGTGCTCTCTCTTCTTCTCAATTCCTCCCTGCAGGCAGTGATGCCCTTCTGCTGACTTCAGCCTGGCCCAGGGTCAAGCCCAGTGGACCTGGAGACACATGATTGCCTATGTAGAAAATCTGATGGAACCTACAAAAAAGTTACCAGAACTAATAAGTGAGTTTAGCAAGGTTGCAAGACAAAATCAAATACAAAAATCAATTTTATTTTAATATACTATAGCAACAACGCCCCCCAAAAACTAACATGGAAAACAGTTAGTTTTGTTTATAATAGCACTAAATAGAGATAAATCTGACAAAACATGTGAAAGACCTCAACCTACACCAATAACAAAATATGTTGTTGATAAAAATTAAATAAAACCTAAATAAATAGAGAGCAATATGTTGTTTGTGAGCTAGAAGATGCGATGTTATTAAGATGTAATTCTCCCTGAATCAATAGAGTCAATAGGATCCCAATCAAAATGTCCTCAGGCTTTTTTTAAAAGAAAAATTGTAAGTTAATTCTAAAATTCAGAAGACCTAGAGTAAAATTTAAAAGACCTATAATAGCCAAAACAACTTAAAAAAAAAAAAAACAGAGTTGAAAGACCAACACTACCTGATTTAAGGACTTATTATAAAGCTATGGCAATCAAGATAGTCTAGTATTGGCATTAAGATAAACAAGAAGATCAATGGAACAAAATAAAGAGTCAAGAAGTAGAAACACTTGCATGAGATATTGGTTTTCAAGAAAAATGCAGAAGCATTTCAGTGGAGAAAGGATACGTCTTTTCAACAAAAGACTGTAACAATGGACACATCCATGCAAAATAAAATGAACTTTTAATTTATATCTTGTATCATATACAAAAGCTTAATTCAAATGGATCATAGACTTAAATGTGAAATCAAAAGCTATAAATCTTCTAGTAGAAAATGGAGGAGAAAATCTTCATGCTTTTGAGTAAGGCAAAGATTTTGCCAAGATACTATACCAAAAGCTCAATCCATAAAATAAAAATAAAAATAAAACGGGTACATTGAACTGATTAAATTAAAACTTCTGCTCTTCATTGTTGATGGAATGAAGATAGACCACAATCTGGGAGAAAATATTTGCAAATAAAATATCTGAAAAAAGACTTATATCCTAAATATATAAAGAGCTCTCAAAACTCAATAATAAGGAAAAACAACTAAACATGCAAAAGATGTGAACAGATATCTCACCACAGAAGGCATAAAGATGCAAATAAGCATATGGAAATGTGCTCAGTGTTTTAGGAAAATGTAAATGAAACCCACAAGGATACCACTACACAGCTATTTGAGTGACTAAAATGAAAAAGACAACATATCAAGTGTTGACAGGAATGTGGAGAAACTGGAACTCTTCTACACATTGGAAAATGGTTTGATAGGCTCCTTAAAAAGTTAAATACATGTCTGTAACATAATCCATCCGTTCCACTCCTGTATATTTATCCAACATAAATGTACAAAGATTTATACATCAATGTTCACAGCAGCTTTATTTGTAGTAGCCCAAACTGGAAACAATCTAAATGCCCGTTAGTAGATTAATGGATAAACAATCTGTGGTATATACATACAATGGATTATGACTTGGCAACAAGAGTTAACTATATTGAGTAAAATAAGCCAGCCAGAAAAAAAAAAAAGCGCACACTGTATGATCCATTGACTTGCATTCAGCATCCCTTATCAACCCATGTGCTATGCTCCCCTGTGACAAATCTCTTGTGGACAGTGATACAGTCAAAGTAAATTTTCAGTTCCTGGACTCAATTACATTTCTTTGGTGCCTCTGAGAAATTCTGTTGAAATATTTATCTTCACTATTTATTTCCCAAATTCCAAGCCAACTCTTTCCACAGGGGTCCCCAGAAAACTTTACTAACAAAATTAAACAGAGGATTGTCCAGGAAACATGCTGGCTGTATTTCACATGTTGCTGGATTGATGAACTGGATCTTCTAGAGCTACTACCAGCATCCAGTTTCTGGGAATGACTAAGTTGGCACATGATGTTGTCAATTTGAACAGCAAACTCAAGGACACAGCTTCCTCTATTTGCTAACAGAGCCTTCAGTTCTTTCCATTACCTGTCACTTATCAGTTCCAGTCTTGACTGTAAGAAGATTGAGGCTTCCTTGAGGTCAAACAGAGCTCCTCCCCAAGGTTGGCTGCAGAGGGAGAATTATAGCCCTGTGCCCAACCCCAAACCTTTGCCTTGGAGTTTCTGTGTGACTGTCCCTACTTCTTATCCTTGGCAGGACTGCATGTCCTGAACAACTCAGGGTTAATGAAGAAAGATGCCCCTTCCCTAGCAGCAAAACCAAGGCAAGCCCATGCCATTTAGACAAGGCTTTGCAGGAGTTGGGGGTAATGTAAGAGAAATAGAGTGGCATGAAGTTGAGTGATGTGGCTCAACTTCGTGGTGGTTGTCTCAGAGCTCTCCAGCCAGAATCTCACACTTAGTGCTCAATCCTCCCATATCCAGAAAGCAGAATAAGATGTGAGAGGTCCCCTATCCGTCTGCCTTAGTAGAGAGAGGAAGTTTCTATTTCCTTTCTGATAAACTCTTTCTCCTAATTACTGATGTCAGGAATGCCCACCCGCCTTACCCCCTTTAGGGGAAATCCCATGTAGCCACCTGGCCTTTCGGGCCTCCCCATAATAACCATATTAGAACTTAACACAATATGCTTAATGTTCATTGCCTCAACACAGGCATCCACAGGCCCGGGGCCATATCACACAGGACAGAACAGTAACAAGGTGTGGCCTGGTAGAAACAATGTCTACGTAACCAAACCAGCCAGTCTCACACTTTATCAGCTAGAGAGGGCAAAGGCAGTCATGTTTATATTGTATGCCATAAACACTAGATTCCCTGACAATGGCACACTACCCCCGAGTCCCCCTGCACAGTGAGAGTTCTAGCATTGCCCTGGGACTCCTCTCCATAGACGTTCCCAGGGATTTCAAAAGGGAGCACACCCTTGACTTGGTGTCTGGTCAGGGTGTTCTCACAGCTTGTCTGGAGTGGGTACTGGGGACTTGGGCTTGCTCTTGGAGGTCAGACTCAGAAACTGGCTTACAGATGGTAGCATGAGAAATTCCTCCCTCCCTGGCAGCTGTAGTGATATAAATTGCTGCACAACTCTGCCTCTGATAAAAACATGACAAGGACACTGTTGTGCCTTCTCCCTAAGAACCCCTGGGCTTCCCCGTATTCCTACTGTGCAGGGGGGCCTCAGTCAATGCTATCTGACCCTTGGGTGTGGGGACACCTTGGATTCATCATTAAGGGGGTATCTCAAAGACAATCTGTCTGAGCCCTGAAAGAATATTGCTCCTTTTTTTTTTTTTTTTTTTTAACCAAAAGACATACACTTTTTCCCTCTGGGTTCACACATGCTGCTAAATGTGTTGTGTCAAGATGGGATCTAATGTAAGCTGATAAGAAGAAGCCACCCCCAGTGACCATGAATGGGTTCTCATGTGTAAGGTGATTTCCCTTTCAGGAACCTCTTTTCCCTTCTGGCAACCTAACCTTGGGTAGGGCATCCTGGTCTACCACAGGTATTTTTATAGTTTCGAGCCTCAATGGATGGGGAGAGGGGCTCATTTTTGTAGTTCCTTTCCTCCCAGGAGACCCTCTGTCCCTTTCTAAATTCATGGAAGTACATCAGTGTTGGGAAAAGAATCATGATCTAATTCCACTGGCCTCCAAGTGTGTCCAGAACATTTAGTTTTGAATCAGAGACCCTTGACCAGGCTGGAGCCTCAGTCTCTCCAATGACAAAGGAGAAGGGGATCCCTAGACTCTTAATTTAGGTTTGATTCTGTGAGAATCAAAGGTTAGGGTTTTGTGAGAAAATACTGGAAGATAATTCCTCAAGTGTCCCATTGTAATGGTAGAGCTGTTGGGGAGCACAGCAGTCAGCAGCCTCATTGAATGCAGAGTCAAAAGAAGAAAAACGGCAGCTGGTGCCTCCCCATGAGTAAACAAGGAAGCCTACTGGGGAGGAGTGAGTGGGGAGCTGTCCTCTTGCATCTCTTGGGCATGTCCTGATGCCAGCCCATCCTTGTTCTCTGCTTACTTGTTTCAAAGAACAACATTTCAACAAATTGAGTTTCAAAGATCGAATTGGTTTTTCTCAGTGATTCATGAATTGGGCAGCATTCCATCTACAAAATAGGTGCTCCAATGAGCTTGAGAAGAGAGGGTGGGCTTTATAGGCAGAAAAGGCTGAAGAAAGCAGAAACAGGTTACAAAAAATGAATTTGGTGTTTCAAAGCTGCTTTCTTTATGGAGTTAAAGCTGAGGGTACTCTCTTATTATGCTGGCTCAGGTTGACTGGGTTCCTTTTGATTGGTTGCTGTGAGTTTTTCAGAATCTTCATTTCTAGGTTTGATTTGATTACGTGACATCTAGCACGAAGGACTTCATTCTGGTTTGGTCTGGCCTGTTGGGTCTATAGCAGGTGCCCAGTCTAAAACAATGGGCTCCCATAAATTTTATGTACCATGTATAAAGTCTGACATGGTCTGATTGTATTTGCCTCTTTTTCTGTGCATGTCTAATCCAATTCTACATTTATTTTAGAGACAGAACCAAAGTGGGGGTAACTGAGTGTGTGTGCCTACTTTTGTGGATGGACATCCCTGACAAGGTGGTGCTGTCTGTGAAAGGTTGGTGTGGCCACTTTGCACATCCTTGTGAGGCATATCTTGGGGCAAGGTGGAGCTGGGGCTTCACCTCCTCTGGTTTCTGCCTGCTGGGAGAGTTTTCTGTTCAGTCAACACCTGGGAATGACTTCACATAATTGTCTTGATTATAGTGTTTGGATAGGCTTGGATGGCAAATTGGAGGCTTGAGTAACAAAGGTGTTTCCCTAACCTTGGAGGACAGTCCAGTCTTCTTTCTTCTCAGGGTACAGTTACACATTCACACATTTTGTAAATCCCACTCTGCCCAGTTTGTCTGTGTCTATCTTATTGTTGCAGGGCTTAATCTCAGCCCCTTTAAATCTCTCTGGGCAACTGTGAATTCTAATAATGAATCCTAATAAATAATAGGGGTTGAGAATTTCTTATCTGAAATGCTTGGGACCAGAAATGTTTTGAATTTTTGATATTTTGGATTTTGGAATACTTGCATGAGACTTACCAGTTTAGCATGCCAAGTCTAAAAATCTGAAATCTGACATGCTCCAATGAACATTCCTTTGAGTGTCATGTTGGTGCTTCGAAAGTTTATAATTTTAGAGCATTTCAGACTTTGGAGTCTGTGATTTGGGATGCTCAATCTGTATAGGGAATGAGGAGGAACAAGGACAAAATCCTTGTTAAAAGTATTTGATAGTCATTAGAACTTAGAGCATTCGGGAACTACAAATGAGATCTCTCTCATATTTTTCGTTAGCCAGGGGGTATACTTGAAGACGTCAAAATCCTTTCAAAAATAAACCTCCCCCACCTCCTCATTTAGGCAAGATTGAGAACATAATGGATTTAGGAATTTCAAAAGCAGCAACAGGTCCTCACAGGGGACTTACAGACAGTCGGTTTTAAAAACATATGTCTTTGAAACATTTTTTCATGGGAGTTTGAATTCCAGCTGGTGGACTGCATATGGGGTCAAAATAAGCATTCTAGTTTAAAAACAACAAAAAGGAAACTGGACTGAAGTTTGCCCCGAGCTAAAGAGAAGGTCTTGTTCTTGTGGCAGCAGCAGCTGCAAACACACACCAGAGCAGAAGTCAGGACGACCAGGGACTTTCTCAGAGAAAAATGTTGGCTTTGACTAAAGAGAAAACATATTTACATCTTTATGCATTTTTCTGTCTTCCCCCCTTCCCTCACCAGCCTTCTCTCCCACTACCAGGTTTGACAAGAACATAGCAGGTGATGCGTCAGAGAGAACAGCCACTGTGGCACACTGTGTATAGGGGAAACGTGACTTTTTAAACCCTTCCTCCATGGAAAGTGGGGTGTGTTATGAGCTGAATCCTTTTCCCCCAAATTCACTATGACCTGGTGATTATGTTAAAATGAGGCCATTAGGGTGGGCCCAAATCCAATATGACTGGTGTCCTAATGAGAAAAGGAGATGAGGACACAGACACGTGCAGAGGGATGGCCATGTGAGGGCACAGGGAGAAAACAGCCATCTGCGAGCTGAGGAGAGAGGCCTCAGGAGAAACCAACCCTGCTGGCACCTTGATCTTGGACTTCCAGCCTCCAGGACTTTGAGAAAATACTCTTCTGTCATTTAAGCTGCCTAGTCTGTGCATTTGCAACAGCAGCCCCAGTTGACTAATGTGGGTCCCCCTCTGCTCAACCCTGGAGCCACAAGAAAACCTCCACCCAGAAAGGCCACAGAGGGCTGCCTCATCAGCACTCTCCTCAGGAAGTTCTCTGCTGACAGTGGATGTCTGGGCAGAGCAAGGAACAAGCTGCCTTTCCAGGGACAGAGGTCTCAGGAATGCTCAGTTTGGGGGACTGGCCAAAGTCTTTAGCCTGGGAACAGACAGAGGTTGATTAACATTTGGCATATGGGTCCCTCAAGTGGAAAACCTTTCATGTGAACAAACAAGAAATGGCTCTTGAAAGAGAGAAGTGTGAGCCTTGAATTCCTCTTTCAGACATGCCCATGACTAAATCCCACACCCATCTGGCTTCAGATTCTCAACATATAAATTCTAGATTACTTCTAGGCCAGTGCTTCTCCGACTTCACTGTGATGCGAATCATGGAATCACATGGGGATTTTTTTTAAATTGCAGATTCTGATCCAGAAGGTCTGAGTGGGGTCCATGAACTTGCATTTTCAATTAGCCCCCAGAGACACTGGTGCTACTGGGGGGCCACCCTTGGAGAGCAAGGCAGAGTCTCCAAGCACATTCTGACCTGTGTCCAGGTCCAGTGCAGCAGTGGCTTCCACCCACCCTTGCTCCATGGCACTCACAATTCCTGGTGTGCTCTGGGCACTGGGCATCAGGGACAGATGAATAGAACAGCGATACACAGGGGCGAGAGAGAAAAGGGTATGTACAGAGCCAGATGCGTTGGAGCTGGACACTGAAGGGCACAGAGCTAACTCTGTAACCTTAGACGAGGGTCCTAACCACTTAGAGACTTAGTGTTGCTTCCTGTAAAATGGGCATTCTATGTTTCATAAGGTAGAACTAAAAAAATTTTGACACTTACTTTACCTCAGAGAAAAAAGAAAACAGTGAGCTCTCCAAGGGTCAAATGAGGAGGCTAGTAGAGAGAGAGACCTTTGGGGCAGAGGCTGGGGTCTCGCCCCTCTGTGGAATGAGGACGGGGTACTGGACCATAGTAAGGGGGAGTCAGAACTGAAGTCGGTGCATAAAGTCCAGAGCTTCATAAAGCTGTCCCTTACTCTAAATAGAAACTCAAAAACTCAAGAATTCTGTAAGAAAATTTACTGTCTGGGGAAGAGGGGATAGAAAGTCATCCTTGAAAAATTGAAACGCCAGGTTGCACACACACAGACATGCAATCCAAATTTGTACAATCAGTCTGGTGTGGGAATTCCAAGTGGAGAAATTAAAATAACTGTTCAAGACCATTAAAGTCCTGTATTTTTAGCAGAAGAAAATGTGAAATTATTGCTGTAGGGAAACTTCACAGCCCAGAGGTCATGGGACTCCCACAGAAAAAACAACTTCATTGAAGATGAGCTGACAATTGGAATTAAAAACCCACCACCAAGAAAATGATCCACCATGAGGGAGAGTCAACAAATGCAATAAACAGAATCAGCACCTTCAAAACTGCAAAGAGTGCATTAATATGGAAAGAACAGTGAAATAAAAAGATATCGAAGTATGAAAGACATAAGAGAATAAATGAAAACCATACTCAAAGCATTAATCAGTGTGGAAAGTGATTTGAAAGAAGGCCACAGAGGTTCTTTAGGTGAAAAGTATAGTCATTGAAAAATAAAAACTCAGTGGCAGAGCAAAACACAGACGAAGCACTGCTGAAGGACTGGTGAACAGGAAGATGGTTCTGAAGACGCGAAAGAGAATGCGGCACAGAAAGAAAAAGACGCAGCAGCTGAGAGGCATGGAGAGGATGGAGGTTGGGTCCTTGAAACAGGAATTCTAGGAGAGAACAAAGTGAAAGGAGGACCAGCAATATTTAAAGAGACAGAGGCTGAGGATCTTCAGATTTAAAGAAAATGCGCATTTTTATTTTAGGGAAGCACGGGAGTTCTGGAGAAGAATGAATAAAAATAGAACTATACCAGATGTATTAAAACCAAAGAACCTTAGAGAAAGAGACACTCTTTCTTACAGAGACAATTATATCGACAGATTTTTCCCCACAACAGTGAATGCCAAAATAAAGGAATAATCACATTTTCAATAAAACAGGGACTAAAGTTTCTCCTGTATAAGCCCACTAAGACGTAACTACTAAAAGATGGGTTGCAGTCAGATAGAAATTTAACCTGAGGTAGGAATCAGTTGCCAGGAACAATGGTGACCAAAAAAAGGGCAAATATGTTAGGAAATATAAAAGAGCAGTATCTGGGGGTAAAAAGAAAATTTGGGGAAGGTTTTAAAATAGGTACAACTAAGATACTAACAAGCAATAGCATGGTAGGTAGAAGGGTAGGAATCAGAAGTGATGTTTCAGTATCTTTGTGTTTTCCAGCATGAAAGTAAAAGAACTGTTAATTTTATATTTGTTTAAGTATGTAAATTGGAAATTTGAGGATAACTAAAAAAATGAAAATAGAGTACAAACTTCAAAATCATTAGAGGAAAAAATGAATTAAGGGAAACTAACCAGTTTTATACAAGTTAGAAAAAAGAAACAAAGAAATAATGAACAAAAAACATGGACCCGAGAAAATACCAAATAATATGGTAAAAATAAGTGCAAATATGGGTAATTGCAATGTAAACACTAAATTGGAATTATAAATTAAAGGATTTTTACATTTGATTATAACAAATAAATTATACAAAACAAAACCCAGCCCTAAACATCCATCTAAAATAAAATGGCAAATACAAATTAAATTAAAAGAAATGGAAAGGTGAACCATGGAATTACTAACCAACAGAAAGTGACTGCACCAATGTTAACATTAGATAAAACTAGTATTTAAGGGAAAGCATTTTAGAGATTAAGCAAAGATTACTTACTAATAAAATATGTATTTTCAGTAGGATTTTCAGCCTAAATGTCACTAACCACATAGTCTCCGAATCTATAAGCCAAAACTTTTAGAATTACAATGAAAAATAATTAAGTTATGCTAACAGTGGGGAAAACTAATGAAACAACAAGAAGCATAGTAGTAAGGATGGATAAGATCAGAAAAATGTATTAATGAGTTGGTCTAATAGATATTATATGAATTCTGTACACAACAATGAAAGAACACTTTTTAAAAAATATTATGAACATATTTTTGTTTTTCTTTTTTGAAAATCTAGTTTTAAAAGCCATCACACATAAATGTCATTAATTCCAGTAAAAGTAGTGATGGTGCAGCCTGACCTAAAAGTTAAGTCTCTGCATTTAGCTGGGGGAGGAGGCAAAGCACAATGTGTGTGTGAGGGGATGTTGGAATGAGACAAGTATGTGAGTTAAGACGAGAGTTACACAGCCCAAGTCAGCAATGCCTAGGTTTAAATCCTAGCCTCAATGTTGATTAGCTCTGTGACTTTGGGAAAAGTAACATAGACTCTTTGAGCCTCAGTTTCCTCATCTGTGTAATGGGTCTAATAGCAGCATCTACATCTTAGGGCTGTTGTAAGAATCAAATAAGATACTGTATTTTAAGTGCCCAACACCATGTCTATCTCCTCATAAGTGTGCAATAAATTATCTGTTTTCGTATTCATTATTATTTTAATGTCTTCCCTCCTATGTTGAATTATTTGAATATATTACTATATACTAAGATAATTTGCTTTTATTCTATCATCTGTCTTCTTCCAAGAATCTGGACTCTGAATTAAATATTTGTGTTATTTTGTGTTAAGATATAACATTATTTTGTGTTAAGATATCTTTGCAAAATGTTTTGTTAAAAATTAGGGTGCTATTACTGACACATGAGAAGTGAGGAGACCCAGAAAAATAGATTAAGCTATTTTGAAGGAACTATATTAGTAAAGCAATGAAGCAAAATATTTCAAAAAATACATAATAAGGACTCCACGTATTATTGAGCAGATGTTGAAATTTGCAGAGGCAAATAGTAACCATGCGGCACTTTTCATACCAATGCAGTGAGGAACTCAGAGTCTGGGGACATCCTAATCTTACTCGAAGTAACACAACCCTACAAACACAACACTACAGTATGATTAGAACTAAGGAAAGAATTCTTTGAAGAGTGTCTTTCTATTTTAACACAGAAGTTTTCATGTAAAACCCCGACTTTGCCCTCCAGGATGATGAAAATTCGTTAGATAAGAACTTCAAGATTTCTCCGGAAATGTTGCCTTTCAGGAGCCAGAGTGACCTGTTGCTTTTGCTCAGATGCTGGTGTGAGCTCAGTCTGGATGACTTCCTTCTGCAGCAGGACAGGGCGAGATGCATTTTCATGGAGCCTCCAGTTTCACCAGAATGAAGCTGTGGGATTTTTTCTAGAACAGAGAACTGAGTAGGGGACTTGAAGCAGAAGGAAAGGGACCAGGTCATGCCCCTGGGTAGGTGGGCCCAAAGATCTGTTATGTGTGTAGACAAGCTTCCATTCAGGGCAATCCTGCCTTTGAGTGCCTGGGATGGTTAGAACAAGGGGGTGTCCCTAGGACCGTGGACAGTCTAGAGACAGAGAGGCCACGGGGAACAGGAGAAAGAGGGCGTGGCATGGGGTGAGGGTGGGGTGTGCAGTGTGTTATCAGGAAAATGAATGGATGACTACTTTGGCATGATTAGGTGGAGGGATGCCCTAAAATGCCGGGTGCACACAGTGGCCTCCACGCATGGGGAGCCACGGACAGGTGTTACCAGGCAGGAGGCCAGGCACTTGGCACTGCAAGGCTCAGCCTGAAGACTAGTGACAGTGAGGGCTTGAACCAAGGGAGTGGCAGGGGGGCATTCTGTGATCTTCTGCTTGTCAAATCCAGGTACACAGAATAAACACAATCACATGCATGTGATAGAGGCACACGTGCAGAGACATGGTTCTGCTGTGTTACAGTGTAACTTCCAGCCTCTATTATGAGGTTTAGTGGTCTCCAAAGATGGGGTGCATGTATCCAGGGGTGCTCAGGATAACCTATAGGTCTGTATTGCTTTCAGGTAAGGAAATCCATTTGGTTATGATAAGATTTCATTTGTGGAGTGGCCCTGGTTGCCTGCTTTGGGACCTTGTGTCTGAGATGGTGTCTCACAAACACTGGAGCAGGAGTCCCCAGCACAGGGTGATGGCTGCGTCTTCATTCATTTCCTTGCTTCCAGTACATCAGTATTTAGAGATTTCTTTGCACTGGTTATGGATTTGCAGACTCTATGATCTGCACTGGGGGTCCTGGGTGGGCTGGGGTTCAGGACCACAGCAGGAATGGTTGTGCTGACGTGTGCCCACTGCCCACTGACAATCAGTCCTGCTTTAGGCAATAGTCTCTGCCCTATGGTGGCTCCAATCTGCAAATACAGCTCAGTTCAGAAATCATTTGATTGGGGATATTATTCAAAAACTTCACTCTTCTCTAGAAGTTGAGATTTCTGAGCCTTCCCATGCTGGGGCTTGCTTCAGGGAGAGGATGTGGTCAGTTCTGCCCCCCACCCCGGTCCCCATCTCTCCCATCCACTAAGTGCTATTTCAGAGGAGGGAGGCGGAAGAATGAGGGAGAAGAAGTCTGCAATGGGGCAGCTCCTGCCTTGCCAGGGGCTTTGTTGTCTCTGGGTCTGGAATGAGATAAAAGTAGATTCTTTATCTTGTTGGTATCATTGAGAATTCTTCAGGGAGTCCTAGCTGGAGACGTGTTTTTTCTTCACCAAGGCAGATGCACCTTTATTCCAGATGGTTAGGACTCGGGAGCTTCTTGCTGTTGGGTTCCTCTCTCCCTTCAAGCAGTCCTTTAGACAGAATCCAACTACCGCTGCTCTGTCTTTTTGGTGACCCCATCCATTCCCCAGGAAGCATGATGGCACCTGGCCCCTGAAGTCCTTGGGACTGGGCTTAATCTGCCCCAGTCTCAACTGTCCTACGTACAGGTCACTGTAGGCATCTCAGGTGTGAGTTAGGCAGGCCGCCCACAAGCCTCCCTACTTCAAGGAAGCAATTCAAGGCTCCGCATGAAGAACCAGCACCATCTGCCCCTCGTCGGGTGGGACTGCATCTCTCTGCCAAGATGTGAGGTCAGCATGCCCTTCCCCTCCCTGCTCTCTAAACCCTTTGATTTTTGGTCTGATTTGGGGGCTTAAAATGAAGCTACTTCTTGGAAATTTCATTTGTAAATTCTGGCGGTGGTGTTCCAGTTTGCAATTTCATAGCCACAGGGGCTTCAAAACTTCAGTAATGACAGTTTGCGACATGTAAATGGGAAAAACAGTTGCCCATTTTTTTTTTTCTTTTATTTGACTGATTGAAGTCAAACAGAAAGGATGGGAGACCACTGCTCTAGACTTTTGCTGCTTACCTTAGTTATCCATTCTAAGAGATTTCTGGCCCTTCTACACTAACGTTCCTTGCTTCAGAAATTGCAGTAGAAAAGCATAGCTCAGGTTTTGAGACAATCCATCATTTGGCTGCCTGGCTTCCAAAAGAAAGTTTCAAATAATTCTCCTTCCAGACTCAGACATTCCAGGCCCTATCACAGCTTAAACGTGCTTTTTCTGTTTGGTCAGTCTGAGTTAAATTACTCTGGGCATTTTCGAGTTTCAAGAAGAGGAAAAAAACTTTTTCAGCCTGAAAAATAAATGGAAGCCATTCATTTTGGCAGCAGATAACTCTAAAAAATGTGACCTCTCAGAGTTCACACTGCCCAAGTGAATTGTTTCCTTGGAGGAACAGAATCTGCATGAGTTCAATCAAGTAATGTCAAGGAGAAAATGTTAAATGATGGAAGAAGAAAAAATATTTATAAGACAAGGAAATTTTGGAGCCAGTTATTCTCCTTGAATTCCCACCTCACTCTATGTCCGGGCTTCAACATTGGGCAGAATGTTTTATATCACTTTAGTAACCAAATTAGTTTGGTAGAATACATACAATGATTTGGTTTAGAACACGTGATCCTCTGGTGGCTAGGAAAAGAAGTTTCTATGGAACTGGGATAATTTGATAGCTGCTGGGTAGGAGAGATTTGTGTGGAACCTTGTGTAAACAAATCTGAATGGTACTTTTCTCCTTGGTGGATTCCTTTGGTAATCAACCTACCAGGTTCTGGAAATGGACCATTATGCAAATTCATAAAATACAACTAGAGCTTTTCATCTTGGGATGTTCATAATTCTTTCCCTTGGAAATAAGATCCTTAAATGAAAATCTCCACGGTAATGCTCCATGAAGAGTAACACCGTAAATGTCTCGCTAGGGAGAAGAAAATACAAAATGTTGGGCTACTCAAAGAAGTAGTAACTCAATTTCGTGGCTGAGATATTTCAGATCCTCTCAAAAACTATATTTTACAGATCTTTTATTATAGTATTGCTATGGACATGACTGTTTTTATTGCTCCTTCCTGGCTCTGTGGTAGGTGTAGGAGATGTGTGACCAGCAACAAAGGCTATTTTCTTGCCTCATATAGCTCAGGCACCTCATTTGCTTGATGAGACTGACCAGTCCATCGATAGCTGCAACACAGAGAGTACACGCCACAGTGGCATGGGCATGAGATGCTATGGGGGTAGAGTGGGGCGTTATTAGCCAAAATTGTAAAGGCATCTTGAAACTCACAAAACACTTTACCATTCTGCAAATATTTAGTGAGCGGTAGATATAGGCTGGTTACTATACGTTCATCACTTTCATTTTCAAATGCTTCTCCCAGTATTATAAAGTAGACCTCTGCAAAGATTGGCATACCAAAAATGCTTGCACATAGTCCTTGTCTTTACTGGCATTCTGCATGAGAAAATCTCATTGCCCAGAGACTCAAAGAAAATGATTGGATGTCAAAGGAGAGACTTCTAGGAGACACCAAGGAAAACAATGAAAAAAAAAGAAAGAAAATGAAAACCTTGAGAAGAATAACTTGAGAAACAAACAAAATAAGCCCAAAGTAATAGCACAGAACCCAAGGGCCCAATAAAGTATTTCACAACTTAAATTAAGTACAAAGCAGGGCATCTTGAGAAATTCCCACATTTCCAAGGCTGAACCACATCTAGAACTCAGGGAGTGACTTGAATCCCTTAGGAAATAGATGCAGTAAGGGAACTGCATTGCACAAGGGCCAAGTAGAAAGATTGCATGGCTCCACCATCCAAGGACATCGAGGGCCTTCCTGGGAAGCCGGGAGAAAACTAGAGACCTTGTGAAACAACAAGAGTGAAACTAGAAACCCAGACCCTAAAACAAAATATTAAGTGAACACTTCCAGAGAAAGGGGTACAAAAGAGTTGATGTGGCAAATACAGTAGTATGGATTAGTTGAGCACATGGAATGAAGAGAAGTGTGGGATGATGTCCTTCCAAACTCCACCGGGCAGTGTTTCCCTCTGGAAAACATTAAAGAGTTTATGGGCCTTCCCTCTAAGTACAGCCCTGCTTTAGTAACAGAAAGGCCTATGGTGGCTCTAACCTGCAAATTCACCTCCATTTACAAATTATTTCATTGAATATTTTTTTCAAAAGCTTTGATCTTCATTAGAAGTCAAGACAGGCTCTGGAATAAAATGTTAGGTCTTAAGTAATGGCCTGTGGTTCAGACACTATCAGAAAATGGGATAAAACCTAGAAACCAGAGTGGAGATCTGGCCAGGTATCTCACTTCACTGATTTGTTGTTGTTATGTTTTTTATTTGTTTAATCCAAGGGCATTACCTTATGCGCATTCCCGATAAAGTACGTTTTCTGATATTTGGCTCCGTTAATATTTTAATGTGTATTTCACAGGCTTCTGTCAGCAAAACTTTGATCAGCCATGGATTTCCTTGTTCCAAATCCAAAAGGGAAAATGACTAACTGTGGTTTGCAAGTCTTTTTTTTTTTTGGTCAACATTACTCCCTGCACATTTACATAGATACAGGCATGACTCAGAGATATTGTGGGTTCAGTTCCAGTTCACTGCAATAAAGCAAATGTTGCTGTAAAGTGAGACGCACAAATTTTTTGGTTTCCCAGTGCATATAAAAGTTACATTTACAGTATACTGTAGTCTCTTAAGTGTGCAAGAGCATCATGTCTAGAAAACAACATATATGCCTTAATTGAAAATACTTTATTGCTAAAAAACCGCTAACGACTATCTGAGGCTTCAGTGAGTGGTAATCTTAGTGCTAGTGGAGGGTCTTGCCTCAGTGGTGATGGCTGCTGACTGATCAGGGTGGTGGTTGCTGAAGGGTGAGGAAGCTGTGACAATAAAAAAATAACACAATAAAGTTTGCTACATTGATTGACTCTTACTTTCACAAAATATGTCTCTGTGGCATGTGATGCTGTTGATAACATTTTACTCATAGTAGTACTTCCTTCAAAATTGGAGTCAATCCTCTCAAATCCTACTGCTGCTTTATCAACTAAGTTTATGGAATCGTTTTTTGTTGTTATTTCAACAGTGATCTTCATCCAGAGGAAATTCCATCTCATGAAACCACTTTCTATGCTCATCCATAAGAAGACAGTCCTCATCCGTTCAAGTTCTATTATGAGATTGCAGCAATTCAGTCATATCTTCAGGCTCCACTTCTAATTCTAGGTCTCTTGCTATTTCCACCACATCTGCAGTTACTTCTTTCATTGAAGTCTTGAGTCCCTCAAAGTCATCTATGAGGGCTGTAATTAACTTCTTCCAAACTCCTGTTAATGTTGATATGTGACCTCCTCCTGTGAATCATGAATGGTCTTAGTGGCTTCCAGAATGGTGAATCCTTTCCAAAAGGTTTTCAATTTAGTTTACCTAGATCCATCAGAGGAATCACTACCTATGGCAGCTATAGCCTTGTAAAATGTGTTACTTAAATAATAAGACTTGAAAGTCAAAACTACTCCTTAATGCCTGGGCTGCAGAATAAATTTTGTGTTAGCAGGCATGAAAACAACATTCATCTCATTGTACACCTCCATCAGAGCTCCAGGGTGACCAGGTGCATTGTCAATGAGCAGTAATATTTTGAAAGAAATCTTTTTTTCTGAGCAGTAAGTCTCAACAGTGGGCTTAAAATATATGTTCAGTAAACCATGCTATAAACAGAGAAGCTGTAATTGAGGCTTTGTTTTATTTACAGAGCATAGGGAGAGTAAATTTAGCATAATTCTTAAGGGTCTGGGGATTTTCAGAATGGACACTGGCTTCAGCTTACAGTCCAATGAGAGAGTCAGCCTGTCCTTTGATGCTTTGAAGCCAGACATTGACTTCTCTTTAGCTATGTAAGTCCTAGATGGTATGTCCTTCCAGTATAAGGTTTATTTGTCTACACTGAAAATCTGTTTAGTGTAGCCACCTTCATCAATGATCTTCTGGATACCTTGCTGCAGCTTCTCCATCAGCACTTGCTGCTTCATTTTGCACCTTTTTGTTGTAGAGATGGCTTCTTTTCTTAAACCTCATGAACCAACCTCTACTTGCTTCCAGCTTTTCTTCTACAGGTTCCTCACCTTCATAAAATTGAAGAGAGTTAGGGCTTTGCTCTGGGTTAGGCTTTGACTTAAGGGAATACTGTGGCTGGCCTGATCTTTTGTTCAGGTCAACAAAATTTTCTCCTTATCAGCAGTAAGTCTGTTTCACTTTCTTATCATCCATGTATTCACTGGAGTAGCACTTTTAATTTTTTTTTTTGAAATCTTTTCTTTTGCATTCACACCTTGGCTAACTGTTTGGTACAAGAAGCTCAGCTCTCAGCTGTCCTTTCTCAGCTTTTGACATGCCTTCTTCACTAAGCTTAGCCATTTCTAGCTTTTGATTGAAAGGGAGAGATGTGAGACCTCCCTTCATTTAAACACTTAGAGGCCTTTGTAGGGTTATTAATTGTCCTAATTTTAGTAGCATTGTGTCTCAAGGAATAGGGAGGCCTAAGAAGAGGGAGAGATGAGGAATGGCTGGTCAATGGAGCAGTCAGAACACATACATTTATTGATTTAAGTTTGCCATCTTATATGACTGTGGTTTGTCATGCATCCCCTTAATTACAATAGTAACATCAGAGATTAATGATCACAGATCACCACAACAGATATAATAATAATAACAATAAAGCTTGAAATATTGTGAGAATTACCAAAATGTGACACAAAGACAGGAAGTGAGCACATGCTATTGAAAAAACAGTAACCATAGACTTGTCTGACGTGGGATTGCTACAAACCTTCAATTTGTAAAAATGCTAGAGCAGAGTACAACAGGACGAGCTCTTCCTGCGGTGCTGCAACAAAGGTGACATAGAGCGCTGAATTTGTTGGCGTCATTACTCATCTAGAAACTGAAGGAGGCTGAGCAGCCCCCTTGTCAGCTCTTGTTCACGTGAACTGAAATCTTCCCCAGCTTGGAATTACTAGAAATTCTTCCCGCCCCACCACTGACTAGGTGAGGGTGTCTGTATTTTCTGCTGCTCCAAACTTGGTGCCCGGGTCTCCTGGGATGAAATGGCATCTGGGGGATGCTGTTACCTTGCTTCATCTCTGCTCTGGCTTCTAGGTCTCACCTCATTTTCTGGTAATCTCCAATCCACATGCCGTTCAGTTAAGAACTGACATTCTTATTCTAGATCCCACTCGGGCAGTCGTCTAGACTCTTAGCCCTCTGCTTCAGGAAACGCCCTCCCTCTGAATAACTGTCCTCAGTTGTGGGGGAAAACACATTTTCTCCAGTCCCTTCACCTCTGTCTACTCAAGAAATGTTGCATACCTGGGGTGACTAGGCAGTTCCCTTTCTACTATGTACACCTCACTCACTCTTCCCTAAGGGGGTGGGAGGTTTTCACAGTGGGCCAGTGGGTAGGTCCTTGATCTACACTCTGTTTTGAAGCCCCCTGCCCACAAGGTTCACGCACGTCCATGCACACGTGTGCCTCTGTCACCAGCCCCTTTAGGGCCTCACTTAAAAGGTACCTTCTCAGGGAGTTCTTCCCTCGTCCCCTTACCTAAAACTCTGTTCTGCCTCCAACACTGACCACACCTTATTCCTTTTCACTGCTTTAATTTTTTCTTTAGCTGACATTACTATTAAAAAATATATGTATAACACACACACACTCACAAATACTTTTTAATAGAGATAACTTATTTATCTTTTTGTTTAACTCTCCCAGTAGTGTTCTGATGAATGTTTTACCACTGGCTGTTCACAGCAGGGTGGGGCGGCGGCACCCTGATGGGTAGTGTTTGCCAGTGGTGTAAACACTCCCACTAGGGCTAATTTGCAAGAATGGCTATGTTCAACAACTGGCTTGCAAAATTCTTGAAAATTTCAGAATTTGGTCTTGTGAACCTGTTTGAGCCAGTTCTAAGATACCACTGGCTGTCTCCACACTGAGACATCCCATGAGGGTGTCCCATGAGAGCAGGGATTTCTGCGTGCTTTGTTAACTGTTGTAACTTAAACACTCTAAATAGTTTTGGTCCATAGTAGAAGTTTCATAAATAACTGTTAAATGAGGGAATGAGTATGAACACATACTTTACAATTGGGATAATTATATATAAAGAACAATGCATTCTGTTATTTTCATTTATGCCTACAATGAGAACTTTGCCCATGCAGTTACATGTTATTCTAGAATATTTTAATGATGCTTTAATGATTAACCTTGGGGTATAGTTTGTTGCACTGCTATTTTGTGTTTAGGTAAATTTTATCTCATTAAAAATAACACTATTATAAATATATTTGAACACAAATATTTATTCATATTAACTAGGTCAGATGTGGTGGTATATTGTTTATGCTTAATAAAATTATATTAAAAGATGTATGAGAAATAAATTTGAGAAGATTTTGATAATATTCTGAAATTAAAATGACATATGAATGTTTGACCAAATACAACTGATATTAGAATTTTAAGTTAATTAGTTAATTCGTTTTTTAATTTTTAAAAAATTTGGTGTACACCATTGAACAGATAAGGAACCCAGAACATTGAATTTCTTTAGATACAAATGTAATATGTAAAATAATGTTATAAACAATGCAGGATAGACATTAAAAAATGAGTTGGGGGTAATTTTAACAATATGAAAAAAATTAATTTAGATTCATACTTTACATTATTTTGCAAAAAAAACAAAGTGGATAAAATAATAAAAACTAAAATAGCTAAAATTAGAAAATACATTTAATACAAAGGGTACAAAAATGAGAATTTTCCAAGGAAAAATAGAAAAAAATTTTAAATAAATTTAACAAATTTAAAAATATAATAAAAATTTAAAATTCTATTCTACAAACACTAACAGAGTTAAAATTGAAAGAAGGAGTTGTGACAGCTGGGACAGGCATAGTTTTGTTAAACTCTTATCCTAAACTACAAAATTCTCTGAAGTCAGAAATGGACAAGAGGTTAAAGAATACAACAAGAAGTTTTATTTAAAGTAAAGTATAAATGATAAACACACATTAGGGAAAATAAAAATCAGTTCAATTTTCTTATTACTTAAAGAAATACAAAGTAGAATTTTATAAGGAAAGCTCGTATGCTCAGTTAAAGTCTCTTTTCATTTATCACACTGCCTGGGTTGATTCCATTTTAATTCTGCCACGTCTTCATTAAGTTATTCACTGATTCGTATGTGGATCTCAATTTATCCATTCTCAATTCAGTCATGGAGGTGCCAAAGGAAATATCAGAAGCTTGCCAAAGTAACCAACAGAGCCTAGAGCTGATGTGTGATTGTATTGTCCTGAGAGATATTAGAATAACATTCTTTTGTTCTTCCTCAAGAAAAGCAAAACCTCAAAGACTCAATAAGTCAGAAGCAAATATATTTCATATTCAAGTGAATTGCCTTGAGATTCCTTCATAGTTGGCCCCTATGTGAAGCTTAAACACAGAGATAAGTGCATTTATGTGCTTCATGTGCACTGGAATCCACTGGTGCAATTTCATTATGAAAACAGTGATCATTAGGAGTGTATCCAGATTGAGAGGGGGCTGTGCATCACTGAATCATGGACTGCCAGGTGGTAGAAGAGATGGCAGTTTTTGTCGGCCCTGAACTTGCAGAGGCCCCATCTCCACACCTACCAGGTGGGCACCCATGGCATTTGTTTGGGTGCTTTGTTTCCATGTCATTGCCATGGTCTTCAGAAATATAGGGCTGTAAGGATTCTGAATAGCAGCTTGGGAGGCTCAAAGGATTCAGGGAGAAAACAAGCATCAGTAGTCATTTTAAGAGTGATGACAATGATTATGATAAATAGCTGGCTATGATCTTTGAGAGATGAGAATACGAGGTGAACTTTGTGATCTCTCTGGTTTCTGCATGGAGTCACTTTTTGAACTGTGACACGAGGAAGTAGAGCTCCATAAAGAGCTGCAACCTCACTCATCAGTGAAGCAGCTGGATGTTTGGAGCCGGGACCATAGCTAAAGGGTGTGGGGCATAAAACTGGAGAGGAGGGAACTACTTAGAAAAGGGACACCAGTAGCCATTCCACAATGTATACATATTTCAAAATACCATGACACATACCATAATATATACAACTTTTCATTAATTAAAAAAAACCTGAAAACTATGGGGAATCCATTGAAAAAAAGAAAAGAAAGGGGGCACCAAAAGTATTTGAGATCTCCTTGAGTCTTTGGTTGAGCACTATACGTCATGTGCACAAGGCAAGACTGAAAGCTGCAGCTACTGGAGGCTCTAAGCTAAAAGGAGGCTTCAGGGGTCATACAGTTCTGAGAGATGCTGGAATTCTAACCAGCAAGATCAAAATGAGCTCACTGAATGAGGTCCTAAATGGGCAATGCCTCAGAGTAGGACTATGTTAGCCCTAGACTAAGGGCTACTCTACATGTGCCTTAACAGAGCTGAAGATCAATCCTTGGCCTACTGATGCTTATTCACCAGTAAATAAACTGCCTGCCACAACAAAAATTGATACTTTTTGAAGGGAGAAAACTAAATTCATTTTCTCAGTGGTGTAACTAACATATGATTGAAAACTACTAGGCATGAGAAGAAGTAGGAAAATGTGATGCATAACAAAAATGTCAGTATAAACAGACCCAAAGATGAGACAAATTTTTCAATTAGCAGGCATGGACTACAGTTAATATAAATGTATTGAAAGATTTCAATGAAAAGGTAAGCAGAATAGATGAGCAGAAGGGGAACAGGGTCGGAGACATGGAAACTAGAAAGTAAACCAAATAGATATTCTAAAACTAAAAAATTATTATATTTAAAGTGAAAAGTTCAATAGATAGACTTAAGACAAAGCTATATACATTACAAAAGAAAACATCAGTGAACTGGAAGACAGAGCTATACAAACTATCTAAACTAAAAACAAAGAGAATAACTCTTTTTCAAAAAGAGCAGAGCCTCCTTATTGAGAAGTAAACAAACATTGGTGGTGTGAAGGGAGCATGGGCTTGGAGTTGTTAAGGCCAGGACTCGAAACATGACTTTACTTATGCCTCAACATATAATTTAACTTCTATGACCTGATTTTTTAGGTGGAGATATTTTAGGTGGGGTGGGGAGGAGAAGGAATATATTACATAAAAAGTGAAGTAACTCCGGAGGCTGAGATGGGAGAATTTCTTGAGTGCAGGAGCTCAAGTCTTCAGTAACCTATGATTGCACCACTGCACTCCAGCCTGGGCAACAGAGTGAGACTCTCTCTCAAAACAAAACCCAAAAACCAAACAAACAAAAAAGTGAAGTCACTAAAGTATAAAGAGATAAAAGGACTATCCCAACATCAAAGAAACAGTAAAATTCAGATTGGGAAATCAAACGTTTATCTTTTGATGCTCAGCCTAACACCTTTTCCTGTAGAAAAGGCACTGGCCAAGGCAGTGGATGTGCTGATGCTTTTTGGCTGATTGGGACATTTGGGGAGCTGTGTTCAGATGGGAACCAGTGAGTATTTGTTTCAGAAAGGAGATTTGAAGAACTGTGATACTTCTAATTTCAAAGCAAGGCAAAAAGCCCCAAATCTTGCAACTGGTTCCAGGTAGGTCAAGTCACCAATTTTCTGAACCTCAGACTGCACATATATAACAGAGACATTATGTGCTATGTGCACAGAATGTGGTGAATATTAAGTTGAAGCACACAGGAGCAGCCAACCCCAGGGAACATACCTTTCCGTACTGTGGATCAACGGTCTTGAACTATTATCCATCATTGCACTGAGCTCCTGAAAGCCAGGGACAGAGGTTCTGGATCCTTTGTTCTGCAAAACAAGGCCAGTATGGCTAAATAAGAGCCGAAGTGGATGTGCATAAAAGAGTACTTGTTTTGGCAGTTCCCAGCCCCAGTTCCCCTGGGCTCAGAAACACAGGCCAAACTGCAATGTTATCAGTCTGTCTGGGCCCAACCTTCTCAGAGTCAAGGTTCCCAGATCCCCCAGGGCAGCATCCTCACCCTACTCTGGTGCTAAAGCTGGGATACCGAGCAGAGTGTCAGTAGAAACCCAGAGAGAAAGCTGAAATCTCCTGGTTTCCCTGATGAGTGAAGGTGGAAAGACATTACTTGTCAGATTCCAGCTCCACCTGGAAAGGCCTGGGCAGGGCTGGCCACATCAGCGTCTGCTGCCTGCTCTGAGACCTAAGGAGTAGCCTGTAGTGCCCATTCATTCAATCAGCAAACATTCACTGAATATCAGTTTTGTGCCAAGTCCTGCACAGGGCCTTGGAAGAGTAGCAGTGGATAGGACAGACCCAGTTCTTGCTCTTGTGGGCTCATCGTGCTGTGGCTTGGTAACCCCTCTAATGATGTGGGTGCAGGGACAAGAATTCCAGACCTATTAAGCAAACCTGGTTCCCAATATTCCTTTCTTTCTCCTGTCAGGCCCTTAAAGATAAGGGGAAAACTGAAATATTGAGCATCAGTTTAGGCGTGCAGAGAAGTTTCAGTGACAGCTTTGAGGATTTGGAGGACCCTATTTGGAGACAGTATCTTCAGTCCCCACCCTGTCCCTCTTTGGTCCTAGCAGGGCTCAGCCCCACATGGACACTTCTGGTTGCATTGCTCCTGTGCCCCCGCTTCCAAATGCACACGTAGGAATTGCCCCTGTTCACTGGGCTGATGCCACCTCCTGGCAGTTTCTTCTTTGAGTCTGTCTTCTGTGCCTGGCATGGCTCAGACCCAAATCTGCATCCCAACCTCTCCCATGCACCAGGCATGTCTTCAAAGATACAAATAAAGGAAATATGTAGGAAACAAAACACACATCAATGAAGAGATGGGCCCACATTTTGGGGTCTTCACTGTAGCCAAGGAAAGGATGTTGTGGTCTGTATTAGGTGAGCCATCTACTCCTATGATTCCAATGTGCCTGACTCCCAGGAGGAGCTCAGCCCAGGGACCCGCTGATTTAGCCTCGTCCATCCCTCTGCCCATCCTCAGGGAGTTCACTGTTGACATGTTCTCTCCATGACTCAGAGCAGTTGTTCACCTTATTGGTCAGGTAAGGGCACTAGGTCAAACAGGAGGACCTGGGTGCCATTGACGCATCTGGTGAGAGACAGGCACAGGCAGGAACCCAGGCCAGGGCTCCTGCCTCTCGGGCTCTGGCCCTCCCAGTGCATCCCAAGGCTTCTCCCTGAAGCATCCGCTGCCTGGGCCCAGGATCTGCTTTGCAGAGAAGAGCAAAGCACTCTGGGGCTGATGTGGCAAATCTTCTGACAAAAACGTTGCTTTTAGTTTGGCCCTCCTGCTTGGATATTGTTTGATCCCTGATTCTGGGTGAAAGGCACAGGGGAGCCTGCATCTGTCTTGCAGGCTGCCCGAGGCTGGGCATACCCTCTGCAGGACCTGGGCGGTGGGCTCTCATCATTCTGCTTTCACTCAGGCAGCGGGGCACATTTGCGGGCCCATTGTGTGCTGGGCCAGCTGCCAGGTGCCCACTCCACAGAGGGCTGTGCCACATCCCCGCTTTCCTGGAATTCAGGGAGGAAGAATGAAGCCGACTCCTTATTCATTCCACAATTATTTCTAGCTTCATTTTTCAGGCACCCCCTATGACATTGTTTTCCCAGGAACTCTGAAGCAATGAAACCATGAAACATTCAAACACTATGCATGGACTGTTTATCAAGAAAACAATCATAGAATAAAGATCCCACAAATTTGCCCAGTGAGAATTTCAGTGTGGGGAGGAGGAGATGGGAATGGCCAAGGGGAGGGTCAGGTTTTCCCTGAAATGCTGACCAGCTGGACAGGCCTGAGGAAGTGTCCATAAGCGCACACATAGGCACACAGGGACACTGGGCTTGCTCTCCTGTCCTGGTAGGACTCTTCCAACAACTAGAAACACTCATATTTCCTTTTAGATAATTTATGAAGTACTTTTAAACACACCCACTCCCTTGGGGGGAAGATTGTTCAAGCAACAACCTAACTTTTGTTGATGGATTGTTGGCTATTAGGGGATATTAGTTCAGCATGATTTGATTTGTGAGTTTGATTGAGGGGAGCAAAGGAGGCCCAGCTCGTTTAGTAGACAAAACCTTGGGCTGAGAGGGGCCTGGGCTGTGATCCTTCTCCTGGGCCCTCCTTGGGCACAGGCAGGCAGGTCCTCCCTGCCTCACTTCTCCCCCTGGTGTTTGCTCCTGTCATCCTCTCACTCAAAGCTTAAACCAAGGAGGACAGCAGGGCCCTGGGTCTTAGACACTAGTTGCCTGTCACCTGGGGATGGCTCACAGAGGAGCCAGGGACTACATGGGGTCAGGCCGTTGCACCAGAACTTGCTGCCCTGGTGTTTAAATGCTGTGACTCTCAGAGCTCCTGGGATAGACAGGCTGCTTGAGGTCCAGAGGGGGCTGGAGTTAGACGGGCTTTCCTCCACTCGCTCGTCCATCTACCTGTCTGTGCTCAGCAACGCTGCCCTTGGTCAGCTGCTCAGCAAGGACAGCAGAGTAAGGGTGTGTGAGGGAGTTTCTGCCACCTCAGCTAGCAGAAATTTAAGGACTCCCCCAAAGAAGGAAGGGAAAAAGATGGCATGCTGGGGAATGTAGTTAGAAGGCTGTTGGTCTGCCCCACAGACTGTCATTTCTATCTGGTCCCCAAGTGGCTGGGTGGGCGACGGAGGGGCCCAGGACCACAGAAACACACATTTCCTCTGCGAATTTCCTCAGTCCTGCAGCTTCAGCAACTAAAAGGCTGAGTTTTTCCTTCGTGGGGAATCCAGATGGCCTGAGTGTTGTTCCCAGGCCCTGGGGCTACACACAGCTCCAGCTGCCGTGTTTCCTCATTTGGGATAATGAAAACAAGGGCTTGGACTGTCTCTGAGCTTTCTAATTGGGCCACCAGCTGATCCACATGGTCTTTTTTCTTTTAACCAACTTGACCTTCTAACATGAGCAGGGAAATGCCTATTTGCTTAAGCTTGTATTTTCCATAGTTATATAGCAAAATCCCATTTTTATAAGCATAGTTTAGCTTACAGTGTAATGAGGCCCCATTGAGCCATCCAAAAAATGTGAGCTGGGCTTCCTTCCAGTATGAGGACCAGGATGCTGGGAGGGATGGAGGTCCTGGGGTGGCAGTGGCTCCTCTTGGGATGTGTACGAGGCTCTGATTCCATCCTGCACAAAAACGATGGCAGATTCACACCACATGGGAGGATCAGGAGGACATCATGCTCAGTGAAATAAGCCAGTCGCTGAAGGACAAGTGCTGCATGATTCCACTTCTGTGAGGTTCTTAGGGCAGTCAAATTCATAGAAACAAAATAATGGTGTTTCCAGGGGCTGTGGGAGGAGGAATCGGGAGCCGTTGTCTAATGAGGATAGTTTCAGTTTTGCAACATGAAAGGAGTTCTGGAGATGGATGGTGGTGATGGTTGTACAACAATGTGAATGTATTTAATGCCACAGAACTGTAAACTTTAAAAGGGTTAAATTAAGATGGTCCATTTTAATTTATGCATTTTTCACTACAATTAAAAAACTCTCGGAGGAATTGAGGCCAGCCAGCCCGTTTCTCTGAGGGGTGTGGAAAATGTCCCTAGGCTTCTGCATCAGCAGCTCTGTAGCCTCTGAGAAACCCACTGCTCTCCACTTCATCCCAGTGGCAATGCTGACCCTGTACGTTCTCATCTGCTAGGAATCCAAATTTATGATTCTGGCATACACTACAGGGCAAGCCTCACTGTGACCCATATCCAGGGATGGGAACCGGAGCTTGGTTAGTTTGGTACATGCTTTGGTTTCGATAAGAGCTGGATCATGATCCAGATGTATCTGTGAGGCCTTCCTTTGTTCCCTTGTTTGGTGTTTACTTCATCATTCACAAGCTTTTACAGGGAACAGGTTTGGGGTCAGCACTGCAGTATGAAAACGCAGTGAAATCCTTGGTCCCAGACTGGAAGGAATGTTGAGTGTGAAATGTACTCACTCCATACAAGGCTGCAGACATTCTGACTTCGAGCTCTTAATTTGTTTCATGGAAGATAAAGAGCATTTTGTTTATAGATGAGTCTGAAGAGTAGACACCCTGTGCCTGTGTACACAGATGAAACTTCTTGCTACTTCATCTTTGCCATACAGTCCCTGCGTACCTCTCCTCGTCACTAGGGTGCCCATGTGGGACAGCGGGCAGGAACGCTTCCAGGTACACACAGGGGGAGGGGCATGCTGGAAGCTGATAACACATGTTTAGCATAAAACGTTACTTACTCACTGTGAACAATGACTCAGTTCAGCCTGCAGGAGCCAGAAAGGCCCCCGGCGAACTCTCTGTTGGAACTGGCATCTGCTCTAGTGGAAGAATTGTTTCTTTGAGAAAAGAAAACACACATGCATTACGGGAGGCACCTCTGTCAGGCTCTACTTCCTCAAAGATCGGTGAAGGGTAGGGAGGCTCAGGATCATATTGGCCGATAGAATCCTGCCCACTTGTGGAATTGGCTGTGCCAATGCGGGGCTATTTAGCCATTGCACAGACAAAATAGGAAACACACATTTCCTATAGCAGGAGGCAATGATGCATTTCTATTGGTTTTATCAAACAAACTTTAAGTTCTTCGCCTTTTCAAAACTTAGAGAATAGGACCATTTACATTTCATGTGAACCTCGCCTTCCTAAACACAAAGGCCAATCTCGCAAGCCTAAAAACCCCAAAACAACGTTTGACAGGAATCTCCATTCAGAGCAGGAAGGTTTTGTTTATATTCTTCTCTCTAGACCAAAGGCTCTTGCAGGGCTGCTGTTTATTTTTCTGGCTCAAAGAGCAGAGCCACCGATATGATATAAAATAGGTAATATAATAAAAATGCTTTATAAATCAGAAGCTCTGTCCGGTTAGGCCCATGCTCTGGCGACTCTGAAATAAACACGTGGGCACCCTTGCCGGCTTCATTTCCTCTTGGTTTCTTCATCAGTGTGCAGCCAGAGTCATCCTTCAGTTTGTTTTCGTTAATTCCCCCAGTCCATCCTGCACCAGGTCAGTCCAGCTGCAACTTTGTCTTGTTCTGCAATGTGGCGTGGAGGGACGTGTTTTCCTTCCTTCTCCTGGTGGAGTGGAGAAGCCGAATCTGCACAGCAGCAAGTACTACCGGCCCATCAAAGGCACATCCATCATCCGTCATGGGAAGGTCTGGTTCTCACAGTGGCGCTTTACTTAGTAAAACTGGCCTTTCTTCTTGGGTAAACGTTTCCTTTAGAAAGTGATACATTGCGTAGTGGACAGTTAACTGCGAATAAGGGACACCTTAAATGCCAAGATTTTGGGGGCATCACCCTGCTCCTTTGGCATGAAGACATGCTGGAAAGAGAATTTTGTGAATGTCTACCCCAATCACCTGGCACTGTGGGCCTGCCCCTGGGATGCAGGCCTGCTTCCACATACCCCCATCTCCCCTTCACACCCGTGCCTTTGTTCTACAGATATTGTGGTTGGAACTTCTCTCTACATTAATCTCAAACCTGCCCCAGTCTTTAGCTGTCAATCCCTGATTCTAATTCTGTTGTCTGAATTGCAACAGAATAAATGCATTTTTTTTTCCATGTGATTGGTCTTCAAAATTCCAAAGACTTCTGGAATATTCTCCCAAGTCTACACTTTTCCAGGTTAACCACATTTCTTCAGTGCTTCCTCAAACCTCCCAGACTCTTCTCCCATTATTTCTTCTTCTGATGTGTCTGATGTTGGTGGTCATCACTCCTAAAATGTTGCATCTGAAATGGACTGCAACCTTCCAGACAGGGATCTGACAGTGTTGCTAGAAACATCCCTTGCCATGGATTCATACTGTGCAGACACTATTGAACTTACACATTCTTAGGTCCCCTTTTGTTTGTCTGTTTTATAAATACAAACCATTATCTGTATTTCTTTATTTAACGATTTATTTCTTGTCTTCATTCCTAAAAGGATTTAAGGTATCTCTTAAAAATATAATGCCTTATGTAAACTAGCAAAGGGATAGCATGAATAGGGAAACTATGGACAGACAAAAGTTTATACTGGCCATAAAATGCATTCCGGGATGTCCCGCAACCTTGCTATAGGTGACTCACTCATGTGCCTGGGTTTCCTAGCAACAAGTGGAAAGGAGGTAACATCGCTTGCATGTCAGGGTGCCCATAAAGAAAGCACAAGCCACTGGTTCAGGACAAGCATAGCTGTTCCTGGTACTGAGATCTAAGAGAAATATTCCGCATAGGTCTTGATAGAGGACACTATGAGATGTAGCTCTGAATGACATCCTTAGAGCAAACACAGTCCATTTCCTAAGAATTTAGGTTGCTTTCAAAGTCCCTGAACTGTTGCTAATCTTATGCCATATCCAGCATGATGCTTTTGCAATTGATTTTTTTGTGACAAATGCTTATCGGTCATTCTAACAGCTCATTTTGTGTTTTGGCCTCAGTGATTTTGTGTCAATGGCTAGATATTCGGTCAAACATTATTCTGGGGGTTTCTATGAGGGTGTTTTTGGATACAATTAGCATTTATATTGATGGACCGAGTAAAGCAGATTGACTTCCCCAATGTGTTAAAGGCCTGGAAAGGACAGAAAGGCTGGCCCTCTCACTAGCCACCAGTAAGAGAGACCTACTGCCTGACAGTCTTCATCCTGGGCATTGGCTTTTTCTGCCTCCGGACTCAGATGAAACATGAGGTCTTCCTGCCTCTCAAGCTGGCCAGCCTTCTGACTGCAGCACCAGTGGCTCTCCCAGGTCTCTGGATTACTGTTGCAGGTCTGAAGGCTTCTCAGCCTCCACAGCCATATGAGCCAATTCCCATGCTAACTCTCTGCATCTATGTGTGCCTCCTATTGGCTCTGTTTCTCTGGAGAACTCTGACTCATAAGCCTCTAATGGGCAGAACTGACTGCCTTTGGACACCTTGCCTCTCCCATACCCCCACAGCAGACTCTGTGCTGGGGTCAACAGCCTTGGTTACTCCGTCCACCCACCCTTCAGCACTGCTTGTGGTCAGTCAACGCAGAGGGAGCAGTCTGGGCTTAGGTTTGGAAACACCTCTTTGTCATCCCAGCAACTTACTATTTGCTTTTTAAATCTTCATCAGTTTCTTCTTGCATCTGCACAGGCCATCCTAAAGCACTAAGCCTTCTTTTTTTTTTCTTTCTTTTAAGAGATGGAGTCTTGCTCTATAGCCCAGGCTGGAGTACAGTGGTGTGATCATAGCTCACTGCAGCCTCAAGCTCCTGGGCTCAAGTGATCCTCCTGCCTCAGCCTCCCTAGTAGCTGGGAGTACAGGTGTGTGCTACTATGACTGGCTAAGTTAAAAATTTTTTTTGTAGAGATGGGAGTCTCACTATGGTGCTGAGGCTGAACTTGAACTCCTGGCCTCAAGTTATCTTCCTGCTTCAGCCTTCCAAAGTGCTGGGATTATAGGCGTGCCCATAGACACTGTGCCCAGCCGGTATCTTCCTTTCTCATGTTAAGATCAACCATACAGGTAAGCATTTGTGTCCCCTCTCTGGCAAGCTGCCATAGCTGACTTTCATGCATTCTAATTCTAACCATCAGTATCTCTAGAGCCTTTTTTCATCTCTACGCTTCTCTGAAAGCTTCGAAAATTATTTATTTAGTAAATGTCAGTTAGGTCCTATGAAAAGAGTGAGGTTTCAGGAGCTGTCTTGAAGGAGAGGAATGGGAGACTTCTTATTCCTGGGGGTTCCCCCCATGGTGAAGAAGTTAACATAAAAGGGCACACAGCATTCGAGTCTGGAACTTGGAATACTCTCCTCCAGACAAATTACCTATTTTCCCAGTGAAAATGGCCACGACTTTACATTACACTCTAGATAAGAGCGCTCAGGCACAAATCATTCAGGCAACTTTCCCAACTCAGGGTGAGGGAAAAACAAAACTCCAACAATATCTGGGACAGATAAGTGGGATTGATTCAATTTCATCTTGAACCGGGTCACCACTGCTCCCAACCTGCAACAACAAAGAAACAGGGATAGTTTCTATTCTGTTTCCATTTAATGATGACCCTAAACAAGAGCAAGGGTGCAGCAGAAAGGGTTTATTTATTCTGATGGAAGAGCCAGCTGGCAAGTCTGCCTCTACGTGTCTGCAAAGCCCACCTGGGATGAGTCCGCAGGCCCTGGGTGCTGTGTGTGCCTGGCGAGGGTGACAGCTGCCCAGATCTGCTCTTTCTGCTTGGAAAGTGCTTTGGCTTGGTCCCGAACAAGAACATGAACTATATCAGAAGTTTTAGGGGCACTATCCATCTAAAAACATTGTGCTGGCACTAAGCACATATACATTAGTATTTATCATCGTAAGCACATCAAACTTGAGTGTCTCAATCATCACATGACTCTGTGATATAGAAATTATTATTAACAGTAGCATGATCTCCATTTCCCAGGTGATGTCATTGAGGTTTGAAGAGTGTAAGTTCCATTTGCAGTAATGGCTTTAAACCTGTCTGAGATCCACTTGGCTTGTTTGCTCATCAATCCTCTGACTATTGCTCTCTGTCACTCCCGATGCCCTGGGCATCAGGCCAGGACTACCCCCGGTATGACCTGAGTCACTGCTCCTTCTTGGCATGGGAATACTGATGGTTGCCACATTCAGACACATTGGGGCTCCCAGAAGCAGCAGCCTCAGCTTTGGAGAATGGGGTCAACAGCTTCTGGTAGCTGTTCACCTGGAGAAATGGGGGAGAGTGGGACTTTTTCAAAAGATGACACATGCTTTGTTATTTTTGGCACTCAAGGTGCTGAACTCGTTTCAGCTGAGTAAGCACTAGTGACTCAACTCCAAGGCACACCGTAGACTTCATCTCACACTGCGTGGGACGTTTAAGGGTTATTGAGTGCTTTCTTTATGGCCCCTTAAGATCTGTGAAACAAATCTCTGTCATTGGCAAACACACTGAGGGCTTTCCATCTCCATGCCTGATTGAAATGTCAAAAGTATGACAAAAAGGCATAGCTTCTCTTGTTTAGGAGGCTTGATAGAACAAAACCAATGATGAATGCAAACCAGCTTGAGGCTTTGCCAGGCACCTCTGTGAAAATACATAGACTTCCATCTAGTATTGTTTTTTATATGTTAGCATGGAAACCAGCTTGGTTTACAAGTCTAAGCATCTAGTAGACATGTGGGTGCTCTGAAGTAGCAGTCTGAGGTTCAAGTATCCTCTCTGTATGAGGGGACTGCCCAGAACCCTTCTTCCCAGGGAGCTCAGTTGCTCAGAGCAGTTGCTGCAGGGGATGATCTGGTTTGGGGATAGCACGCTTGGCTTCCTACCTTGCAGTCCTTACAGACAGGAAATACTTTGATATGAGTTTAACCAGATCTTTTACATTGCTGTTTTATAGATGAGAAAAGTTGAGACCTGGAATGCATTTCTTGCTAAGGTAAAGTAGCTAGTATTGGTGTGGGAGGCATCTAGAAGGGGATTGGCCCCTCTATGTGGGTGATGCACCAAGGGAGGAAGCATAGGGGCCAAGCAATGAGAGCAGGGACCTCCCTCTGAGCGGGGTGGTGACATTGGGATGCACATGGATGCTGTCCATGGAGCTGGATGAGTTCAGGGCCGCTAGTCGTCATGACTGGGTGGGGAGACATCTGAGAAATGATGTGTCTACAGAGGGAATGCAGGCAGCCTCTCTTGTGCTTGGGTATTTTCTAAGCTTGGGTGGGTAGGAGATGAGGGGTGCAGTTGGCATCAGAAGAGCAGAGGAGGCATCTGGAGAGGTGGACATCATGGCTGACTGGGTTTAAGGCAGTGACTCTCAACCCCAAATCAAGTGATTTCCACACACCTCCCAGGCATTTGGCAATGTGTGCTTTGGTTGTCACATCTGTGGAGAGAGGTGCTACTGGCATCTAGTGGGTAGAGGCCTGGGATGCTGCTAAACACTCTACAATGTTTAGGTTGGCTTCCCACACATGGAGTCATTTGGACCAAAATGTCAATAGTCAATAGGTCAATAGTGCAGAGGTGACCAGGCGCGGTGGCTCACGCCTGTAATCCCAACACTTTGGGAGGCCGAGGCAGGTGGATCACAAGGTCAGGCATTCAAGACCAGCCTGACCAAGATGGTGAAATCCCATCTCCACTAAAAATACAAAATTAGCCAGGCGCGGTGGCAGACACCTGTAATCCCAGCTACTTGGGAGGCTGAGGCAGGAGAATCGCTTGAACCCGGGTGGCAGATGTTGCAGTGAGCTGAGATCACGCCACTGCACTCCAGCCTGGGTGACAGAGTGATACTCTGTCTCAGAAAAGAGAAAAAAAAAGGAAAGAGGTTAGGAAAGCCTGGTTTAAGAGTGTGAGTTAGGGAATGTTTCCATTGGTATGCCATGTTAGTTTCCACTTATGCTTATCAATCTACCACCTAGGTTTAAAATTCAGTCTCTCACCCTTTACAGTCATTCCCAGAGAACAGTGTCATGATGTCAAGGGAAAACAGTTTCAGAGGTATCCAGAAGGGGATAGGCCCCCTCCAAAAATTTTCCAGCCCATTCTGCCCTAGTTTGGGGCATGGCTCTTTCTCCCAAGCTGGAGGCAAGCACTCCTTCCTTGGCACTCCTTAGGGCTCTGTCCTCCTGGGGATGTGAGACTTCACCTCCTCTGGGCCTGATTAATTCACCTCCCATCTCTCACTACAGGCTGCCTATTGTTTTGTCCATAGAATGTACTCGCTGGATGTTTGCAACCTTACCATGGCCACTGAAGCTACCTCAGGCTGAGATTCCAGACCTTAATTCCACCATGTTTCTCTCTGGCTTGTGAAGCATGGTCACATGTACTTTCAGGGCCTGTCTCCATTGGAAAGCTGCAGGGAGAAGGGCAGGAGTCCCTTTAACAGCCATTCCCTGTCTCAGCTCTACCTCCCTGAGCCTCCAGCAGGTGCTCACATTTATGGCGTTGACACTTCATTGGAAATGGTGCACCCACCCGCTTGTCCCTGCGCATCTGCAAACATGTGCTGTGTGTTTCTTGTGCACTCAAATCTGTGACTGTGAATTGGTGGGTGAGTGTAGCACTGTCCTAAGAGACCTGTGTGGTGTGATGAGTGAGGAACCATCCCTCACTTAAGTGAGGGGCACAAGTGGGTCCATCCATGGTCACAGGAGATGGGTTAAATGCTCTCGTGGAAACACATCCAGGCTGCGGGTGGGAGTGGGGAGAAAGAAGCCTGGCACTGCATATGGCGGAAGGGCATCGATGGAGGGTTAGGGAAGACTATGCTTTAAACAGCCCTAAAGGAGGCACAGAAGGTGAACAGGTGGAAGGATGCATCTAGAAGGGATTCTTTCTTCACCTAGAGGAGCATTTAGCCAAGGAAAGAAGCTGTGGCCTCCCTGCTGCTGCCCAGGTGGCCTGACCCACTCTTCCCATAGCTCTGTCATCCTGGACAGGCCCACCATGGGAGTGTGAAAGTGGTAGATGAAGGTCCTCCTCCCTGAACCACAGGGCTCTCCACAGCCTGGGTACCACTCAGCTGCCTCATGTCTCCCACCTCCTGCCCTCCCCCAGTTGCAGTCATCTCCTCTAATTCCTGGTGATGGCAGAATGTTCTCAACTCCCTGGCCACTATGTGCTGAGCTGTCATGACCTTTCTCTGTTTGGAAAGCATCTTCCTCCTTGAGTGATTTTTCCACCTGTTAAAGTCACCTTCAGCAAAGACATGGAATCAACCTAGGTGCCCATCAGTGGTGGGTTGGATAAAGAAAATGTGGTATATACCCCATGGAATACTATGCAACCATAAAAAAGAATGAAATCATGTCTTTGCAGTAACGTGGATGCAAATGGAAGCCATTGTTTTAAGTGAGTTAACTCTGGAACAGAAAACCAAATAATGCATGTTCTCGCTTAGTGCGAGCTAAACATTGGGTACTTGTGGACATCAAGAAGGGACAACAGACCCTCTGGACTACTAGGGGGGAATGGGGGAGGGGTCAGGGTCTGTAAAACTACCTCTCAGCTACTATGCTAACTGCTTGGGTGACGGGATCCTTTGTACGCCAAAACCTCAGTGTCATGCAGCATTCCCATGTAATGAACCTGCAGAAGCACTCCTGAATCTAAAATAAAAGTTGAATAACTTTAAAAAAGAAAGAGGTGGCCAGGAGTAGGGCTCATGCCCATAATCCCAGCACTTTGGGAGGCCAAGGGGAGTAGATCACCTGAGGTCAGGAGTTCGAGACCAGCCTGACCAATATGGTGAAACCCTGTTTCTACTAAAAATACAAAAATTAGCCAGGCGTGGTGGCATGCGCCTGTAGTCCCAGCTACTTGGGAGGCTGAGACAAGAGAATTGCTGGAACTCGGGAGGCAGAGACTACAGTAAGCCAAGATTGCACCACTACACTCCAGTCTGGGTGATGGAGGAAGACTCCATCACAAAACAAAACAAAACAAAACAAAACGTGAAGAAAGAGGCATAAGGAAGCTATGGGAGGTGTTGAATATATTTCTTACTTTGAGGTGGTGATGGTATCACAGATGTTTGTATATGACCAAGGCCATCAAATTGTACACCTTAAATATGTATAGTTCTTTGTATATCAATTATACCTCAACGAAGCTGCTTAAAAAATAAATAAAAGTCATCTTCAGTTGGGATGTGAAAGGCTACTTTCTCCATGAAGTATTTTACACTTCCAGGATGGAAATGACTGCTTTCATAATCTCATCAGACTGGGGTTTTGCATCAGTGCTCCTTGAGGCCATGCATGGCATCTAAATAATATATTTGTGTTTTTGTACCACCCTGTCCACCCAGTGAGTGGACTCATTACTACTGAAATGAGTAGGTAGTAGATGTTGAATGAATGTTGTTGGCTGGTGATGAAGATGATAAATAGTACAGAAGTCTCATTATATTTTTCAGGAACAAGTGTGCACCTACCAAAAAGACTCAGAAATTCTGAATGTTTTCAAACTCCCCCAGCATTCAGCTTTTAATGATGTTCCTGAACACACAGACCCCCATGGTGCACAGGGGATATTAAAGTTCAAAGAGACATAGAATCAGGTTGAAGATGGTAAGTGATCAGACTCCTAGGGGAATGAGAGCATTTCCTCATTTTTGGACTACAGCAGAAATGTCTGTAATGCAGATATTTAAAACTCGGCTGGGTGAAGAGGTGTGGGAGGTTTCACGGAATAGCCTGGAGTCAGGTCCTGCGGGATGAGGTGGATGTGATTGTGAAGGTCATCTCTGGCCCCCGCGCCTCGGATTCCATGATAGCACATCTGCTTTTGATTGCAGCGGGTTCTGAGCCCAGGGCTTAGGGCCCGACGCCATCTGAAGGAGGAAATACTAAGCCTGTCTGCAGGTCTGGATGTTCCCACAATGGGACACCAGCTAAGCCCTGTGGCCACTGGAGAGACACTAGAGCTCTGTCTGGGGCTCTGCTCATTCTCAGAGGCCCCACACGTGGAGGCCTTTGCAGCCCACGCAGGCCTCTGTCAGAACAAATAAAATGAAGCAGACAGGACGGGAGGTCTGGGAAAGTGGACCTAACAGGAGCAGGGGGTGGCTGTGAAAGGGAGGGTACCATGGTAATGAAGGGGAAGGAGGAGAGTCCGAATCAGACCCAGGCAGTAATCTTGGAGACACCACTCACTGGCCGAATGGGACCTCAGGAGGTTCCCATTCTTCGTTTGCAGAGTGGGGGGTCAGCGAGATATTGCAGCAAAGCGTGTAGTGCTGTACCCAGCACTTACCATTCAGTCACCTCTACCTATTGGTATTTGACAACTTAGCTCTGGCTTGCTCCATCTGAGGAGACAAAATGACTCTGGATGGATGCTTCCCTTTTGAAAAGAAAGAAGGAAAAAAACCCACCCCAGAGTACTGTTTAGAATAGGGAAGCCTTCCTTGGGTGAGCAGCCTCACTTCCTGCTGGGTGCAGATGTGAGGGACCTGAATCCTCCAACCGCAAGTGCACTTGCTACCCAGCAAGAGTGAGGTCCACTGAGTCACGTGAGCGGAGGCGGCAAAAGCTGCACAAACACATGTGGCGGGAACAGGCACAAGGAAGTGATGCTGGCCCCAGGAGGTCCCCAAGGCTGGCTGGGACATGGATCTCTTGGAACGCTGCAGAGAGAAGGACTATGTAAACAAGAGATCAAAACCCAGACTCCCTGGGCCTTCGGTGTGATGAATGTTTGTCCTGAATGTGCAACAGAAGTCAGACCACCACCATCTTTTGTAGTCTGAGTTTTCAGAGGACCCTAGGGAAAATTCACTGGTGTGGGATCTGGGGGATCCTTTCAGATGGCATGTCTCCCCGGTGACTGGACCCACCTTCCAAGGGCAGACAGCCCCCTGCATTTTCAAAGCTCAGTCTGCCTGCATGACCCCTCCCGAGAAAGGGGCCAGGGAGCACACTGCTTAGAGCTTTCATCATCCAAGGCGGCGCATGGTCCCCTCCCCCACGGCGTGGGAATGAGACTGCTGCCTCCTCCAAATTACGCCTATCGTCCCAGGACCACCGACGACCCTGTCTGCCAGCTCAGCCAAGGGAAGTTTAATGGGAAGGAAAACTGCATGGCCAGGTGTGCCCAAGGTCATAAAACCCAAATAAGTGTCAGCAGCTCCTCCTGCTTGTTTGCTACCCATCAGGAGGCCCCTTCTCCTTGGCAGTTCCTGATTCAGCCCCTCCCTGCCTTATCGAGAGCATCTTCCCTTAAAGGAGAAAACACAGAAGAGAAAATATCCTCTATTAAATGTCCAAAAATGTGTGGCTTCTCTGTCTTGCCTTAGTGTGAAACTGACAGGCTGTTATGACTCATGCGGTCTCCCTGAATGGACAGACAGACAAATAGATACACAAACAAGTGGACAGTCGGTCAACCAGTGGATAATCTATTGATGAAAGGATCTCCTGCTGGTTGAAATGGTCCTCTTGATCTAACCTTCTCCATTTCATCATGAGGAGTGCAAATCCTATCATTGCACTGCGACCATTTATCACTCTTGTCTTTTCCCTCAGAGGTGCCCAATCACTGCTCACGCTTGCTGTTTCCTTCAGAAGGCATTAGCAAAGAGGCCATTTGCCTGAGAATGTTTGATCTGTTCTGTTTTTTGCTGTCAGGTCCTCCACCACAGTGTCCAGGACCATAAAATGATTCCCAATCCGGTGCCTGAGAGAAGGTGCTCAGATTGACTCAAGGACTATCCAAAAGGAGAGGCTAAGGCAATCCTGGGAGCCTGGGGGTGAAGGGTGTCAAGCTCAAATCTCCGGTGAAGGCTGTGGCTGGAAATGGTCTGGGAGGATCTCAGAGATGTGCATGTGTATGCACGTGTGTTTGTGTGTGTGCACGTGTGCGTGTGTGTGCATGAGTGTGTGCACATGAATGTGCATGTGTGTACATACACATGCATGGGCAGAAGAGCTTGGGCATGATGATTATGATGGTGAAGTATGTGACCAGCTTTGCATGGTGGCATATGAGCATTTGTACAGGTACCTGTCCATGGTCAATTCAGTGTCTGGGCGTGCACAGGCCCTACAATGCCTCCTATAAGCACCAATAAACCACAATGCTGTTGAGAGTGACTGGATGCCTCGGAGGGTCCCAGGCCCTGAAGGCCTTTCTTTCTATTCTGGTTTCTCTGTGGTGCCTGGCTGGGTAGCTCTGAGGTTGGAAATGTCTGACATCCGAGGCTTCAGATCTCAGGTGGGGAAGGGCTTAGTTGACAATAGACTTCCCAAGGCAAGGCTGGCCACTTTTGCTGGGTGTACTTTGGGCAAGTCCTCCTCTCTGTTAGCTCTCTGACACCTATTTCTCAGGATATGATTGCAATAAACTAAATAGAATAATGCATGTGACAGCCTTTTAGAAAGTAAGAAACACAATTCTATATTGGGACTGTTGAGGGCAAATGTACATACACTGAAATCAATCCATCCCCAAGGAAGACATGCCTGAACTATGGAGAAATACCCTTCCTAGAGGGTTCAGTATTCAACAGCATCCACTTCTTCCTCAGGGCAAAGGCATTTGATCAATTAATTCCTAAACATTTGGCTCTGTTCCACCCTGGGATAAAGGGTTTTGGTTGGGTTAATAGATGTGAAGGAAGTGGAAGGTCACTTTTGAGTTTAGGGACGTAGCAAGGTGGGCACTCTGGGAAGGTGACTGAGCAGGGGCTGGAGGCCCCCCGAGGACAGGCTGTGTCCCTGGGAGTCTTAGAGAGATGGCAGTTTCAAAGCAATCAGGTTAGAGTTGCCAAAGGAGTTGCTCGGGTGTTCCCAATAGGCTGGGGTCAGACACAACCCCAGGGAGTTCATGATCAGTAGGACGAGGCCCTCAGACCCTTAGGGCAGCCTGCATTTGAGGATGGGTTGTCCAAGTCTCCCTAGACTTTGCATCCTCGGGTGTATCCAGGGTCAGGGATGCAGGGTGTTGGTTTCCATCAATTCAAGGCCAGGCTGCACCCTGCTCTCCTGATATGGTGGCTCCCAGACACTGATCTTCAGACCCAAGTGTCCCTGCTGCCCTGACCTCATCAAGAGCTCAAGGGCCAAGCCATGCACAGACTTGGATGGTGACGGAGAGCCAAGAAGGCCCCTGGCTTTGATGTTAAAGATCTGCCAGTGGTCTTGAAGACCGAGTTTCGGGAATGGGGGTTTCAGGGATCCTAACAGGGTCCAGTCTCTTCTGCTCCTTTGTGACTCCAGAGTTGCACAAAATCAAAACAATGCAGCAGCAGTAACACACAGCAAGGGAGCCTTCGGCGGCCCCTCTTAAACGCCAAATACATTCAGTTATTTTATTTGAATAAAAATGATTTTGTTTTGGGCTTTACTCTGGAACCTCTGGTTCCAGGGTGGTATTGTGACTGTGGAATGGGAAAGATTAAGGACAAAACACTGGTGGTTAAGAGCACTAGGTCCTACTTGAGATTGTGGCCTCCAAGGTGGAGGGTTTGGGAAATGAAAAGTCATAGTCCAAGTTCTTGAGGTTTTCATCATGCTAAGCACCCATCCACTTGTCCAGAACTGGAAACCTATTACAATGTGTCCTTTGTTATTTTTAGAATTTAAGATGATATTTTCCTATTTTAGTTAACGGCCTGAGAATGAGATTTTGGTTGTTTGCAATAAATTGCCTGATTTGGAAGTATTGGTGCAGAGGGACTCTATAATTCAAAGTCTTTTTATAGCACAGCTTTTTTTCCTGGTCTGGAGAATTCCTTTAATCAGGTGGTGGGAGTGATTAATGATCCCCTGTGCCTGTGTGCACGTGGGGGCTCACAAGTCCTGAGAATGGGAAGCTGCGGGGTGGGTAGTCACATCGCTGTAGAAAAGGAAATCTCAGGGCCACATTCTCCACCCAGAAAGTGCATGCATCCAATTAAAGCCCTGCCAGGTCCCACCCAGATGCAAATAGGAATGAATAGATTAATTGCTGGAGTGTGTTCAAGGCCATATCCTCAGATGTGCTGGCCCAACATGCCTCTTTCTGCCCCAAAAAAGCAAAGTGGGGGTAGGGGACGGGGGGTGTAGATTTATTCCTCGTCTTTGTTTTTCTTCTTGTTACTTCAAAAGGAAAACACTTAGCATCTTCAATCAACTTTTACTAAGCACTTTTTATGTGTCAAACACTGAGTGGAAGCAGTAGGAAAGATTTTAAAGAGAAGTCATATTCTATATTCCTCCTAGGAAGTCCACAGTTAGACAGAGGCTCATAAACAAACAATTGCATCAGAGGGTGGAAAGAGCCACTCCAGGGCTGTTGTGTTGGGCTGCTGATGAGGGCCGGACTCACCAGAGGAGTTCACCAGTCTGAAAAGGAGAGAAGGGTGTTCTCAGCTGAACTTGGAAAAGATGCAGTTGCATTGAGTATGAAAAGCAAGAACTCTTCCCTGCCTGAAAGGATGGAGCCTCAGGCAGGGATGGGCAGGGGCGTGGGACCTAGAATATAGAGGGCTTGTAAGCCCCAGTGAAGACTGGATTTGCTTCTTCAGGCAGTGGGGAGCCAGGGAATGTTTTAAAGCAGGGAAATTAAAGTGGGACTGACAACTGAGAGCTGCACACAGCTCATCGTAAAAATGTGAGAGCTAAGGCCAGTGCAGAGTTGGGATAGGCCCTGGGGCATGTGGCTGATGGCAGAATTGGGATAGGACCACGGACACATGGCTGATGGCAGAGTTAGGATAGGACGGGGGGCATGTGGCTGATGGCAGAGTTGGGATAGGACTGGGGGCAGGTGGCTGATGTCAGAGCTGGGCTAGGACTGGGGACAGGTGGTTGATGGCAGAGTTGGGATAAAACTGGGGACATGTGGCTGATGGCTGGCAGGACGTATGTGAGATCTTGGATCTCCTCAAAGGAGCCTAAATTGGTTAAATCTGGAGTTACTATTGCATTCTTTAATCCTTATTAATCCATTCTCTCTCTCTCTTCTGAAAGTTCTTTCTCATTTTGTTTCTCACAAGTATGTGCCAGGTACCATGTTTCCCCTTGAATCTCACTTTTCAATGTGTTCTTCCTGTACTCTATTGGGCACACTGATGTGGGATCTGATATTTGTGGGAAGAAGCTTGATCAAATGAAAAAACAAGAAAATGATCAGGCTCACCATAAGCCTGCTACCCATTTTTCAAAGGATACCAAAAAAAAAAAAAAGCCCATCCCTGCTGGCCCTCAGGATCCTCTACCCAAGAGTGTTCCTCAAAGGGGGTTTGGTGCTGTCCCAACCCTGACAGAGGCTTCCGGCACTGCCCTCACCTGCGGAGGCACAGACGACGGCCCTCCCACCTGTGACCGTGCCTTCCATAATCCCACAGCCTGGCTTCCTATTCATCTGTATCCCTGTTTTAAAAGGTCTCTAACTCACTTTTACAGTGGCCTGAGGGTAAACCTCACTGTTCCTGTATTAGTGAGGAGGAAACAAGGTCTTTCTCCTGAAGAAACCAAGGACATCCTCACAACTGAGACAATGAAACTTTCAGAAGCTGGAGGACACCAAAGCCAGCAGAGCCTCCCCTGGTTCGTGCTCCCCTGGACCCCATGGTGTTGTGACTCACGAGGCTCCCAAGCTCTGTCCTGAGAAGACATTCCCTTCACATCCCTCCCACACTCAGGGTGTCGGTCCCCTGCGTCAGGGTTGTCAGAATTGGTGCCTGACTGGCCTGCTGCTGAGGCATCCTGCCCCTTCCAGCCAGGCCCAGTTTTCAGGCCTTGGCAGGTCATGCCCCCCGCATTCTTGCAGGTCACGGCCTCTCTGTAGGGAAAGGCCTGTGAGGACACCCAAGGTGAGCTGTGCTAAGGAGGCTGAAGGGAGGTGGCCAAAGCATTGCTGGAATCTTATAGAGCGGAGCAGTGAGAAGAGTTGAGTCTGGAATTAAGTAGAATTGAGTTCAAAAACTGGCTCTTCATCACTCATCAGAGAAATGCAAATTAAGGCTCATGCCTGTAATCCCTGAGACTTGGGAGGCTGAGGAGGGAGAATCACTTGAGGCCAGGACTTTAAGATCAGCCTGGGCAACATTGTGAGATCCCGTCTCAAAAAAATGGAAATTAAAAACACAAGGAGATACCACTGCACCCCTGCCAGAGCAACTAAAATGGGAAAGACTGATGATAGTAAGTGCTGGTGAGGGTGTAGGGCAACCCCAACTCTCATCCCTTCCTAGTGGGATGGCAACCTGGACAACCGCTTTAGAGGGCTGAAGTTATCTCTAAAGTTAAACACGTATACATGGCCCAGCCCAGAAGATTCACCCCTGGGTATATCCCAAGCAGAAAGAAATATCTGTCCTCGAAAGGCATGTCAGACATGTTCATGGCAACCTTACTCAAAATAGTCAAAACCTGGGGAGAACCCAAATATTCAACAGCAGTAAGATGGATAAACAAATTATGGTGTGTTCATACGGTAAAGTACACCAAAGCAATACAACCCAATAAATGATGGCTGCATGCCTCACCCTGGGTGACCACACATACACACAGCATGGGGACACCCCAGAGTAGTTACTGCTTGGTTCCAGTCAAATGGTGTTGAGAAACAAGCAAACCTTGTCTGGAGAGATGGAAGACTGGTTACCATGGGTAGCCTGATGGGAAGGGAACAGGGGACCCTCTGGGGATGCAGAGATTCTAGATCACGATCTGGGAGGTAGCTCCTGGCCCCATTTCTTTCATTGTGAATGGGATAATAAAACATGACTTTGGAGTTCTCATGGACTGAGTAAAGTGATGGATGTCAGGGCTCAGCACTGTGTAGGGTGAGAAGTAACCCCAGACAGGTGCAGGGCGAATGCTTGTTTCCTCATCTTCTCTAGATCTTAGTCAATAGGAGTGGGGATAGAATGTGGAATCCAGAGCCTGAATGTTGGCCAAATTGGTAGATGGAGTCTTCTGTAGTTCCATGGCCAGAGAGGTCCCAGGAGCATCTATCCCTGCAGCTCCAGACTGCTTTGCAGCTAGGGGAGCTCAGGTCCCTTAATTAGCCCACCCTCCCTGACCAGCCCCCAGGACTGCCGCCACCAGATGCTAAGGTGAGTCTCTTCTCAGCTGGGCCATGTCCAGGGAAGGACTCTCAAGGTCCAGGCTCACTCTGGTAAAGGAGCCTGAGCCCGGCGGTTCCCAGGAGCTACTTGCTCACCTTGTAGCACTATCATTGGCCTCTGACAGCTCAGCTGGAGTCCAACTTAGCTGCCCTTTTGTAGTTAGACATCCCACTGGCCCCGTTGAACCTGGACTTGAGCCCCGTGGTTAGAGGCAACAATTCCTTGCAAAGACCAAATGCCTTTGGCTCCTCCTTGGTCCTGGGGCCACAGCGTTTGGATCTTTTCCTGGCAGATGACAGTGCCTTCAAACGGCCGTATTGGGCGGGGCAATTGGCTTGTTCCCAGGATTGCATAATTCATGGAAATGCACAGAGGCATAGACCAGGTTAGGGGCAGTCTCTGGGACCCCCTCTCTGTTTCTCATGCTCCTCCTCTCTGCACAGGCAGCCCTCCCCTGCCCACATGCCTCTGTGGTTCCAGGCACACATTGTGCTGGTTTCTTCAGTGATGAGATCTCTCATTCCATGCTCTCTTCTGCGTATTCACAAGCTCCTACAGAAGAACCCAAATTTAGCAGGCGACACCCATGTGCTGTGGATGCAGCAGCACTTGTGTGTCGGCTCATGAACACAGATCACTCACACCTACAGCGTTCACAGGCACCAAAGTGGCACCTCACGAGACATCCCGTAATTCAGGGCATTGTTAGGATAGTTAGGGGGTCCAGCACATGGAGAATGTCCTGCTCATCTCTCCCGGTGAGTCAGGAGGACTCTGACTTGCCTTCTGCTCCACATCCTACCTCCCTCCGGCCCCGCCTCCCCTCCCCTCCCCAGGTCCTGGTAGATACAAAGCAGGAAGCACAGCCAGACGCCAGGCTTTGTGGGAGCAGCTCCCCGCTGAGGCTGCGTGGAGTTAGTGTGTCCTGACAGCACACTCCCCACACCCACCTCAGGCACTAGCCGGGCACCACATCCACATGACTCTGTGGCTTCACCCATCAGAAGATCCTCTGAAGACCCCGCTGACGTGTTGATGATGCAGATGACAAGGCAGAAAGTAAATGATGGGGTCTCATCTGCTCTCCGTTTTATAGAACTTAAGCTGAATGACCTCTACCTGGATAAGTGGCAATGTGTGTGTCCAATCTTATATCTGCTTTACCTAATTTATACATATATATTTCATGTGTTAATTTGTCTTAATTATCTGTACACCTAAATGCATTCATGCATTCTATTAAGTCTATTCAGTAAAGGGAAAGGAGAGAATGATTATGAATTGAGTGTCTGCCTTGTCCTAGATGTTTTACATAGAGGATAACACTTTATTCTCACAGTCACACATTAAAGCAGGGCTCTCAGATCTGAGCTGGCTCATCCAAATGACCTGCCGGCCTCTTAAAACACAACTTTCTAGACCCCAGTCCTAGGTTTCTGATTCAGCAGGTGTGGGTTGAGGTTTGAGAAGGTGGATTGCTGACGAGTTTCCAGGTGAGGCTGTAGCGTCTGGCCCAGGGACCCCACTTTGAGAAGCACAGTTTTAAAGACATAGGCTCAATTTATGATGGAAAATTTGAGGCTCACATTTGAGATGTAAAGTCATACAGTGAGCGACAGAACAGGATGTGGGCCTGGCAACACCCTGCCACCCTACACAGCACGGAGTTCCTTCAGTATTTTTAAATGCCACTCCAAGGGCAACGCGAGGCAGCAGGACCTGTGCTGCCCAGCATGGTGTGTAGAGGCTGACAATCTTGCCCTGCGTGGTTGGAAGTTTCACAGCTACCACTGCCTCTGAGCGACTGACTACATCTGTTAGCTTTCACTGGGTAAGAAACTGCCCCATCAGGAAGTGGCTTAAACAACTATTTGTCAGCACTGGCCAGTCTACAGGCCTGCTGGGCGGTTCTGCTGTTGAGGTCAGGCTAACTGATGGAAGCTGGGCTTGCTCAGGTCTGGGGTCAACTGACAGGTCAGATGGGGTCTACTGGTCTGGTGCCCTCCATGCTTGTGTGGAGGTTGGCTTCATTCTGGCTGAGAGGTGGGAGCCAGGGCCACGAGCTTCTCATAATCCAGCAGGCGACCTGGCCTCGTTCACACAGTGGCTGCTGGATTCCAGAAACAAGGGCAGAACGTTAGTAGGGTGTGGAGGACCTGGTTTCGACCTAGTACACATGGCTTGTGCCCTGTTCTGTTGACTAAAACACTAGAATGGCCAAGATCCAAGGGGTGGGTACAGGAAGGGGAGGAATTTGTGGCTATGTGAAAAACGGACCCTACTGTGTGTTCTGTATTATGGCCACTGCATGTCCTCCTGTGTCCCTGTCCCATGCCTGGCTCAACAGCAACAGGGGACAGGGAGGCCAGCTCTGCCTCTCATTTGTTGCTTCCTTTGTGGATGTCAGGAAGACAAAATCTATGGTGAACAACAGCATGCCACCAGGGTTTCCTCCTGAGAAATACGTTTTTCATTTTCCGTGGAAAGCTCTTCAAATGACGTTTCCTTGGAGCCATCATCTATATGCATAAATATGGAGTTCAAATGGAATATCCAGTTTTCACAGCTGTGTCTGTGCTAAATTAAAAAGAACAGAAAAACAAAGAGAAAGAAATAAAATGACCTCTGGCTTTTTGCAACAGAATGGGGGTGCAGAGAAGGAATCCTTCCAACACCGTGCAGCTGGCTCCACGATTCCATCATGTGCAGATTGGACTCTTAATTAATCATGGCTGAATTTTTGCACTTTTACTTTGGGGCTGGTGGTTTATTTTCTTGTTCTAGTGCCCACATGAGCATCCTCTGGCAATAAAACATCCAGAGAGAAGTTATAAAAACATGTCATCTTGGTTATAACATATGGCTAATTGATTTTTGAGAATCGCTTAATTGTGTGACTTTAGTTAACTAAACAACAATGCCTGTTTTCACACCTCTGATATTAGCTCATAGGATTTCATGACCTGCCCCTGCTGAGACACACTCCATATTTCTGACCATAAATCTGGCCTCTGCTCGGCTAGCATATTTGCTCCAGCTTTGTTGTGGTAGTTTTACTGCATTGGTTGCCTTTAAAAAAAATTTATAGTGGGCAATAAGCATGGAGAAAGGTTTAAGGGGTAGAAAGAAATTTTCTTTCTTTCCAGTCTGTGTGAGCTGAATTTTTAATTTCTTCCTTAAATAAAATAATAAAAGGTAGTTTCCTTCACAACTTTGCCCAACATGGATCTCTGTAGGTTCCACTTAAACAGAATGGGAGAGCAATATGAGCCTGTGGCCTTTTTTTTACAGAGGTTTACAAAAGCTCTGCTGAGTTCGATTAATTACCTGGAGTTTCACAGGGGTCCATGTCAGTTACAAGAGGGTTTAATGTGGAAAAGTCAAGATGATAGGCATGTGAGGAGGAGGGAGAAGAGAGATCTGAGAGAGAGGAAGGAGCTAGGGAGGAAAGTAAAGGTGTTTGAGAAGCAGTGGGAAAAATGCCTTCAGTGGATAATGAGAAAGTGGGATGGAGGACTCAGCTTATTCCCCTAGATTATGGTACAGGTTACAGACATAGGGGAATGAAGAGAAGGTCATCTTCCAGCTTTGCCCCTCTAGAAACTAACTGCCCATCATGGTTATTATGCAGAGTCAAAGTACAAAATCCCTGTCAAGAGTCATAGCCTGGGGTAGAAGAAGCCACCCTCAGCGTTCCACAGCTTCACTTGAGATTGATGATGTTTTATTTTCTTCCTTATTATAAAAGAAACCCAGAGTAATTATTACAGTCTATAATAATAGCTGATACTTGCATGTTTTTGCCATGTGGTCAGGCAGTGTTCTAGGTGCTTTGAGGATGTAATTCCGTAAAGCCTCACAAGGACCCTGTGATGCAGGTACTACTGTTACACCATTTCACAGATGAAACTTCTGAGGCACACCGAGGTGAGTAACTTGCACACAGTCAGGCAGTTGCTATGTGTACATGGCAAAGCAGGGACTAATGAGCTCTTTTCTACCTTGCCTCCTTGTTTGGATAATCCCCAGGTAAAGGCTTCAACAAGCCCCTGGGTGCTAGGCCCTGTTCATTGGCACCAGGAAAATACACTGGGGCTGATTCCCGAGGTGGAAAGATGTATGCCTTTTATTCCCTTTCTTGCCTTACTACACTGGCTAGAAGAGACCTTGCTTCATTCCCAGCATTAGGAGAAAAGTATTCAGCCTTTTGCCATTAAGTGTGATGTTAGCTCTAGGTCTTTTTGTTGATACTCTTTATCAAGTTGTGGAAGTTCCCCTCTACTCTTCATTTTCTGAGAGTTTAAAAAAAAATTATAAAAGGTATTTTTTCTGTATCCATTGATATGATCATGTAATTTCTCCATTAATATGGTGGATTACACAGATAGATTTTTTAGTATTGAACTTGCCTTGCATTCCTGGAAAACACCCCACTTGGTCATGGAGTATATTCTTTCTATATATTGCTAAGTTTGATTTGCTGATACTTTGTTAAAGATTTTTGCAACAAGAGAAGGAAGAGAGTATGCAAAATTTAAGCCTTCACCTGAGCAGTGGGCAAACCCAGGATTGCCTGAAGTTTCCGGCTCTCTGGGGCCTATCCTGGCCAGGCCTGCTGTGCCACTGTGCCGACAGGACGGGACCGCGTGGTAAAAGAAAACACAGAACAAAAAGGACAAACCTGAGTATTCTCATCTGGACCATCCCATTCTTGTAAATACAAGCAAACAATTTTAAAAGGTCATGGCCTTGTGTGATTCTTAGGGGAAGGTCTCAACCAAAGCATTGAGACTGAATTCAGTGCTAGATGCCAAGCAAGACCCACAGAAAAACCAAACAAGTCAGTCTTCTATACTTTTGTATCAAGATTAAAAATTTCTAGCAATTTTCATTGAACAGAAACAAAGCACTCTGCAGGAATGCAATCTCCTCCGCTATCAATACTAGCCTTCATCCCCCTCAACTCCACCATGACAGTCATGGCGAAGGTCAGTGTGCCCCAGGCTCTGTGGCTGACTAACTTTAGGGAAGAAGGACACAGGGGCCCAGGCAGGGGGCACCATTCAGGCAGACCCCACTCCCCGCTTTGTCCAAGCATGTTCCTGCCTTCCTGGGTGACACCGGATTTGTTGTGTACCTTTGGCCTAATTCCTCGCGCTGGCTCCTGCATTGGTAACCACCCTGTGGTGACCTATAATTCATCTTCCAAACCAAGAATGTGGCACTTCTGACAATGATTTTGCCAGAACAGCAGGCCTAACCTAGAATTGTTTGGGGCAAATGGGCCCATACAGTCCACCTTCTAATATTTGAGGTTCTCCGGAAGTGGGGCTCTGGATTGTCCTTGCCAGACCCCACTCCCCACCACAGTGGCTACGAAAGTTCTGCCTGTTCCCTGCCCCAGCAGCTGAGCCCCTTCTCCTTTCTTCTGGAACCCTCTCTGCTGTCTTGCTCTGGGATCTCTAACAGTCTATTGTCTGACCCTTGAACCCCACTGTGAAATCTTGGCATGTTGTACAGTCATCTGTTCTCGGGCTGGACTGTGCTTGCTGTGCTTGCCCTTTGACTTTTGTCCCATGCACTTCCTACAATCTTCTGGATTTGACACCAAGTGAGTCACTCTGTTCTCTCCACTCCCACTGGGCAGAAGCACGAGGCCCCTGCATGCACATGCTCTCTGCCTCTCGGGAAGCACTCCTCCCTGTTGGGGATGCAGCAGGGGATTGAATGAGCCTCCACTGGTTTGAAAGCTGAGGGGCTTCACGTGTAGCCTTCCTCTTCTGTCTGCTATTTATACCTCCTGTAGCATGATTTCCCTTTCAGAGGTTAGATTCTGAGGCTCAGAAAGATTAAGGAAGCAATCCCTCATATTCCCTAGAGCCCCTGTTGCCTCTTGGAAGTAGGCTTAAATTGGGAAACCCAGTCTAGCCATGGCAGAACTTGGCCTGTATTTATAAGAGAAGTGATAAGAATGTCCTAGACGTTGAAAACAGGAAAGAGAAGAGATATTCGTACACCCATGACCATAGCAGCATTATACACAGTAGCCAAGAGCTGGAAGCAACCCAAATGCCTATTAATGAACGAATGGAAAAGCAAGTGTGGTGCATGCGTACAATGGAATATTATTCAGCCTCAAAAAGGAATGCCAAGAAAGAAAATTCTGGCACATGCTACAACATGGGAGAACCTTGAAGATATTGTGCTAAGCGAAATAAGCCAGACACAAAAGGACAAATATTGCATAATTCCACTTATGTTAAGTATTTAGAGTAGCCAAATTCATAGAGACAGAAAGCAGAATGGCGGTTGTTAGGACTGGGGGAAGTGGGATGGAGAGTTACCATTTAAGGGGTACAGTTTCAGTTTGGCACGATGAAAAGTTCTGGGGATGGACAGTAGTGATGGTTACCCCAAAATGTGAGTGTTCTTAATGCCACTGAATTGCTCACTTAAAAATGGTTAAAATAGTAAATTCTATGTTAAGTATATTTTACAGAAATTTTGAAGAAGAGGGATGTTCTGGAAGTTCACTCCATAGGATACTGCTTTGTTTGGTAAGGGCATTTCAGTCTTCACCCTGTCCTCCTCCTCATACCCCGCTTTCCTGGAAGCCCCCACCATCTGGCCTGAATCTGCATTATCAGCTGCATGTGCTGATGGGCTGCTCGTGCCTCTGGGAAAGTCACACTCAGCTGGGCCTGGCTCTGCCCAGAGTCGGCTGGCTCCCTGGCTCTGATGAGACATGCCAAGCCCTGCATTGGCAGGCGTCAGGAGTTGCTCTCACTCCCATGTGGCATGGAGCTGCCAGGCAGAGGGAATGCATTATGCAAGCCCACTTCTGAGACACCAGGCATTGTGCTTTCCAGCCCAGCCATACAATGCTGACCACGTGCAGTTATTGCAGCAAGGCTGGCATCCCAGGGACAGGGCGCCCTCTCTGCATAGCCAATGTCTCAGGGCCTCCTTGATGCTACCATAGTGAGTCTAGGAAGCCAGGAGATGAATGAAGGCACTGTGGAGCCTTGTCACTCCACCGCCTCTGTGTACAGAGGAGGGGGCTGAGGCCAGCTGTCCTAGATGCTGCACAGATACAGGGAGATTTGGTCAGATCTGGGGTCTCCTGATCCCAGGCAGCACACACATCATGGTCCTGAAGGCTGTATGCTGCCTAGCTGTTCTTGCACAGTGGCTCTAGGAAAGAACTCGGGAGGCGAAGAGCGTCTCTTTCTTTTATACAACTAGCTTCTATTTATTTTTGCCTTTTATTTTTGTTATGTTCAAACGTTTTCAAATAGTGTGCCCCTAGAGCTCATAATTAAATAGCCCAATCCTTTTATTCTTCACAGCAAGTATCAGACCAAATCAGAAGCTTTTCCATAGACTTTAAAAAATACTGGAGATTAATAGGAGGTTGCAAAGATTGTAAAGAGAGGTCCTGTGTACCCTTCCAGTAGGTTTCCCCATGATTACTCCTTATGAGATACAGCATAGCATCAAAACCAGGACTTGGATATTGGTGCAAAGTGTGTGTGTAGTTATGGCTTATTTTATCACATTCATAGTTTATGTATCCACTACTGCCATCAAGATACAGAACCATTTCCTCACCACCAAGATCTCCAGATCTCCCTCCTGCCACCCACTGCTCCCCACCATCTCTAACTCCTAGCAACCACCAATCTAATTTCTATTTCTATAATTTTCTCAATATGAGAATGTTAGATAGATGGAATTATACAGTATGTGACCTTTTGAGATGGGCTTTTTTTTTTTTCTAGTCACAATGCCCTTATGCTCTATCTAGGCTGCATGTATCAACGATTTCTTTTTATTGCTGAATAATTTTCTGTGGCACCAGTTTGTTTAACCACACTTATCCATTGGAGGGCATCTGGGATAAGTTTTGGCTCTTATAAATTGAGCTGCCTCAAATGTTTGTGTACAGGTTTTTGCATGCAAACATTTTCATTTTTCTGGGACAAATGCCCAGGAGTGCAGTCCTGGCTCAAACACCAAGTGGATATTTAGTTTATAAAGAAAGCGCCAAACTATTTTCCAGAGTGACTAAGAATTCACATTCCCATTAGTAATGTATGAGTGATCCAATTTTTCCACATTCTCGCTTGCATTTTGTGTTATTATATTTTATTGTATTAGAATATTTAACATGAGCTCTACCCTCTTAACATATTTTAAGTGTACAATATAATATTGTGAACTAAAGGCATAATGTCATAAGCAGATCTCTAGAATTTACTCATCTTGTATAACTGAAGCTTTGTACCCACTGAAAACAATCACTTCCTGTTTCCCCCTACCTCTAGCCTGGCAACCACCATTCTACTCTCTGCTTCTATGAATTTGAATATTTCAGGTAATTCATAGAAGTGGAATCATGCAGCATTTATGCTTCGGCAACTGGCTTATTTCACTTAGCGTAATGTCCTGAAGTTTCATCCATGTTGTCAGACGTGGCAGGATTTTCTTTTTAGGACTGAGTAATAGCCATTGTTTATGTATACCATGTTTTCTGTATCCATTTATCTGTTGATGAACATTTGGGGTTGTTTTCACATCTCAGCTTCATAATGCTGTAATAAACAGTAGTAAAAATATTTCTTCCGGATCCTGATGTCAGTTCTTTTGGATGAACATTCAGAAGTGGAATTGTTGGATCATAGAATAGTTCTATTTGTAATTTTTGAGGAACCTCTGTACTGTTTTCCATAGCAGCCATGCCATTTTATTTTTCCACCCGTAGTGTAGAAGGGTTCCAGTTTCCCTACATCTTTGCCAACACTTGTTATCATTTATTGTTTTGATAATAGCCATTCTAACAGTGATATCTCATTGTGGTTTCAATTTGCATTTTCCTGATGATTAGTAATGTTGAGCACATTTTCATGTACCTATTAGCCATTCGTATGTTTTCTTTTGAGACATTTCTATTTAAGTCCTTTTCCTATTTTAAAATCAGTCTATTTGTTGTTCTGCTGTTGAGTTATAGGCATTCCTTATATATTTTGGATTTTGACTCTGCCTATATTATATATTGCAAATATTTTCTCCCATTTCACAGGTTGTCTCTTCGCTTTGGTTTCTCTTTCGCTGGGCAGAAGCTTTTTAGTTTGATGTAATCCTACTTGTCTATACATGGTCTTGTTGCCTGAGCTTTATATACCATATCCAAGAAATCATTTCCAGGACCAATGTCATGAAACATTTCCTCTATGTTTTCTTCTAGGAGTTTCAACTTTGAAGTTTAAGTATTTAATCCATTTGGAGATGATTGTTACATATATTGTAACAAAATGGTCCAATTTTATGCTGTGGTATGTGGATATCTGTTTTTTCCAACACCATTTGTTAAAGAGACTATCTTTATCTCTCCATTGTGTAGACTTGGCACCTTGTCAAAGGTCTTCATAGGGCCATATATGCAGGTGTTTATTTTATTTTTTCTGGTCTAATATGTATGGAGTTACATGTCATGGTGGTTTTAATTTGCATTTTCTTAATGGCCAGTGATGATGAACACCTTTTCATGTGCCCATTTATTAGTCATGGATCCACTTTGATAAAATGTCTCTTTACATCTTTGGCCCATTTTCTAATTGAAATATTGTATTTATGCAAATACAATTGATTTTAAAATATTTATCTTGTATCTGTGAGCCTGTATCTTGTTGAACTCATTTATTCTAGAATTTATTTTAGTAGTTTTTTTTTGTTTTTTTTTTTAAATCTTCATTGGCTATCATGTCATCCACAAATAGGAACAATTTTACTTCTTTTCTAATCTGTGTGACTTTCTTTTCATTTCTTTTCCTTAATGTGCTGGCTAGAACTTTCAAGTATTCTGTTGAGTGGCAGTGTCACATGATAGTAGAATCCATGCCTCATTCACAATTTTAGGGGGAAAACATTCAGTCTTTTACCATTAAGTACAATGCTTTGTAGATATTCTTTATCAGGCTGAAAAAGTTTATCTCGATCCCTATTTTATGACAGTTTTTGTCATAAATGGGTGTTGAATTCTGTCAAATGCTTTTTCAGTATTCATTAAAATAGTGGATTACACTGATCGATTTTCCAGTATTTAACCAGCCTTGCATTCCTGGAACAAGCCATATTGGTCATGGTGTATATTCTTTGTATATATTGCTAAATTCTATTTGCAAATTTTTTTTCTTTATGGTATCAGGATAATATTGGCTTCATGGAGTACATTAGAAATTTTTTTTTTTTTCTGAAAGAGATTGTATAGATTTGATGTGGTTTTTCTTAGACAACATATTAGTCCCTTCTTGTACTGCTATAAAGAAATATCTGAAACGGGGTAATTTATAAAGAAAAGAGGTTTAATTGCTCAATTTTCTGCAGGCTGTACAGGAAGCATGGCTGTGGAGGCTTCAGGAAACTTACAATCATTGGCAGAAGGTGGAGGGGAAACAGGCATGTCTTTCATGACCAGAGCAGGAGGAAGACAGAGAGGAGGGAGGCACTGCACACTTTTAAATAAACAGATAACATAGTAACTCACTCGCTATCATGAGAACAGCACCAAATGGGAAATCTGCCCCCATGATCCAATCACTTCCCACCAAACCCCACCTCCAACATTAGAGATTACAATTTGACATGAGATTTGAGTAGGGACACAGACTCAAACCATATCAGAACATTTGGCAGAATTCTCCAGTGAAACCAGCTAAGCCTGGATATTTATCTTATGGGAGGTTTATAATTATGAATTCAACATTCCTAATTATTTATAGGATTATTCAGGTCATTTATTTTATACTGGAGGAGTTGTGCTACTTTGTAGTTTTTGAATAATTTGTGCATTTTATCTATGTTGTCAAACTTACATATGTAGAGTTGTGTTCATAGTGTTTATTATTCTTTTGATGTCTGCAGCATCTATAGTTATCTTTTCACTTCTGATATGGTTGACTATCTCTAATCCAAAAATTCAAAATCCAAAATGCGTCAAAATCTGAAAAATTTTGAGTACTGACTTGACACTCAAAGGAAATGCTTGTTGGAACATTTTGGATTTCGCAGTTTCAGATTGAGGATGTTGAACTATAAGTTCTGAACTTACAGTTCAGTTGAACTATAACACTTCTGGTCCTAAGGATTTTGAATAAGGGATACTTAACCAGTGCTGGTATATTGGAACGTCTTCTTTCTTTTTAAGTTTTGCTAGAAGTTAATCAATTCTATTTTCTTTTGCAAAGAACAAGCTTTTACTTTCATTGAAGTTCTGTGCTGTTTTTCTGTGTTCAAACCCACTGATTCTTGCTCTTGCTTTTGTTTCCTTCCTTCTACTTGCTTTGGGTTTATTTTGATTTTATTAAGATGAGAATTTAGTTATTGATTTATGACTTTTTCTTTTTTCTAATGTTAGCATGTAATGCTATAAATTTTAGTCTTGGAACTGCATAATTGCATCCCATAAATTTTGATATGTTGCATTTTAATTTTCATTTTCAATGTAATTTTTATTTCCCTTCTTTTAGTTTTCCTTTGAGAGAATCTTTATTTCTCCTTTATTACTTAGGAATATTTTGGGCAAGTATAGAATTTGGGGTGAACAGTTTCTTTTCTTACGTCACTTGAATAATGTTTTCCCTCTTCCTTGGGCCTCCATGCTTTCTGATTTAAAAAAAATCTACTGTAGGTCGGGTGCGGTGGCTCATGCCTACAATCCCAGCATTGGGAGGCTGAGGTGGGTGGATCACGTGGTCAGGAGATCGAGACATCCTGGCTAACACAGTGAAACTCTGTCTCTACTAAAAATACAAAAAATTAGCTGGGCGTTGTTGTGGGTGCCTGTAGTCCCAGCTACTCAGGAGGCTGAGGCAGGAGAATGGCGTGAACCTGGGAGGTGGAGATCACATTGAGCCAAGATCGTGCCACTGCACTCCAGCCTGGGCGACAGAGCGAGACTCCATCTCAAACAAACAAACAAAACAAAACAAAACAAAAAAAACTACTGTAATTTAAATTATCTTTCCCATGTAGGCAATGTGCTGTCTTTCTCTTGTTGCTTTCAGGATTCTTTCTTTGTCTTCAGGTTTTAGAAGTTTGATTGTGGTGTATCTTCGAGTGAATTTCTTTGAATCTATCAGGTTTGGAATTCATTTAGCTTCTTGAATCTCTAAATTTATAGGTTATTTTGGCCACATTTGTTAATTTAGTATTGTTTTTTGAAAACATTTTTAGTTCCATGATCCCTCTCTTCTTCTAGGACTTTGATGACACGCTAACTCTTTTGTTATAGTCATACATGTAAATGAGGCTCTGCTAATTTTTTCAGTTTCCTCATTGTTGTTCAGATTGAGTAATTTCTCTTGCTCTATATTTAAGTTTATTGATTTATTTTCTTTTGTCCTCTACATTCTGCCATTGTGCCCATTCACTGAACTTTTTATTTCAGTTGCTGCATTGTTTAGTTCTAAAATTTCCTTTTGATTCTTCCTTTTACTTCTGTCCTCATTACGATTTTTGTATTTCTTTGCCAAAAATTCTATATTTTCCTGTGTTTCAAGCTAGTTTTTAATTGCTAATTGCAGCACTTTTCATAATGATTGTATTAAAATTCTTGAAAGATAATTCTAACAATTGTATCATCTCGGTGTTGGTGTTTTGTTGATTGTCTTCTCATTCACCTCGAGTTGCTTTTGGTTCTTGGTGTAATGAATGACTTTTGATTGAAATATAGACATTTGGGTATTATAAGACTATGAAATTTGTTTAAATAACGTTTATTAGCAGGCTTCCTCTGACATCTCTCCAGTGGATGAGGAGATGGGGGCACTGCCATGTAATTACCAATTAGGGATGGAAAACCATGTTCTCCACTTGACCTTTTTTGACACCTAGGCTGGGGGAAGTGCTCTTTTTTACTGCTGGGCAGAAATGGAGTTCAGATTCCCCACATTGTCTCCACAGACATGAAGGGACAGGGCACTTGTTACTGCCCAGCAGGGATGCAAACCCTAGCTCCCAACTCAGCCTTTATTTATACCACCTGACAAGGGAGGTGGGGATGCCACATAACAACACAGTAAGGGCAGAAGTCTAGTCTCCCTGCTTAGCCTTGGCTAGTGTGAGTGGAGGTGGAGCCACAGTTTTTCTGTGTTTGGCTGGAGTAGGCATTTTATTCCTAAAAGTTTTCTGTCTTGATAGGTTTTCCCTTTCCTGGTCCTTTGGCTAGAAAGAATTGGCTTTTCTTTGGCCTTTTTTTTTTTTTTCTGTCTGCACTAATGAGCAGTTCCAGGTCGCTGACTTTACAAATACCTAATTTTGGGATATATGAGGCAATAAGAAACTCATTGTCATGTTATTCCTTAAGTCCCATAGTCTCTGGTTGTTCTGCCTTCTTCTCTGTACTTTTCAGAGTCTTCTTATATTTGCTTTATATATAATGCCTAGGCCTTTTAGTTATACTTAGTAGGAATAGGGTAAAGCATGTCTACTCCATCTTCCTGGAAAATAGAAGCCTTATTCTCATAGACTTTTGGGGTTCAAGGAAATTGAAATAAGAGCTAGATCCCCGGGAATAAATCAGGCCAAATCCCATGATTGGGACCTGCTGAGCATTAGGTAGACAGAGTCATTCATTCATTCATTCATCCACAAATGTGTGGGCACTTGTTCTGTTCCAGGAACTGCTTGGAAACTGCAAATATAGAAGTAAACAAAGCAGTTAAAGTTCCTGTGTTGGAGACCCACATTCTACAGAGCAGACTGAAAAACATCCATGATACATAAGCAAAAATATGTTTTATTAGATATGTTATTAAATGCTGATAACAAGATATGAATCAGGGTAAAAGGATATAAAGTGTTAGATGGGGGCTGGGAATTCCCAGCAAAGCAGCCAGGACAGACCTCATTCAGAAGGAAATTTTTGAATAGAGACTTGAGGGAAGTAAAGCAACCAGCATTTCAGGCATGAGGAACACTGAATGCAAAGGCCCGAGGCAGATGTATGTCTGGCAGGTTCAAGGAAGGATCAGGCAGGAGATGAGAACAGGGAATTCAGTGAGTGAGCCGGAAAGCCATCAGCAAACTGACAGCAGGGGTGAGTCTTAATCTAACTGTCATAAAAGGTTATTCTGGCTGCTGCGTTGAGAGCAGACTGAGTAGAGGTAAGGGCAGGAATGAGAAGAGCAATTTGGAGACTTGTTAAATAACACACTAGAAAGGGTAGCTCGACTGCTTGGGAACAGCAGGGGCCATGAGTGGTCAGAGTCTGGATATATTTTGGAGATGGAGCCAATAGGATTTACTGAGGCTGGATGCGGGATGAGAGAGGAAGCTGGGAGCCATGGGTAACACCAACGGTTGTGGCCTGAGCATGGGGCTGACGGGTGGTGTGTTAGGAATGTGGACCTGCCATGAGTGTGGACATGCCACATCATGATGCTGTTAACCTTCCCACAGGGAGATCCAGCCCACTGTGGACACAGGTCCGAGTTGGGAACTAGTCTGAGAATCAGCATAGGTGACCTTAAAAAAGCATGACCTGTGTGCTGACCCTGGAGGCAGGTGTAGATGGAATGTGGTTTCACACAGGGGCATTTGGGAGGAACCCACACTGGTGAAAGTCCCAGTTCATGAGATTCTGGAACCTTCCCTGATGGATATGGGCTCCTTGAACTCCCTGTTATCATGGGAGGCAGCCTGGCAGCGCTTCTCTCAGGGCTTAGCTTTTCCTGACAGAATCCTTTGCCTTTGTACATGTCCCTTCATACCCTCCAAAGTGTTTCCTCTGCCCACACCCCCTGCTCACCCCCATGCCAGCAAGTTTGTGTGGTCGGGATGCTGGCTGGGACCAGGGCGGCTGTCACAGCATGGCACTGCAGCCCAGAAAGCCTGATCGAAGTTTGCAGGACAGTTTATAAACTCCTCAAGGATTGCTTACGTGCCCAGAGCAAATTCCATCTGCCTGTTTTCTTACACATGTGTTCACCCCCTTGTTGGCTTCCCCAAGTCCAAATAAGAGGATCAATAATTTTGTTTTACAGTGGACTACTTAGTCTGATTCTCTTTGGGAATTTTCATGTTTTGAGAAATGAACCTTCCTGTTAAAGAGATTTAGCATGCACTCAGACCACAGAAAGCCCCACATGGAAAAAACCAAGGCAACATACCGTAAGTTTTGTTTCCAAGGCCTCCAGGACCCCAGCATAAGCAGCGGAGTCAAGTAAGCCAGCTTTTCTGCCATCTGAGTTAGACCTGGTGATGTCTTCCAGACAGTATGAGTTTAACATTTCACAAGTTGTGACTCAAATAAAATTTGCACCCTCCGCCTCTGCTGGCCCCATGCCTGGCACTCACTTAGTGAAGGACTTTTGATAAATCTTCAGCCTGTGAGCCTTAGCTACAGGGGAGGGAGCATAGCAGGTGTTCTGAGGGACCCTCCCGCTGAGGAGGGAGGCCCTGATGCCAGGCTTGTGCCAGTGGGTGTGGCCATTCCTTATGCCCCAGTTGAACCCGTGCAGACTGCAGCTGCCCCTGAGCAGCATTTCCTGGCCTGTCCATCTTGACCCTTCTACCATTCTATGTCTTCTCTCATTCCCCTGTGAAAGGCTCAAACAAGCAGGTCAATTCATGCGCATCCAAGAAAATGCCCCCCAATGCGTGGGGCAGGGTCAGCACTCCTTCAAGGGCAAGGGGAAGGAGCCTTAGCTTTGCTGTATTTCTTCCCACTGATGCTTCACCCAAAGTTCCCCCTTGGACATCATGCTCCAATTACACAGCAGGACAGGGGCTGGAAGCAGAGTTCTAGAATGGGCTCTTCCTGCAGGAGGGGCAGGTTCCTGGCGGGACACCAGCTGCAGGGTCCAGGAGGATGCGGGTGGATGGGAGAGGGTAGAGCTGGAGGTAGCCTCTTGTCTTTCCCGGCCACTGAAGTCAAATTCGTGAAGTGCTTTTTGAATTCAAAAATGGCTTACAAGTGTTCACTGCTTTGAATTTCTGGTAACCTGTGGTAGACGTGTGTGTGTGTGTGTGTGTGTGTGTGCGCACGCATGTGCTGGGCAGGTGGGTGAGGAGTGAGGGGAAACACCAAACACCTCACAATTGCAGTCCCCTCCTACTTCACCTTTGTATTTCCCACAATCTTCAGAGCAATCAGAAGGGGAAGCATTACTCCAATACTATAGCAGAGGAAGCTGAGTCACAACGAACAGAACTCTTAAGCCAAGGGGCCAGTCCTAGGTGCTGACCACTTGAGAGGTGGGCAGGGCTCTTTCTCCTTGGCTGATCTGCCAGTCTTGGGTCGTGACCCTGGGACCTGGGTGGGACAGGCAGAAGACACATGCTTTATTGATTTCTCAACAGGCTTTCTGGTCTATGCAGAGGGTAGAGCCTGCAGAGGTCCCTGACAGCACACAGGAAACCTGGATGGAGAGAAGGGCAGGCTTCTCAGGGAGGTCTCCAAGCCAAGAAGCGAGGCAGGGCAGCCTGGAGGCTGGGGCAGTGTTCCCTGTTCCCAGGCTCAGAGTGCCAGGCCAGGCCATGCTTTTCTCAGGTTGCCCAGTCTAGAAAAATGACTTCGGCAATCTCATCCTTATCATTCACAGAGTGGGCACAAGGGCTGCTTATCTCATTGGAATGTGGCAAAGAATACTGAATTGAGATAATCACAAGACATGCAGTCAGGTTTATAAAGTGCATGTAGAACAATACAGAAATAAATGCAGAAATGTAAGTCCTTTCTTCAGGAAGTTTGTCCTTTCCGTGGACTAAGAAAAAACTTAGTAGACACTGGGACAATGAACCACCCTGTGTTGCCTTCATTTACAAACCTTTCTCCAGAGGTTTGCAGACCCAGTAGTTTCACAAATCTGTCTGGTAACTGCAATATATTTGCAGTTAAATGTCCCAGCAAAGTGCATTGTATTTTTCCCCCTTTATGTAAAAGTTGTGCTCAGATTTTAATTCCCTTTGACCTGTGGGCCATTTGATCCCTTCTGGCTTTAATTACTTCTATCCTTGATTAATCCCTTGGTGTTCTTCGCCTTCTGTGCTGTCACTGGTAGAACATGCTGCAAAGTGCAAACGCCTTTGGTATGTTTACGAATTTAACTGATCCCAAATGTGGAGGAGAAACCTCCTGGAATTTAGATCTGGAATTTTCATTTGATGATTAGAATTTCACAGGTGTTTTCTTTTTTTTCTGTCTTGAATGAAGGCTTTGGGAACACGTTTTGTCATTTTATTTTTTTGTAATTAGATTTTGTAATCTCTATCTCCTATGTTCCCATCAACAAACATATATCTTGCTTACAAATAACACAAGCTACAAGTATAATCTGCTTTTTCTTCTCCTGAGGTTTTTAGTTAATATCTGTGACTTTCAATCCTGCATTGCTTGAAGCAGCAGCAGGCAGCCTATGGCTTTCCTGTACCCTGAGTCCTGTCTCCCTGCGGATGGTGGAGCCCAGGGAGAATAGGCTAAGGGGGTGAGGGCCTGGAAGTGAAATTTAGATTCATACTCAGTCTGTGTTTGATTCTGGGCAAGCATTTCAAGCATATCAATATTTATCATCTCTCAAACAGAATGAAGCTGTTTATGTTAAAACACTTAAAAAGTGAAAAGCACTGTATTTAAAAGGGGCATTTGTACACATGTTCATATATGTACATGCACGGGTTTGAGAACACAAAAGTAGCATGCAGGTATGGTTTTTATGAGTGATAATGACGGAGATAGGTATTCAAATTCTTTGCATTTACCAAGACACTCTCTGTTTTTCTCTGTTCCCCTCCCTTCCTCCCTCTCTCCCTGGCTTCTTCCCCTCCTCCTTTCTCTAGCTGTTGCTCTCACTACACACACACACACACACACACACACACACACTCATTCTCTCTGTCTCTCTCTCTTTGTTACACACACATCTGTGGAAAATTGGAAAATTGATATCAGAAGTTAAATTATCAATTGTTTTAGAGGTTAAATTTATTACTGTCTACAGGTGCTACGCTTTAGGGAATTTGATTTAATAAAAACATCTGTTTCTGGGCCAGGCGCGGTGGCTCATACCTGTAATCCCAGCACTTTGGGAAGCCAAGGGGGGCGGATCACGAGGTCAGAAGATCTAAACCATCCTGGCTAACACAGTGAAACCCTGTCTCTACTAAAAATACAAAAAATTAGCCGGGTGTGGTGGTGGGTACCTGCAGTCCCAGCTACTCTGGTGGCTGAGGCAGGAGAATGGCATGAAGCCAGGAGGCGAAGCTTGCAGTGAACCGAGATCGTGCTACTGCACTCCAGCCTGGGCGACAGGGCAAGACTCTGTCTCAAAAAAACAAATAAATAAATAAATAATCTCTTTCATTTACATACTTAAGAGTGAATTCATATGAAAATGATGTATCAATATCATATCTCTTAGTGACTAAGAATTGCACTACAGCCATTAATTTTTTCATAATTTTATTCCTTAAATAATGTTACTATTGTTTATTACAGATTATTTCTGTAAGCAAACTTTCAAATCCATATCCTTTCATATCCACTTGTCAAAATACAAAATAGGTGGCTCTTTTTTGGCCTGTTATGTTTTTGGTGGTTGTTGATATGTGTGATTTACAATCAACAAAATGGAGAGGTCTAAATTTTTCAGTGTATATGAATCCCAGCAGTTTTCTTTTCTTTTTTTTTTAAAAAAATAGATTCCATAGAGTTTTCTATGTACATAATTGTCTTCTATAAAAAATAGATAGTTTTACTTACTTTAAAAAAATCTTTGGTCCTTCCTTTCTTTTTCTTGCCTTATTGCCCTTGCTAGAACTTCCAGTAGAATAACATTGAATAGAAGAGGGGAGAGTGGAAAGACTTATCTTGCTTCAGATCTTAGGGAGAAAGTGTTCTATTTTTCGTTACAAAATCTGATGTTAGGTGTAGGTTTTTTGTACATGCCCTTTATGTGATTAAAAGAGTTCCTTTTTATTTCTAGTTTGCCAAAAGAGTTCATCATGAATGGACATTAGCTGCATATCTATTTTGAATTACTGCCTCTTGTTTTTTGATCATGGGATGGCCTCAGCTTGCATTGCACCAGGTGTCCATTTCATTCATGTAGATTTGCCTTTGATTAGGCCCTAGTCCTTCTCCTTCATTGGTATCAGCAGAGTCTAAGAAAAACCCTAAGGGTTGTTTTTTTGTTTGTTTGTTTGTTTGTTTGTTTGTTTACATGACAGGAAGATAACTATCAACTCTGTGAAACTAGATGTCAGACATTTTTTTTTTTTTGTATTATACTTTAAGTTCTAGGGTACATGTGCACAACGTGCAGGTTTGTTACATATGTATACATGAGCCATGTTGGTGTGCTGCACCCATTAACTCGTCATTTACATTAGGTATATCTTCTAATGTTATCTCTCCCCCCACCCCCTCCCCACAATAGGACCTGGTGTCTGATGTTCCCCACCCTGTGTCCAAGTGATCTCATTGTTCAATTCCCACCTATGAGTGAGAACATGTGGTATTTGGTTTTCTGTTCTTGCAATAGTTTGCTGAGAATGATGGTTTCCAGCTGCATCCATGTCCCGACAAAGGACGCGAACTCATCCTTTTTTATGACGGCATAGTATTCCATGGTGCATATGTGCCACATTTTCTTAATCCAGTCTGTCACTGACGGACATTTGGGTTGATTCCAAGTCTTTGCTATTGTGAATAGTGCCACAATAAACATACGTGTGCATGTGTCTTTATAGCAGCATGATTTATAATCATTTGGGTATATCCCCAGTAATGGGATGGCTGGGTCATATGATATTTCTAGTTCTACATCCTTGAGGAATCACCACACTGTCTTCCACAATGGTTGAACTAGTTTACAGTCCCACCAACAGTGTAAAAGTGTTCCTATTTCTCCACATCCTCTCCAGCACCTGTTGTTTCCTGACTTTTTAATGATTGCCATTCTAACTGGTGTGAGATGGTATCTCATTGTGGTTTTGATTTGCATTTCTCTGATGACTGGTGATGATGAGCCTTTTTTCATGTGTCTGTTGGCTGTATGAATGTTTTCTTTTGAGAAGTGTCTGTTCATATCCTTTGCCCACTTTTTGATGGGGTTGTTTGTTTTTTTCTCGTAAATTTGATTGAGTTCTTTATAGGTTCTGGATATTAGCCCTTTGTCAGATGAGTATATTGCAAAAATTTTCTCCCGTTCTGTAGGTTGCCTGTTCATTCTGATGGTAGTTTCTTTTGCTGTGCAGAAGCTCTTTAGTTTAATTAGATCCCATTTGTCAATTTTGGCTTTTGTTGCCGTTGCTTTTGGTGTTTTAGACATGAAGTGCTGAATGGTATTACCTCCGTTTTCTTCTAGGGTTTTTATGGTTTTAGGTCTAACACTTAAGTCTCTAATCCATCTTGAATTAATTTTCATATAAGAAGTAAGAAAAGGATCCAGTTTCAGCTTTCTACTTATGGCTAGCCAATGTTCCCAGCACCATTTATTAAATAGGGAATCCTTTCCCCATTTCTTGTTTTTGTCAGGTTTGTCAAAGATCAGGTGGTTGTAGATATATGGTATTATTTCTGAGGGCTCTGTTCTGTTCCATTGGTCTATATCTCTGTTTTGGTACCAGTACCATACTGTTTTGGTTACTGTAGCCTTGTAGAATAGTTTGAAGTCAGGTAGCGTGATGCCTCCAGCTTTGTTCTTTTGGCTTAGGATTGTCTTGACAATGCAGATTCTTTTTTGGTTCCATATGAACTTTAAAGAAGTTTTTCCCAATTCTGTGAAGAAAGTCATTGGTAGCTTCATGGGGACGGCATTGAATCTATAAATTACTTTGGGCAGTATGGCCATTTTCACAGTATTGATTCTTCTTATCCATGAGCATGGTATGTTCTTCCATTTGTTTGTGTCCTCTTTTATTTCACTGAGCAGTGGTTTGTAATTCTCCTTGAAGAGGTCCTTTACATCCCTTGTAAGTTGGATTCCTAGGCATTTTATTCTCTTTGAAGCTATTGTGAATGGGAGTTCATTCATAATTTGGCTCTCTGTCTGTTACTGGTGTATAAGAATGCTTGTGATTTTTGCACATTGATTTTGTATCCTGAGACTTTGCTGAAGTTGCTTATCAGCTTAAGGAGATTTTGGGCTGAGACTATGGGGTTTTCTAAATATACAATCATGTCATCTGCAAACAGGGACAATTTGACTTCTTCTTTTCCTAACTGAATACCCTTGATTTCTTTCTCTTGCCTGATTGCCCTAGCCAGAACTTCCAACACTATGTTGAATAGGAGTGGTGAGAGAGGGCATCCCTGTCTTGTACCAGTTTTCAAAGGGAATGTTTCCAGTTTTTGCCCATTCAGTATGATATTGGCTGTGGGTTTGTCATAAATAGCTCTTATTATTTTGAGATACGTTCCATCAACAACGAATTTATTGAGCGTTTTTAGCATGAAGGGCTGTTGAATTTTGTCAAAGGCCTTTTCTGCATCTATTGAGATAATCATGTGGTTTTTGTCTTTGGTTCTGTTTATATGCTGGATTAGGTTTATTGATTTGCATATGTTGAACCAGCCTTGCATCCCAGGGATGAAGCCCACTTGATCATGGTGGATAAGCTTTTTGATGTGCTGCTGGATTCAGTTTGCCAGTATTTTATTGAGGATTTTTGCCTCAATGTTCATCAGGGATATTGGTCTAAAATTCTCTCTTTTCCTGTATCTCTGTCAGGCTTTGATATCACGATGATGTTGGCCTGGTAAAATGAGTTAGGGAGGATGCCCTCTTTTTCTATTGATTGGAATAGTTTCAGAGGGAATGGTACCAACTCCTCCTTGTACCTCAGGTAGAATTCGGCTGTGAATCCATTTGTTCCTGGACTTTCTTTTGTTGGTAGGCTATTAATTATTGCCTCAATTTTAGAGGCTACTATTGGTCTATTCAGGGATTCAACTTCTTCCTGGTTTAGTCTTGGGAGAGTGTAAGTGTCCAGGAAAGTATCCATTTCTTCTAGGTTTTCTAGTTTATTTACATAGAGGTGTTTATAGTATTCTCTGATGGTAGTTTGTATTTCTGTGGGGTCGGTGGTGATATCCCCTTTATCATTTTTTACTGCATCTATTTGATTCTTCTCTCTTTTCTTCTTTATTAGTCTTGCTAGCGGTCTATCAATTTTGTTGATCTTTTCAAAAAACCAGGGCCTGGATTCATTGATTTTTTGGAGGGTTTTTTTTGTCTCTATCTCCTTCAGTTCTGCTCTGATCTTAGTTATTTCTTGCCTTCTGCTAGCTTTTGAATGTGTTTGCTCTTGCTTCTCTAGTTCTTTTAATTGTGATGTTAGGGTGTCAATTTTAGATCTTTCCTGCTTTCTCTTGTGGGCCTTTAGTGCTATAAATTTCCCTCTACACACTGCTTTAAACATGTTCCAGAGATTCTGATATGTTGTAACTTTGTTCTCATTGGTTTCAAAGAAATCTTTATTTCTGCCTTCATTTTGTTATGTACCCAGTAGTCATTCAGGAGCAGGTTGTTCAGTTTCCATGTAGTTGAGTGGATTTGATTGAGTTTCTTACTCCTGAGTTCTAGTTTAATTGCACTGTGGTCTGAGAGACAGTTTGTTATAATTTCTGTTCTTGTACATTTGCTGAGGAGTGCTTTACTTCCAACCATATGGTCAATTTTGGAATAAGTGCAATGTGGTGCTGAGAAGAATGTTTATTCTGTTGATTTGGGGTGGAGAGTTCTGTGGATGTCTATTAGGTACACTTGGTGCAGAGTTGAGTTCAATTCCTGGATATCCTTGTTAACTTTCTGTATTGTTGATCTATCTAATGTTGACAGGGGAGTGTTAAAGTCTCCCATTATTATTATATGGGAGTCTAAGTCTCTTTGTAAGTCTCTAAGGACTTGCTTTATGAATCTGGGTGCTCCTGTATTGGGTGCATATATATTTAGGATAGTTAGCTCTTCCTGATGAGTTGATCCCTTTACCATTATGTAATGGCCTTCTTTGTCTCCTTTGATCTTTGATGGTTTAAAGTCTGTTTTATCAGAGACTAGGATTGCAACCACTGCTTTTTTTTTGTTTTCCATTTTCTTGGTAGATCTTTCTCCATCCCTTTATTTTGAGCCTGTGTGTGTCTCTGCATGTGAGATGGGTCTCGTGAATACAGCAAACTGATGGGTCTTGACTCGTTATCCAATTTGCCAGTCTGTGTCTTTTAATTGGGCCATTTAGTCCATTTACATTAAGGTTAATATTGTTATGTGTGAACTTGATCCTGTCATTAGCTGGTTATTTTGCTCGCTAGTTGATGCAGTTTCTTCCTAGCATCAATAGACTTTACATTTTGACATGCTTTTGCAATAGCTGGTATCTGTTGTTCCTTTCCATGTTTAGTGCTTCCTTCAGGATCTCTTGTAGGGCAGGCCTGATGGTGACAAAATCTCTAAGCATTTTCTTGTCTGTAAAGGATTTTATTTCTCCTTCACTTATGAAACTTCGTTTGGCTGGATATGAAGTTCTAGGTTGAAAATTCTTTTCTTTAAAATGCTGAATATTGGCCCCCACTCTCTTCTTGCTTGGAGAGTTTCTGCCAAGAGATCTGCTGTTAGTCTGATGGGCTTCCCTTTGTGGGTAACCCGACCTTTCTCTCTGGCTGCCCCTTAACATTTTTTCCTTCATTTCAACTTTGGAGAATCTGACAATTATGTGTCTTGGAGTTGCTCTTCTCGAGGAGTATCTTTGTGGTGTTCTCTGTATTTCCTGAATTTGAATGTTGGCCTGCCTTGCTAGGTTGGGGAAGTTCTCCTGGATGATATCCTGCAGAGTGTTTTCCAACTTGGTTCCATTTTCCCCCTCACTTTCAGGCACACCAATCAGATGTAGATTTGGTCTTTTCACATAATCTCATACTTCTTGGTGGCTTTGTTCATTTCTTTTTACTAGTTTTTCTCCATACTTCTCTTCTCGCTTCATTTCATTCATTTGATATTCAATCGCTGATACTCTTTCTTCCAGTTGATCGAGTAGGTTACTGAAGCTTGTGCATTTGTCATGTAGTTCTAGTGTTATGGTTTTCATCTCTATCAGTTCGTTTAAGGTCTTCTCTGCATTGATTATTCTAGTTATTCATTCTTCCATTCTTTTTTCAAGGTTTTTAGTTTCTTTGCGCTGATTATGTAGTTCCTCTTTTAGCTCTGAGAAGTTGGATAGACTGAAGCTTTCTTCTCTCAATTTGTCAAAGTCATTCTTCTTCCAGCTTTGATCCGTTGCTGGCAATGAGCTGCGTTCCTTTGGAGGGGGAGATGTGTTCTGATTTTTTGAATTTCCAGCTTTTCTGCACTACTCTTTCTCCATCTTTGTGGTTTTATCTGCCTTTGGTCTTTGATTATGGTGACATACTGATGGGGTTTTGGTGTGGGTGTCCTTTCTGTTTGTTAGTTTTCCTTCTAACACTCAGGACCCTCAGCTGTAGGTCTGTTGGAGTTTGCTTGAGGTCCACTCCAGACCCTGTTTGCCTGGGTATCAGCAGCAGAGGCTGCAGAAGATAGAATATTGCTGAACAGCGAGTGTTGCTGTCTGATTCTTGCTCTGGAAGCTTCGTCTCAGGGGTGTACCCCGCCATGTGAGGTATGAGGTGTCAGTCTGCACGTAGTGGGGGATGTGTCCCAGTTAGGCTACTCAGGGGTCAGGGACCCACTTGAATAGGCAGTCTGTCCATTCTCAGATCTCAACCTCTGTACTGGAAGATCCACTGCTCTCTTCAATGCTATCAGACAGGGGCATTTACCTCTGCTGAGGTTTCTGCTGTTTTTTGTTTAGCCATGCCCTGTCCCCAGAGGAGGATTCTACAGAGGCAGGCCGGCCTCCTTGAGCTGTGGTGGGCTCCACCCAATTTGAGCTTCCCAGTGGCTTTGTTTACCCACTTAAGCCTCAGCAATGGTGGATGCCCCTCCCCAAGCCTCGCTGCCTTGCAGTTAGATCTCAGACTGCTGTGCTAGCAATGAGGGAGGCTCCATGGGCGTGGGACCCTCTGGGCCAGGTGTGGAATATAATCTCCTAGTGTGCCGTTTGCTAAGACCCTTGGTGAAACGCAGTATTAAGGTGGGAGTTACCCGATTTTCCAGGTGTTGTGTGTCTCAGTTTCCCTTGGCTAGGAAAAGGGATTCCCTTCCCCCTTGCCCTTCCCAGGTGAGGCAATGCCTAGCCCTGCTTCAGCTCTCACTGGTCGGGCTGCAGCAGCCGACCAGCACCAATTGTCCAGCACTCCCCAGTGAGATGAACCTGGTACCTTAGTTGAAAATGAAGAAATCACCCATCTTCTGTGTCACTCACGCTGGGAGCTGGAGGCTGGAGCAGTTCCTATTTGGCCATCTTAAGCGCACCCCCTGTCAGACTTTATATTGTTTATTGTACAACTTTGTATCATCTAAAAGTTCTTTCACACATCCAATTTTAAATCAATTCATTATTTCACAAGGCTATCATTGGGATTTCATCAAATATCCCATAATGTTTTAGGATGATAATGAACCAAACCACATTACCTGAACCAAAAGGTAGTAATTGAGTTTAAAATAAAGGAAACTAGTTCATCATACCTATTGTCCAGGAGTGTAGGCTGGGTCTTTGGGATAACCATTCTTTTTTTCTCAGTGTTAAGAAGCAGTTGACATATTAGAATCTTACTATAGAATCCATTTTAGGGTCCTACATTTTTACTTTTTGAATGTATATGTAAACAAAAGAACTTAAATGAAAACCCTCTGATTTTAAATTTGTAAAAAAGACCAGCAGGAACTTATGATGTATTTTTTTTCTAAAAAGAAGTTACATTTTCTAACTATTCACTGAAAACACTAAGAGGCAATGACGGTCCCATCATAATTAGCACTTTGGGAACCCAATTTGTTAATTTTAAATTCTATTTCCCACTAAAAAAAAATTCAGGGCTTCTTGCAGAAATGGTTGATTCCAGGTTTGAAACAGAAAATGTTAAAGATAAGCTTTTATGTGCCTTTAACCTGAAGGACTCCTGGCCTGAGATGGAATGATTTGACACCCAAAGTAATAATGCTGCAATGGATTGAAATAGAATACATGGATTTAACATTTTTATGAGTTCTAATTATAGTAAACAAACAAAAAAAGCAAAACCATTATTGGTCATGTTTCAATACTGCTATATAATCAATTCATTATTTTGAAAATTTATAATTAAAAGAAAAAATTAAACATTTATCCTGAATTTCCTATACAAACTATGGCCAAATAATTGCTTCTTTATAGAAGACACTGGCATTAGCCAGTAGAAGAAATGAGATCCACAGAAAATCACATATTTGTAACCCTTCATAAGATAATGGGTTTAGGCAATGGTCTAATGGCTGTAGAAATCGCTAAGTGAAATTTTAGTGGAGAGTCATCTGATGGATGGATAAGGCTACCAACACCTGAACCCACTCAGCAGCTCTAAGATCACAGAAAGTAAGGCAATCGGACATTCAGTGTTTCCTGATGTGATACAATAAGATGTGCATGTGAAATATTATTTCAAAAAACATGAACCTGTACCTGATTAAGTGTCTAGAGCTAGCTACCATTTACAGGAAATCAGAAGGTAGAATAGTGTGTTAAATGTCACCAAAGGATGTCAAATCTAGAGTGTGGGAAAATTTACAGGACAATTGACCTGCTTTCTTTAATAAATAAATGGCAAAAGAAAGAGGCAAAGTAAAATGTAAAAAAGGGCAGATGGGATTTAATAGACGTATTCATCAAATGCAGTGTATGGCCTTGTTTGGATTCCAACTGATGCAAGTCATTTAGAGACAATTGGAGAAATTTGAACACCGAGTATATATTTGATGATATGAAGGAATTATTATTTTCCTAAATAGGATGAAGACATTACTGTTATTTATTGTGTCCTTATGTATTTGACATTAAAAGAGGAAGCAGTTTCTGAAAAAATATGGTATCTGGGATTCGTTTTAAAATGTTCCAGTGCGTAATAGGGGTGGTAAAAAGAATGTGTGAGAGGTGCATAGGGTGGCCATGTAATTTATCATCCAAACTGGAACACTGGAGAATAATGTGGTGCCAAAACATTACAAGCATGAACAGGCATCCCAAGGCTCTCGCCCTGTGTGCATGTCTGCTTGGAGCCATGGATGAGCTGCTCTAGTCTAGACACTTACATTCACATTTCTTATGGGGCAGCCAGGAGTGATACAGTTTGGCTTTGTGTCCCCACCCAAATCTCACCATGAATTGTAACAATCCCCACATGTCAAGTGAGGGGCCAGGTGGAGATAATTGAATCATGGGGGTGATTTCCCCCATACTGTTCTTGTGATAGTGAATAAGTCTTACAAGAGCTGATGATTTTATAAATGGGAGTTCCCCTGAACAAGCTCTCCTGCCTACTGCCATGTAAGACATGCCTTTCTCCTCCTTTGCCTTCTGCCATGATTGTGAGGCCTTCCCAGCCATGTGGAACTATGAGTCCATTAAACCTCTTTTTCTGTAGAAACTACCCAGTCTTGGATATGTCTTTATTAGCAGAGTGAGAACTGACTAATACGAGGAGACAGCACTCCTGCAGCACAGCACTGGGCCTCATCAGTCACAAGGGGCCCAACCACAGCCAAGATGGCACCTGAGTAAAGAAGATGCTGCCTGTGGTTCACAGACTACTCTAAGCTTGGCCTCTCTTTCTTCCTGTGTGCTTAGCTGAAATAGAAAAACTTCCTGTCTTGGTGATTCCCTCCTTGGTGAAGGAGGCCACACCACCATCAGCAATGACTTCTTGTTCTCTCTAAGCCCTTGGGAATATGGTCTTGGCCACTGGCCCTTTGTTGACAAACAAGGCAGTGAGGATCACTGCTTCCTGGTCCTGATGAAGAGGCAGAAGTAGCAGGGCAGCAGTGAGATGTCTCCAAGGCTGACCTATGAAATGAAGTTTTCTACAAACTACCCCAGCACCGTCTCGTTCATTCATTTTGTATTTATTCCATGAATTTGTATTGAGCCTTTGTTATATGCCAGGTTCTGGGCTAGGCTGTGGAAAAACTGAGATAAGGGACACAGTCCTTGTTCTCAAAGAGTTTGTCATCTAGTGGGGCAGATGGGCAAATATTTCTCTCAGAAATGTAAGCTCAAAGATATATACTTCAGTAGTTCATCCAAAGAACACAGCTGATTAGGAAAAAGGTTGAGCGTTGTTTTAGACACAGGAGAAACAGTCTTGGTAGAGAGGGTTGCTGTCCTTACCTGGGAAAGATTAATGTCAGGCTTGAGTGGCCAGAAAGAGTGTCACAGGCCCATGGATGTTGGGTACAGTCTTGAAGGAGAAAGTCTGTAGGAGGGAGTGCAGGCCAGGCATCCTGAGCAGAGAGAACAGCCCGGGCCAATGGGCAGAAGCAGAGACATGCCAAATGTCAGAGAAGGAAAGGCCAAATTCTCACCCCTGGGTGGACTCCAGACTTTCAGCCAACAACCAAATGTGTTAATTGATTGCTTTATGAGCTAATTATCTCATGGTCATCAGCTTCTTTCATTGAGATGAGTACAGGCCCAGCTTCCATATCTGCCAAAACTTATATCCCACTCTCGTGCCTCCCGTAGCTTGGGAAAGGAGTCAGGATCACGAAGACATGCCTGGGAAGACTGGGCTTTCTATCTCGTTGGGCCAAATTGTTTGGCCAGCATTGTCTTCAAGGGTTTGCTCCAGGCTGTGGCTGCACATCACAGCAATCTAATCATTTTTCCAAGAAATGGATTCTTACTAATGAAAAGTAGGAATTACAGCCAATAGCATACTCTCAGATACCAGAATCCATCCAAAATTGTCAAGGGACTCCCTAGCTGGGTTTCTGATTCTAAAAGCATTGCTTAAAGCATATCTACTAAAGCTAGGAGTGGGCCTCAGATTTGATGAGTAACTCTGTAGGTGAGTAGGGATGACAGGCACTAAATAAAAAGCCCCCCCAGGATCGATCACTTTGGCCAAATTTCTCCTTCTATAACCTGTTTTTCTGTCATTAGTTTCCTAAGTCCCCACCCATTCAATGACAGTCATAGGCTATCTGACAACCTGGAAATGGTAGAGCAAGCGGCATAAAGGGGACGTTTTAGTCTATGGCAATAACATAGAGAGGATATATGTATGATTATCTTGCATGTATCTTAAGACACAAGTAAATGTTTTTGAAAGTGTAGTAAAATTCTACAAGCATGACCTTAGAGCAAAGTTTTGCCTATTGTCACCTGAGAGTCATAATGAAAAAGGATGACCAAATGAAATCAACATGTCTTTTTAGATTCATCAGAGAATTGAGCTCACAGAGCAAAATGATGTTCCCCAAATTGAAGAAACAGGCAAATGCAGAGAATCACAGCTTGCTGGGACCACAAGCTGCTGAAGCAGGAAACAAGGATTCCATATAACGAGGGATTACAATTAAAAGAGCCACAACACTAATACTCATTTAAGAAAGAAGCTCAGATGAAACAGAGGAAATAAAAAGAAGGACACCAGAAGAAACTGAAGCCTCAGACACCTACAGCTAAAACAAGGAGTAAACACAGACACAATAATTCCTAACCAGATAAAGATTAAGCATCACACTAAAAACCTACTAACCTCAACTTCTATTCTGCAAAATGCAACAAACGTTTCTCAGTGAAAAATTACAAAGCACGAAAGGTGGTTCTAAGATGGCCAAATAGGAAAAGCTCCGGTCTGCAGCTACCAGCATGATCAACAAAGAAGATGGGTGGTTTCTGCATTTCCAACTGAGGTACTTGGTTCATCTCATTGGGACTGGTTGGCAAGTGGGTGCAGCTCACAAAGGGCAAGCCGAAGCAGGGCATGGCATCACCTCACCTGGGAAGCTCAAGGGCTCAAGGAATTTCCTTTTTCTAGCCAAGGGAAGCTGTGACAGACTGTACTGGGAAAATCAGGACACTGCCACCTAAACACTGCACTTTTCCAATGGTCTTAGCAAATGGCACACGAGGAGATTATATCCTGCATCTGGCTCAGCGGGTCCCATGCCCACAGAGCCTTGCTCACTGCTAGTCTGAGATCAAACTGCGAGGCAGCAAGCCTGGCTGGGGGAGGGGTGTCCGCCATTGCTGAGGCTTGAGTAGGTAAACAAAGCAGCCAGGAAGGTCAAACTGGGTGGAGCCCACTGCAACTCAGTGAGGCCCGCCTGCCTCTGTGGACTCCACCTGAGGGGCAAGGCATACCAGAACAAAAGGCAGCAGAAACTTCTGCAGACTTAAACCTCCCTGTCTGACAACTCTGAAGAGAGCAGTGGTTATCCCAGCATGATGTTTGAGCTCTGAGAATGGACAGACTGCCTCCTCAAGTGGGTCCCTGACCCCTGTGTAGCCTAAGTTGGAGAAACTTCCCAGTAGGGGTTGACTGACACCTCATACATCTGGGTGCCCCTCTGAGATGAAGCTTCCAGGGGAAGGATCAGGCAGCGATATTTACTGTTCTCTAATATTTGCTGTTCAGCAGCCTCTGCTGGTGATACGGAGGCAAACAGGGTCTGGGGTGGACCTCCAGCAAACTTCCAACAGACCTGCAGCCGAGGGACCTGACTGTTAGAAGGAAAACTAAGAAACAGAAAGGAATAGCATCAACATCAACAAAAAGGACATCCACACCAAAACCCCATCTGTAGGTCACCATCATCAAAACCCAAAGGTAGATAAAGCCACAAAGATGGGGAGAACTAGAGCAGAAAAGTTGAAAATATTAAAAACTGGAGCGCCCCTTCTCCTCCAAAGGATCACAGCTCCTCGTCAGCAACAGAACAAAGCAGGACGGAGAATGACTTTGACGAGCTGACAGAAGTAGGCTTCAGAAAGTCAATCATAACAGACTTCTCTGAGCTAAAGAAGGATGTTCGAACCCGTTGTAAGGAAGCTAAAAACCTTGAAAAAAGATTAGATGAATGGCTAACTAGAATAAACAGTGTAGAGAAGATCTTAAATGACCTGGTGGAGCTGAAAACCATGGCATGAGAACTACATGACGCATGCACAAGCCTCAGTAGCTGAATCGATCAACTGGAAGAAAGTGTATCAGTGACTGATGACCAAATTAATGAAATGAAGTGAGAAGAGAAGTTTAGAGAAAAAATAGTAAAAATAAATGAACAAAGCCTCCAAAAATTATGGGACTATGTGAAAAGACCAAATCTACGTTTGATTGGTGTACCAGAAAGCGATGGGGAGAATGGAACGAATTTGGAAAACACTCTTCAGGATATTATCCAGGAGAACTTCCCCAACCCAGCAAGGCAGGCCTGCATTCAAATTCAGGAAATACAGAGAACACCACAAAGATACTCCTTAAGAAAAACAACCCCAAGACACATAATTGTCAGATTCACCAAAGTTGAAATGAAGGAGAAAATGTTAAGGGCAGCCAGAGAGAAAGTCTGGGTTAGTCACAAAGGGAAGCCAATATTCAGTATTTTAAAGAAAAGAATTTTCAACCCAGATTTCATATCCAGCCAAACTAAGCTTCATAAGTGAAGGAGAAATAAAATCCTTTACAGAAAAGCAAATGCTGAGAGATTTTGTCACCACCAGACCTGCCTTACAAGAACTCCTGAAGGAAGCACTAAACATGGAAAGGAAAAACTGGCACCAGCCACTGCAAAAACATGCCAAATTGTAAAGACAATTGATACTAGGAAGAAACTGCATCAAATAACAAGCAAAATCACCAGTTAACATCATAATGACAGGATCACATTCACACTTAACAATATTAACCTTAAATGTAAATGGACTAAATGGTCCAATTAAAAGACACAGATTGGCAAATTGATAGAGTCAGCACCCATCAGTTTGCTGTATTCAGGAGACCCATCTCACATGCAGAGACACACATAGGCTCAAAATAAAGGGATGGAGGAAGATCTACCAAGAAAATGGAAAACAAAAAAAAAAAGCAGGGATTGCAATTCTAGTCTCTGATAAAACAGACTTTAAACCAACAAAGATCAGAAGAGACAAAGAAGACCATTACATAGTGGTAAAGGGATCAATTCAACAAGAAGAGCCAACTATCCTAAATATATATGCACCCAATACAGGAGAACTCAGATTCATAAAGCAAGTCCTTAGAGACCTACAAAGAGACTTAAACTCCCACACAATAATAATGCGAGACTTTAACACCCCACTGTCAACATTAGACAGATCCATGAGACAGAAAGCTAACAAGGATTTCCAGGAATTGAACTCAACTCTGCACCAAGCAGATCTAATAGACACAAAGGGAAGCCCATCAGACTAACAGCAGATCTCTCGGCAGAAACTCTAAAAGCCAGAAGAGAGTGGGGGTCAATATTCAGCATTCTTAAAGAAAAGAATTTTCAATCCAGAATTTCATATCCAGCCAAACTAAGCTTCATAAGTGAAGGAGAAATATCTACAGAACTCTCCACCCCAAATCAACAGAATATACATTCTTCTCAGCACCACATTGCACTTATTCCAAAATTGACCACATAGTTGGAAGTAAAGCACTCCTCAGCAAATGTACAAGAACAGAAATTATAACAAACTGTCTCTCAGAATACAAAGAAATCAAACTAGAACTCAGGAATAAGAAACTCACTCAAAATCACTCAACTACATGGAAACTGAACAACCTGCTCCTGAATGACTAGTGGGTACATAAAGAAATGAAGGCAGAAATAAAGATGTTCTTTGAAACCAATGAGTACAAAGACACAACATACCAGAATCTCTGGGACATGTTTAAAGCAGTGTGTAGAGGGAAATTTATAGCACTAAAGGCCCACAAGAGAAAGCAGGAAGGATCTAAAATTGACACCCTAACATCACAATTAAAAGAACTAGAGAAGCAAGAGCAAACACATTCAAAAGCTAGCAGAAGGCAAGAAATAAGTAAGATCAGAGCAGAACTGAAGAAGATAGAGACAAAAAAACCCTTCAAAAAATCAATGAATCCAGGCCCTGGTTTTTTGAAAAGATCAACAAAATTGATAGACCACTAGCAAGACTAATAAAGAAGAAGAGAGAAGAATCAAATAGATGCAGTAAAAAATGATAAAGGGGATATAACCATTGACCCACAGAAATACAAACTACCATCAGAGAATACTATAAACACCTCTATGCACATAAATTAGAAAACCTAGAAGAAATGGATAAATTCCTGGACACATACAGTCTCCCAAGACTAAACCAGGAAGAAGTTGAACCCCTGAATAGACCAATAACAGGCTCTGAAATTGAAGCAATAATTAATAGCTTACCGACCAAAAGAAGTCCAGGACCAGATGGATTCACAGCCGAATTCTACCTGAGGTACAAAGATGAGCTGGTACCATCCCTTCTGAAACTATTCCAATCAATAGAAAAAGAGGGCATCCTCCCTAACTCATTTTACCAGGCCAACATCATCCTGATACCAAAGCCTGACAGAGATACAACTAAAAAAGAGAATTTTAGACCAATATCCCTGATGAATATTGATGCAAAAATCCTCAGTAAAATACTGGCAAACCGAATCCAGCAGCACATCAAAAAGCTTATCCACCACGATCAAGTGGGCTTCATCCCTGGAATGCAAGGCTGGTTCAAGGTACACAAATCAATAAACGTAATCCAGCATATAAACAGAACCAAAGACAAAGACCACATGATTATTTCAATAGATGCAGAAAAGGCCTTTGACAAAATTCAACAACGTTTTATGCTAAAAACTCTCAATAAATTTGGTATTTATGGACTGTATCTCAAAATAAGAAGAGCTGTTTATGATAAACCCACAGCCAGTATCATATTGAATAGGCAAAAACTGGAAGCATTCCCTTTGAAAACTGGCACAAGACAGGGATGCCCTCTCTCACCACTCCTATTCAGCATACTGTTGGAAGTTGTGGCCAGGTCAATCAGGCAGGAGAAAGAAATAAAGTGCATTCAATTAGGAAAAGAGGAAGTCAAATTGTCCATGTTTGCAGATGACATGATTGTATATTTAGAAAATTCCATCGTCTCAGCCCAAAATCTCCTTAAGCTGATAAGCAACTTTACCAAAATCTCAGGATACAAAATGAATGTGGAAAAATCACAAGTATTCCTATACACCAATAACAGACGGAGAACCAAATCATGAGTGAAATCCATTCACAATTGTTTCAAAGAGAGTAAAATACCTAGGAATTCAAGGAATAAAATACCTTCAAGAATAAAATAGCTTCACAAGGGATGTGAAGGACCTCTTCAAGGAGAATTACAAACCACTGCTCAGTGAAATAAAGGAGGACACAAACAAATGGAAGAACATTCCATGCTCATGGATAGGAAGAATCAATATTGTGAAAATGGCCATACTGCCCAAGGTAATTTATAGATTCAATGCCATCCCCATCAAGCTACCAATGACTTTCTTCAGAATTGGAAAAAACTACTTTAAAGTTCATATGGAACTGAAAAAGAGCTTGCATTGCCAAGACAATCCTAAGCCAAAAGAACAAAGCTGGAAGCATCACGCTATGTGACTTCAAACTATATTACAAGGCTACAGTAACCAAAACAGCATGGTACTGGTACCAAAACAGAGATATAGACCAATGGAACAGAACAGAGCCCTCAGAAATAATATCATACATCTACAACCACCTGATCTTTGACAAACCTGACAAAAACAAGAAATGGGGAAAGGATTCCCTATTTAATAAATGGTGCTGGGAAAACTGGCTAGCCATATGTAGAAAGCTGAAACTGGATTCTTTCCTTACATCTTATACAAAAATTAATTCAATATGGATTAAAGACTTAAGTGTTAGACCTAAAACCATAAAAACCCTAGAAGAAAACCAAGGCAATACCATTCAGGACATAGGCATGGGCAAGGACTTCATGTCTAAATCATGAAAAGCAACAGCAACAAAAGCCAAAATTGAGAAATGGGATCTAATTAAACTAAAGAGCTTCTACACAACAAAAGAAACTACCGTAAGACTGAACAGGTAACCTACAGAATGGGAGAAAATTTTTGCAATCTACCCATCTGACAAAAGACTAATATCCAGAATCTACAAAGAACTTAAACAAATTTACAAGAGAAAATCAAACAACCCCATCAAAAAGTGGGCAAAAGATATGAACAGACACTTCTCAAAAGAAAACATTTATGCAGCCAACAGACACATGAAAAAAGGCTCATCATCACCGGTCATCAGAGAAATGCAAATCAAAACCACAATGAGATACCATCTCATGCCAGTTAGAATGGCAATCATTAAAAAGTCAGGAAACAACAAGTGCTGGAGAGGAAGTGGAGAAATAGGAACACTTTTACACTGTTGGTGGGACTGTAAACTAGTTCAACCATTGTGGAAGACAGCGTGGCGATTCCTCAAGGATCTAGAACTAGAAATACCATTTGACCCAGCCATCCCATTGCTGAGTATGTACCCAAAGGATTATAAATCATGCTGCTATAAAGACACATGCATACATATGTTTATTGTGGCACTATTCACAGTAGCAAAGACTTGGAACCAACCCAAATGTCCATCAATGATAGACTGGATTAAGAAAATGTGGCACATATACACCATGGAATACTATGCAGTCATAAAAAAGGATGAGTTCATGTCCTTTATAGGTACATGAATGAAGGTGGAAACTACCATTCTGAGTAAACTATCACAAGGACAGAAAACCAAACACTGCATGTTCTCACTCATAGGTGGGAAGTGAACAATGAGAACACTTGGACACAAGGTGGGGAACGTCACACACCAGGGCCCATCAGTGGTGGGGATGGGGGAAGGATAGCATTAGGAGAAATACCTAATGTAAATGATGAGTTAATGGGTGCAGCAAACTGACATGGCACATGTATACATATATAACAAAACTGCACGTTGTGCACATGTACCCTAGAACTTAAAGTATAATAAATAAATAAATAAATAAATAAATAAATAAAAATAAATAAAAGAAAAATTATAAAGCATGCTAAAAGGCAAGAAAGAGCATAGTATCCAGAGGCAAAGCAAGGAATGGAGCCAGTCTCAAGTATGATGCAGATTTTGGAATTATCAGAAAAGATATTTAAATTAATAATGATTAATATGCTAAGGGCTCTAATGGAAAATGTGACTGATATGCAAGAATGAATGGGTGATCTAAATAGAAAAATGGAAGCTCTAAGAAAGAAACCACTGGAAATTTTGGAAATCAAAAACATCGTTGCAAAGAAAATTGCCTTTGATGGGCTCGCCAGTAGACTGGACCCCGGGAGGAAAGAATCACTGAGCATGAAAATGTGTCAATAAAATCTTCCCAAACTGAAATGCAAGAGAAAGGAAATAAGAATAAAATGAAAAAAGAAACAAGATATCTAAGAACTTCGTACGAGTACAGATGGTGTAATATATGCACAATGAGAATTCCAGAATTTGTGATCGGACCAGAAGAAATATTTGAAGTAATAATGGTTGAAAATTTTCCAAATTAATGACATGTGCCAAGCCACAACTCAAGGAAACTCAGGGAACACCAAGCAGGATAAATACAAAAAAAAAAAAAAAAAAAAAAAATAGACACTTAGGGACACCGTATTCAATCTGCAGGAAACTAAAGATAAAGAGATAATCTTGAAAGAAGCCAAAAGAACAAAATATCTTACTTACAGAGGAGCAAAGTTAAGAATTATATTGTCTGGTATAATACACATCTTCACAGGTAGTGGGTACCTTATAACAGAGTACTCCCAATTACTTCCTCCCATGCAAAGAAGAAGAGGTGAAGTGGAATATTTAAAATACTGAAATAAAAAAAACCCCCATCAACCTAAAATTCTGTGTACTGCAAAATTATTCTTCAAAAGTAACGGAGAAATAAAGACATTTTCAGGCAAACAAAAATTGAATTTGTCTCCACTAGACTTACATTGCATGAAATGTTAAAACAAGCTCTTCAGAGAAAAAAGAAATGTCAGAAATTTTGATCTACTGAAAGAAATAAAACATTAGAAAAGGAATAAATAAGGTAAAATTTTAAGGATTTTGTTTTTTATTCTTAATTGTTCTAATTAAGAATGAGGTGTCAGTCAGCCCCTACTGGGAGGTGCCTCCCAGTTAGACCACTCGGGGGTCAGGGACCCACTTGAGGAGGCAGTCTGTCTGTTCTCAGATCTCACTCCGTGCTGAGAGAACCACTGCTCTCTTCAAAGCTGTCAGACAGGCACATTTAAGTCTGTAGAAGTTTCTGCTGTCTTTTGCTCAGCTATGCCCTGCCCCCAGAGGTGGGGTGTACAGAGTCAGGCAAGCCTCCTTGACCTGCGGTGGGCTCCACCCAGTTCGAGTTTCCTGGAAACTTTGTTTACCTACTCAAGCCTCAGCAATGGCAGGCACCCCTCCCCAAGCCTCACTGCCACTTTGCAGTTCAATCTCAGACTGCTGTGCTAGCTGTGAGCATGGCTCCATGGGCATGGGACCCTCCAAGCCAGGCACGGGATATAATCTCCTGGTGTGCCATTTGCTAAGACCATTGGAAAAGCTCAGTATTAGGGTGGGAGTGACCCGATTTTCCAGGTGCTGTCTGTCACAGTTTCCCTTGGCTAGGGAAGGGAATTCCCTGACCCCTTGTGCTTCCTGGGTGAGGTGATGCCTCACCCTGCTTTGGCTCACATTCCACGGGCAGCACCCACTGTCCTGTACCCACTTTCTGACAAGCCCCAGTGAGATGAACCCGACACCTCAGTTGGAAATGCAGAAATCACCCGTCTTCTGCGTCGCTCATGCTGGGAGCTGTAGATTGGAGCTGTTCCTATTCGGCCATCTTTCATTTCTCAAGAAGTATAGTGTTACTTGAAAGTGGACTTAGATTACTGCAAATTCAAGAGGAACCATTGAAAAAAAGGGTGGGAAGGAAGTATAATTGATGTGTTACAAGAGGAGATAGACTGAAACCATATAAAATGCTCAGTTAACACTGAGATAAGGCAGAAGTGAGAGAAAAATGAAAATGAAAAAGGGCAACAAATATAAAACAATAACAAATATGATAAATGCTAGTCCAATAAGTACATAAGGAAATGGAAGTGAGAATGTTTTGGCCTATACGTCTTAATTTTTTAAGTGACATTTAGGAAATACTAGAAAACAATGTAATGAAGTATGTTCTTTTTAATAGTAGTTGTGGAAAAGTATGTAACTGGCTTATGTAACCCTGTCCTAACATTGTGATTAATAGCTTAGTCTCGACACAGAGAGAGGCTTCAGGAAACAACTACAATTCTGTGTTTCCACTCTCTTATTCAATATTCTTATCAAGGAATAAAATTAAAACCTTGAAGGAATACACGTAGAGCTAAATATTTAAAAAATAGATTGAGGGATTTTGAAATGACTGTATCAGGATTACACTTAACAGGAACAAATATAAAGTCCCTGTGTTGAGCATTTCCAAGACTACCTCCAGCTTCAGTGATTTCCTAGGAGGACGCAGAGGCCTCTGCATGTAGTCATATTCATGGCTACAATTTATTACAGCAAAAGGGTACGAAGTAAAATCAGTAAAGAGAAAAGGCATATGGGGTGAAAGCTGGAGGAAACCAGGCACATGCTTTCAGGAGTGTTATCCCAGAGGAATCACACAGGATGTGCTTAATTCCTCGAGCCCTGAGATATGACAACACATGTTCACCATCTACCAGACATCTACCAAAGAAGCTCATTAGAGGCTCATTGCCTGGGGTTTTGATTGTGGGCTTGTCATATAGGTAACCCTCTGTCTAACACATACCAAAATTCCACACACCAGGAAGGAAAGCACATATTCAGCATTAGCCATATTGTTTGAACAAACAGTTTAAGCACAGTAAGCCATTCTAATCAGGGAATAATGGAAATTCTGAAATCCAAGACCCCAGGAGCCTGTCAAGGCCAGCCTTGCAAAAAAGGCTTCGTAAGGAATGCAGTCTCAGGCCTACTCTGTTAACCCTTTTCTGCATAGCTCATATTATGGTGAGCACCAGCTTCATTGCACAAGCAAAAGATATGAATGAAGTAATTGGCAACACTTCACAGGAAACAGATCTGATGGTCTCCATTGTCATCAACCATGGATCAGGGAGTATGATGGAAAGAACTCAGTTTTGCAGTCATAGATATTTGAGCTCAAATGTCAATTTGACCACTGACTTAATTTGACTTTCTAAGTTACTTAAACTGAGTTTCAGCTTCCTTGTCTGTAAAATGGGATAGCAATAATCATAATAATGACAATAATAATAATAAATGTTGGAATTATTGTGGGGATTATAGATACATTTTATAAAGAATCTGACAATCAGTAAATGGTAGCTACTACCATTTTAAGCTTAACATTAACCAAAATTGTAATGTGACTGGTAAAAACAACCCTCCTTTTGGGGTTACTATGGGAGTGAGAAGCAGATTGTCATCAGTACCTTAAAACTATTTCCAACATTTGAGCTATAAAATAATTTAATGTTATAATAGATACAGGGAGGAAGCCTTGGTGGCAGGTGAAATGCAAAAGACCATCAGAGTCCATTGGAGGTGAAAAGAATATCCTTGGTGGGGATAGAGATTTTATCAGGAATCTTCAGAAGGCACTGGGAAAGTAGAACATGAAATATAAAATACATGTTGAAATTGAACTCAAATGTTTGATTACCCTTTTGGGAAGTTGAGGTTATAATTTTATTTTATAAGGCTCTGATGGGCTGAGTCAGGACAATTCCTTAGAAATTACAGGAAAACTCAGATTTGTTGAGATAAGGGATATTTTTCTGACAAGCAGCTCTGTCTAATATTGGAATAGAAGACAACTGGAGGTGCTGAGATCTCCATTCTGGAATGTGTTCAAAGGGAAACTGGATAAAACATCTGGTAAGAACACTGTAGAAGAGTTCCTTGTATTAAGGGGAATGAGATTGCTCTTCTGGAGGAATCTTTTTAGATATGTTGTAGAGAAAATCAGTAATTAATTTTTTCCAGCTCAGCATCCCTTTCTACACTTTTTGTCAATAGTATCCCAATTTCCCAACCCTCATGTCCAACTTATGAAGTTTAGTGTCATGACCCTGCCCCTACCTGCGGGAGCCATTGTGACTCAGACTCGGCTACCCAGAACAATGCCTCCTCTTGCTACATGACTGGCCCGGGGTGGACACGTGGACCTAGATAGGTCGGGAGGAGCCCTCACTAGGGCTTAGGCTAGAGCCACAGGGGAGGAAACATTGCAAACTTACTGGGATTGCTAAGAAGGTGGCCTACAAATTCATCCTTCTGGGTCCAATTTGCCACCTGATGGAAAAGTCTACTGATAATTCAGCCAGCACAGAGGAAACAAAAGCTAGAGTCAGAGACAGGAAATGAGAGAGACAGCCCTGATAACATCTTTTGAGGCCCTGCATCCATCCATTTTTCCCAGTTTTATGAGCCAATAAAACCCCATTTCTTACTTAAAGTGGTTTGAATCAGGTTTTGTTAAATGCAACCAAATGACTCTTAATAATACATTTTTTTCTCTTGTCAAATAAGCTATTTTAAGAAATGAAGTATATATGTAAGCCTGTTGTCACTCTAAAGAGTATGGATGTCACTTATAATAGGGCTAACTAAAGTTGGCATTCAAAGAGATAAGCCAGAAAACCCTGCACATTTGCTAAAGCTGGATTGCACATTTACCTAGAAGTCTTTCAAGAGCTGATCAAAACAGATAAAGAGCATTTGTTACAAGATCAGCAAAAGAGGATCAGTTGTAGTGTTCATGAATACAAACAGTGCTTAGGGATGATATTTATTCCAGGGCACTAATGTCAGACAGAAGTTTCTCTTTGGGTCGTGGTGAGGAGACCACCTCCTTGCCAACCTCCTACAGCAAGAATAATTAACAAATGCTGCCAGTTGCCCTCTGCAGCCCACCTCTACATAAACTACAGGAGCCACAGAAAAGCAAGAGAAATTAAAGCCCATCTATACAACATCAACGCAACTCTGTACTTTTCAATGTCTAATCAGAACGGTAAAAGCTCTGATAATCTGGCATCAGTAAAGGGAAGAGTTATCCAGATTTAGAAGAATGAATGAGTTCTTCATCCTGATGCAGCATTTGCTGAGTGGCAGGGCCTCCAAATCTGGAAGTGCAGGTGGACCTCTTCCTCAATTTCTCAGGTGAGGGGCCAGCTCTGCTCAGTGTGCTGGATGCTCTAGCACAGGGCTGCATCCCAGAGTGAAGGCCTGCCTTTTTCTCGCTTGCTAGAAATGCAGTCTTCCCATTCTAGCCAAAACAATCTTGAAAACGAACGAAGTCGGAGGTCTCATACTTCCTGATATCAAAACTTATCACAAAACTACAGTAATCAAAGTGGTGTGGTATGTCAAACTAGTGTAGATCAATGGACTAGAATAGAAAGCCCAGAAATAAACCCTCATGTATGTGGTTAAATAATTTTTGAAAAGGGAGCCAAGATTATTCAATGAAAGAAAGGACAGTTTTTCCAACAAATGATGTTTGTTGGAAAAATGCATATTCGTATGCAAAAGAATGAAGTTGAACTCTTACCTCATGCCATATACAAAACTTAAATCAAAAGGGATTAAAGACCTAAACATAATGCGAAAACTACAAAACTCTTAGAAGAAATAGCAAATGCATCATGATGTTGAATTTGGCAATGATTTCCTGGATATGACATCAAAAACACAGGCAAATAGAAAGTAAAAATAGATAAATTGAACTACATCAAAATTAAAAACTTCTGTTCACCAAAGGACATAATCAACAGAGTAAAAACGTAATCTAAAGAATGAGAGAAAATGTTTGTAAATCATACATCTCATAAGAAGTTAATATCCAGAACATATAAGGAATCCCTACAACTCAATGATGAAGGAGACAACCAATCCGATTAAGAAATGTTCAAAGAACTTGAATAGACATTATTGAAAGAAGATACAAAATGATCAACAAGCCTATGAAAAGATGCTCAACATCACTGATCATTACGGAAATGCAAAACAAAACTACAATGAGATGTCACCTCACACCCTGGCTACTATAAAACAACAAGCAACAACAACAAATACAGAAAATAAGAAGTGTTGGTGAGGATGCAGAGAAATTGGAACCTTTGTGCACTCTTGGTGGGAATGTAAAATGGTGCAGCTGCTGTGGAAACAGTATGGTGTTTTATCAAATAATTAAACACAGAAATACCATAGGATCCAGCAATACAACATCTGAATATACAGCCAAACGATTTCAAAGCAGGATCTCAAAAGATTTGAAAGCATGGTTTTAAAGAGATATTTGTACAGTTGTGTCCATAAAGCATTATCCACAATGGCAAAAGGGTGGAAGCAATTGTCAGATGAACAGAAAAACAAAATGTGGTATATACACAGAATAGAATATTATTTATTCTTAAAAAGGAAGGGAATTCTGACATATGCTATGATATGGATGAACCTTGAGGACATCATGCTAAGTTAAATAAGACAATCACAAAAAGACAAATACTGTATGAGTCCACTTATAATAAGATACCTAGAGTGGTCACATTCATAAAAAGTAAAATGGTGGTTGCCAGGGACTGGGTAGAGGGAAAGTGGGGAGTTCTTTAATGGATACAGGGTTTTAGTTTTGCAAGATGAAAATGATTTGGAGATTCGTTGCACAACAATGTGATTATTCTTAACACTAAGAACTGTACACTTAAAAGTGGTTAAGATGATAAATGTTATGTTATGAGTATTTTACCACAATTTTAAAAAACATATAGTCTGCTCTCCAAGCCATGCTTTTGTGGAGACCATCCAGAGGGTCTCCTTTGTCCAATTTGCACAAAGGTATCTCATCATAGCATTTGGGACACATTTTGAGAAACAGTTTAAAGCGATAATATGGAAAAACTTGGAGCAAAATTGGTGTGTGTCCCAAAGGATATTAGATCCAAATGTTCAAAAACACAAATGGTGGATTGGGTTGTCTTGAAGAAAATTACAGTGCCTGAAAAGATTTGTTCCTGAAAAAAAGACCATTCACTCCTTACTCAGCAGTGGAACAAAGAATCACATTTGAGCAGGATTAAGAAAACAGTTTGGATATGCTTGAAACACAGGACAAATAGGGGCTGGGGCTTCAGAGTTCTGAACCATGAAGTGTGGCTGCAGTGATGTTGGAAACATTCTGAGTAAGTATTTACAGTCACTCACCATGGCCATAAAACCTTCTGATAACTCATCCAGAAAATGATTAATTTTAAGCAATGCCATTTCCTAATGAAACTTCCAAGATAAATTAGTTGCAAAAATGTACATTCTGGTAACTAAATGAGTTGACCGGCAGAACACAAGTGTTAGATCTAAGTCAATTAAATGTTGGCAGGTGGCTAATTTGGAGTTTAGAGAAGTCGATCTTAATTTATTCTTTTGGGTTGAAACTGGATACAAGGTCCACTGGTCTTTTGGGCTCACTTCAAATTTATGACTATTAATGAGAAAATAGTTCCAGTTTATCTAAAATGGGTTTAGGTAAAATGTTAAAGTGAAAGCAGTATGCAGAGGACATATTTCTCTTTTATCACTATCTAAAATTAACATTTCTATAGAACACATCTTTTTCAGGGACACTGGAGAACAGTGTTATGTATAAGCATCAGTGATTAGGGACTTGCAATTAAATGAATCAAAGGAAAGACATTATTGAGGGTGTTGATTCTCCTTATTTTTCCATATATTTAAAACAATTCCAACCAAATGTGTCTCATGACTACTTCTTAAAAACCTAACAGAAAATAAAAACACAAATGCTACCAGCTAAGAAATTGTTATATAAGAGTAATAAGGAAGAATTTTATTAATACATGTAAAATACATTGTATTGATCAGAAATAGACACATGTGTATTGACAGAATTTATTCTAGTAAGAAATTGAGTGAAAGGTGAAGATGGTTTGATCACTTAGAAGCCACAATTGACTGGATAACCATTTGGGGAAAAAAATGAATGCAGACCCCTGTCTCATGCCAGATTTAATTCATAGTTAATTAAAATTCTAAATACAAAGCCTGAAAACATTATGTGCTAAAACAACATAAATGAATCTTTATCTAATCATGAGGTAGTGGCATTTCCAAACATGGCCCCAGAAGCAGAACCCTTGAAGGGCGGATTTTGAAAGCTTTTCACAGTAAAATATACAGATCAGTACACATTCTTCTCAGATACCCCAGGAATGGTCATAAAACAGACTATGATTAGGACACAAAGGACATCTCCACAAATCCCCAAGGCAGAGAACTTTGATCCATATCCCTTGATTGCAACACAATTACATATATTTAGAAGAGCATTTAAAAAAAATCTACTCCCATCTCTCATTCTCTTCCAAAGCAAACAAAAAACTCCACATAGAAATTTAAAATTAAAACAAATTTATATCACATTCGTGGTTTAAATCAAAAGTAAAAATTGAAATTGAGGATCAGCAATTACAGCACTAAACAGCTAAACCTGAGGGCTGGAGCCAGAGCATCTGCGGGGATATTTTACAACTTTCAAAGTTTTTAGTAAAACATGATAAAAACTGAAAGCCAGAATGCATTTTTTTTGTTTTGTTTTTACCCTGCATTTCACCAATGAAATCCCAAAGAGTAGAAATCTGCCAGAGAAGAGGATAGAATGGACTTGGGTAGGGCAGGCCATAAGCTGATGGGGTTTCAGCAAATTTCCCAGTAATGGAAAGGAGCAAGGAACGTCCAAGGATATGAGAAAGAGGGGAGCCACAAACTGCAATCTGAACACAAGAGCAGCTGCAGCAGAGAAGGGCACCCCTTGACCTAACATCTTACTGGGAGCCTCAGGCTCTCAGCACCCTGACCATTTACAGAGACCAGATCAGTAACCTGCCCCCTACCCCACCCAGCAAACACAATTTTAATTTGTTCTTCTGTTCCAGTCACAGAGTGAACAGCTCTCTAGCATTTTTCCACTAGTTGACAAAAACCAAAAGCCAAATAATAAGCATTTTCTTGAAGAAAATGTTAACAAGAAGCCTGATCCATTAGCATATGGGTGTTGGGATCGCAAATCAAAGCCATCTTCACTTTGGGGCCTCTCTGTGCACACCTCACCGCCTATCTTTAGGAGTCATCTCAGGGAATGAAGGAGGGGGAAGCTATCTAAAAGGTTTGCCCCCACCTTCCCCTGTAAGGACTGTTAAAATGACAACATTAGAATAAACTTTCAATTAATTTGAATGCTTGAAGACATAGATTATCATTTTCCCCACTGGTCAGCAGTTGAGGGTCATGGAGTCCAGTTCAGCTAACAACAAAATCAGGCACTTATAGTGTGAGTTTGAATGTGACAGCCTGCTATAACTCAACCCATGCAAATATCTTCCTTTCCCTCCATTGCCCACAGGCTCCTAAGCACCCATCTACCCAGGCTGGTGCCCCTACAAATTTATCATTTCCAGTCTCTAGAGAAGACTGAAAATCTGTCTGGCTTATCTTCTTTTTCTTCTCTTCAGCTGTATTAGAAACTGTTCCTCTTCTTCCAGTGAACCCACAATCACTTTCTTTGAATCCATGGTCACCATTCCTGAACCTATGGTCACTACCCTTGAACCCATGGTAATTGCCATGGACCCATGTTCACTATCTTTGAACCCATGGTCACTGCCCTTGAACTCATGGTCACTACTCTTGAATCCATGGTCACTGCCTTTGAAGCCATGATCACCATACTTGAACTCATGGTTACCACCCCTGAACTCATAATCACTATTCTTGAGCCCACAGTCATCAGTCTAGAACCACGGTCACTGCTCTTGAACTCATGGCCTCTGCCCTTTAACCCATGATCATCAACCTCCCTGTCCTACAATAACATCCCTCTAGTATTCTCATCCTTCAAAATCATGACTCATATGGGGATAACAGTTTCTGCCCAGTCTCCTTTTAAAGAGTCTTTTTCCACATTCAGACCTGTGCAATGTTTACAGGGGTCAGGAGCTGCTCTGAGACTCTGCTGCCCCCCATATATCTAAGTACTAGACTAGGAAAGATAGGTAGGGACAGCAAGTAGGGAAGGGCCAACAGCCAGCCTTGTCTCCTGCAAGTGGAAACAGGTCACCTGCTATGTAAGTGGAGCTCTGAGACTGTCCCCAAGCCTGCTTCCTTTTAAACAGATTGCTTTTGAATAACACTAGGGAATAGGAAAATTGGAAGATATGTTTTCCATTTGGCCTGAAAGTCCAAGTATAGACCAGAGCCCCAGAAATCTGTCATCAGAGATACATGCAAGCTGCAACCTGCATGGCACCTCTGCCCTCTTGTATTTCCTTCACAGGTCAGAAGATTGGCCAGGATGCTGCTTGATTCTCTCTCTGGTGCAATATATGATCAAGATTTGGGAGGAGCCCAATGTGTGGTCACCCTGTATATGAGGACAGACTGACTGCTGATGAAATACCTGCCAGGGAATGGAATCTGGAGATTCATTCATTTCATTTGTTACTTCATCTGTCAGTTTCTTTATTCTAGAGCAGTTATCTCTTAATAAGCACGTAGAATAAATAGCTTTTAATTTTCTTTGTTAGAAAGACAGAAGTTGATTTATGGCAAGAGAATGTGATCGAGAGCAGAAGAGTGGAGGAAAAGTCTTTCGAGGAGGCACTTTCCAGGAGGAAAGCCCTATCTGTGGTGCAAGTGAAGGGCATCAAGTGCAGGTAGCATATGAAGCCACAGCAGGAAATTGTTAAAGAGCCACCCTTGTGTAGATTCATTTCTCTCATGCTTTGAATTTGAAAGAGTAAATCCATTAGAAGCAAGAGCTTGGGCTGCCTGATGGAAATTATCCCTGAGAAGACTGAAGAGATCACCAAAAACCAGTATTCAGGGCTATCTGTAGGGCAATGAATGAACACATCAGACCTACACCAGTGTGGGAGCAGTTCTGGGAGCACATGAGATGTGTCTAGTGAGCCTGAGAAAGTTGGATTTTTAATTTACTTTCATTTAAATTACTTTGCATTTAAATTCAGACGGCTGCAGGTAGCTCATAGCCACCAAATTGACCAGGGCAGATCTAAAGGACTTCATGAATATTAAAATGATTTGAAGCTTATTATAATAGAAGAGAGGAATTTTTTTTAAAGTGTGTATTTGTTGATATACAACCCTATAATCTCGTTCATAGGCAACAAACAAACAAACAAAATAAAAGCACAACAAACAAATCAGACTTACTGACAAGTCAAGTGCTGTTGGTGTTATCTCACTACCACTAGAAGCTGTTTCACCCCAGGGTCACAGTCTCCAGCTGAAGTTTTAAAATGCTATGGGAGAGCCAAAGTGTGCCCAGGGGTTGAAAGAGAAAGGGCAGAGTAGAGATATCGGGAGAAAAGTTCAGGAGACAAAAGAAACTTGGTGGCACTAACAGAAAAAAGAACAGTCAGGGATTTTGAAGTGAGATGTGTTCGCTTTTCTTCATATCCAATGTCCTCTACTAATCATTAAGGAGGTCGAGGAGCAGGGACACAGCAAAACTAGGAGTGACAACCCTGTGAGTATTGAACATCTGCTGGGAAAGGTGCGGTTCCAGGCTATTCTCCAGTGCCATAGGACCAAAAGAGAAGAGATGAGGTCATCGGTGCCCTGGGCTGCAGACACAGGAGACTCATGATGGTGATGGGAAGACAGGGGAGTAGGCCGAGGGGCCTTTGGAGTGGCCTCCCTGCAACACCAGAGGCTTCCATTTGTTCCATTCCATTGTTGCTTAGTGAGGACATTGGCCTTTATATAGTTCTTGGTGCTAGGGAGGCAGCAACAACAAAAGACACCTGATATCTGCCCTCAAGGAACTAAAAGTCTACCAGGAAAGCCAGGAGTTAAATACATCATCATGTAAGATTAATTAAGCATACTTAATTAATCTCAGAGGCTGTGAAAGTATATGGTTGGCAAAGCTGACCCAATCATGATGGGCAGAGCCCAGTGCAAGCCTCCCGTAAGAAAGCATTTCAGTGAATACTCAAAATGTCAGTAGGTGTTCCCCAGAAGAAAGAAGAGCAGACTCAGAAGGGAAATCCTGTATAGGAAGCCTTGGAGATCTGAGAGACCCGTGTGGAGAGAGGCAGGAGCTAACACAGAACTTGCAGGCAGAGGGGTCATACAGGGCTGGAGCAGCCTGAAGGCCTGTGGAGCTACCTGGGTGGAGCACACCCATTTCTTCAGCTATCATGTCACACACAAAAAGGGACAATGGAAAGGTCAGCAAGGATTTGGGCAAAGCACATTGTAGGATAGTGGTGGTGCCATCTGTCCTGGCCAACTTTGTTTGACACCAAAAGCAAACGAATGCCACAGAGCCTGCTTTATCTGGAGTTTCATGGAAGAGCCCACTTTCTCTGGAGGTCGTATGGAAGAGTTCACTTTATCTGAGGTCCTATGGGCGAGCTCACTTTATCTGAGGTCCTATGGGCGAGCTCACTTTATCTGAGGTCCTATGGGAGAGCTCATTTTATCTAGGGTCCTGTGGGAGAGCCCACTTTTGTGGAAGTCCTATGGGAGAGCCAGCTTTATCTGGGGTCCTATGGCAGAGTCCGATTTATCAGGAGTCCTAGGGGGTTGCCCACCCTGTGGTTTCCACCCAAGGTCATTACACACCCGATGGCAGTGGGGTTCTTTAAGGCCACATGGAACAAAGGAACGTGAGTTTGGGGCAAAGACTTTGATACAAGTAATCAACACAGACCCTGGTTTCCACATTCAAAACACCTGCAAATGAACAGGGGAAGCATTCGACTCTTGCCTTTACCCGAGGTGGGGAAGCCAAGGACATTTCTCGTAGCATTTCCAAAAGCTCTAGCTTCCTGCACATTCAACTGAGTTCTTCACAGTTGAGGCTTAATACTGGAGGCTTCCATACTCAGGGCTGCACATCCACTCTGCGATTTTGTGAATAAATCAGAAACATTACAGTCTGCTTGGATCTGCAGAGCTGGTGAGGAGAAAGAGCCTCGTATGCATCTCAGCCTGGGTTAAGCCTGGGTTTGTTGCTGGGTGCTCAGTTCAATCTGCATTTCAGATAAACAAGAAAACACTTTGTAGCTTAAGTCTGTCCCAGGATATGGAAATATTTCCCTAGACAGTTATACTAGCAAAATGATTTGTTATTTTCATAATATGCAAATTTAACTGGACATTTTTATTTTATCTGGCAACTCTGTGTTTGGGTGATGGGTGACATCTTACTGTACTGCCTGGGGGTGTAAAAGGCTTCTGGGAAAGATTTGGAAAAGGAACTGGTACAGCTGGGGGTAATCCCTACAGGAGGACCGTGGGGTTCCGTAGTTCTGTGGCTCTGAAATAAAGCTCCAAAAAATGGCAGCTTCGTGGAAGCGTGGGATAGGGAGCCAGCCAGCCTAACCGTGAACCTTAGTTCTGTCGCTGTGTGATCTTGTGCAAGTACTTTGATTTCTCTGAGACTCAGTCTTCTCCTTTCCAATGAGAGCTCGTAACATTTGTTTATGAGATTTAAATAAAGATTAAAGTATGCAAAGCATATGAAACCTTGTAAATACATAAATTGAAAAAATTATAATAAAGAATGGTCAGAATTCTCCTGCGCAAAATGATGAACACGATTGAAGAAGTAGGTTTATGACGAAACTGAAGGCCAGATGAAGTCAGTCATGCAGCTGTGGGGAGAGCTGGAGAAGGTGTTCTAGGTGCTTCCTGACCTGGCCCAGTGGACTTGGAAGTTGTCTCTAGCCTGTTGCTGTGGATTCTCACTGTCAGGCTGACCTGTGTCTCTCAGGAAATTGTACAATTTAACCTTGCATGACACAGGTTTGAACTGTGCAGATCCACTTACATGAGGACTTTTTTTTTTCAATAAATATATTGGAAAACTTTTGGAGAATTGCTACAATTTAAAAAAATGCAGCTGAATTGCGTAGCTTAAAAATATCGAAGAAAACAAGAAAAAGGTAGGTATGTCATGAATGCACAAAATATATGTAGATACCAGTCAATTTTATCATTTACTACCATTAATTATGGAAATCTTATAAAAAGTTAAAATTTGTCAAAACTCATGCACACAAATGCTTACAGATCATACATGGTGCCATTTTTAGTCCAGAGAAATGTAAACAAATGTAAAGATGCAATACTAAATCATAACTGCATAAAAGTAACTGTAGGACACAGTGTACTACCATAATAACTTCATAGCCATCTTCCGTTGCTATTACAGTGAGTTCAAGGGTTGTCAGTGTCTGCTTATAATGCCCTGTGACGCTAATCATCTCGGCATGGGCAGGACATCCCTCCAGTAAACTGCATATTGCAGAAAAAAGTGATTTCTAGATGTTCTCATGTAGTTTTCATCATGTTTAGTGCAATATTGGAAACCAATAACACCATAGGACCCATGCGAAGCGTCACTAGTGATGCTGGAAGTGCTCCCAAGAAGCAGAGAAAAATCATGACAGTACAGGAAAAAGGCCAATATGTATACCATAGACTGAGGTCTGAAGCCATGATTGCTCATTGTCTCAGGCAGATAATTCCTCTTGTAAACAGATGACATAAACTTATGGTATTGATAAATATGGTGCACTACTGTAAATGTATTTTTTCTTCCTTATGATTTTCTTAATAAACTTTTCTTTTCTCTAGGTTATGTATTGAAGAATACAGTCTATAATACATATAAAATATGTGTTAATTGACTATACTATCAGCAAGGCTTCAAGTCAAGGTAGATTTTTAGTAGTTAAGTTTTGGGGGAGTCAAAAGTTATAACATGGATTTTCAACCGCATGATGAGTTGGTGCCCCTCAGTTCCATGTTGTTCTAGGTTCAAATGTAAACACTTCTTGAGTAAAATAAAGAAATTTGAGTGAGATGTACTAAAAGGGATCCAACTGGCTTGGATTTAAAAGTGTTTTAAAGAGTTAAAGCCATCAATCTATTATTTGCTTTGATTTAACACACAACTGGAACCAAAATTACTATGTGCATCTGGTGATGCTACACACAGATGATCTGAATTGGTAGAACTAGCATGAGGTTTACCAAGGATATCGTAGCAAATGAATTTTCTGCAGTGCCTTCTTGGTGTGCACCGTTGTACCGGGAGGGGCACAAAGAAATAGAGAGAGGAAACACGTTCTCACAGTCAGGCACTGTGAGTGGTCCTTTTGCATCTTTGGGTGTTTTATAAATACAAATGTCCACAAACTCTTTGACAGTCTTCAAAAAGTAGACCCTAATTATCTTCTTGTTAAATGAAAGCAGGATTCAGTGACTCATTTTTAACAAATACATGTGGGCAGAGGTGATGGTGTGTGACTTTTAAAACTAGGTCATACAAGCCATTGCATCTTTTCTCTCTTACTCTCTCATCACTGATCCAGGGGGAGGTGGATGCCATGTTGTGAGGACACTCAAGCAGCTCTACAGAGACGCCCCCAGGATGAGAAACCGAGGCCTCCTGCCAACAGCCATAGAGTGCACCATCCAGTCCCAGTCAAACCTTCAGATGACTGCAGCCCAGGCCAACACCTTGATTGCAGCTTCATAAGAGACTCTGATAGTAGCACCACCCAGGTAAGCTGTTTCTGGATTCCTTACTCTCAGATCTATGGAAGATAGCAAATGCTTGTTGTTTTAAGACATTTTGTGATAATTTGTTGTGCAGCAATGAAAAATTAATACAAACAATAACAGCTAACATGCATTGAGTGCTAATATGTGCCAAGAACTCTTCTAAACATTTCATACATATTAACTATTATTATTTTTTATTTACAGATGAGGAGACTGAAGTACAGGAGAGGTTACATAACTTATCCAAGGTGCGTACATACTAAGTGATCCGTACATAGCTAGACTCTCTTTCTATATGCAGTCTCTCTCACACATACGTATTTTACTGCTGTACTATCTGTTCCCCTAACTAGATTAGAAGTTCCATAATGTAGGGGAAGATATTCTGTTCCTATCATTGGAACCCAGCAGAATGCTTAAAAGACAGTATGCCTAAAATAAATATTTAAATAAATGAAATAGATGGATGATAAAGAAGTAAATTAAAAATTATTACATACCAACTCATTGTCCATGAAGTTTGAGCTTTTGGGTCTAACACAGACCCATATATGGGAACCTCAAGACTGGATGATAATAGTGTCCTTTCTTTCGGAATCTGAAAAATTGGACTTCTTATTGTTGCCAATTTTAGATGCTCAAATCTAGCCCAGAAAGCCAATGTTTTACTAATTTGTGTCTAAATCCAACGAAAATTGGAAATAACCTAAATACCCAACAATGAAGTTTAATGAATTATGATACTTCAGTGCAATGTAATTTTATGCAACTACTAAGTTATAAAACTATGTTGAATCAAGAAAATGTTTCAAACAATATTTAACTAAAATTAGCAGAAACAAAGTAAGATTTTGGCAAATTAAAATTATATGTATTATTTACTTACTAAAACTAATAAAGCATATTATTTGTACTTCATGGAGCAATTCCAAAGATATATTTCTAAGTTCTAATGTTAGTAACATAAGGACAATTTTGTGCAAAATAACATTACTTTAATTTTTGAGACAAAGTTTCTCTCTTTTTGCCCAGGCTGGAGTGCAATGGCACAATTTTTGCTCATTGCAACCTCTGTCTCCCGGGTTCAGGTGATTCTCCTGCCTCAGCCTCCTGAGTAGCTGGGATTATAGGTGCCTGCCACCACGCCCATCTAATTTTGTATTTTTAGTAGAGATAGGGTTTTACCATGTTGGCGAGGCTGATCTCGAACTCCTGACCTCAAGTGATCTGCCCGCCTCAGACGCCCAAAATGCTGGGATTATAGGTGTGAGCCACCGTGCCCAGCCCAAAATAACATTTTTTATTAAAAAACGGAAAAATATATTTCCAAGAATGACTCCTACCTTAAATGATAATGAACACTGAAGAGTCATTTTATGAGAAGCTTTGGTCTCATGTATAATACTTGAAGCAAACCTGGCATGTCAGTGAACATTGTATGTCATGCAAGTAGCATGACATGTCAGTGAGCATATGACCCAGTACAAAGCAAACAACTTAATATTAGCATGTCCAAACCAGAGGACCCAGCATGAAGAAGCCTGGGACACAGCAGAGAGGAACTTTGAATATAGTCTGGTCAAACTTGTCACTTTATGGATGTGGGGGCCGACGCACAGAGAGGCAAAGGGTTGTACTTCCTACCAAACTGCTTTGAGGTGCAAGAGCTGAGACAGATGCTCAGGTGTCCAGAGTCTTAATTGAATGACAGAGAATGCAGCACATTCTATCTCATATATGTTGTATCCCATGATGGTCATATACTATTATTACACTTGTTTTCCAGAGGGTGAAATTGAGGTGGAGAGAGTGACTTAATGTGCTGGTACAGAGTGTGGCATCTCATGTGTGACTACCTAGGCTCAAACCTTTCTCATACATTTAACAAGTGTGTGACTTGGAAAAGCTGCTTAGTCCAAGACTCAGAGTCATCCATAAAGTGGGGAAAAAATTAACCCTAACTCATAGAATCTGTTTTGAGGATCAAATGAGATAGCTCATCTAGAGCTCCTGGCAGAGCGCCTGCACCTGATGATAATTTAATCAACATTAACTGTTATTTATTGTTTATGTGTCAGTCACAGAGACTCACAGTTTGGGATTCCAAACTGATTCTACAACTTCAAGCCTGACATTCTTTTGGAAATAACTCAGCTGTCATCTAGTGCTAATACTGCTATAAATAAAGGATGTGACCTTGAGCGGCTCATTTCCTTTCTCTGAGAGTCTCCCTAACCTTTGGGATGGAATGTGGGTTCTTGGGGCTGAGCTTGATCACCTCTGAGATTGCTTCTAGCTCTAGGATGCAACTGATTCATTTGTTCATTCATTCACTTGTGCGTTCCTTCCTGAGTGTCACCATGTAAAATGAGTGGACGTGGGAACATCTGAGTGCAGAGATGAACCTGCCCTAAAGGCAGATTAGATAAGATGTGTGCACAATACAACGCATACTCTGGTAGAAATTGAAATGTGCTGTTAGAGGAGAGAGAGAGAGATGCAGATCTTTAGGGCTTCAGAAGGGAATCTTCTACTTTGAGTGTGTGGAGGTGGAGGAGATTAAGTGGAAAAGGGAGCTTTCAGTGAAGAGTCAGTGGATGTGGTCATGTGGCATTTCAGACGGAAGAATGTATGCATTCAAAGAAATGGAAACAGCCCCATGGGCCATGCAGCAGAGGAGCCAGTCATCCAGATGAGCAGGAGGAACACTGGAAAACAAGCCTGGAGAAAGAGGCAGACCCACACCTGGAGGACTTCAAATGCAGGGGAGGTAGAATGATGTAAACTAGCACAGAGAAGGGATGGGCAGTCTGGAACAGAGAGGCCTGGGCTGGGGTAGATCTGTGCGAACAAGGATGAAGAGGATAAGGAAAGAAGGAGCCAGGAAGACTCTTCCCTTCTAACTGTGGGACCTGGGGACTGCAGATGTGGCTAACGTTGTTTGATAGCCCCAAGGAAGAGCAGGCTGGAGAGGAGAAACTGACAGAGCCCTGCTGGGAAACTGCTAAGTGTGGGTGTGCATGGGACATCAGGCCAGGCAACGGCCAGGAGAAAAACAGACCCCAGGAGCCAAATCTCTGCAGGGAGGCCAGGGCTAACTGCACATCTGCTCAGTAATTTCTTCCTCAAAGCTTAGGTTTTAAATGAGCACAATTTTAGATTTACAAAAATATTGTGATGATGGTACTGAGAGTTCCCATATACTTCCCACCCATTTTTCCTACTGTTAACATCTTATAGAAATATGACGTTTGCACAATTAATAAATTGTGAACAAAATTGATTCATTATTGTAAACTAAAGTCCACGCTTTGTTCGTATTTCCTTTGTTTTTATCTAATGTCCTTTATGTGTTCAGGATCCCATTGCGGATGAACACTGTGTTACATTTAGTCACAGGATCTCCTTAGGCTCTCCTTGACTGTGATGGCTTCTCAGGCTTTCCTTGTTTTTAAGGATATTGACAATATTGAGTAGTGCTGGTCAGGTATATTGCAGGCTAATCCTCTATGGGAGTCTGTCTGAAGTTTCTCCCATGATTAGACTGATGAGGTGATGGGCTTTGGGGAGAAGCCCAACAGGGGTAAGGACTATCTTAATGACATTGTGTCTGGGATCCATGCTTATCAATATGACTTGTCACTGTTGATGTTGACATTGACCACCTTGTTGAGGAGATACTTGGTGGGTTTCTGTGACATAAAGTTATTCATTTTTCTCTTTTGTACAGTAGTTTTTTGGAACAAAGTCATTGCCACACTTCCACACTACCACAGCCCACACTTAAGGAGTGGGATTTATGACCTACCTCCTTGAGAGGTATCTACATAAATTATTTGAAATTCTTCTCTACAGTAGATTTGCTTCCTTTCCCCCATTTATTTACTTATTCAGTCATGTATTTGTATCAATGTGTACTCATGCATAATTATTGTGCACTTTGGGTTGTAATTCAACACAACTCTATTTCATTGCTCCAGCTGTGGCCATGCAGAGCTCTTTTGTTTGGCTCCTGTGCCCTTTGCTGCACTCCCTTGCAGTAGTTTTGTTTGAGCACCTTACTTTCTGGCACTACAAGATGCTCTAGGCTCCTCTTGGGTAATTGCTTTTCTGTCTTAGAATCAACCATTTTCCTATGAAACATGAATCCTTTTACTGGAGAATGGTTTTAGAAACCAAGATGTGGGTATGAGTTGTGCTCGTTGAAACTGAGATGTCCTTTCTTCTAGTGCTCTTAGCTGACAGAACAATGAAATATACATATGTATATAATAACATGTTTATACACACACGAATATTTATAAATATTCTCATGTCATGTTTTTGGGATGGGGTCTCACTCTGTTACTCAGGCTGAAGTGCAGTGGTGTGATCATAGCTCACTGCAGCCTCAACCTCCTGGTATCAAGCAGTCCTCCCACCTCAGCCTCCTGAGTAGTTGAGACTACAAGCACTCTACCGAGCTTGGCTAATTTTTTATTTTTAGTAGAGACAAGGTTGTGCTATGTTGTCCAGATTGGTCTTAAACTTCTGGCCTCAAGAGATCCTTCTGCTTTGGCCTCCCAAAGTGCTGAGATTATAGGTGTGAGCCACCATGCTTTTCTGTATTTTTGTATCTGCATCTACTAAGTTAAACATTAATTCATATTGATTTTTCCAACTATCATATACTACCATGCCTGAGTCATTTGCACTCTTCCTTTGCTTATCTGCAAGGTCCACTCCAGCAGTGAGAGGCACAGCTCATCTCATCTGTATCCAGCAACATTATCCTTCAAAATTAAGGAGAAATAAAAACTTTCTCAAACAAAAAGTAAAGCAACTCATTACTGGCAAACCTGTCCTCCAACAAGTTCCTCGGGTGGAAGGAAAAATTATATAGGTGAGAAACTCAAATCTACATAAAGAAAGGAAGAGAGTTGGAGAAGAAATAAATGAAGGTAAAAGAAAATCTTTTATTGTCTTATTTTAATTGGCCTAAAATATATCTGTTTAAAGTGAAAATAGTAACAATTATTGGATGACTGTGGCATACAAACAGTGAAATAAATGGATGACAGTTGTCGCCTCACGTCAAGGCCTGGATCTCCTTGACTGTGCCTGGAACACCCTTGTTCTCCACAGCTGCCTCTGCTACCATCCTCACAGCCTCTAATATGCTCTGAGAGAACAAGGTGCAGGGCCTGTTCCCTGCTGGGGCTCTTCCGTGTAAGCACATGTTTTTTTCTGGGGACCATTTGCCCAATTCACCTCAGAAATGAGCCCAAGTGCCCTCCTCTGACTGCCACTGAGTGACTTGGGGTACAGCCCTCCAAGCTCTCACGTATGGCAGTTGCTGAAGGTGTGTCAATTCCCCATTTAACTCAGTTAAAGGGGTGAGGATGACTGGCCCCAAGGATATTCTCCTGGAGGAGATGGGGAAGAAGGGCCTGGCCTGCCACCCTGCACCATCCACCAGCACAATGCATTTTTAGTAGATGGAGGAGGGGCCACAGGGAACTCCAAGGATCTATGAGCAGTAACAATGCTTACCAAAAATTCCACACTCATGTGAATTGTGCCATCTGGGGCTCTTACCTCTTACACAACCCTGAAGGTCAGAGTGAAATGTCCCTGGAACTTGAAAACACATGTCTCTTCTGAGACTCAGAAGAAATAAATGGAAGAAATGTTTTCTCATTTTTAGCAATTGTTACAAGAATTCTTTATTCAGAAGGGACTTGACTTTTTTGGGGAAATAGTTTAATAAGCTTATGAGGGGATAGAAAAGAGCTTCCAGGACCTGGGCTTTGGGCCCGTGCCTAGTTTTCATGAGGAAGAGAAAACCTCCTCTGCCTAGTAAATGGGAGAGGAGGAATGTGATGTTCCTGCAGAGACAAGTCCAGGAGGGAAGTGGAGAGAGCGAGAAGAATCAAACCGCATGGGAAGACATGATTAAGAACAATGGGGCTCTGGAGTGAGAGCAAATTGAAAAAGGCCAAAGAGCAATGTCTGATTGTTCTTTTTTTATCACGATGGGGTTGGATGATGTAACACCTCTCTGTTATTGCCCTGACAAAATTGTTCCTGCTTTTGGACATGTGGATTGGGGCTGGGAAATTATGAAGCCAAGAGGGAGCTCCAGGCAGCAGGCTGTGCCTGTGTGGTTGATGAGATGAGCTCTCTGCAGGAGTCACTAGCAAGAGCAAGTTGGTTTTACTTTTGTTCCTCGCTCAAGGCAGGATGAGCGAAGCCTAGAAGTCCCCTAAGTCTTGACTGGAAAGGAGCTGTGACAATAATCAATGTACCTGAGTTAACGAAAGCGTGAAAACCTCACAGTTCCAGCATGCCTCTGTGTTTAGAAGAGCTGGCTAAATTTTCTCTGACTTCAAGAAAAAGCACAATTGACTAATGTGTCCATTCTGGAAGTCTGTATTCATGGTCCTGTAAATAGAATAGAACCACCCAGAAAAGGCCTTGGAGAGAAGAGAGCCAGAGAAAGACAAGATTTCAGAATGAATGGTTCCCTTCGAAGAGCTTTCTACAGCAAATGAAGGTTAAATATTTGTCCTCACCTTTCCTTTAGAGCAGTGATTTTTGAAGTGTGGACTTTTAACAGCCGCAGCAGCAGCAGCATCACCTGGAACCTGCTGGCAATGCAAATTATTGGGCTCCATTCCAGACCCACTGAATCAGAAAGTCTGGGTGTGGGGTCCAGAGATCTATCATAGAACAAGTCCTTTCAGTGCAAGCTAAAGTTTGAGAACAACTGCTCAAAAGCAGTGGATCTTAAATTGAATTCAGGGGTTTGTGAAACCAATGGGGAAAAAAAAATACATACCATTATTTTTACCAACATTTAACTGAAAGTTGGCATTTCCTTCTGTTTTGAACATAGTCCAAAAAGCACAGTAGGATCGAGAGCACTGGGGCTTTTTCACCAACAGAAACCTTTTGACAGCAGCTTTATTCAGATATAATTTGTATATCATACAATTCATCCATTTAAAATGTAGAATTCAATAGTTTTTAATACAATTACAAAATTATGCCCTAAGCACCTGTAATAGTTAATTTTGTGTGTCAACTTGACTAGGCTAAGGAATGCCCAGATAGCTGGTAAAAACCTTATTTCTGGATGCGTGTAGGGGTGTTTCCAGAAGATATTAGCCTTTGAATTGGTGGACAAATTGGTGAATTGGTGGACATGATGTCAACATCATCGGTAGTCATCATTTGAATCTGTTGGGGCTCAAATAGAACAAAAGCAGAGAGAAAGCGAAAGGTCAAATTTTCTTTATGAGCTGAGACATCCATCTTCTCCAGTCGTCAGATATCTAAGCTCTGGTTCTGGGCCTTCAGACTCCTGGACTTACAACAGTGGCCTTCCATCCCCCTGCTCCCCACCCTGCTTCTCAGGCCTTCAAATTAGCATGGAATTAAACACCAACTTTTCTGAGTCTCCAGGTGACACTGCAGGTTCTGGGATTTCTCAGCCTCCATAATGTTATGAGTCAATTCCCACAATAAATATCTCTATATCTCTGTCTCTCTTTATATATATGTATAAATATTTATTATATTCAGATATATATGGAAAAAAACATATACCATTATTTTTACTAACATTTAACTGAAAGTTAGCATTTTCTTGTGTTGTGAACATAGCCCAGAAAGCACAATAGGATTGACAACACTGGGGCATCAATCAATCAACCAATCAATCATCAATATACCAATCAATCATCAATCATCTAGCTATCAATCAATAATCTCTATCTATCTATCTATCTATCTATCTATCATCTATACATCTATCTCTATCCATCTATCTCTATCATCTATCTCTCCTATTGGTTTTGTTTCTCTGGAGAATGCTAACACAGGACCACAATCAAACTTGAAAATTGTCCTCGCCACAAAAGGAAACTTCATGTCCATTGCCATGCTCCATCATTCCCCTCCCCTACTTTAAGCAGCCACTTATCTACTTTCCATCTTTTTTGATTTGAGGATTCTGAACATGTCATATAAATAAATAGAATTATATAATACATAGTATTTTGTAATTGACTTTTCCACTTAGCATAATGTTTTAAAGTTCATCCATGTTTTTGCATGTATCAGTATGTCATTCCTTTTTATTGTCAAGTAATATTTCACTGTATAGATATCTAACATTTTATGTGTCTATTCATTAATTGATAGACATTTGGATTGTTTCTACTTTTTGGCTATTATGAATAATGTTGCCATTAAAAATGTTTGTATAACACAAGTTTTTGTGTAATCACGTTTTTATTTCTCTTCATTAGACCCCTAGCAGTGAAATTGCTGGGTCCTCTGGTAACTCTGTGTTTAACGATTTGAAGAGTTGCCAGACTGTTTTGAAAAGTAGCTGCACTGTATTACATTTCCACCAGCAATGTATGAAGACTCAAAATTCTGCACATCTTCATCAACACATTGTTTTCAGACTTTCTAAAATTACAACCATCCTAATATGTGTAGTAGTATCTCATTGTGGTTTTGATTTGCATTTTCTTTATCACTAATGATATTGAGCATCCTGTCATAAGCTTATTGGCTGTTTATATATCTTCTTTAAAGAAATTTATATTAAGATTCTTTGACCATGTTTAATTGGTTTTGTTTATTACTGAGTTGTAAGAGTTCTTTGTTTATTCCAGATACAAGCAACCTATTATATACATAATTTGCACTTATTTTCTCTCATTCTGTGGGTTGCATTTTTACTTTTTAATATTACCCTTTGAAGTACAAAAGTTTCTAGGTTTTTTAGAGTTCAATTTACTTATTTTTATTTTGTTGCTTGTGCTTTGGTGTCTTACATAAGAAATCATTTCCTAATCCAAGGTCACAAAGATTTATGTCTATGTTTTCTTCTAACATTTTATAGAATTAAACCTTACATTTAGGTCTTTCATCCATTTTGAGTTAATTTTTGAATATGTTGCAAGACAGGGATTCAACTTTATTATTTTGTATGTGGATATCTTGTTGTCCCAGCACCATATGAAGAGACTTTTTTTTCCCCAATAAATTGTCTTAGCATGCTTGTTGAAAATCAGTTGTACATAAAGGTGAGAGTTTATTTCTGGTCTCTCAGTTCTGTTCTAGTGATCTTTATGTCTATCCATATGTTAGTACCAAATTGTCTTTATTATTATAGCTTTGTAATAAGTTTTGAAGATGGGAAGTGCAAGTCCTCCAACCTTCTTCTTCTTTGTAAAAACTATTTTGGCTATCCTGAGTTCCAGGCATTTTGATATGGATTTTATTAGAAGCTTGTCAAGTTCTGCAAAATAGGCAACTGGAATTTAAATGGGGATTGCATTGAATCTGTAGATTATTATTATTATTATTATTGCATTTGCAAGATTTAATAGAGTGAAATAGAGTGGAAACAGAGCTTTCATACAAAGGGAGGGGACCCAAAGAGGGTGGCCGTTGCCGGCTCGAATGCCTGGGTTTATATCCCGATCATTGTCCCTCCTGCTGTGCTCTCAGGCAACAAATGATTGGCTATTTCTTTACCTCCTGTTTTTGCCTAATTAGCATTTTAGTGATCTCTCTTTACTATCTGATTGATTAAGTTGCAAGTCCCGTGTTTAAAGGTGGAAGCGGTCACCTCCTCAGATAGGCTTAGGGATTCTTAATCGGCCTAGGAAATCCAGCTAGTCTTGTCTCTCAGTCCCTCCTCTCAACAGGAAAACCCAAGTGCTGTTGGGGAGGTTGGCCGATGACTGCTCTAACTGCTTCCTGTTGAATTGGGGCATAGTAGGGGTTGTGCAGTTAAGATTTCCTCAGGAGGGGCGCCTTTGATGTCATTAACATCAGAGCTTGGGCTAGCGGACTGCTCCAGGGGTCCGCAGTAGATCTTACTCATGGACTGCATCTGGGGCTCCATTTGAAGAACATTTGTAGTTTTACAGCTTCGATTCTGGAAGAGACAAACTTAACAAGGAGGTTAAAGATACAGGGTCCAAAGGGGAGTAGCAATTATAACTGCTAGAGATCCTAAGAAGGGGAGAATCCAGGGCATCCATTGACTAAGGCCCCAGGGTCCAGTGTTTTGAAGCTCCTCTGCTGAATCTGTAGATTATTTTTGGTAGTATAGTTATCTTAACAATATTAAATCTTGCAATCCACAAACATAGGATGTCTTCTCATTTATTTAGAGCTTTCAAAATTTATTTTAATAATGCTTGTTATTTTCAGAGTATAAGTTTGCACTTCTTTTGTTTATTTGATTCCTGTATATTCCTGTAAGGTCTATACATCCCACTTGAAGTTGTAAAACAATGATTAAAAGTAGGTTTCTAAACATTAAATATGTTTACTGTAATCCTTAGAGCAATCACTAAAACAAACAGAGAAACAAAACTGAAACAAAGAGATATAGGCAAAATACAACAGATAAATAAAAATAGAATATTCAAAAAATGTTCAAATATCCCAAAAGAAAGCTGGAAAGAGAAGCAAAGAAATGGAAAGCAGAGGTAATACATAGAAATCAAATATAAAATGGTAAACCTAAATCCACACATATCAATAATTACATTCAATGTAAAGTGTCTAAGCACCCAATTAAGACACAGGTATTTTCAGAATGAATAAACAAACACATGACCCAATTATATGCTGTCTACAATAATAATGATACAGGCATATTAAAAGTAAAAGAGTGGAAAAATATAGACCATGCAAGCTTTAATCTAATGCTGGAATAACTATATTAATATCAAAATAGGCTTCAGAGCAAAGAAAATTACCAGGGACAAAGAGGGATATTCCATAACCAGAAGAGTCAATTTACCAAGAAGACATAACATTCAAAGTGTATAAAAACTAAAAACAAATCTTAAAAAAGGCAAAAACTGTCAGAAATAAAGTCTTAATAAACAAACTCGCAAGCATAGTTTGAGACTTCAACTCTCTCAGTAATTGATAGAACTAATGGAAAGGGAATCGACAAGGATACAGAAGATCTGAACCGAACCTTTAACCAAATGAATTTAATGGACATTTATAAAATTTTCCACCCAAATAAAGCAGGATATACATTTCAGGGGAAGGTAGGAAATATTTTGAACTGAGGAAAAATGAAAATGCAACATATTATATCTACAGAGTGTGGGTAAGTGCTGAGAGGAAAATTTATAGAATTAAAGGCTAATGTTGGAAAAAAAGAAAAATTTCAAATAAATAATCTAAAATTCTATCTCCAGACTCTAGGAAAAGAAGTGTAAAATAATCCCAAAGCAAGCAGAAGCAAGAAAATAATAAAGATAAGACCAGAAATAAAATTTAAAATAGAAAACTAATAGAGAAAAATTGATAAAAACAAAAGCTAGTTCTTTAAAAAGATAAACTTCTAAAAAGATTGATGAAGATGAAAGGAGAAGAGACACAACTTACTAGAATAAGAAGGAAAGAAGGCATATTGCTACAAACACTGCAGACATTCAAAGAATAATGAGAGAATATTATGAACAACTTTATGTTCATAAATTTGACGACTTAAAAGAAATGGACCAATTCCAGCTGGGCATGGTGGCTCACACCTGTAATTCCAGTGCTTTGGGAGGCCAAGGCTGAGGTGGATGGATAGTTTGAGCTCAGGAGTTCAAGACCAGTCTGGGCAAGATGGTAAAACCCCATCTCTACAAAAAAATATACAAAATTTGCCCATGGAGTGGTGGCGTGCAACTGTAGTCCAAGCTACACGGGGGCTGAGGTGGGAGGATCGCTTGACAGTGGGAGTTAGAGGTTGCAGTGAGCCAAGGATCACACCATTGTACTCCAGGCTGGGCGACACAGCAAGACACTGTCTCAAAAAATAAATAAAAGAAAAGAAATGGACCAATTCCTTGAATACCAAAAATTATCAAAACTCACTCAAAATTAAATAGACAATCGGTACAAAACAAGTTGACTTTGTAGTTGAACACATCCAAATTCATTTTATAAATGGTGGCAACCATCTCTAAAATGACCCAAAGGTTATTCCCTGGGGAACGAGACAAGGACAAGAAATATGTTTCTCTCTCTCTCTGTCTCTCTCTCTCTCTTTCTCTCTCTCTCTCTATATATTTCATCTTATATATATATAAATATAAATGTATATATTTCATCTTAAGCCTTTTTTGGGGGTCAGAGTAATTTGATTTTTAATTATGTACATGCATTACTTTAATTATAGTTTGATTAAATGTAAGTATCCTGGTTACAGGCTTAAGAAACATCCAGCATAGGTATCAGCTGTCTTTCCCCATGAACTCTACCCCTGGGAGCCCAGTAACCTGGCTGTCATTTTCTCTTTTCTCTCCTTAAAATCTCTTTATCTCCTAGCAACTGCAGAGCTTTCTAGGAGTACTTTCCACTGCAGGTCATTTGACTTGTCCCTTCTCAGCTCTCTCTCTCCCTTTTTTTTTTTTTTTTTTTTTTTTTCTAATTTCCCCTAAAGGAGGTCCTTGGTCCACCAAATTCATGTGAGTTCAGAGTTTTTTTTCCACAATCAGCCTCAGGAGAACAATCAATGAGGTCTTAGAAAAGAATGCACATCGAGGAAATCCCCTTTGAGCTGACTGCATGAATTCCAGTTCCGTTTGTGGTTTCATGCTTGCCAAGCACCAAGAGTGTATCGGGACTCATAGAGAATGCTGTTGGGGCACACATGGGAGGTCATGACACCATGAATTGTGAAACTGCACTGGCCGGCAGTGTGACTGACCTTGGGAAAATGTCCATTTTGGGTAGGTGAGAGGGACTGGGCCATGCTATGCAACCCAGTTGGGAGGATTATGAAAGTCTGGGGGCAGCATGGAGTTAAAGGTTCTCAGACATGAGAAAATCCCATGGCCATTGCTCAACCTGGATGGAGCCCAGGATAAAGGAGTCAGAACCACTTAGAATGGACCTAAGGTCCATTCTCATCTCAGGAAGGAGATCTGGTTGGCAGAAGCGGTCCCTGTCAAGAACAAGATGTTTTTGAAAATACTCTGAGCCACTTGTTGATGCCAGATGTCTCTACATGGATCTCAGTCTTATCCCCAGTCCAGTGCAGGGGCTTACCAGCCCTTTCAGAACCCTTGGTACTGGTGGCTGTTTTTTGACACATTGACATGTGTAGTGACAGTAGCAAAGATTGGAGGTGGTCTGACTGATTTCACATCTGGGGCCTGATTTCTTCCATGTTTGGTCAGTGGCTGGGCATCATCCAAGGCACCTCAGGCCTTGCTCAGGCATTGCTCTGTGGGAACAGAACATCTGCTACTCATCACAAGCAGCCCAATGGAGAAGCTGTGAGGTTAGTCGGTAGAACCTCTCTTGAGGGGTCTGCTGTGAGCCCCTGAGCACCCAGAAGGCACAGCACAGAGAGCAGCACAGGCAGGACAAAGTTTGTCTCCAAAGGGCCCTGCCCAGGCCTTGCAGTGCATACAAGTGTGATCAGATTTGATAAGACAGCAGACAAGCTCTGGTTGAGCAGCAAAGACCAGAAGAATCAACCACTTTCTTCCCCTGAAGCACAGACATTGGAGTAGTCTCTACTCCAAAGGCCCTCATTTAGGGGAAACTAGGAATAAAAGAGCTAAGATAAGACAGATCAGATGACCTGTAATTGAAAGGACTGAGACAGCTCACAAACAATTATAACGGCAATGTATATGCCACACTCACTTTGAGAAACGCACTGTTCTGAGGGCTGTATGCGCCCTGACCTATGACCTTGGTCACTCTTACAACAATCCTGGGTTGTTAGTGTCACCATCTGGTAGATAAGGAGACTAAGGTGCACAGGGGCTCAACTTACCACCAATAAGTGGCAGATCCAGGATTCAAATCTGGACAGACTGGTCCCGGAGTCCCTGCATGCAACCCTGGTCTAACCTTCCTCTTTCCTTCCATGAAGCAGCGCCCGTCCGGATGTGCCAAGGTCCCTCTCAGCTAATGCCATGGTTTCCTTGTGTGGAATTATCAATTCTCAACTCAAGCAGTGTTGTGATCTTTGAAGCACAATTTTTAAAATTATGTATTTCTGATAATGTCCAGGCATATAAATAAAACTTTAATATCAAATGGCATTTGATAACACCGTTATCTCATCCTTGAGACTTAGACTGATGCACAGTTTTAAGTCTTGCCTATTTGTGTCCTTTCATCAGCAGACTGAGTTGGGAGTAGGGACATGAAGCAGAACCCTGAAACCTGAGTGTTCTTAAGAAAAGCTCCAATCCTGTATGAGGTTTAAGTTCCAAAAGATAAGAACACCTGAGCTGAAATGCAGGGCAAAGGTGTGATCAGGAGTGTGTCAAATGCCAAGATAACAGAAACACACATGCACAGTGCTGAAGTAATGGGGAGGAAGAATAGACTGACGATAGACGAGTAAACCCAGAAATCAAGACGGGGGTAAGGAGGGAGCCACAGATGAGATGCATGGTTTCCAATGTTCAGTTGGCTCCAGGTTGAGCTCAGAGTGGGCTGCCCTGTGGGACAGCCTTCTTAACATATTATGGTGGGCTACACTTCGCCACAGCAAACAGGAACAAAATTAAAACAATGTCTTCTCTTCCATTATGATCTATAGCTTTTCCCCACACTCAGTTGATGCTCCTCAGGGTCTGAGCCTTTCTTTCTCTCTTCCCCTCACTCCTTCTCCTCCAGTGCACAACATAATTTTTGGTTCACTGCACTATCATCTTTGGTCAATGCATAACCCTCTTTTATTCATGTGTTCATGTATGTAATTAACTATATATTTTTGATAATGTAATACCTGTGAGATACTATCCAGCACAAAAACTGGGACCTCATCAATAGCCCACAACTGTATTCCACCCCATCCTTTCACTCTTCTCATTCTGACTTTGCTGGGCTCTAAGCACTTTGTCTTTGTGAGTCCTTTCCTTTATTAAAAATTATATTTATATACATAATTGTCATCATATTACTTTTTCTTTATGATTCTAAATGTAACTAAAATTAAAACATTTTTGTGGGACCTTAACATTATTATGGACCCTATGCATTATTGTGCTTATTGTGTTTCATGGATAAGTTGACCCTGAACCCACCTAGTTTAACTATCTTTCTATACCTGGTGTTTATAATACCCTACTTTCCTTTTAATAAGACTATTTATTTATATTAATATAGGTGTGTGTGTGCATGTGTGTGTAAATAGTTAAGGTACAAAGAGAATATGGGACATCCAACAAGTGAAAAGTTTGGAAATCATCCCCTCTATTCTTACAGCAAGAAAAAGCTGTTTCTTACACCTATCAGGGAATGGAGGTCATAGGGCAAACTGCCATCCTGAAATGTGCTGGAAGGACCAGCAAATCCAGAGGGTCATAGCCAAAGTCTACTCACCCAGACCTGAGACTACTGGGGCTGTACACTGGTGGGAGCACTGCAATGGTAATTTTGACGGATTGCTGGAAACAATGTGGACTAGCCGTGAGTGGGAAATTCCTGGGAGCGCAGTCCTGGGGAAGGGGTGGTCTTCACACTTTTACTGGTTTTATCTTCCATAATCTAACCAGATTCTCATGGTAAAGGGCCAAGAATTATCCCCTCCTGGCTCTGGTAGAGGTAAGAAAAGATTACTTGTTTAGAAGTATGCCCAGAGAGTTCTCTGAAACAAAGCCTTCTCCAGGGTAAAAGACTTACCAGAGCCTTCTCTCATTGGGGGAAAGGACATTTCTCCAACTCTACAGCCCCTCCTAGCTTTCCTGTATCTCTTAAGAGTAGGAGGGAAGCTTTTAAAAAACACTTGTGAAGGCCACAGGCCCAGGGACTCAGGCACATAACAGACTGAGATTTAATCCTGTAATTACAGAAAGCACCCCCTCCCCTAACACACATACTTTACAACCACACCAACAAGGCTCTAGTGTAACAACAGCTGAAGAAACTGCAAGGTTCACACTCTGTCAAAGGTGTTCTTTGGGAAGCCTAAATCAACAGGAAGGACAAAAATAAGGAAGGACACTACAGGAATGAGAAACCTCTGGAACAGGAAGCTACAGCAAACATTAAGGGAATAAAATACCTTAACTTGGTTCCTCCTTCTTGGACCTTCTCTTTTAAAACGTGAACTGCCCATTAAAAAAAAGTGTGGTGTCTCATCCTACTCGATCTATGTAAATCCCCTAGAGCACAGAAACTCCATGGGCTAAAGCCAAACACCACTGGTATTTTCTCAACTTGGAAAAGAAACAAAACTCTGGTAATGAATAGAATTTTCTTAATTTGACATAGCTAGTCCATGAATTTTTCTAAAAGCTTTGTTATCTGATGGTGCTTGCTTGCCTGCATTCTGCTGTAACTTAGTATGTGATTTCAGACAGGTAAGCATATCATGGGTGGCCACATTAGCCAAAATGCACTTCTTAGTATTTATTCAGTCATCTGAACTAGTTTAAAAACAACTTTTGGTGGATGTACATGAGTGAATAAGAATATTTATTTTGTTAGGTTCTTAGCTATCTTTTCCCTTAAGGCAAAAATACGTATTCTGGTCCTTGGGCAAATTAGTACAACGATGGGATTTAGATGAACTGACACTACTTCCTCGTGAGCTCCCCCTTTCTCAGAAGGCACTTGGGAAAGCACGTGAACAAATTCCTTTACTCGGGATTGTGAGTGGCGAGGCTGCTTGGACCATGATTTCCAGTGTCCAAGACCTGCCCAAGAGGATTCCTTCCCAGCCTGTTGTTGGACACAAGTGGGATCTTCTTCCTGAGGGAACCGCCTGCTTTACCCACTGTCTCCTGCATCATTTTATTCTGAATGTCTCCAGTTATTTCAACTATCTTGGGAAGGACTCTGGGAAAATAAAAGCTGTGTGTATCACTTAGAGGTTTCTCACAACAGAACTGTGTTCTACCCTGCATTGATGGCTAATTGATTAAAAATGGTGCAAATGGGCCGGGCGCGGTGGCTCAAGCCTGTAATCCCAGCACTTTGGGAGGCCGAGACGGGCGGATCACGAGGTCAGGAGATCGAGAGACGATCCCGGTCTAACACGGTGAAACCCCGTCTCTACTGAAAAATACAAAAAAAACTAGCCGGGCGAGGTGGCCGGCGCCTGTAGTCCCAGCTACTCGGGAGGCTGAGGCAGGAGAATGGCGTAAACCCGGGAGGCGGAGCTTGCAGTGAGCTGAGATCCGGCCACTGCACTCCAGCCTGGGTGACAGAGCAAGACTCCGTCTCAAAAAAAAAAAAAAAAAAAAAAAAGGTGCAAATACTGCTGTAGTCTTAGTAAATCCTTGTCAATATAACTTGTTTTTGGGTTTTCACCAATATGTGAATGACACATGTCATTGAGACAGTGACTGGATTTGATTACCAAGGATTGTGAATAAAATATTCTTTCAAGATGCCATTTGTAGCATTTGCTTCCCAAACCCCCAGTTCTCAGGCTAAGAAACACATATTTTGCTGAAAGACATTCAAAGTGCCAGTACAGAGCTCCATTAACTAGCTGGATGAATAGCAAAGATTCAGCATTCACTGTGCATGAATTACTTCTGGAAAGGTTCTTATCCCTACCCTCATGAAGATCACAATCTGGTGGAAAAGCTGAGGCACGTTCAAGGAAAAAATCCAGGGGATGCATGAAACTGACATACAAACAAGCAGTTCATGGATGAGGAAACCCACCAGGCTCTATTAACACAGGCTGGATTAATTCAGGACAGGCCATGTGATATAGGAGGGCAGGTGTGAAGCAGAAATCTAGTGACCCTCTAAGAGAGAAAGGACTAATATTTGTTTGCAGGTAAAATGAACCACTTGCAATTACAAGTGAAACTTTTAGTTGTGTATAAGAGAGAGCCCTTGCCACTTTGTTCAGTAAGTCACTTGATAGTTTCATTAATTCAGTTAATCATTTTGGAACACATGGGGCTATGTACTCTGTATATGCTCATTTGCTATCTATCATAGCAACTAGGTATGTGTCTTCTCAGCCCTGTGTTAGACTGCAAGCAGCCAGAAGGCAGGGCTTGGATCCTGCTCATGATGTAGACCTGAAGGGGGTCTTCTGATGAGTGGAGAGCCATTGGTCTTAAAATGACTTGCAAAGGGACACCCATAATCTCGAGAGTCACCATTTTGAATTCTAATTCTGAGTAAGGTGGCTAATGAATCTTTTTGGTTCACTGACTGAATTGATTCACAAACATGAAGTAATTGTTACTGTGTATGTTTAGAACGACATCCTCTTGTTTTTTTGGCCACTAAATACTTGCGACATTGGTTAGTAGAAAGCATAAATTAAAAACTGAAGCCTGAGTAAACAGATTATTCCAGTGGTTTGCACACATTTTTCGTAGTGACTAATCTTTTTAAAATAAAATTTTAGGGGAAATCCCATTATAATCATAAGAGATAATATATTCTGCACACTATATGCCAGGGGTACTGTAATAACTATTTTCACAAATGAACTGATTTCATCTTTGCAACAATTCAATGAAGTAGAATACTGTTGTCATTTGCAACTGAGAGTTGAGGAAACTGAAGCAAAGAGAAGTGATCTGGCTTGCCTTAGGACACACAGAACCAGCCTGTAATGAGCCATGATGCTAACATACACAGTCTGGCTCAGAGCCTGTGGATAAAGTCCCAAGGCTATCTGTGGAGAATTCCCTCTTGCCTGGGGAGGCCAGTCTGTTTGTTCTATTCAGTTTACAATTGCAGAAGGCCAACCCACATTATGTGCATTATGGAGGGGCAATTGCTTTACTAAAAATTTACTGACTTCAATGTTAATATCTTCCAAAAACACTCTACCAGTTGACACATAGAATTAACCACCACACCAGGTCATGGTGATAAAGGGGTCCCAGAGATGGTTCAAATGCTGTTCAATAGAAAGCATTTCATGGTATGCAACAATCCAGAAGCACCTCCGTGGGACACAATTTGACAACCATGCGCTGCTCCACAAAGCAGGTGTTATTACTTCTTTCCATACTCCCACTCCCACTAGTCCGACTCTCTCCTTTGAATGTCTTTTTTCCTTCTAAAATATGTGACTTTCCATTCTAGACTACTAAGGTCACTTAAATCCATGGTCTCCAAACTTTCTGATTCCTCATCAATAGCAATAAAAAGTTTTGGAGTGTGCTCTCCTAATATTTGAAAATTTATAAATTAGACCCCAAAACGAAACATCATAAGGCATACATAAAGTAGAAAAATGAGGACACCTAAATGTCACATTTTGATGGCTTTATCTCAAGGTCAGTACACACTTGGCTAGAGGGTTATTCCTAGAGTATCTTAATGATATTTCAAATCCACCTCTTGATGATCTTAAGTGACCTTTTGGCTAACTTTATGTCACCTATGATTATATCTTTATACTCTTCCTAATATGGCTGATAATGAGGTCTTCTGATGAGTATGAGAAATGTCAGCTCTGATAAGCAACTTCAGCAAAGTCTCAGGATACAAAATCAATGTGCAAACATCACAAACATTTCTATACACCAACAATAGACAAGAAGAGAGCCAAATCATGAATGAACTTCCATTCACAATTGCTACAAAGAGAATGAAGTACCTGGGAATATAGCTAACAAGGGATGTGAAGGACCTCTTCAAGGAGAACTACAAACCACTGCTCAAGGAAATAAGAGAGGACACAAACTAATGGTAAAACATTCCATCCCCATGGATAGGAAGACTTGATATCGTGAAAATGGCCATACTGCCCAAAGTAATTTATAGATTCAATGCTATCCTCATCAAACTGCCATTGACATTCTTCACAGAATTAGAAAAAACTACTTTAAATTTCATATGGAACCAAAAAAGAGCCCATATTGTCAAGATAATCCTAAGCAAAAAGAACAAAGCTGGAGGCATCATGCTACCTGCCTTCAAACTATACTACAAGGCTACAGTAACCAAAACAACATGGTACTGGTACCAAAACAGACATACAGACCAACGGAACAGAACGGAGACCTCAGAAATAACACCACACATCTACAACCATCTGATCTTTGACAAACCTGACAAAAACAAGAAATGGAGAAAGGATCTCCTATTCAGTAAGTGGTGCTGAGAAAACTTGCTAGCCATATTCAGAAAACTGAAACTGGACCCCTTCCTTACACCTTATACAAAAATTAACTCAAGATGGATTAAAGACTTAAATGTAAAATCCAAAATCATAAAAACCCTAGAAGAAAACGTAGGCAATACTATTCAGGACATAGGCATGAGCAAAGACTTCACAACGAAAACACCAAAAGCAATGGCAACAAAAGCCAAAATTGACAAATGGGATCTAATTAAACTAAAGAGCTTCTGCACAGCAAAAGAAACTATCATCAGAGTGTACAGGCAACCTGCAGAATGGGAGAAAATTTTTGCAATCTACCTGTCTGACAAAGGCCTAATATCCAGAAGCTACAAGGAACTTAAGTAAATTTACAAGAAAAAAATCAAACAACCCCATCAAAATGTGGGCAAAGGATATGAACAGACACTTCTCAAATTACTTTTATGCAGCCAACAAACGTATGTAAAAAAGTTCAACATCACTGATCATTAAAGAAATGCAACTCAAAACCACAGTGAGATACCATCTCACACCTGTCAGAATGGCAATTAGTAAAAAGTCAAAAAACAATAGATGCTGGTGACGCTGTGGAGAAACAGAAACAGTTTTACATGGTTGGTGAGAATGTAAATTAGTTCAACCCTTGTGGAAGACAGTGTGGTGATTTTTCAAGGATCTAAAACCAGAAATACCATTTGACCCAGCAATCCCATTACTGGGTATATACCCAAAGGATTATAAATCATTCTACTATAAAGATACATGCACATGCATGTTTATTGCAGCACTATTTACAACAGCAAAAACTTGGAACCAACCCAAATGCCCATCAATGATAGACTGGACAAAGAAACTGTGGTACAGATACACCATGGAGTACTATGCAGCCATAAAAACAAATGAGATTATGTCCTTTGCAGGGACCTGGATGAAATCGAAAGCCACCATCCTCAGCAAACTAACACAGGAACAGAAAACCAAATACTGTATGCTCTCACTCAAGTGGGAGTTGGACAATAAGGACACATGAACACAGGGAGGGGAACAACACACACTGGGGCCAGTTTGGGGGTGGGGGGTGAGAGGAGGGAGAGCATTAGGACGAATACCTAATGCATTTGAGACTTAAAACCTAGATAACGGGTTGAGAGATGCAGCAAACCACCATGACACATGTATACCTGTGTAAGAAACCTACACATTCCACACTTGTATCTCAGAACTTAAAATTAAAAATAAATGTACAAGGTAAAACACAGAGTACTACAGTGAAAATCATTATAGTGGATATAGTTATCAGAATATTTTTCTAAGTGAATTTGTGCCATAGTAATAAATATGTTTAATTGATGCCTTGAATAACAAGACCTAATAGTAGGTCTAATAAGTTCTGTAATTTTCAGGTAGTAATGAGCATAAACATTATTCTGAGATATGTACAACAAGGTAATGTGATTTCAATATACAATACTTCCCATTGGTGACAATGTAAAAAAAAAAAAAAAAAAAAGGAAACGTCAGTTCTGACATTTTCTTCTTGTTTGCTTGGTATCTCCAATGCACAGGGCTTTTCTTCTTGTACGCATTAGTTCATTAAAAACCTGATAATTTAATTTGTAATTCTACTTGCCAGAAAATATTGTGAAAGACTTTGAAATAGGCAAGAAAAGATTACTGAGTGTCTTGCCTAGTGCAACATTTTATTATCATCGCACTATTTTACAACTCTGTGAGTCATAAAAAGTTGGTAAGGATGAAAGGCTCCATTCCATAGACATGCAAATGATTATGTACAGTAAAATGTAATTGATCATTGCCCTGTGGACAAGGGCTGCATGTAATTGTTCATTTCTTTCATCAAATTATGCTGATGGTTTATATGTGTGTGTTTTTTGTATTCTCCTTTGAATTAGTTATATCATCTCACTTACGGTCCTCATTAAATTATGAGTTAAATAAAAGCTTTGACATGTGTTTTTTTTATTTGTATGAAAGTAATGAGTTTATCCTTTAAAAAACACCCTGAACGAAGTGCACACAAGGTCAGTGCAAGAAAATTGCTGGGAGGATGTGAGCAGATGAGAGCACTGTGGTTATGCTCTCTGCAGTGTGGAGCTCCTGCCAGTCTTTCCCCAGCAGGCCCTGTACATTGCACACATGGCACATGACACATGCCCACCATAATGTGGGTGGGCCTCATCTGATCAGCTGAAGACCTGAGAAGAACATAAAGCTTTTCCAAGCAAGAAGGGATTCTCCAGCTGATGGCCTAACAGGCTGAGAGAGGATGCCATGTCAATTTATTAAACATTAGTGAACTTTTACTTCTTTCTTAAAAAAAAAAGAAAGGCATAGTTTTATTTTCCTTGGTGGAGAATCTTGTGTACTCTCCCTTGGAGATGACTTCACTAGAACAAGGGTCCGAGGAACCTTTTACATTAGCTTCTCTCTAAAAATCTGCAGAGTAAATATTTTTAGAGGACCCATCACTAGCCAGCCCTAAAACTGTACTTGATTTGAAGAGTACATGGCCTGTAGGTCAAGGTACTGATGAAGGCTTGAGAGATATGAGACAGTAAAGCATGAGGGTAAGGAAGAATCTACCATAAGAGTTGGTAATTAGAGTTCCATTGTTACCAGAGGTCATGGGGAAAAGTCTATAAAGCCTTCAAGCTTGGGTTGCAGTGATTTTATGTTGTGGTTTGACATTCATGCCATAATTTATAAACATTCACACAAGATACTTGTGTGACAGTTATGACTAGTGATAACATAAAAAATAGCCTAATGCATTTCTATATTTAGAATACCCAAGCCCTGCAGACTTCTCTATGTCTTAAAAAAACCCCTAAATAATAGTGTATCTTTAAAAAGCCAAGAAACCCCAGCGAATCTCTCAACTGACCAAACAAAGCCAGAGGAGGGGCGAGTGGGGTAGGGAAATGGGCACTGGTGGTAGAAAAAAATGATAATGAAACTATCAGGAAAATTCAAAGTAAAAATGAAAATTCACTCTTCAAGGTAACTGAGGGCAGAGTTTTGGACTTTGAAAGATGATAAAGACTTTTTCCTTCCTTTTCCTTCTTGCTAAGCACAACTATAAACCCTGGACATGGCCCAAAAGACAAGCTGATGAGGACTCTGAAAGATAGTGCATAGAAGTCCCCAAGTTGGTGTGGGCCCAGGCCTGGAGGCAGCACTGCACACAGCACCCTCCAGCCCTCACTGAGCACCAGAAGGCCACCCAGATGCCATGTTCCCAGACACACAGAGGGATCTTTCTTGGGTTCAGTGGAAGCCCCTCCAGCACAGTGGTCCCCAACCTTCCTTGCACCAGGGACCAGTTTCACAGAAGACAATTTTTCCATGGACAGCAGGGGTGGGGAATGGTTTTGTGATAAAACTGTTCTACTTCAGATCATCAGGCATTAGATTTTCATAAGGAGCATACAACTTAGATCCCTCGCATGCACAGTTCACAATAGGGTTTGCTCTTCTGAGAATCTGATGCTGTCACTGATCTGACAGGAGGCAGAGCTCAAGCGATAATGCTCACTTGCCTACCTCTCACCTCCTGCTGTGCAGCCTGGTTCCTAATAGGCCACAGACCAGTACTGGTCCATGGCCTGGGGACTGGGGACCCCTTCTCTAGTGGACAGTTGAATCTATGCCCACCCTTTGAGTAACCAAAGTGTAGGTGCCAGTCCAGTGAGCAAAGATACCTTCAGAATTTGTTAGCCCCAGCCATTCAAGTCTCCCTAGCTGAGGCCCTGTCTGCTGTACCTTTTCTGAATTCCTGATCTGCATCTCCTGAGAACACTAAAAATGCTATATATTTTATGCCACTAAGCTGGGGTGGGTTTGTTATACAGTAATAGATAATCAAAACCCTTCACAGTGCTATGAGGCAGATACTACTATTATCCCTAATTTATGCATAAGGAAATCAAGGCTTTTAATGGTTGATTATATGCAGAAATAATAATGACCAAAGATATTTTTTGATATCTTCTATGTGTCAAGGACATTATGTAGATAATCTCATTTAAGTAGCATGAAGCTCTGTGAAGTAAGCAATTTTTAAAAAATGTTTAATTTGTGTGAGTACATAGTAGGTCTATATATTTATGGGGTATAGGAGAGGTGGTCACTCGTGGTCAGGTGGCCTGGGAATTGGGGACCTCTGCTCTAGCAATGTCAGGCAAATATGATGCTGCTGATAAGGAAGATTGACCTGGATCCCTGAATAAATCAGCAGCCAGGGGAGGCCCTCTCCTTTCCTGTCAGACCCGAGGCTCCCTTCACCAGAGACCCTGAGGCTGCTGGAGGGCAAAGCTGGTGAGAGAGTCCTGGCTACCCCAGGCAGCTTGCTCAACAAGCCCCTTTATCACTGTAGGAGGAGACCCCTTCCCCACCCAGAGACACTGACTTGACAGATTGTACTGGCGAAAGGTACCCAGGCACAGCAGATGTCTAGTTCAGAAAACCTTCTTATCTCTGAGAACCTGAGAGTGTCAACCTCCTGCACCCAGAGACAGTAAGGGACGCTGGCATAGTAAGCTGCCTGTCCCAGGAAGCCCCTCTATTCCGTAGGCCTGAGACTATCTTATCCCTGCCAGAAATAGCTGTGGAAGCAACAACAGAAAGATCCTACCACACTTCTGCCTGCCAAGAGACCCCCAGGGGCTGGCCAGGAGAAACACCTCCCACCTTCTCAGGAAGCATCTACAGGGAACAGCAAGATCCTGGGGGGCTCCAGATAACCAAGCAGACCAAAACAGCACTCATAGGCTCTGAAAACTAAACTTCCACTGAAACCGCAGCTAATGAAAATAAGCTAGAACCTAGGTGTTAATCTAAACAAGGTGACTGCCGGCTAAAAAAAATTTAAATAGGACCCAGAGTCTCCTGACATAGTAGATACAATCCCAGAATACAATAAAAATATCACCCATAATACCAAGAGCCAAGAAAACCACAACTTAAATGAGAAAAGAAAAAACATCTGATACTGAGATGAATCAGATATTTGAATTCTCTGGCAAAAATTTTAAAGCAGTGAACATAAGAATGCTTCAATAATCAATGACAAATTCGCTTGAAACAAATGAAACAGTATGAAATTTGAACAAAAATAGATGTTATTAAGAACCAAATGGAAATTATGTAATTTAAAAGTATAATGAAACATGTAGAAATTTGTGCTGAATGGGCTCAATAGTAGAGTGGAGATGACAGAGTACAGAATCAATGAATTTGAGGACAGGACAATAGAATTAACCCAATCTGAATAAGAGAGAAAAACAAGGCTTATAGAAAATGAATGGAGCCTCAGGGACCTGTGGGAAAATAATAAAAGATCCAGCATTTGTATAATTGGAGTGCAAGAAGGAAAGAGAGTGGGCCTGAAAGGCTACTTGGAGAAATAATGGCTGAAAACTTGCCAACTTTGATGAAAGATGTAATGTTACAGGTCCAAGAAGCTATGCAAACCTGAAACAGGATAAGCATCATCATTAAGCTTTGAAAAACTAAACATAAAGAAAAATCTCTTGAAAGAACCAAGGAAAAGCAACACATTACATATAGGGAAACACCAATTGAAATGACAGAATTCAGAAGGAAGTGCCCAATATTTTCCAAGTTCTTTAAGAAAAAAATATCAACCTTAATAAACTACATTAGCAAAACTATACTTCAAGAATAAAAAAGTAATAAAAACATTCTTAGATGAAGAAAAACTAAAAGAAACTTATTAGCAGATCTATCTATAAAGATAGCTAAAAGTCCCTCAAACAGAAAGAAATTGATAAAAGAAGGAATCTTGGAGCCTCAGGGAGGAAGAAAAATAGCAGAAAGGGCAGAAATGTGCATACATACAATAGACTATCTTTTTCATGTGAGAATTATGAATTATATTTGATAATTAAAGAGAATAATAGTACACCTAATCAAATAAAAATGAAAACATAACATAGTAAACTATGTGGGACACAGCCAAAGCATTGCTGAGAGTGAAGTTTATAGCAATATAATGTTCATATTAGAAATGAAGAAAATCTCATACCTAAGTTCCCATCTCAAGAAAATAGACAAAGAAGAACAAAATCAGTCCAAAGCAAGTAAAAAGAAAGAAATAATAAAAATAAAAGCAGAACTCAATGAAATTGAAATTTTAAAAAATAGAGAATATCAATGAAACAAAAGGTGGTTCTTTAAAGAAATTAATAGACCAGGCACGGTGGCTCTCGCCTGTAATCCCAGCACTTTGGGAAGCCGAGGTGGGCGGATCACAAGGTCAGGAGATCGAGACCATTGTGGTTAACACAGTGAAACCCAGACTCTACTAAAAATACAAAAATTTAGCCAGGCGTGGTGGTGGGCACCTGTAGTCCCAGCTATTTGGGAGGCTGAGGCAGGAGAATGGCGTGAACCCAGGAGGCGGAGCTTGCAGTGAGCCAAGATTGTGCCACTGCACTCCAGCCTGGGTGACAGTGCGAGACTGTGTCAAAAAAAAAAAAAAAGAAAAAAGAAATTAACAAAGTAAATAGACCCCCAGCAGTATGGACAAAAATAAAAAGAAAGAAGACACAAATCACCAATATCAGGAAAAAACTGGGAATATTTCTAGATCCTTCAATCACTGGAAAGACAGTAAAGTAATACTACAAACAATTTTACACTTATAAAAGAAGTCTTTGAGACTTCTTCTTTGATCTATATGATTATTTAGGAATGTGTTATTTAATTTCTGTGTTTAGAGATTTTCCTATTGTCTTTCTGATATTTATTTCTAGTTTGATTTCATTATTATCAGACAACATACTCTCTGATTTTATTTCTTTTAAATTTGTTGAGGTTTGTTTTGTTGGTCAGGGTATGATATACCTTGGTAACTATTTCATAGGCCCTTGAAAACTTGTGTATGCTGCTACTGTTGGATGGAGTGTTCTGTGTGTGTCAGTTGGGTCCTGGCAATTGATTGAGTTGTTCAGTTGTTCCCTACACTGACTGATTTTCTGTCTTGCTGAGAGGCAGATATTAAAGTACTTGACTATAAATGTGAATGTGTTTATTTCCCCTGTAAACTCTGAGAGTTTTTGTTTCATATATTTTGGGACTTTGTTGTTCAACACATGCAGTTTAGGATTGTTAGGTCTTCCTGACAGATCAATCATTTCTCATTATGTGATGTCTCTCTTTGTCTTTAGTAATTTTTTTCTCTGAAGGCTATAAGTGGTTATGTTAATATCATATATTAATATAGCTACTTCTGCTTTTAAAAAATTTAATGTTTCCATGATATATTTTTATCCTGTTATTTTCAACCTACTCATGTCATGGAATTTTAAGTGAGTTTCTTTTAAGTAGCATAGCTGAATGACATTTTTGTTCCACTCTGGCAAACTCTTGTCTTTTGATTACTGAATTTAGACCATTTATATTTAAGATATTATTGATATTTAACATTTAAGGGTGCTATTTTATTTTTGTTTTCTATTTGTTTCCTCAGGTACTTGTTCCCTTTTTCTTGCCTTCTGCGGGTTAGTTGAACATTTTTTAGGGTTCCGTTTTGAGTTATTTACAGTGATCTCCAGTGTATCTTTGCTATAGCTTTTGCAGTGATTTCTCTGGGAATTACAAGATATGTATGTGACTTATAACTGTTATATATACTGATATTATCATCTTACCACTTTGAATGACATATGGAATCCTCACTTCCATTTAGTTCCCTTTGTTCTCCCACTGTATTTTGGGTAGCAGATGCTGACAGTGACATTCTCTCTTTCATTTCTGATATTAGTAATTTAAGTCTTTTATCTTTTGGTCAATATAACTGAGGTTTTCTCAATTGTAGACTTTTTTTGCAGAGAATCAACTTGATTTCATTGATTTTTCTCTAATGATTTTCTATTCTCTTATTATTTTCATTCTAACCTTTATTATTTTCTTTCTTCTTCTGCTTTTTGGATTCAGTTTATTCTTCTAGTTTTTTAAGGTGGAAGGTCAGATTATTGAATTGAGATTTCTAAGGTCTGCTCCAGCTTCATTGCATCAGTTTTGGCATATTGTGTTTTTATTTTCACTTATTTTAACATATTTCCTAATTTCCCTTGATTCCTTCTTTGATTCATTGGTTATTTAGAAGGGTGGCATTTAATTACTACATTTTTGTGAATTTGAAAAATTTCTTTCTGTTATTGATTTCTAATTTTATTTCATTGTGATTGTAGAACCTACCTTGTATAATGTCTTCCTTTAGCAATTACTCAGGTTTTTTATGGCCTAACATATGGTCTATCTTGGAGAATGTTCCATGTGCTTTTGAGAAGAATGTATATTCTGCTGTTCTTGGATGGAGTAGTATGTAGATGTCTGTTATATCTAGTTGGTTTACAGTGTCATTGAGGTCTTCTGTTTCTTTGTTGATCTGTTTGTTGTATCCATTTTTGAAAGTGGGGTGTCACTTTTTCTAACGATTATTGTTGATTTGTCTATTTCTCCCTTCAGTCCTTTTAATTTTTGCTTCATGTATTTGGGGATTCTATTGTTAGGTGCATGTATGTTTATAATTTTTATATCTTTTTGATGGATTGACACTTTTATGATTATAAAATGTCCTTCTTTGTCTTTAGCAACACTTTTTGTCTTAAAGCTTACTTTATCTGTTACCAGTGTAGCCACTTTAGCACTCTTTTGCTTATTGTTTGCATAGCATTACATTTCCCATGCTTTTATTTTCAATCTTCTTGTTTTTGAACTTAAAGCGTGTCTCTTCTAAATGGCATACAGTTGGCTTATGTGTTTTTCTAAAAAATCTATTTTTAATTGATATGTTCAAACCATTTATGTTGACATAATTACTAATAACTTAGGATTTTACTACTTGTGTTTTATGTCTTTTTTGTTTTTTTGTTTCCTTAGTCCTGTATTATTACTTCTTTTATGTTAAATAAATATTTCTATCTGATGTCATTTTAAGTCTCTTGTACTTTATTTTACTATGTTTCATTGAGTTATATTCTCATAATAGGTCAGAGTTTTTAACGGTTGTCCTGGAGATTAAAATTAGTATGCTAACTTAAAACAATGCAGTTCAAGTTTGGGAAGATGAAATAGTTCTGGAGGTGAACGGTGGAAATAGTTGCACAACAGTGCAAATATACTTAATGACACAGAACTTAACTAATTTTAACTAACGTAATATGCCAACTCTGCAAATCAGATCGCAGCCCCTCCCTTTGGGTTTGTTGTTGCCTTTTGCTATTGTTGATGTTGTTTGCCTGTTTAGTGATTTTTCTGTAAAGTGTGTATTCCATGTGTGGAGACGGAAATCTCTACTCAATTTACATATTGGTAAACTGAAACTAAATATTGGATGTAGATTTCCTTAAATGCCTTGAGTCAATTAAATCTCCCACCTTTTGCCAAAGTATGTTGAGGAATGCCTTCAAAGTTCCAGCAGTTACTGACTCTCCCTTAGCCTTCATTTCGTGATCACACAGCACCACAAGGTCAGCCAGAGGTAAGAGCTTAGGTTCCTTTCTGGTCTTTCCTGAGCATGCAGATAGCCGTGTCCATGAGCATGACCTTCTAGACTTTCAGAAATATATCAGAGCTCTTCAAAACTACTTATGAACATCTCATTTGCCAGATTTTCTTTAAAAATTTTTTTAAAACGTGTTTCCCTTATTATTTTAAAAACATGTGTCTATCTTATTATTTTTACTTCAGGCAGCTTGAGTGTTAATTGCAATCAATTTATTTTTTCAATAATGCCCTGGAGATAGGATTCTACTCACAGGGCAAGTCCTGAGTCAGGTCAAATAAAGACAAGCTCTGCTATTGGGACTCTCAGGTAGCTGAGAGTGGGGCTGTTGGGGAAGCTCCAAAGCCATTCTGTCCCCTCCACATCCGCTAAGCTCCTGTTTTTCACACGCACCATGATCCTGAGTCTTATGGTTTTCAAAGAAACCATGGACTTGAATGTAGAAGGTTGGGAATAGGACAAATTAAAACACCGCAAAGCTTGTTGTTTTTCTGAGATTCAGACATTCTTTTCCTTGAGTAAATGCTCCTTGGATAGTTTTAGGCCTTTGGTTAATTTCCAAAGTTCTGAAAAAGTTAATTGTGATATAGTTTGTCAATATTCTAATTGCTTTTAGGATGATCATATTTTAGGAGAGTCTTGTTCCACCATTCTGGACACACTTCGCATGAGAAATATTAATAAAATTATTAATCCATCAGGAAAATATCACAATCATCAACATTTATGTACTTAATATGAGTTTCAAAAATACATAGAGTAAAACTGAATTAAAAGGTTTTTAGACAAATCCACAATCATAGTTGAGGTTTTTAACACTGTACTGTTGGTAATTGATAAAAACTAAAAGACAAAATATCATTAAGGATATTTTGAACAACTTGAAAAACACAATGAATACACTCAATTTAATGGACTTTCATAGGATAATACATCCAACAATTGCACAACACATACTCTTTTAAAGCGCAAGTAGAACACTCATCAAAAGAGACCATTTGTTAGGCCATAATGATCAATAAATTTATAAGAATTGAAATAATAAAATTATGTGACCATAACAGGATTCAACTAGATTTTTAAAAATTTTGGAAAACCTCCAAATACTTGATAAACAACACACTTCTAAATAGCTCATGAATTTAAAAAGAAATAACAAGGGAAATTAGAAAATGCTTTAACTTTTATTGCAAGGGAAATAAAATGAATCAAGACTTATGGGATGTAACAAAAGCAACACCTAGAGAGAAATTTATATCTTTCGCTGATTATGCTGGAAAGAAAGAAATACAAAATCAATGATCTAAACTTCTACTTTAACCAGCTAGAAAAAGTAGAAGAGCAACATAAAGCCCATGTGACGGAAGGAATAAAATAATAAAAAGCAGAAATCAATGAAATAGAAAATAGGCAGACAATAGAGAAACTTAACAAAGCCAACATTTGCCCTTTGACAAAATGAATAAAACTGATAAATTCCTGGTAAGATTTGAAAAAAAGAAAACACAAAATACCATTATCAGAAATAATAAAGAGCTTATCAGTATAAATCTGAAAACATCAAAAAGACCATAAGAGGCCTTACTGAATAACATGCAACAATTAAATTTGACAACTTGATAAAATGGACAAATTCTGTAAAAAAAAAAAAAAAGTTGCCAACACTGACAAGAGACAAAGTAAGAAATCTGAATACTTACATATACAAAAGGAATTGAATTCATCATCAAAAAATTTCCTACAAAGAAATCTCTGAATCTTCTTCCACTAAGTGAGGACACAGCAAGAAGTTGGTCATCTACGACCCAGAAGACACACTTCATCAGAACCCAATCAGGGTGGCACCTGGTCATGTACTTCCAGCCTCCAGAACTATGAGAATTACATTTCTGTGGCTTATAAACTACCCAGTCAATGGCGCTTTGTTAAAGGAGCCCAAGCTGACAATGACAGGCATGTGGGTTTCCACTGCCCCCCAGCTGCAGACTACTCTATGCAGACCACTCTATGGACATGCTTGTACATGTTTTGTGCACATGTGTGTTTCTCTAGAGCAGCCTCTCCATTTTTTTTCTATTTCAACCCTTAGTAACAAATGCATTTCACTTCACTATCACCCCCACAAAATGTCTGAGCCCAGATAGAGTCATTGATAAGTTCTATCAGATGTTTAAGAAAAAAATACCAATGTTACACCAACATGTTTAGGAAATCAGTGAAAGAACTTTTCCCCATTGTTGAGGCCAGTGTAACTCTGAAACCAAAACCAAACGAAGACATTACAAGAAAAGGAAACTACAATGTCCCTTAAGAGCATAGACACTAAATGCTGAGCAAAATTGAACAAAGTGAATCCAACAAGACATAAAAATATGAACATCGTGATCAAGTAGGGTTTTTCCCAGGATTGTGTGTTGGTTTAACATTTAAATATCATTCAGTATAATTTATCACACTAACAGAATAAAAGAAAAACATATAATTATCCTAATAGATGCAGTAAAAGCACTTGCCAAAATTTAACATTTACTTCTGATTTAGAAAATGGACTCTCAGCAAACTAGAAATACAAGGGAATTTCATTTATATGAAAGGGGCTAACATGATAATGGTGAAATATGTCTGCTCTCACCATCTCTAGTCAACATTGCTCAAAAGGTCCTGTCCAGTGTAATGAGGTAATTAAAAAAATACCTAGCGAAAAGAATGGAAAAGGAAGGAAACTAAAACAATGCATTATTATTCATAGTAGGAAGTAAATATATTTTATTTTAAAACTACATAGTCAGGTTCAACCTTTATGGAGGACAATTTGGAAATTTCTATAAAAATTTAAACAGCACATGTTATTTGATTTGGAAATTCCACTTCTAAGAATTCTTCCTTAAGATATACTTGGCACATATGTGGGATAATGTATGTACAAAAATGTCAGTGTGATCCCTCTCCCTCTGTCTCTCTCTCTTTCAAATCTAGTAGACATTTGGAAACAACCCAAATATTATCACCATGGGACTGGCTAAAAGATATGAGGTATTCTGCAGCTGTATAAAGAATAATAATAGGCACCAATATGTTCTGATATGGAACTATCTGCAAGATATTTTTGAAAGTTAAAAAAAAAGTCAGTTGCAAAACAGTGAACAGATCTGGCTCACTCCTCTTTGAACTGTGCAAATCTAGTTCAATTTCACTAAGGGTGGTCCAAGGACTGCCTGCATCAGGACCCTCCGGGGTCCTTGTTAGAAACATCGATTCCCTCCCCATCCCCTCATCCCCCATATGGTAATGCATACCAAATATTCGAGAGCCGATGAATGAATAAATGCCGATTTGCTATCAATCCCATGTTGTTCCTCCTCCCATGTGGATCTGAAATGCCTCATTTTTCACAGACAACCAGGAACTACACTTTCTGTGCTTCATTGCTAACGACAATCACTACTGTGCAAGGCAGGGTGAGCCATTGACCAAAGGGAGAGATACAAATGCTTCTGTCTTATTTCTGGCTCTGATTGTGACCAGAGAATGTGTGTCCTCCATGACATTTCCTTTTCTGTGCTTTGATTTGTGCATCTGCTCAATAGGGAGAATGATATTGCAGGAAGAACGTATGGAGCCCAGTGAGAAATTTTCTTAGAACCCTGGGTTCAAAGTAATGGGCTAAGAACTTTCTAAGGTATTCTCATAGTTGTTTCTCATGATTAAAGAAACAAATTGCCACTGATCACTTTGTAGTACTGATTAATGCACAATTTTGAATTGATTTTGCTTCATTTGTTGCCTGGGGTTTTGTTGTTTTATTTATTTTATTGTTTTATTCTTTTGCAATGGTTCCCTTTGCATTGAAAACTTACCACATATTCACCCTAATTAATCTCTGGACACATTACAAGGTACTAATTTTAGGTGAGATGCTGTGCTTGGTTCTGTGGGGATGCCAAGGTAAATAAGGAAGATAGAGGTTCAGTTTACAAAAATCTTCGAACGTGGGAGAAGGTGACTGCTTAAATAAATGCAGTGTCTGACAGTTGTAAGAGCCGAGAGAGGCACAGGCAGCCTCATCTGCTGAAGTGAAGTGAAGGGTGCCAGCTCCACTGAATGGGGAGGGCAGAGGACGAACAGAGGATGGGAGCTCAGCTTTGTGCTCAGAGGAAGTTTCGAAGAGCTGGGCATGGTGGAGGCAGCAGCAGCACTGCAGAGGCACCAAGTCAGGAAGCCATGGAGCATGCGTGGGAGAGAAGCCAAAGATAAGGTGAAAAAGGCCAACAGAGTTTTAGGAGGAGAGTTCTGTTGACTTATTGAAAAGTGATTAGATCTAGAACAAGTGAAGCTAAGGAAAACAAACTCTTACAGCAAATGTTTCCATTGATAACACATTTGCTGCATTTTTTCCCATACCACCAGTATCTTTAAGCCCCAAAGGTGAGAGAAGATACATCCTTTGGATCATTGTTATGCGATTGGCATTCAGTAAGTATCTGTGAAAAAAGTAAGCCATTGGATAAACCGAAGCAGAAACTGGGGGCCAGAGAGGGAACTGCTGCTTAGGGTAAGATGGCGACACTCGGCGAGGCTGCTGGTGTTGAATTCACCTTCCCCCAACGCAGGACAGAGACAGGATGAGTGGCAGGGCCAAGTTTAAAGGGAGAAGTTTGGGTTTTGCTACATGAAATATTTGAATACAGAAGTGCAGAGGAAGGGTATATGTGTGTGTGTGTGTGTGTGTGTGTGTATATGTGTGTGTGTGTGTGTGTGTGTGTATGCAACGGCATGATCTCCACTCACTGCAACCTCTGCCTCCCAGGTTCAAGAGATTCTTCTGCCTCAACTTCCGGAGTAGCTGAGGTTACAGGCATGCACCACTTGTATTTTTAGTAGAGACAGGGTTTCACCACGTTGGCCAGGCTGGTCTCAAATTCCTGACCTCAGGTGATCCACCCACCTAGGCCTCCCAAAGTGCTGGGATTACAGGTGTGAGCCACTGTGCCTGGTCGAAGAGTCTATATTTTAAGGAAAATGTGCTGAGCATCCCAGAGCTCTCTGGACTGCTTCATGATGTCACTTCAGGCATTTGATGTCCGTAAGCAGAGGCCACAGAAATGCAGTCCTCTCTTGTTCTCTGTATCCTGGTGAAAAAGAAGTGAATGATGTTATTTTGCCTGATTATAATAACGATGTTAGTAATTTCACTTAACTAGTGCTTTAAGAGTTTTTAAAATTCTTTTGTAACATTATTTCATTGATTTTCACAATTCATTCTTTGTGGGAGGCAGCAAGGGGAAGAGTTACTTTCATTTGAATTGACAATGAAGAAATTGAGGCTTAGATTATGGCTTTCCTAAGATCTGGCTGCCAAACGGAGCAGATGAGATTCATCTTGGGTTTTTATTTATTCAGTAGTTAAAATTCTAAATATCTTCTACATTGCAGGCACTTGCTGAATGCTGAATGAACCACATGTCCTAACTGAAGGCCCACAGAGTCCACTGGGAAGGTTCTAGTTCATGCAACTGAGGATAGATCCATTGTGTGGTACTTTCCAGTTATAAAAGCAGAAAAATTCTGGATAAGTGAAACCAAAATAAAGTCTTTTCAGACACCACTGAAATTAGTAGAAAGAAAGAAAAATCCCCATACTCCAGAAATGAAAAGGAAACTTAAAGCTAGAAAAGGAAGCTTTGGTTAGATGCTTTGGACAGCAGAGGGGCTGAGTCATCTGGACAGAGAGGCTCATGGTGTGGGGCTGGGGACCAAATGCCCTTGCTGGGATGGAAGGTGGGGTCGAGGACCTGCAGAAGGCTGAAGGCTAAACTGAGATGTCCTACTCAGAGCTGGAACTCTGAAAGGGCTATCCTTCCACAAAGGGAAGCTCAGAACAGAAGCAATGATGAAGCCACTGTCAGCGTGTGCACTGTCAAAGCATCAGGTGTGGGTCAAGTACAGAGGCAGTAGGGAGCACGAGCGTATATTCCCACATAGTATGGGAATCCCCAGAAATAAGCATGAGACGGGACTTAGGCAGGTGCCCTGCAAAAGCAAAGGCTAAGTCACTCTTTGTGGAACTTTCCACAGTCCAGGGTGCACAGAGCACCCAGAGATAAATAACTCCCCTGGAACATGAGCTCTCAAATAAGAAGAACAAACTACACAAGAAGCTATCAACTGTGAGAAAGACTCAGCAGACATAACACACATGAAAATAGCACATAGGAACTCAAGATTATCTATCTGAAGAGACTAAAAATAAGTGGGTTCTAATGCTTTAAAGGGAAGAGATAAAATGACTATAAATGCAAATGGAATAATAGAGCCTGTGTGGAAAAAAAAAAAACAAATAAAAGAAAATTAAGCTACTTGCATTCCCAGAAAAAAAATTGAGTAACTGACATGAACAAAAAGATAATGTGCCAACAGATAGGACTTAACTGAAGATAATTGATTGCTTGAGTGATCAAACTGAAGAAACTGGAGATAGAAAATGCAAACCAAAGTTGCAGAAATATTGAGAAGAGAATAAGAAGCTCCTAACAGGGCAGGATGTAGTGACTCATGCCTACATGCACAGCACTTTGGGAAGCTGAGGTGGGAGCACTGCTTGAGCCTAGGAGCTTGAAACCAGCGTGGGTAACATAGCCAGACCCTGTCTCTACAAAACAAAAATACAGAAATTAGACTGTGTGATGGTGTATGCCTGTGGTCACAGTTACTTGGGAGGCAGAGGGAGGAGGATCACCTGAGCCTGGGAGGTTGGGCGTGAGCTGTGATCGTGCCACTGCACTGTAGCCTGCAAGAGTGAGATCCTGTCTCAAAAAACAATAATAATAATAAAAAAAGAAGATCTTAATAGACTAACAGGAGTCCTAAAAGTAGAAAAGAGAGAGGATGCAGGAGATGCCATCTCAAAGTCATCACACTTGAGAACTTTCCAGACATGCTAAGACCTCAGTTGACATTGTATATCACATCCCAAGAAGGATAAAGAAAAACGTATCCACACCCAGAGTCATGGTAGTGAAGCCACAGAGCACTACAGACCAGCAGGTGTGTGATGAAGATGAGTCCTTAGAGGATTAATAGCTGACGAGGGGCGCCCGAGAGGCTCCAAGGGGGGAAAGGGCAGCCACCAGGGAATGCCAGAAGCAGTGAGGTGGCCACTCCAGATACACGATGGTGAGATGAGGAGACAGCTAGACAGGGCACTAGAGCGAGATGAGCGCGAGAGGCTGGGGAGAATTCCGGGGGCTCAGAGGGAGGTAGGGGTGTAGGATGGAAGTGGCCATGATAGGGAGGTGGGACCTGCTCTGGGATATTGATGTGTGCCCCTCCTGTAGGCCAAGGACAGTCACTAAAGACTTTAAGCAGAGTGGGGACAGGGTAGGATTTGCATTGTGGAAGGTGCTCTGGCTGCGGTGTGGTGGGTGGACAGGAAATGGGTAAGCAAGGAGTCAGGGCTGGAAGATTGTTAGCACTACCCAGGCATGAGACAGAGGCTGGGGGCCAGAATGCAGGCAGGGCAACGAGGAGGGGGCAGCCCTGGGAGGGGCTGAAAGACGTGCAGGGAGTAGGGCCTGCAGCAGGAGGGACTAGGGGCTGAGGTGACCTCCATGGGTCCCCAGACACAGGCCATGCAAGCTTTCCGATCTTAACAAAGTGGGTTTTACATGTCACTCTCTTTTCACTATTCACTGCTTCACTGTCTGTCTTTTAATAGCCAACACCAAACATTATTAATTCACAATTATTAACTCACTATTATGAATAATCTTGAAAAGCAATTCACGTTTACTGTGGGATCAGTGGTAAAATAGGACATTCTTTGCTAGGTAATGTGACATAATGGGAAGCAGAAGAATGCCTAAACTATTCATCTGCTGTATAGGGAGGTCTCTTTAGAAAGGAAGAAAACACTTCTCCTAAATGTGGACAGACACAGAGCATGTAAGTAATAGGGATTTGTGAGGGCTTTGGGGGAAGATGATGTTTATAATCACAGTGATTTCTCAGTATCATAAATGGATATAGCTGAAATCTCATAGGCTACTTCAGGGCCTTAGACAGCCTAGACTGGCCTTGCCCATCCTCCCCAGGCCTCCTGGGTGCATGGGGGACACACGGTTTCTTAGTCCAGGAATAAGAGGAGATAATAGGCGTCTACCTGTGGTCAAGGCACAAGGTCAAAGAATCGGCATTACTGAATGTCCACAGTGTGCCAGACTCTCCATATGGAAATTCTATTAATAAACGAATCTCACGTCAAGTGTGACTGTATTATTACAGCTCTTTTAAAGGCAGGGAAAGAGGCACTTGGAGAAGTGTCTTGATGGAAGCCAGGAGCTGAGAGAGGTGTGTGAAGCCAGCCTGTGGGGAACCCTGCTGCAGCCCCACCTGAATCCAGGGCTCCCCAGCGGGGGCCCTCCCGCCAGCCCCTGCTTCTTCATGAGGGGTCTTGTGGGGATTGCGGGGGCTTGGGGCAGTGGCCAGGCTGGGCTCCCCCATGCTCTTGCTGTGTGGTCTCCAGAATTCACTTAACCTCCTGCTGCCTTGGCCCCCCCATTTGTGAAACGGGGATCAAATTCCAGCGCTGCCAGTCTGTCTGCCCAGTGCGGTGGGTGATTAATGAGACCATGGAGGGGATGTGTTGTGCCCTGGGGCAGACTAATTTATCACGGAGCAGAGTCCATGTTTCTTCTTCCTTCCACACCCTGCCAAAGATTAAAATAAACAAGCAAAAGGTAAAATAAACTAAGGGGAAATTTTCCAGAATTTTATTGCATAACATTTAATAATTACAAACTAACTTAAGCTAAAATCCTTCATTTCATCAGTAACTCTGATCATTATCTGAGAGAGCTGATTCGGTTTTGGAGCTGGTATAATTGTCAAGAGCTTAAGCAGACTTAGCTTTTTATTCCCTAAGTAAAATGGATTAGGCACAAAGTGACATTTCAAAAATGACCACGGTTTCCAAACACCTTAAGGGCTTTGAGGTTTCGGCCTTTCTCCAGGGAGATTCTGGGGAAGAGTTTAAATAATTCCAAACCAGCTTTCAGCTCATTATAATTTCTCACATTTAGAACTGAATAAAATTTTTATGTTTTTCTCTCAAAGGTAAGACTTAAGGACAGAGCAGGGATATCCGTCTTTAAAAATATCATCAGCAAATACTTACATATAAGTCACTGGACTAGATGCTTAGCTGCTGTTCTGTGGGGAGTGCTGTAAACGCTGTCTGCTGAGGTTCAGGCCTACAGGGAGATGTGAAAATGTACGCACATCGTCTTGCCACATGGCGGACAGAGTCGTGGCGACACCGAGGATTGCCAGGCCTCCAAGGTCAGATGCTTTAAGACAAGCACACGTGGTTGGAATTCAGGAGGGACTTATGCTCTGCCAAGGCTTCAGGCTGAGAACACTTTTGCCAGTTTCTGACACGCTCCTAGATGCTGCAGACCCTTTCATTCATGGGATAAATGCGAGGTGGGTGTGACTGTGTGCCGGGCTATGTAACAGGTGTGGGCTGTGAAGATCAACAAACGTGAGGCTTATTTAAGACTCACATGTGCACAGGTGGGAGACAGCAAGTGGAGGCTGGGCAGGGATCACATCTAGCAAAGATCATCCTTCCCTGCCCCAGTGCTGGGCCAGAGGGAAAGCAGATGTCCTTCCAAGAGGTGGTGAAAGTTGGGATTCTTATGTAAAGCTTCCTGATTTTCAAGTATTAGCGATTAACTGCAAAACCATGTTTCTTTCAACACTGGGTGCTGTGTTCAGCCAAATACAGCTAGTTAGCAACCTCCCTCTAAGTTTTCTTTCTGCTCAAAACTCTCTACTTTCATCCCCAGCAGCCAGATGTCTTGCCTGTGTGTCCTGGGTGAGAATGTTCCAAAATGCAACAGCTCACTTGTGGTTCTTATTTGGTGATGTAGCTACCTCATTTCTTAAAGGGGGCAGTTCAGTTATTATTTAAGAGCAGGAGTTCTAACGTGAAAGGGGGCTGAAATCCAAATGTATGCACTACCAGGCACATACATTAGCTAGTCAAGCATTCTCCTTCACAGTGTCTTTTACTTCTTCATTGTTCCTTACACGGAAGCCTAGTATGCATTACTCAAGCTCTCAGTGTATTGCCACTAAGACCTTTTACTTAAAAAAAAAAAGGCGGGGGGGGGGGGTGTTGCGGGGAGTTGAGAGCTACTTTTAGAAGTTGGTTTCCTATGTATTTATGTGCTATCATTTCTTTCTGTGAACAAAGCCCAAAAAGAAGGATGGAAACGCTTAGTCCTGAATTAGATACACGTCCCGTAAGTGACAGTCCCGCCCACTGTGGCGGCCTGGGCTTCTGGTGGCCTTGACTCTCCACCAGTCTGTGGCTTTGCCAGCTGCAGTATGGCAGAAGGGGACAAACATGCCTACAGACATAGGACTCGACTGCCCAGTACCCATTTAAGTCAACAGTTGTCTTGGAAACTTCTCTTGGTGAAGCAGAGAAGCAAAAGATTTATCAATGTGATCAGGAAAAAAATGTCTTACTCTCTCTATTGCATATATTTGGGCATGCTGGGTAGGATGGCTAGGGAGGTCACAGCTCTCTTTCCCACAGCTCACAAGCTAACATGAACAGCAGATGCATCTGGAGGACTCCCCACACACACATTCCCCAGGGTCAGTCTAAGTGAGGCATGGGAAAACCCAAGGTATCGGCTATCCCTCCTTTGGGATTGAAAGGCCACGTAGGTCTCTTTGGAAACACAGTAGGTGTGGGTCTCTCACTCGGTCGCTGATTGGCATCTGCATTTGGGGTAAGGAAGCACAGTCTGCAAGATGGCAGCAGCCTGGTGTGTGCAGTTCCACTGGGGACAAACATGAACTGAACTCATTCTGTTTTCATCTTTTCTTTTTCTAATTTGAGACAAGTTCTCACTTTATTGAGTGCAGTGGTACCATCATGACTCTCTGCAGCCTCTACCTCTGGGCTCAAGGGATCCTCCTGTCTCAGCCTCCCAGGTAGCTGGGACTACAGGCATGCACTACCACACCTGGCTAGTTTAAAAAAAAAAAAAAATTCTTTTGTAGAGACAGAGTCCTACTATGTTGCTAAGGCTGGTCTTGAATTCTGAGCTTCAAGCGATCCTCACACCTCTGCCTCCCAAAATGCTGGAATTACAGGCATGAGCCACTGTGCCTGGCTGTTTTTCTTCTTGAGTAACATCATCCTCTGCCTTGAAGAGAAATTATGGGTGTCAGAGAGAGTTCAGAAATATATCAAAGCCAGGAGAGTTATCTGTATGGAAGCGAAACACAAGTGCACTCATGGTATAAACCACAAACCTCATGTTTTATCCTTATTTTGAATTTCTCTGTGATCCAGGGCACTCGTTATACCCAGCTGCAACTCAATATTGACAGAGACCCCTGTGGGGAGACACCAAGACCGTTTACCCTGAATACATGATATGCTTTAATGAAAGTGAATGGGACTTACACCAGCAGAAATTGCTTGTGGTCTAACAAGATAGTTTCTCCAAGAAACTGAGATTTGCTGAAATAGGTCTTGGCTAATTACTTATTCTCTGTGTTGCCCCTTTTGTTTCAGCAGCCATCACGATTTTGTGAAAATCCAATGATACAGACATTGCATTTACCTTTAGCTTTATTACAAGGAAACAGTAGCAGATTTAATCACAAACCAGAGTATTAATTGTAAGCCCAGGCTTTGCTAAAGGAATAGACCTCCCATAGGGTAAGCTACTCATTTGTAAGTTGCTCTTTACTTGGGTGACGGAAAAAAACTGTGGGTTTCAAGGTCTTTGAAGGATGGGTGCAGTGAGAGAGTACCGAAAGATATGTGCTTATGAGGGTATTCCTGAACATGCTTTCAAGAGCAAATGCCTGCTCTTGGGAAAAATCCCTTACTCGGGGGATTAGAATATCTTGTGGTTTCAATCTCTCACATTCTACTTGCCTGTGTCCTCATTAGGGTGTCACATTTCCCAGTCACCACACAGCTAGCCCAGCTCAGATTTAATCAGCAACAGACTTCCATCAGGGGGAAGGAAGAACCATCCCTGCCCCCTTGCAGCCTCCCATTAGTGAAATATTCAGCAAGAAAACAGAGCCAGAATGCAAACAAACAGTGTTGACCATACCCTCACTCCACTTATAACCTCCTGTGATCTTTGGCTTCTGTTCAGTAATTGCATTTATTTTGACTTCATTAAAAATTGTAACAGATGGAATTTCATTTGGGTCTGAAGTTCAAAGATTTACAGCCCAGATATAGCAGAGAGTGTTGTCTTGGTGTTCTTATCAATTTGGGGTTAGAAATCCTGTTCTATTTAGGATGTTTCCCTGCAAAGGAGGTAACAAACGTCCCTCACATTTTCTCAGCAATTTCCCAACAGTTTAGAACATACTCTCATAGTCATTTTTCTCAATAACATTGTAAGTTAAGTGTGTTCATTCTTATTTTATAGATCCTGGGTCCCCTATTTTCCCAGACCTTGATTAAAGATGCAATGCTTCACAAGTGTCACAGATTGAGATAAGCAGCTTCTTCCATTCATAGATGTCAGTCTACTCAAAGTGCCCTCTCCCCGTGCCAAACCCACTGTCCTGGGCCCACACACAGGAACGCAAACCTTGAGTCCAAGCAGTGTTGCTTATAATGTACACGTCAGGGAAGAGCCAACACGTTTGCATTTTTATGATTATTAATTAAATCACCAATCCCATTTGATAATACTAATTCACAAAGCTACGTCATTAGACATTGTTTACAAACACGTTCATGATCAGAAGCCCCATCACCTTGAGTGTTCATCTCTGTGTTCTTGAGTCCCTTAACCCTGCCGTCTGCATGCAGCGGAGGAATGCCTCATCCAGGCTCCATCACATCTGCACCCTGAGTCTTGTCTGCCAGGGCTCCAGCAACTGAAGGGAGCCCCAAATCTGTCCCTAGTAGCATGGCATTCTAAAAAATTACTGTACCATAAAGCCACATGAAATATACACCAAACTTCCAAAGAGAGATAAGAAAACTAAAGCTTAGAAAGTTTACATACCCAAACCCAGTTCAGGTTACTATTATGAATATGACAAACATGGAGGGGAGCCAAGTTAATGGGTGAAGAGTCCTCTCTCAGCTTGACAGTCGCTGACTTGACTGAGAGCATAGTGAGGAACTGCTGACATGAGACACTAGGGTGTCTTCTGGGAACAGGGGCAGGACAAGTGCTGACCACAGCTGATGTAGACTGAAGATGCCGAACCCAGCAAACATGTATCACAAATAGGGACACATGCCAGGGAAACACTGTGCCCTGCAAGCTGATGAAGGGCATTGAAGGGAAGCAAATATTGTGAGCTTGTGTTTTGTGCATCTTCACGCCCTCAGCTTCCAAGAGAGGGCCTGGCTCAGAAGTCACTTGAGAACAAACGCCAGGAGGTAATGTTCTGCTGATATGCAGTAGGGCAACTGCGTGCCTGGACACCTAGGTCAGAATGCTCCCCCAACAGAAGCAACACGTTTATTTTTAGGTCGCTCCTTTTCATGGTATTCTGATTGATGCACCAGATGATAACTAGTAAGTATTGAAGCTATTACCATTAGAGTGTACTCTTCTTTTAAATACTTGCCTTTGCTCCTTGCTGAGTTGCAAGCAAAGTCCCTAAAAGTTGACCTCAGTGATTCTTCTCTCTTTCACTGCTTTTATAGTTTCCAAAAATGGCTCTAAAATTTAATGTGAATGGGATTGTTTTCCATTTCCTCTGCTTATTTTCATCAGATGAGGACAATAAAAAATTTGCCCTTAATTGTCCAGATCGGTCAGGGTATTAACACCAATTTATGGCTTTATTCTAATGTGTCCCATATTTAGAGTGACATACTTCTTTGAAATCTAGGATTGTGTGATTCATAAACAATGGCGTAGGGGTAATTTGTGGAGTTTGTCAAAGTCCGCACCCCATGGAGCTTCGTGAAGTTGAACTCATTGAGCCTTCAGCCAGAAAGCAATGGCCCCATTGTTTCTTTCACCAACCCTTGCCATCGAAGAGCTTCCTAACAACTAGACACGTGCAGGAGCTGGCATGTTAGGGAAACATCAACCCCAATTATATAAATATACTTGACTAGTACAAAAGAAGAATAAAAGAGAGAAGGCATAAATATGAAAAACTAAGAATGAGAAAGTGTACCTAACCACAGACATAAATTTCAAATTTTGCAAGAAAATATGAAGAATATATCCACATTAATCGGTTTAAAATCAACTATTTCCTAGAAAAAAAGAAAAATTACAGTGATTAACTAAAGAATCATAAAACTTGAATAGAATCACAGTTATAGAGATGAGAGTGAAGGAACAGCGTGAGAATGTCTCTGTAGTGGCAAAATTGATAATTTTTTTTAAAGTTTGTGAGGTTCAGATAATCTGTGCATTTTGTAAACTCTAGGGAGTATAGAAATGTAAGTTTCTCAAACCTCTTTTTGTGTTAGTATAACTGTGGTATCTGAATTTGAAAATACTAAAACAAAGAATAAAACTTTAGGTTTACTTCAGTTATGAATAGCAAGGCCAAAATTCTAAGTTGAAGATTAACCAATGGCATTCGGTCACATATTTGAGGAATAACAGTCTGTGTCTACGTTCTCCTCAGGAATGAATTGCTGATATATTAAAAAATAAGTCCATTAGTAGACTATCTAAAATAAACTAGCCAAAGGGCAAATAAAACAAATTAATTTCAAAAACTATCAAAAGAGCATTCATTAAATTTCAACATACGTTCTGATAAAATCTGTATTAAATGATCAATGAGGATGACAATAAATATCTAATAAAATTCATCAGTGAGCACCTGTGATGGTGAAATTATTGAAACATTGCTTTTAAAATCAGATGCAAGGAAGGGTGCCTATTATGATTTACCATCTTTCTGGAAGTTCTAGTAATTGTTCTAAGATATGGAGATGGAAATAAGGAATACAGCAATTGCTAAGTAAGGGAAGGTGAATTATTGCCTTAGAAGGAAAAAGCCTGATTTTTCTTGTATGAGTTGCCTTACTGATTTCAATGGCTTTTTGCTATTATATTAAAATATGGTGCCTCATGCTGGGATATGAAGCTAATCCTAGCCCTTCCCCATCATTGGGAAAGTGGTCAAGGAAAAGCAAGTGGTGTCAAATTCCTCTTTACCCATTGCCGTGGCATGAATTGTGTTTCTCCAAAATTCATATGTCGAGATCTCAATGCTCAGAACCTCAGAGTGCCACTGTATTTGGAAATGGGGCCTTTAAAGAGGTGACTAAGTTAAAATGCGATTGTTAGGGTGGGCCCCAATCTAATAGGACCAGTGTCCTTAGAAGAAGAAGAGATGAGGATACAAAGGGAAGACAATGTAAAGATACAGGGAAGGTACAGGGGGAGGACCATGGGAAGATATAGGGGGAAGATAGAAGAAGAAGCCAAGGAGGGCAGCTTCAGAAGAAACAAAACCCGCCAGTGCCTTGGTCCTGGACTCCCAACCTCCAGAACTGTGAGAGATGTATGTTTCTGTTGTTTAAGCCGCCCAGTCTGGTACTTTGTCATGGCAGCCCCGGCCGAGTAATGTACCCTATTTTCTCACGGTGTTCTTATGTTCTAGTTGGTGTCCAGTGGTCTTTGCTCTATCTGTATAGCTTCTGGTGGCAGTGCCGATGCTTTATGACCCAGTTTGGTGCACAGGTATCCAGCGGCACTGAGCTAGTAAGACCTCATGAATCTCAATGAGCACAGACCAGCTTGCCATGTCTGATGTAGAACTGCTGTTATAAACCTATTAAATGGTGTGGATACTATCTGGCTGAGACCACAACAGGGATTCCAGTGAAGTGTGAGAATCAGGCTTTTTCTTTCTAAACTCACACCAGTCTGTGTGCTTCAGAAGTCTCTCTCAGAGCGTTCGTCCATGCTGACTTACATGCTGTGGCAGGCATCGGATGTCTGCAGTGCATTGGGTTCTTTTCCAAGAGTCCATGTGACTTCGTCACGTGAAACAGTGTCTTGTCAAACGCCAGATGCTGCATCTCCCCTGAATCCCATAAAGGGGGCTTTGTTGGCGTCTCAAACAGCCCGGCCCTTCTTGCATTTCTTGAACAGCTCTGGGACGGTGCACCAATGGTGCCAGAAGAAAACACATCATAGTTCTGACTGCAGCACTAAGAACTCCGCCTAAAACAAGAGGCAATATTGTTCTAACAAGGAGCACATGGAGGACACAGATGCCTTAGCCAAAAATCTGGGAAAGTTGAGAAAGAGGAAAATACCAATATTGCCAAATCCTTCTGAGCTACAAGTTAGGAAACATGTTTCATTCAGCATTGGTCTGCATTTTGGTAATTCAATAATAATAGCATTGCCCCACTGAAGAATTCAGAATTGCATAGAATTAAAACATAAGTGAATTCACAAGAGGCTCTCACTCTTGAACACATTCAACAGAAGGAATGTCTTCATTTGCCTGGAGAGTTTAAGTCTCACTCTTACACATCGTTGTAATGCAAAACAAACTCAATGACAAATTGCCACATTTTAGCTGGGTGGGAGAAAATGTGCTGTAGCAAGAAGCAGATTGAGAGTGATGTTCTTGTTCATACAGTGTCATATATAATTATTTCATCACGAGGGCTCTGAGCCATGCACCAAATATACACAATGATGAGTTCTTTCACATCTCTTTTCTTTTTCTTTTCTTTTTTTTTTTGAGACAGAGTCTGGCTCTGTGGCCCAGGCTGGAGTGGAGTGGTACGATCTTGGCTCACGGCAACCTCCGCCTCCTGGGTTCAAGCGATTCTCTTGCTTCAGCCTCCCAAGTAGCTGGGACTACAGGCATATGCTACCACATCCAGCTAATTTTTTTGCATTTTTAGTAGAGACAGGGTTTCACCATGTTGGCCAGGCTGATCTCAAACTCCTGACCTCCAGATCCACCCGCCTCAGCCTCTCAAAGTGCTGGGATTACAGGTGTGAGCCACCCTACCAGGCCTCACATCTCTTTTCGTTTGATTAGATTTGCATAGCCTCAAATCCTTGTGAGTGTCCTTCCCTGTGAAAGGTTCTCATGGGAGAAACTACTAGCTCCGTGATGTTCCTGGAAAAATTCTGATGACAACAACAAGAAACAACAGAAGCTGTGCAGTTTCTTTCTCTCCTGTCTTCTCTGTGCAGTAACATGGAGGCAGTCCCTGTAGATCAGAATGGTGAAAAGGAATGCACGTAAGTTCCAACAGTGCAAAGCCTAATCTTTGGATATTCAGCAATAACAATGGTGTTCACTAAAAGACAGTGGAGGAAGGGGTGTATCAGAGACCTAGGTTTGCCTTTTCCAAACTGTACCCAATATCTTCCTCTCTTTCATTCAATTCCCTCATGCTGAATTCTGAAAATCTCCCCTAGTAGCCATCTAACATTGGCTTAAAATGAATTGAAAATATTCTTTAGAAAAAATATTCTTGGCCAGGCACGGTGACTCACTCCTGTAATCCCAGCACTTTCTGCGGCCGAGGCAGGCTAATCATGAGGTCAGGAGATCGAGACCATCCTGGCTAATATGGTGAAACCCCGTCTCTACGAAAAATACAAAAAATTAGCCAGGCGTGTTGGTGAGTGCCTGTAGTGCCAGCTACTCAGGAGGCTGAGGCAGGAGAATGGCGTGAACCCAGCAGGTGGAGCTTGCGGTGAGCCGAGATTGCGCCACTGCACTTCAGCCTGGACGACAGAGCGAGACTCTATCTCAAAAAAAAAAAAAAAAAAAAATTCTTTAAAATTAAAAAAAAATTCTTTAAACATCTCTGAATATTCCAGATGTTTTGCCTTTATATTTAGCCTTTTTTTTTTTCTATTACAAAAGGAAACCAAGTTCATTTTAAAAATGAGAAACAGGTGGGGCGCAGTGGCTCACGCCTGTAATCCCAGCACTTTGGGAGGCCAAGGTGGGCAAATCACCTGAGGTCAGGAGTTTGAGATCAGCCTGACCAACAGGGAGAAGCCCCGTCACTACTAAAAATATAGAATTAGCTGGGCATGGTGGCGTATGCCTGTAATCCCAGCTACTTGGGAAGCTGAGTCAGTAGAATCACTTGAACCCAGGAAGCAGAGGTTGTGGTGAGCCAAGATTGTGCAATTGCACTCCAGCCTGGGCAACAAGAGTGAAACTCCATCTCAAAACAATAAAATAAAATAAATAAATAAAAATAAAAACGAGAACAATACAGAAAAGGAAAAGAACAACAAAATCTCCTACACTCCCACCCACCTTAGGACAACCCTCAGCCTCACCTTGGAATATTATGTCCTTAGATGCCTTTCTTATACAAATTAAACTATACTATTATTTGTCTGAGAAACTGTCTCAGAAAATCTGATGAGCATTATTTATTCTACCTTTTCACTACTTAAAGTTCAACAGAGCAACAGAACACAATAACAAGTAAAACTTTAAACACATTTATGAACATTAAAAAAGTTTCCAAAAAACTGGCAAAACTTCTTAGAAGTAGATCAAGGTTTGCAAAACTACTCCCCAGGATGCATCCAAAATGACCCAGTTATTAAATGTTTGGTTTTTGACCTAGACATTGTTTGGCCAAATTGTCCTTTTTTCCAACCTGAATGTAGGCCAGTCTACCTTTAGCCAATGTAATGCTGCCAAAATTGTGTGTAACAAGTCTAAGAGACCTTCTTCATTTTTATCTCAGTATTCTTTCTCCAGAACTCAATCTCCATCCCTGACCTCATATTGTATCCTCTCCTGTGGCCCTGTTTAAACACTCTCTGGTTCTCCATCTGGCTCTCTGCCTAAATTTCCGGCAGTTTCTTCAAAGTTCTTCCTCCTGAAAAGTCCAAGATGCATTGGGGAGGAAACTGGATATATGTAACATGCGTAGTACCTAGTAAATATCTGCCCAACAAAAGCGGTATCTACTCTTATTTTTGCAGCGCTTTATCCCATAACAAGTATAGCATGCATGGTTAAGTCTCTTTTAGTCTTCATAAAAATTATGCATGAGTTGGTTTCCTTTCCCCCATGTAAGAGTTGAAAGCACCAAGATGCTGAGAATATATGTGATTTGCATAAATGTGGAGGCAGATTTTAAACAGAGGTCTAACTATTAATTATTTTCTGCACAGAGCTAGATGCAATATGTGGATATGAGAATTGGCTTTGTTTGAAGTTGAAGGAAACTTTAAAACTTAAAAAACTGGACGCAAAACTAAAAACTTGCTGAGTTTTCAAATTCTATTATGGCAAATTCTTTCACAAACCTTAAATTTGGGAATGTAAATAACATTCTTCCAGGCAATTCAGAGCTATTATTTAAAAGTTAAAAAAAGACTCCCTGATCAATGGCTTTTGTGAACTTGGTTGGCACTACAGCATGTGTTTTGCAGAGTCCACGCAAAATTATTTACGGGAGGTCCTGTTGCTCAATGTGACTTCATATGTGTTTAATCATGTTTCACAGAACATGAAGAAAGCACTCTCATTAGGATGGGAGGTCAACATGGCTCTGCTGGATGCCAGTGGCTTTGGATCTGATCTAACAGAGCTGTAATCAATACTCAAGAGACCATTTCCTCCATGCAGTTACTCCGATCATTTACCTATTCCTTACTCCTCATGGCAAACCTACACATTCTTGTGATTTTACAGATGGAAAGACTGAGGCATGGAAGGGATGTAGAGCCTGTCCAGGACCAGCAGTTAATCACAGGGGAACCGGGAGCTGAACCCAGGCTGTCTGGCTTGCAGCTGCTCTGGACCTGCCTCTCTGTGCTGCAGGCTGTCGGATCCAATGCCCTTGGCATCTGTAGAGAAAAGCAATCCACACAATTCTTATACATAAAATAAAAACCATTTTGGCTACTACAAAATATACTATATTCATTCCACATTCACGTGAATTCATTGGTCAGTCCCAATTGCCCTCTTCCAGTGTCACAGTAGGTGGGTGGCAGGATGGTGCAGTGGTCAGAGCTGTGTCACCCTGCTGGCCCGCACCCCTGTCACTGCACTTTCCCACCATGTACCTTATGTGTCTCCCTCCCCCCACCCAACGGGGGAGCCCACTCCCACATCCCAGAGCACGGTCTTCACCATGTTTGAATCTGATCAGACAACACTGGGCAGTGCCCCTGTTTTTCAGGGAAAGAAATGCAGATCTACCCAGGAAGGTGGGAGGAACACATGGAGGAGACAGAAGTCTGGGTCTGGAGTGCTGGTGGGATTTCTATGTGGTAGGAGTGAGTGAGGAGATATCTATTTTAGGAAAGAGGAAATATCTCATGAGAACAAATGCAGACTGGCCAAGCTGGACACAGTCACTAGTGGTCAAGGGAGCCCAGGAAGGGCAGGGAAGGAGCAGGAGAACAGGGAGACCTGGGAGTGGCGGTTTGCAGCCTGAGTGTCCTCTGCATCCTGTCTTTTCCAGGCCCATAACCCACCTTCTATGAGCTTCCTTCCAGGCTCTGTCATGGAGAGACCCTCAACTGCCCAACTCCCTTCTAAAGGGTGATGAGTGGAGAGCACGTAGTGGGTTCAACCTGCTGGCTTCAAGACCATGAGATAGTGCATGCGTGAGTGTGTGTGCATGCATGTGTGTATCTGCTGCACGTGTGTGTGTGCATGCATGCATGTGTGTGCATGCGAGTGTGTGTGTATGTGTCTATAAAGGGCTTTGTGCAGGAAAGCAGCATGGAACAGCTAGATATTAGGATGGTAGTAAACCTGATGGGGACCAAACGAATTGAGAAAAGAAGGAAGAAGGAAGGAAAGGAGGAAGGGACGGAGGAAGGGAGGAAAGAAGAAAATAAAGGAGGGAGAAAAGAAGGGAAAAAGTAGTAATTAAGAAATAAAAGAAAAAGAAGTGAAAGGAGGCAGGTGCACAGTGTCAGGGGACACGCACCTCGGCGTGGCAGTAGAGATGGAATGAGAGGGACCAGAGGCTTCCCAGAGGGAAGACTTGCACTTGCAAGTTCCCCTGAGGGGGACTTGCACAGCAATGCGTCAGTCCCTCCATCTCCCATGTTCCTCTTCGTGCACAGGGGAAAGGGGACGTTTTCATTTTACAAAAGAAGAAATTACCTTACAGGACAAAGACAAAAATAAAAGTATCAAGATTGGTGCTGGATGGATAAGTTTGGACACCCAGCAAATACTTGGAAAAAAAAATGAATAAGTTTTTTTAGCTTATAGACCCTATCATGAATGCAGTGAATTCAGCTTACCTGAGATTATTCACTGTGTTTTGTTTGTCTCAAAATATAAAACAGTAAGAAAACAGCCAATGTATTTAACCTGTGCCCAGCCTCAGCTGTGTGCCAGCTGCTGTGCTGGGCATGACAGGAAATGCAAAGATGCATAAGACACTGTCCTTGACTCCTATGGGAGTGAGGGAAGGGCATTGCATGGCAGGAGACGGAGCCCCCTCAAAGGCCACCACTTGTCTATCCCTACTGGTCTCATCCCTTCATTTGTGGTGGTATTTATTTGTAGGTGGAAAGGGGACACAGAGAGATGGAACATTTGGGAATATTGACATAAGAACCTCTGTGACTTCAAAACCTTCACTTATGTATATTTGTTAGTGTTAGTCTGATGCTTGTGTTAAACAAATCACATATGAAGCTCCCTGGTAGGACATTCAGAATTCAATGGTAACAGAAAAGGTGCAGAAAAATCTTAACACAAGCATTGCCTTCTTTCTCTATCCATGGGAAGAGGCACTTTCAGAGAATGTAGGAAATGATGATTCTGGCCAAACTAGGGGAGTGTGTTGCAAGACAGGAAAGTATCTGCAAATCCAGCTGGAGATCCCACAACCTCAATCAACGATTATTTTGGTTTCCCATTTCAACCACTGGCTCCAGGTCTGTGGCTTCTGTTTTTTAATGAGAATGTTAGAGCCTGGAGGCCCTTTGATCCAATGCAGTTGGGTGGGCAGTGGTTGGGGCAAGCGTGCAGAGCAGAGCTGCCCGGTAGTGGACAGCACCTTGTTGATACTCTTCCAGCTCTCCTGGGGAGGGGGTGCAAAACAAACCTGGCATTTTGTGTCTGAAGCACCATTTACTTTATGTTGAAGTGATAGCTCAGTAGGCAGCTGTTTTTAAAATTTTCCCTTCACCATGCATGTTATAAAGGGAAACTTTTGGCTTTGGTTTCTTTAATAAAAATCTGGCAGTAACCATTCCAGAAACCCATTATGAAGTTGTTTTTTTCCAGCAATGACAATTGTGATCATTGTGCACTTCAGTACAGTATCCAGGCGGGCTCTTGACCAAGAAGCCTTCCTCCTTTGCCAGAACCTGGGACCAAGGAAACCCCAGACACAAACAGGCTGAAGCGATTTGCTTTTTGTCAGCTCCTCGATTGCAGGAGAACCCTCCACTCTCACCACACATGCATCCCTCACTTATCCTGTGCACCCCATTGCATCTGGGTCAGGAAAGCAGGGTACCTTAGGTCCAGAGGCAAACACAGCACTAGTTGTCTTCTTGGGGGCATCTCTCTACCTGTACTACCCATCACCAAGGTTTCATGCTTCATCTTGGAAGGAAACAACAGGGAAGTGGCAGAGGATGAAGGGACACCAATTAACTCCCCAGAGAGAGAGGGGGCATGTGTAAATGTGGAGAGGCTGATGCTCTCAAAGAGGCTCTATGACCTGATAGGATCACCAGCCCCATGAGACCTTTCGTCTCCATGGCCTGGGCAACAGATGAGTGTCCCCTTTGGTTAAGGCCACCGTCGTCTTGTCTGCTGGTGGGTACAGGGTTCATAAGGAATGGGATGGCAACCTGGGGCACCAGTTTCTCTAGTTCTGAGAACACCTGCAACCAGGAGGTTTCTTTTTCCCATCCTAGGACTCTTCATCACTTTGGCCCAAACATAAACATAATCAGTCTCCAGATAGTGAGCCATTGTCCATTCCTCTGTTCTTTCATCCATTTTCATCATACAGCATAATAGTGCACAACTGTACAGCTCCCTCAGAAAGAGTTGGGGGATCTAAAGAGCCTGGGATCTAGTAAAGACATTGAATTTATGGTTACAAAAAAACTTTCCCACAAAGAAAACTCCAGTTCCAGAGAACTTCCCTGGTGAGTTCCACCAAAGAAGAAATAATACCCATTCTATACAAAGACTTCTAGAAAATTGAAGAGAATGGAATTTCTCCTAATTCTTTGAGGCCAGCATTACCCTGATACCAACCTAGATAAAGACATGACCAGAAAAGAAAACTAAAGGTGAATATCTTCCATGAAATAAGAAGCAAAGATTCTAAACAAAATTTTAGCAAATCAAATTCAGTGATATACAAAAAGGATATACATTATGGCCAAATGAGGTTTATCCCAGAAATACAGAGTTGATTTAACATTTGAAAATGTATCAATCAAATTTACTGTACTAATAAACTAGAAAAGAAAAACCACATGATCATTTAAATATATGTAATTTTTTGAACAAAAGTTAACATTCATTCCTGCCATTCCTGATAAACTCTTAGCAGACTGTAACAGAAAGGAATTTCTCAACCTCATAAAGAATATCTGCAATAGGCCGGGCGCGGTGGCTCAAGCCTGTAATCCCAGTACTTTGGGAGGTGGAGACGGGCGGATCACGAGGTCAGGACATCGAGACCATCCTGGCTAACTCGGTGAAACCCCGTCTCTACTAAAAAATACAAAAAACTAGCCGGGCGAGGTGGCGGGCGCCTGTAGTCCCAGCTACTCGGGAGGCTGAGGCAGGAGAATTGCGTGAACCCGGGAGGCGGAGCTTGCAGTGAGCTGAGATCCGGCCACTACACTCCAGCCTGGGCGACAGAGCGAGACTCCGTCTCAAAAAAAAAAAAAAAAAAGAATATCCTCAATAAACCTATAGCTAATATAGTACTGATTAATGAAAAATTGAATGCTTTCTTCCTGATATCAGGACAAGACAAGATACCTAGTCTCAAAACTGCTATTCAACATTTGTGGAAGTTTCTAGCCTATGCATCCATCTTGGAAAAGAAGAGGCAAAACAGTTCTTTCTTTACAGATGACTAAAATGTGATGGAATCTACGAAAAGCTACTAGAACTAGTAAATAAGTTAAGCACGTTTGTATGATACAAGCTAACACACAAAAGCCAATTGTATTTCTATATACTAACAATGAACAAAAAAATTCAAAAAATTTAAAACAGCAATGTTTAAAAAGGCATCAAAAATAGTAATATTTGGTGATAAATATCACAAAAGATATGAAAAACCTATATATTGAAAATTAGAAAATATTGCTGAGTAAAATGTAAAAAGACCTAAATAATTGGAAAGGTATAACTTGTTTATAGATTAGAAGGGTCTATATTATTATGATATCACTTTTTCTATAGTTTCAGTGAAATCCCAATCCAAATTCCAGAAGGAGTTTTTAGGTAGAAATGTACAAGCTGGTTCTAAAAATTCATGTGGAAATACAAAGGATCTAGAATCACCAAAGGATCACTGAAAAAGAAAAGCAAAGTTACAAGTCTGATACAAACTAGTTTTAAGATTTATCAGAAAGCTAGAGTAATCAAAACAGTGTGGTATTGGCAGAAAATAAAAAAAAAAAAAATACATCGGGGTAACAGAAGAGAATCCAGAAATAGATTGACACATAAATGGTACAACTAACTTTTGACAAAAGTGCAAAGTCAATTCATTGGAGAAAACATAGTCTTCTAAACAAATGGTGTTGGAATAAGTGGATCACTATATGCAAAAATAATGAACTTTGATACATATACAAAAATGACTTCAAAATAGTTTACAGATCTACATGCAAAACCCCCAAATTTAAAAATTCCAGAAGAAAATAGAAGTAAATCTTTTAAATGTTGTGTTAGACAAAGATTTCTTTGTTGTGACATCAAAAGTAAAGTCCATTTTTAAAAAAAGATGAATTTGACTGGGCATGATGGCTCACACCTGTAATCCTAGCACTTTGAGAGGCTAAGGCAGGAGGACTGCTTGAGCCCAGGAGTTGGAGACCAGCCTGGGTAACATAGAGAGACCCCCATATCTACAAATAATAATTAACCAGGCATGGTCGTGTGTGCCTGTGTTCCCAGCTACTCAGAGGACTGAGATGGGAGGATCACATGAGCATGGGAGGTTGAGGTTGCAGTGAGCTGTGATTGCACCACTGAACTCCATCCTGGGTGACAGAGTGAGAACTTGTCTCAAAGAGATAAATTAGATAAATCTGACTTTATTAAATTTGACAATATTAAAAACTCTGATATTTGAAAAACACTGAGAAGAGAATGAAAAGACAAGTCATTAACAGGTGAAAATACTTGTTGATCAAATATCTAATACATAACTTGTGTTCAGTATATAAAGGACCCTCAGAAGTTAATAATAAGAAGATAAACAGTAAAATAATTGAGGCCCTATGTTAAAAAAAAAAAAAGAATAGGGAAAACAGACACTTCAGCAAAGAGCAAATAACAGAAGAAAAGATGGTCAACATCATCAGTAATTTGGAAAATGCAAATTAAAACCATAATGAGATACCATACATACTTATTAGAAGGGCTCATATAAAAAGAGTGACCACACCAAGTGCTGGTGAGGATGTGGGGAACCTGGACTTTCATACTTCGTCGGGGAGGAGGGATGTGAAATGGTACGATCACTTTGGAAGACAGTGGTCAGTTTCTTAAAAAGTTAAACATATGCTTACCAAATGATCCAGCTATTTCATTCCTAGGTATTTGCTTCAAAAAAAAAAATGAAAATACATGTCTATACAAAGACTTATGCATGAAAGTTGATACAGCATTTTATTTGTAAGAGCCAAAATCTGAAAACAATCCAACTGTTCATAAACATATGAGAGGATAAACAAATTGTGGTATGTTCATGTAATAACACTATTCTACAATGAAAAGGAATGAAATATTGATACATGAAACAATGTGGCTAAATCTCAAAATAACTACACTGAGTGAAAGAAGCCAGACTTAAAAGGGCACATCGTGTAGGCACATCATTCATATAAACTCCAGGAAATGAAAACTAATCATTAGTGACAGAAAGAAGATCAGTTTAATTGACTGGGCATGGGACAGAGTAGAGGCATGGGTTACAAATAGGTACAAGAAAACATTTGGTGGGGAGACATGTCTTTTATCTTGACTGTGGTGGTGGCTTCATGAGTGTATGAGTAGGTCGAACATCCAATTGTACACTTTAAATGTGTGCAGTGTGTGGTATGTGAATCACACCTCAATAAAGATTTAGAAAATAAAGAGAATTAAAACAGCAATGAGATACCACTACATACCTGTTAGAATGGCTGAAATCCAAAACACTGGCAACACCAAATGCTGGTGAAGATGGGGAGTGGCAGGAACTCCACTTCATTGCTGAATGGTAGAGCCACTTTGGAAGAGACTTCGGCAGTTTCTTACAAAACTAAATATACTTTTAGCATATGATTCAGCAATCACACTCCTTCGTATTTACCCAAAGGAATTGAAAATCAATGTCCACAGAAACATGCACATGGATATTTATAGCAGCTTTGTTCATAATTGCCAAGACTTGGAAACAATCAAGATGTCAATAGGTGAATGGATAAACTGTGGTACATCCAGACAATGGAATAATATTCAGTGCTTAAGAAGAAAGGAGCTATCAAACCATGAAAGGACATGAGGGAAACTTAAAGGCGTATTGCTAAGTGAAAGAAGCCAATCTGAAAAGGCTACATACTGTATGATTCCAACTATATGACACTCTTGGAAAGGCAAAATTATGGAGGCAGTAAAATGATCAGTGGTTGCCAGGGGGTAGTGGGGAAGAAGGAATGAATAGGCAGAGAACAGAGAAATGTTAGGGCAGTGAAACTACTTTGTACAATATCCTAACAGTGGATAAATGTCAGGATAAATTTGTCCAAACCAATAGGGTTGTGCAACACCAAGATGAGCCCTAATGTACACTGCAGACTCCTAATGTACAGTGCATCCTAATGTACACTGCAAATGTGTCAGGATGGTGACACAGGGGCACAGGGACTCTGTACTTTCACTCAATTTTGCTGTGAACTAAAACTGCTCTCAAAAGTAAAGTATATTTAAAATTTAAAAAAATGAAGAGAAGGATCGAAGAAAAGATGGAGAGATGAGGAAAGAAGACAGCAGGAAGAGAAAAACAGAGGAAGGAAAGGCAGAAAGAGGGGAAAATGTGAAGAAACGATTCTCTTTGGGTTCGGGTGGCTGAGAGGTTGGATGGTGGTGAGCAGGTGCCTAGGAATGTTCCAGAAACTCTTCCGCCCAGTCACCATACTGAGGTCCACTGTGTTCGTCTCAGCATGGCCATATGTCACCCGTGGGAAGGAGCTTGGGTCCTGAGAAGGAGGGGTCTTCTTTTCCAGTGGCTCTGACCCCAAGCCTGAGGCTTTCTCAGCACTTCCAGAGCCTCTGGAGAATGATTTCATTGGTCCTGCTCTCTGTACTTTGCTCACACCACGGCAGAGAAATTTCCATCAGCTCTTAGCATGGCCCACAATGCCTTGAAGACTGAGGCTCCATATTCTGTCTGGACATTCTCACTCAATAGGCTTCAGCCACACGAGCCTTCTCTCTTCACCTAAAACCAACCAAACTCCTTTCTGTCCAGGACTTTGCACACACAGTTCTCAGTCCTGGGTACTCCTCTCAACACGCCTGAGCCTGCCAAGGTCTGGAGGTCTAAGGGACATGTTACCAAATAACTAGACTTTCCATTTCCTGTTCTCAGACTAGATTTACTTCTTTACATCAGCCACAAACTCTAGTTTCCCATCCAACACTAAGTGAGAATCACAGTGCTGCTGTCTTAAAATAGAAGGTGAGATTTGCCTTTTTCACTTCACGTCATTTGTGAAACCACTCCCACATCTAAACATGTCCACGAATAAAGGCAAATGCCAACCTGCGGGGCCTGCCTGCTCCCAGTCCCTGGGTCCCTGAGGCCCGTATGCATCAGGTCCCAGTCCCCTTCCTTAAGAGCATCACTTTACAGAACACAAAGCTCCTGGCAATCACCTGCCTCTGCACAGTTTTGAACGTGGGGATGTGGAAATTCTCTAGGTTCCCTCCTGACTCATGGAGCTCATAGCTGAGCTGATGCCCCTGCATTAGCATGCAGCCAGTGCATCTCATTTTGAAATCTGAGAGCAAAGAGCTGCGACCTCAACTGTGAAAAACAAACTCAATACAATTCCCGGTTGGAGCTTGTGGGTTCTTCCCTAAAACCCGCAGGCTCAGCTTCCCAGCTTTGCCTTGAGTCTGTCTATAAATTACTTTTATAGGAATGTTATCATGTTATTGAAAAGCAATAAAGCTTTCCTAGACACGCAGCTCTCCTGTTTTTGCAATCCTGTGTGGATGGCTTCTATGTACTACCTCACCCATCTTCATCCAAGCTACTCAATCCCCTTAATACCTCCTGGTGGATCTTTCCCATAGTCACCTTTTAGCTTAAGAAGAAAGAATACACTCCAAATGGAATAATATTACTACCAGATTATTCTTATATCTCAATATCTATAGGGAGCTAACATCTGGGTCAAAGAACATAGATAACATGTGGATTTTATTTGAGAGTGAACTCTTATCAACAGGGAAGCTGCTGCCTCCTAATGTTTCTATAAAGTCTCTTGGTGTTTTGTACAGGGATTGCTTTCAAATGCATGAGATCTCAACTACTCTTCAACTTTGCAGGCTGCTTTCCTCTTTGAGCTCTGATAGAAAATAGTCCCCAGGGCTGGGTGTCACCTCCTTCCCCTAGGGGCTACATGTTCCCCTGCCGTGTGGCTGCAGAGCTACCTGCCCTCGCTGGGACCGTCTCACTCACTCTGGGGGCCCACAAGGAGGCAGGGAGGACAGCTTGCCTAACAGGCCCTCAGCTCACTATTGCTGCCTGCTACCCAGGTCATCATTGAAGGGACCACTGGCCGGTCTGCTTCCAGGCTCCATCCAACGCCCAGGTCTCTTCTTCAGCCTGAGACTGAAGCTGACCACGTCATTCCATCTAAAACCCTTCATGGAACCTGCTGTTCGCAGGATGAAGTCTCAGATCCTCCCTGGGAACCTGGATGTGTGTGGGTCCCGCCCTGCCTGTCTCTCACCTGGTCTCCTGACCCGCTCCAGCTTTTCCTAAGGTTTCCTGGAGCTGGGGGGCTTCTCCTGAGCCCACCACAGGACTGCAGCTTCCCCACATGTTGCTGGAGCTGTTTCCTTTCCTTTACATAATTTCTTATTCTTTTTCTCCACTTGAATAACTACATACTTATCCTTCAGGATGTGTGTGTGTGTGTGTGTGTGTGTGTGGGTTCATGTGTGTATACCTGTGCTGCATGCTTCCCTAAAAGAGAAGAGAAATGCTTCCAGTGACAATGAGACAGTGGCAGCGGATGGAGCAGAGAGGTGGGATCAGCCCTGGGGACTTCTCCACTGACACCTCCTCTTGTGTAATTTAGGGGTGTATTAGTCTGCTAGGGCTGCCATAACAAGAAACCACCAGCTGTGTGGCTTAAGCAACAGAAATGTATTTTTTCACTATCTTGGAGGCTGGAAGCTCAAGATCAAGGTGTTGCAGGGTTGGTTTCTCCTGGGGCGTCTCTCCTTGCCTTGCAGATGCTACCTTCTCCCTGTGTCTTCACGTGGTCTGTGTGTGTCTGTGTCCTAATCTCCTCTTCTTGTAAGGACTCCAGTCATATGGGATGAGGCCCCCACAACAACCCCACCTTACCTTAATCACCTCTTTAAAGGTCTTCTCTCCAAATGCAGTCCCATTCTGTGAAATGGGGATCAAGATTTCAACACATGGATTTTGTGGGACACAGTTCAGCCCACACTGGGAAGGGGTCCTTTCTCCAACCTGGCCTCAGTTGCTCTTTCCCTCTGTAATAGGAGGGTTGGGGGCTCATGATGGTAATCTTGTGGGTCCTCTTCTGCTTTCAATTTTCTGGAAGAAGAGTCAGGCAAGGTGAACCCAGAGCTGAGGCCGTTCCATCCTTGTGCCATTCTGTCAGATAATGAGCCGGCATGTCAGACAGGCTTATCTGTGTGGTGCCTGAGTCCTCACCTTGCTTTCTTTTCCCTCTCTCGCAGGGAGAGACAGAGGAACGAACCAGAGGAGGTGGGCGGTGGAAATGCCCAGATCCCTATATGGTCCACAAAGCAGGGGATCCAGCATTGAAAGGCTTAGAACAAAGAGAGTGAGTGGAGGGAAAAGGAGAAGGGCACTAGTGTGAGTGTCCAGGCCTCCAGATGACAAAAGAAAAGCCATTTGACCCACAGTGGCTGGGGAAGTAAGTGGCCTCTCAGGAGGGGCTGGGGCCTCTCCTTCCTTCCCTCTAGTCTTTAGGGATGGCTTCAGCACACACCACTGTCAACACAAGAGAGAAAAACTGCTCACTTCTGGGGTGTCCCACTGGGTGCCCGGGGTTGCAGGGCTCAGCCTGCAGACATCTCATTTTATAGGTCCCTGAGTCATCCTCCAGATGTCTGCCCTGGGGAAAGTCAGGCATGGAGCCCAGAGGCTGTGGTGTGCACTTTGGAACAGGAAACATCTAACATTGCTTAAAAAAAATAGAAGACTCTGCTGTGTTTACTTTTGAAACCACTTGCCAGCCTATCCTGGCAAACTGGAAGGCAGAATTAACTTGATGGTTTTGGAGCAGATAGAACTCTGGTCTCCAAGTTCAAGTCCAACTCTAGAGTCATGCTCCTTGCAGTGGCCCAAGGACTGAGTGTGGATTCTGTCACAAACAGTATTCATGTGGTCATAGTCACAGATGCTCCTTAGTGATTTTCCTCTGTAAATGCCCACGTGTGGACAAGGGCATAGAACACTCCACTATCGTTATCACAAAAGAATGACTAAGCTGGCACTTCGCAGAAGTGTTCTCCAGTGGGAAGTCTGGCTGACACTTCCCCAGGCTTAGACAGGCCCCCAACCCATATGCCACTTCCATAGGTCTCCACCTGCGGCTGTGGAGGCTGCACACAGAATGCAGTTCACATTCGGGCTTGTCACAGGTGCACATTGTGATAGGACTTGCTATGTGTTTGGAGAAAGGAACAGCTTGTCCTAATTCTGCAAGGTATCCGTGGACTGTGAGGTGCTGGTAGACCTCAGGGGTAGTGATATCTGGTTACTCACATGCTTCCCTCTGCGTTGGGAGCACACCGGGCGCCAGCCAAGTCTGAACAGCTCGTGGTGGGTCCCAGTTTGTACACAAGGCCTGGCACAAGATAGGCATCAACGTGATGAAAGAAAGGAACTAGTGGAGATCTGGGGATGAGAAGAGTCCCTGGAGGGGATGAGTGGGGCTCCCAGGGCAGTGCTGGAGGCAGAGAGGAGAGCTGACCTGCAGGTCACAAGAGCATGAGCCATCGCCAGAGCCAGCAGGCATGCAACCTCAAGCAAGGCCTCAGCCTCTGAGCCCTCAGGTTTCACCATCAGAGCATGAGGGCAGGAACAGCAGCTCTAGCAAGGACTCTGTTGGAGAAGTCATTGAATTGATATTTTGTTTTTTAAGTTATTAAAATGTTTATTTAAATTGATAGCTAAAATTATATATATTTATTGAGTACAACATGATGTTTTGAAGTGTACATACATTGTGGAATGACTAAATCTAGCTAATTAACATATGCATCACCCCACCTAGTTATGATTTTTGTGGTAGGAACACTTACATCCACTTATTCCTTTATCTAACTGACATTTTCTATCCTTTGATCAACATCTCCCCAATCCCCCTGTACCACTCCCCAACCCCCTGATAAACAACATTCTACTCTCTACCTCTATGAGATCAACTTTGTGAGATTTTACATATGAGCTAATATGTCTTGTCTTCTTTTCTTTTCTTTTCTTTTCTTTTCTTTTCTTTTCTTTTCTTTTCAGACAGGGTCTTGCTGTGTTGCCCAGGCTGAAGTGCAATGGTGCAATATCAGCTCACTGCAGCCTCGACCACCCAGCAATCCGCCCACCTTAGCCTCCCAAGCAGCTGGTACAACAGGCTCATGCCACCATGCCCAGCTAATTTTTTTATTATTTGTGTAGAGAAAGCATTGTACTACATTGCCCAGGCTGTTCTTGAGGCTCAAGTGATCCTCCCACCTCAGCCTCCCAAAGTGGTGGCATTACAGGCGTGAGCCACCACACCTGGCCATTAGCTAGTATTTCTAAAATGCTTAGAATAGCCCCAGGCACAGAAATGGAAGGATACAAGTGTTTAATAAACTAGACAAACGAAAAGAAGAATGTTAACCTTAACAACATGAAATTAAACATGAGGTGATAGAATTTGGGAGTGGGAAGGCAGAGGGAGAGGGAGGTGCCAATGCAGCTTGCTCAGAAGTGCTTTCGAGGAGACCTTGGTGACAGGCCTAGTCTCCTGTGCATTCACAGCCTCCGCAATAGGATGCCAATCTCCTGTTCAAGTACATCGACACTATTGCCTTTTCTTAAGGTGCAAGCTTACTGGACTCTTTTTGCCAAATGCAAGGAAAGCAGGTAACTACGGCCATCCGACTGGAATAGGCCCCTCATCTTGCCAAGCCTTGTGATGCACGCATAGCTGTTGCCTCCTTCTCTCTCTTCTCAGGGTCTTCTTCTTCCTCTTGACTCCTGACATCCATCATGTGACTTCTGGGTCTCCCACATGAAAAATCATGTCAACCCACTCCTGGGCAAAGCAAAAGACAGGGGTCACATTCATGCAGGTTCCAACTCTGGAACTTTCTAGGCAGAAAGAGGTAGATAAGAGATGGAGACAGACACACCAGGAAAATCATGTGGTCTCAGATCCAACAACTGTGGCAAGGCGCCTTCCCTTCCTGCCCCTGAGAGGCTGGGACCTTTCAGGATGCTGCATCCTGGAGGGTCCTGGATGCAGCAGTGGGGGTAGAGGAGGCAGGGTGTCACTGCTGGCCCAGTCGCTGTCTTCTCAGATGTGTGTCTCAACCAAAGTCCTCCTCCATTCTTGCCTATGAAGAAAATTTCACTCAAATAAATGTTTTCATCCTGTCACAGAAACTCTCTTAGCCCTCAGGCTAGGGAGTTTCTCTGCAGAGAATGGTCTCTCGCTCTCATGATCAAGGGGATTTATATCTTCCCAAATGCATTTGTTTATTTTGGTAAGAAAACCTAAGAGAGAGGCTTCCTCTCTGTCCATTCCATGTGTGGTTCATTCTCAGGGCACACCAGGAGCTTGGGCTCTGGAGGAAGGGCCCTGCCTCAGATTGCACTGAGTGCCCGCTGAGGCTTCAGGACGGTGCCTGGGTTCATGGAAGGTGGCTGAGGGTGCCTTCACACAGCCACCACCAGCCAGGGTTCCTTCTTTCCACCTACTAAGATGACCTGTTTTTGAAATATCTAAGTTTGTTCTAACTCTTGCGTTGGGGAAAAAATGATAGGAAAAGTACAACAAAAATACCCAGAGGCTTGTCAAAGTGAGAAATGAAGACTCAACCCTAGGGCTGGGTTCAGTCTGTTCTTCCCTCTGCTCCTCACTGTCTGAAACCTTGCACAGCTGTGTGTGGGTGGAGTGGCGGGGGGTGGGGGGTGGGTCACACAGGCCTAATAGGACCAGAAATTCTCCAACTCCTCTTGCCAGAAATGAAAGAGACAGGTAGCCTCTGTATCACAAAATGTAGAATCTGAAAGTTTGAGGGTAACTGGGTCCTGAATTTGGAAGCGAGTGAACAGTCTGTGGCCCTAGATCTCTTGGTGGGGAACAGCTGCCACTGGGGAGGCTGGGGTCGTGGGCCTGTTCCCTGCCTCTGTGCTGACTAGTAATGGCAATGAACAACATCCGTCCGTGCCCTGCCTCTTCATGCATGACCTCTAGAGCACCCTGTGGATTTTCTTTCTCCATGGGTATGTAGGTGGGTGGCTCTCATGTAGGTCCTGGGCCTTGTCCACCCCTGTCCCAAAGAAAGTGTCCATCAGTGACCTCCCTTCCCTTTTTTTTCACCTCAGTGAGCATACACACAGTCCTCAGTGAGTGATACAAGCATGAGGAGAGTTGGGTGGTGACTTGGCTAGCTCCTAGTGGCACTGCAGACCCAGGAGAGTTGAGGGGGCAAAAAAGTCTCCTTTCTGTCTTCTTGCTTCTCCCAAAGGTAGAATGCCAGAGGACAGGAAGGGCAGGGGAAAATCTTAGCAGAGCGGAGTGACTTCTCATGTTCAGAAGAGAAATCTCCTACATTCAGTCTTAGGCAAGACATCCTTATGTCTGTCCATATAGTAGCACTGAGAACACACTCCAGCCACTGGATGGAAATGAGATTCAAACGAGCGACGTGAAAATGTCCCCCAGACCCTGGGTCTAATTGTACAATCCCCAAACCATGACAGCCCAGTGCCACATGAGCTCAGGGACAGGACCCTTTTCCTGAAAACAGTGGCTTTTTTGTACTTAGGAAACATAGCCAGTGTTGGGTGGACACAGAGCTGGGTGCTACTGAGGGAGGAGATGGTATTTGGGATGGACCATTGCTCTGCAGGTGGGGCAAAGACTAGGAAGAGGCTCTGTTGTGCTGGGGTGTTAATTTGTCTGGGAACAACTTTGAACTTGACCGTGAGTTTTTCATTCTGCTTTCTCCAGGGTACCTGACTGGGTCTCTGCATGGCAGAAAAGAAAGACCCCTCACCCATTAATGGTGGAAATATTCATGGTGCAGCCACATGGGACCTGGAGAGTGAGGGAAAGTGGAATGATAGAGAAAAAGGAAGGAGGCCACCAGCAGATGGGAAGAAATAAGACGGCTGTATCATCATACACAATTTCCTCCAGGCAGGCTCCTCTCCACGCCTGGCTAGGTCCATGTGGAGCACAGGGGAACCCTTCCTGTGGAGCTGTGCATGGATTTAGCCTTGAGAACAAAGACAACATGGATGTTGCCATTAATGACATTGCTGTCTTTGGGGAAGATGATCCTGGAGCCTCCCTCCAGCCACACCTGATGACAACATGCCAGGTCTTGTCCTTGGCACAGTTTGCCCATCAGGGTTGGGTCTCACCCCATAGTCTTCATGCACTTTGTGGAGCCATGACAGTCCCCCTCTAGGGATACCACAGCAAACGAACCGCAGTGAGGTTCTGGCCTCCAGTTGAGTGGTTCCAGGCTCTCCCTGGCCTTTTACTCAGCTTACGGAATTTCGCATAATCTGGAGCATCCAATGGCCTCCCACTCTCTTCCTCTGAAAGGAAGACGTGGCGGCTGCTCACAAAGAAGGTATTAAAGGAGTCAGAGCTACCAAAGGAAGAGGCAAAGGTGCGTGTGGGTCCCCATGACCTGGAAATGTTCAGGCAGCTTGGCCCATCCTGCCCTCACCCCATCCTAGTTCCTGGGACTAGAAAAGCAGCCATTAGTGGGACCAGTGTCAGGTGGGCTCATGCAGCAAGGAAATCCTGTGGCCTGGGGAGATTGTACTCTCCTCCTCCTCATCAGATTCTGTGACAGATCTGCTCATAACACACATTTAATTCTCCCTGGTGGAAGTTCAGAGGGACCCAGTCCATCAGAAGGTGAAGGACCCAGGTGAGACCTCAGCAGGTGTGACTCTCAGCCCTGTGCCATGTTCCTGTATCTGAGACTCAGGGACTTCACACTACTGATAAGTAGTGGCTTCAAAGGGTGCACTAGTTGGTTTTGGGTCACAGAGAAGGTTGTTCCTGGGCACCAGATTTTGCTTATCTCCAGAGACCTACAGTCTGAGACAATGAAACAGGACTTACACACAGGGGGCCTGTGAAAGGTCAAGTTGTGTCCCTCCACATTTATATATTGAAATCCTAACTCCCTAGTAGCTCAGAATGTGACCTTATTTGGAGATAAGGTAAAGACAGATGTAATCAAGTTAAAATGAGGTTCCTAATCCCACGTGACTTTCATCTTCATAAGAAGGTGAAATTTGGACACAGAGACACACATAGGGGCAAGGCTTTGTGAAGAGACACTGGGTGAAGACGGCCAACCACAAGCCAGCAGTGGCCTCAGAGGAAACAACCCTGCTGGCACCGTGACCCTAGGCTTCCAGCCACCAGGGCTGTGAAGCAATACATCTCTGTTCTTCAGGTCTCCTGGTTTGTGGTGCTTTGTTATGGCAGCCCTAGAAATGAATACAGGGCTAAGGGCTAATAGGAGACCTGTGTCAATGAGAAGGCAGAAAGTCCACGAGTGGCCACCCCACCCCAGGCTTGCTCTGTTCCCAGCATGGTTTGCCCCATTGTTTCCTACCTCTTGCTTGAAAGGAAAATCAGGAGACCCCAAGAGTAAGGAATTTTTTTAGTTGAGTACTGCTGGAGAAATGAACGTGCTTGACTAAAAAATCTCTCTGCAGGCTTGTGCTCTCAGCCAAAGCCTGCCATATGGTCGTTTACCCCCGGCAGAGCTGCGCCTCAAGGGCAGCTGCTGATCCTGCACACAAAGAAGGAGGTCTCTGGAGACACCCAACAACAGTCTTATGCCCCATACCAAATGTAGGGCAGCCCAAAGGCATGGCTGGGCCAGCACCTGGGGTGGGCCTACTGAGACCACACATTTCTCTGTGTATCCAGCTTCCATGTAGCAGGCTCTTGCTCATTGGAGCATACCCCAGGGAGGCTTTTAATAGCAAGAACTGTACTAGAATCAGTAGGGAAGGAGGCTCTGTCTTTGGAGCCTGCTATGGTTTGAATGTGACCACCAATGTTCATATGTTGGAAACTTAATCCCCAATGCAACCGTGCTGAGAGTTGGGACCTAAAAGAGATGATGAGGTCATGATGGCTCTACTCTCCTTTATGGGTTAATCTTCTTAGTGCAGGAGTGGGCTCCTGTTAAAAAAAAAAAAAAGTAGTTCGGCCTGATTTTCTCTCTGTCTCCCATGCCCACTTTCCTTCTACCACAGGGTGACACTCATCAGATGCCAGTGCCATGCTCTTGGACTTACCAGCCTTCACAACCAGGAGTGACAGCAATTTCTCTTGCTTATAAGTTACCCAGTCTGTGGTATTCTGTTACAGAAGCAGAAAACAAAGACAGAGCCTTTTCATCAGGAAGTTCTATTATCTCTGCATGCCAGAGTGGGGTCACAGGGACAGGTTTGGATGTCCATTGAGAGGTAGGGAGCTAGTTCAGGGACATTAGCAGTTTTCTTATTACTTCTCCCCTGAGAGTCAGAGTCTGGCCTTTTCTGGGAAGAATGAGGTCTGGAGAGGGGTTGATTATTACTCCTTCTCAGGTGGGAGGGATGTGAGTGGACATTGACGGAGGATGTGGCTTCCCTCTGTAAGGATTCCTGATCTACCCACTTACCTTGCCTTAGGTAATTCATAGCTGGGGTAGGACAATTTACCAAGCTAGTCATTGCTATCTTCTCTCTAGGAGACTGCAGAGGACGCAAAGGGAATTTTGCCTTCCTCTTGTCTAGAAAGTTTAAGGCTTTTGGTCTGGGAGGGGGCGGGGGTTGTTAATAGTTTTTCAGTTTTCTGACCCCACATAGAAGTTGAAAAAGTGCTTTTACACCCCTCAAAGCAGGCTCCCATGTGGGATAAAAAGTTATCTGGGAGTTGCTGAGAGGGTGCTGGGCTGAATGAGGGGGGTTGCCCAAGGGTGGCACAGGCTCCCTGCACTTTGGAATAGGAGGATGAGGATCTGCACCACATGCCAGGGTCCTGCCTGGAAGGGCCACGGTGCCACTGTTTTTTCCTGTTGGGCTGCTATAACAAAATATTGTAAACTGGGTATCTTCTAAAGAACAGAAGTTCATTTCACACAGTTCTGAAGGCTGGGAAGTCCAAATCTGTCACCCACAGATTTAAGTGTCTAGTTAGAGTCCATTTGATAGACGACTGACATTGGGTAGGTCTTCCCACCCCAGTGAATTGGGCTCATAGCCCAATTTACTTAAATAAAATATAATTTTATTTAAAAAAATCAAATTATGTGATGTTTCTTTTATTTCAGCATTATAGAGCAAACTCAAGCTTTCCTGTTAATTACCTTTCAATGTTTAAAAATCTTTGAACTGTAAGCATTGTTTAATCTCTTTTACAGATAGGGAAACTGAGGCACAAGGAAGTAAATATGTACATACTGGACAAGCAGAGAAGCAGCAGCCAGGGGTGGCAAACTCCTTGTGTGAGGAGAAATCAGTTGTATTTAAGTTACAGAAAACACAACATATTTACTCATGTTTTGGACAAGCCTGGGGTTAGAGTTGCCGTCAGGCAGCTGAGTTAGGCAGAGGCTTGGATGATGTCAACAAAACTCAGTTTCCCTCAGTCTCTTAGCCCTATTCTTCTCTGCCCTTCATTCTCAAGTTTCGTGTGATGGGAACATGCCAGTCAGCAAGTTCAGAGTGAGGATACTTGGATACAATTCAGCAGAAGATCTGTGCTTCTTTCTTAGGTCCTGCATAGACTCATGGTTCCTTATGGGCTCTAGTTGGGTCTATGTCCACCCCAAGTCAGTCACTGGGGGATGCAGTATTTCTTGCTAGGCCTGAGTCATATACTCATCTCCGGACAAGTGATGAAATGGGTGGGGTAGAGGGTGGGAGCTGAGACTAAAGAATAGAGATGGTGGCCAGGCATGGTGGCTCACAACTGTAATCCCAACACTTTGGAAGGTTGAGGCAGGTGGATTACCTGAGGTTGGGAATTTGAGACCAGCCTGACCAACATGGAGAAACCACGTCTCTACTAAAAATACAAAATTAGCTGGATATGGTGGCACATGCCTGTAATCCCAGCTACTTGAGAGTCTGAGGCAGGAGAATTGCTTGAATCCAGGAGGCAGAGGTTGTGGTGAGCCGAGTTCATGCCATTGCACTCCAGTATGGGCAACAAGAGCAAAACTCCATCTCAAAAAAAAAAAAAAAAAAAAAAAAAAAGAGAAGGTTTCACTCCAAATTAATTAACTCTATTTAGTAGAAATATATTTGATTTCACTATATCTCAATGAATTGTACTTCTGCCTGGTTACCATGCATTTCTTAATTGAATTGAACTCAAAAAAAGAAATAATGACACACAGACGAAGGATTTATAATCCAAATTCTCTATCAACACAGAATAGATTTCTATAATCCACTTTAGAGAGATCACCAAAATAGTCAGGCAAAGTACTAGTCGTTGCTGCCACCAATGTAGAATCACTTGTCTGGAGTAAATGAAGAACAACAAAAACCCCAAATTAGTAGAGAGGGAGGGGGAAAAAAACCAGAGAAGAAGACATTGAGCAAAATTACAGTTCTATCACCATTTGGGATTTACCTCTGTGAGCCAGAAAAGAGATGCCTGGGCTGAAGCCACCTGCGAGATGCACTTGCTTTTCTGGCAACAAATTTTATCCTTCTCTGCCTGATGAGTCCACTGGGCATTGCACTCCATGACGTCTGAAACTGTTAAAATATTATTTTTTTAAAGAGGACATAATCATGTCTGCTATTCAGATATAAAAAGAACACTTGTTAACAATTGTATCTTACTTATTAATAATGACTAAGATGTTTCTTTCAACTGATTCAAAGGAGAATCAAAGTATCACACATGCATAGGCAGAGAAGAGATGTTGCAATTAACTTAGATGCAAAGGGCATATCCACAGGGAAACAATTAATTGCATTCCACTGAACACAATTGTTGTGGGTTTCTATAGGCAAGAAGCATTTGCATTATTATTGGCTTCCCACAATTTACAGAGTTGTAAAACAGCTCAAAGGCAGGGGGTGGTGAGTAATCCTTTCTGTGTCCCATTGCCAAATCTCTCACATTCCCCTTGACACTCCAATATGCCCAACAAGCATCCCATCTGGCAAAAGAACTTCCGACCAAGCTCCTGCAATGCTATTATGCTGGACCCCATGGAAGACTTCCCCCAGTCTCCAGTTCTCATACAGTTTTTAGTGAAGTGCTCTCCTGGTCGTTCTTTGAATCCCTCTCTCTAGAACTGAATAGTTCACATAACTCAGGCCAGGCTAGTGAGAGTCCACCATACAGAGCTCAAAACCTGCCCTCCCTACTACCCTGGGCCATCATCCTTATTCCAAGTTACCACGTTTCCCTCTTCATTCCCATAAAATGGAAATGTACAAAATGGCTTCTGTAGGCTTGCCCAGTTGTTCCTGAATCAATTGAGCAACAAAGAGATTTAGGCTAATGAGTTGGAGCTCTCTATTGAAAAAAAAATCAATATCCACAATAAGAAGAAAACAGACAAAATGACTGCAGCCCTAACCCCAGGCTTGTTCAAAACATGAGTCAATACATTGTGTTTTTCGTAACTCAAATCCAAATTATTTCTCCCCACACAACGAGTTCACCACTCCGGCTGCTGCTTCTCTGCTTGCCCAGTATGTACATATTTACTTCTCTGTGCCTCAGTTTCCCCTTCTGTAGAGACTAAACAATGCTTACACTTCAAATGTTTTTAAATATTAAAAGGTATTTAATAGGAAAACTTAAATTTGCTCTATAATGCCGAGATAAAAGAAACACATAATTTGATTTTTTAAATAAAATTATATTTTGGTCAGAATGTGTAAAGCTTGTAGGACTCAGTGTCTTTGTGTGAGGAACAAAATAAAGTGTGAAGATTAGACAAAGGGGTTCCCAACACCTTGTTAATCCAGACTATTGTCCATTTATTTATTTCTCTTCAGGCAAAATAGCAGCAACTATTTATCAGCTCTTATGGATTTGCCTGGCTCTCTCCTAGGAATTCCTACATACATTATGCTTAACATCTTGGAAATGAAGAGAACCATGACTTAAAGGAGTGGAAAAGTTCGTCCAAAGCCACAATTAGTAAGAGGAGGATCCTGGGTTAGTGTGGTCCCAAAGCCTGCCTTTTCATCCTCACACCCTTCAGTAAGTGCTTGCAGAAGGAGCTCTCCTGCTTTCCAGATGGCAGAGTGAGAGACCATGGCCGACCCTGCTGGAGTCCAGACGCCGCTGCGCAGGAAGATGGGCCCAAGGAATGTGTAGCTGGAGCAGAACCACGTGTCCCTGCTGACTGCTTGCAGTGGAGGTGCCGGGGGCTTAGGGTGGGCAGTGAGCGTGAGGCCACAACCCCAAACCAACCCATAGGAGACAACAGCGAGAAGAGGGCCCCGAAGCCCCCACTCAGAGCCCCGGGGACTCCGCCGCTGTGCTGGCAGGGCTCCCCCAGCCCGGCGGGGCTGCCCACGGAGCTGAGGCCCCAGCAGGTGGGCTTTGCTCTTGCTGGAGGCTGGAGTTTCAGAGAAAACCCCAATCAATAGGCCTTGCAAATTTGGTGAGTTCCTGCCCAGTCCACAGCTCAGTTCCCAAGTCTAAAGGGCTAGGAACTTTAAGAGGGGACAGGGAGAAACGTGTAGGGGCACTTTGTGCCCAGGCCATAAGGAATCTGATGCCGATATTGGAAAAACTCGTGTGTGTGCAGATGGCGCCCTGAAGTTAGAATTCGTCCCTCCCCCAGCTTCAAGCTCCACTAAGAAGGTCACGTTAACGGGTTTGAAGCTGAGACTCAGAAGTTTCCACATTTGCCTAAAGCCCCGCAGTCGGCCCAGGCCTGGGCCAGAGGGCAGCAATTCCTCAAGGACAAAAGCAAACTGCAAGGCTGATCACAGCTGGGGGAGATTCTCCTGCACCTGTTGTCTCTCTTGGGAAAAACTGGCGGTTGGATCTGGAAAGGATACATTGGTTCGGCTTTTGACCTTCACATTGTTTTTCCCTTATTGGTTAATCCATAAAATATGTGTAGAGGATCCTCGGTTGGGGGGGGGGGGAGGGGCAGGCCCTGCACCTGGTCCTGGGGTTAACGTGAACAGTGACCAGGGCCCTGTTCAGCGCAGGGCACAGGCAGGTTCTGAGTCCGGATGATGGTGATGAGGGCGGGGCTTCGGGCCTAGCCAGAACCACGAGCACAGGCTCTGCAGTGCTCTGGCTGCTAAGGTGTGAACGCCTACACTGCAGCTGGCTCCTTGACATCCCTATGCTTCTTTGCTTGTGCTTTCATCATATGTGTGTTGGGAGATTTAAATAAATTCATAGATACTGATAAAATAATATGCTATCATTGTGCATCCACACATATGAAGTGTATTTATAGAGACTGATAATCCCACCTTCTAGACCCTGCAGTGGGTGAATAGTGGTGGGGCTGGGATTTGAGCCCTGGGGGTCAGGCTCCAGAATCGGGTCCTTTGGCCTCTCTTAGCTCTGCTTTAGCCCAGCCTTTCTGTGTTACTAGGAGCCAGAGATGGGGCAGAGGAAGGTGTCCCAGAGGGTTGCGCTGCACCTGGCCCTTGGCCACAGTTGCCATGTTCGAGGAGATGGGCAGCATGAGATGGGGAGGGGGGACTGCATCCCTTGGTGTATGTGTGCAGCCAGAATTCTCACTCTGCTGTTCCCCAGCATGGAACTTAAGTAAACTTCTGAATATCTAACCTCCCAGTCTCCTCACATGTTAAATAGGCATGATGGTGCCCACCCTGGAAGGCCGTTGCCAAGGTGATGAAGTGTGAAACTCCAAGGCTAGAGGAGTGCCTGGCAGGTGGAAAGTGCTCCATGAGTTCCCATCCAGCTGTTCACTTCCTCATCCCGGCATCTTGCCTCCCCATCCACCACAGTGCATTGGTTCTTCATGGATCATTGTTGTTCACTTCTTTTGCCCAGAAAATAGCTTCAGAGTTCCGTCCCCTGTCTTTCTCTCTTCTTCCTTTACTCATTCCCCATTCCCTTATCTCTTTCTCGGTAACACTTCAGGTTTCTCTGATTCTGTCTGTTCCCTAAACACTGGGGTTTCTCTGCGTTGCCCCCTCGGTCATCTTCTCTGGTCCCACCCTTCAGACTGTCCCTTTGTAAGCTGCACATCCATCTTCTGAGAACTCCAAATCCTATGTGCTCAGCCCTAATCATCCTCCTGAGCTCCTGACCCTTATTTCCAGTGATCACTGCTACTCCAGCATCCTATTGGTACGTGTCTAAATTCAGACTCTCTTTTTCACCCATGTATTAGTCAAGGCTCTCCAGAGACAGAACCAATAGGAGATAGATAGATCTATGGATAGATGAGAGGGGATTTATTAGGGGAACTGACTCACGTGATCAGGAGCTTGAGACATCCCATGACAGGCTGTCCACAAGCTGGAGACTCTGGAATGCCAGTAGCAGTAGCGTGGCTTAGTCCAAGTCCAAAGGCCTCAGAACCAGGGAAGCTGATGGTGTCACTCTCAGTCAGAGGCTGAAGGCCTGAGAACCCAGGGGGCACTGGTGCAAGTCCTGGAGACCAAGGCCAGAGACCCTGGAGTTCTGAGGTTCAAGGGCTGGAAAAGAATGGCATCCCTGCCCTGGAAAAGAGAAAAGCATTCTTTCCTCTGCCTTTGTGTTGTATTTGGGCACTTAGCTGATTGGATGGCATCCTCACATTGGGTGAGGGTGGGTCTTCTTTACCCAGTCCACTAATCCAAACATCAGTATGTTCTGGAGACACCCTCACAGACATTTCAAGAAATAATATTTTACCAGCCATGTGTGTGTCTCCTAACCCATCAAGCTGACACCTAAAACTGACCATCACAACCCCCATGCTGCATTTCCCCGGGACCCCAGTCTCCCTACTGCTAGCTTTTTCATCCTTTCCTTTGTTGGCAAAGTGGTCTTTCTAACAAGACTAAGTCCTGTGGCATTTCTCTGCCTAGAGGCCTTCCCAAGAGCTCCCTAGATCCAGTGTCAAACTCCTCTTGAGGCCACAGGCCCTGTGACCCAGCCACTGTATCCATTGTTGCCTCTTTCTTGTCCCTTTGCCACCTGCTCCACATTTCCTGACTACATCTGCTCCTTTGCCTCTATGCTTATTCAAGGGCTGCCTGAAAATGATCCTTCTCTTTGTTGTGCACTATGCAAACTGGTTTTCATTCATTTGGATTCAGATATAAGACCATTTTCTCTGTGAAGCCGCCCATCTTATATCTGGAAAGTAATAAACACTGGTAGGGGTACGGATTTCACTGAGAGATTGGGATGTCCTTGTGGGTAGAGGTCATGTCTTATTCATCTTTGTGTCTCATTCCTCCCCTGTCACTTTGTTAACAGATGAAGGAACATTTATTTTGCATATAAGGAAACTGAAGTGCAGGAAACAAATGTCACAAACTCAAGGTCATGTTACTAAAAAGAGTCTCTGCTGCTGTGGGTCCTGGACCTCTTCTTCACTCTAGTTCTTTCAAACTACAAAAAAAGAAAGGTGCTTTAGTCCAGGGCCTGCCCGTGCTGGACATAACATGGCTAGATTCTCCCAACCCTCTAGGAGGCTGCAGCAGCGGCACAGCTGGCTTCAGGGCAGGCAATAGGACAGTCACACTGGGCCCTTCTCAGAAGGGCCCCACACTTGGTTTAACGTTCTGCTGCGACCAACTTGAAATTCTTACTAATTTTTCTTTGAGCTTGTGATTTGTAAGTGAAGTCTGATGGGGCCTGTGCTGCAGCAGAGGAGGTAGGCTGGGCCCGCACTGCGGGCAGCAGGCCGGGCTGCCCAGCTCACAACAGTGACGCTGCAGTGTCTGGGCCTCAGGAGACAGGAGGGGCTCTATGTGCAGTAGCACCAGGAGGGTTCCCTGACCTTTTCAGTGCTCTGTTGTGCTGTGATTAGATAACATCACCTTTTCCTCATTGCATTTCATGAGTAATAAAATGCCTTCAAGGGATAATCTTCATAGCTTTTATTTGTAACTGCATTTATTTTCCTGCTTTTTGAACAAGGAGCCCTATTTTCACATTGCTCTGGGCCCCACAAATTATGTGGTCTTCCCTGTAGATGGGACATGAAAGACAGCGACATATTTTAAATTAAAACACATAGGACTGAGCAGTTGGGAATTCAGAAGATAATATGAAATGCAGAGCAATTTGGTACAGGTTATATGGAATTAAGGAAGAGAAGTAAAATTCAGGTGAGTGTGACAAGGAAAGGCTGGTTCTATTCAACAGTTATTGATACAATTTTAGCAGCAGTGTTAGAGAGAGAAATCAATTTTCGGACTGCGGGGTCAGCAAACAGCCTATAAGGTGAAAGGAAAAACGAGTTTTAAAGAGAGCCTACTGTGTGACCCAAGGTGTTGCAAAATAGGCTTTTCTAATTTGATTTGATTTAACTGAATGATGTGTAGAAGATAGAAAAAAAGGGTTGTCAATAGCAAGAGATACTTTCAATAACAAGAGAAATTTGAAAAATTAGAAAAGAATGATGTTTCTTTTTACAAAGATGTGTTGCTGACTAAAGAAATGGAGAGCTGAGGAAAGAAAAAAACAAATATTTTTTACATGTTTGGCAAATATTTGAATATTTATTTCATCAAAGCATCTTAAAAGATCTCTAAGGATAGCTATAGATAGATACAGATAAAGATACAAATATACATATAGATATACATACATGTCTGTACACACATATAAATATATAATTAAAAATAAATAAATCAAAGACATAATGTCAGCTCTCTGTATCCATCAGTTCTGTATCTGTATATTCAACAAACCATGGATTAAAAATATTCAAGAAAAAACATTCTCCTGTATTGAACATGTACAGACATTTGTTCTTGTTATTATTCTTTAAACCATATAGTGTAACAACTCTTTACATAGCATTTACATCATATGAGGTATTATAAGTAATCTAGAGATGATTTAAAGTGCACAGGAGGACATGCATAGGTTATATGCAAATACTATGTCATTTTCTATCAGGGACTTGAGTATCTGCAGCTTTTGGGCTTTTGATATCCATGGAGGTCCTGGAACCAATCCTCCATGGATACTGAGGAATGACTATATTTAAAACTACAAATTTTATATAGAAATATGTAATTTATTTATAACATATCTATTTAGATACATATAACTCTCTATATACATCACTATATATACTATATAAAATTAAGATTAATACATTGCCCCAGATGACACACAGAGCATGGACTTGAACTTAGGAGTCTCTAGGTCTCAGTCTTGTGGATTTTCTCCTCCACCATACTGCTTCTCCTGCTGTCTTTTTTGAATCCGACATTGAAACTCTGCAAGATTTTTTAGACTTGATATACTCTTTTAGGACGGATTATTATAATACTTTGAAAAGTTTAGATAAACAGAAGATTTTTAGATGTCACCTAATTTGTCTAAAGTAACCACAATTTGAAATATTATTTTAAGAAATAAAATAGAACTCAACTTCTCTTAAAAACTGAGAAGCCTCAGCCAAGATAATACGAGTTGTACCATCAGCCACAAGGAAAAGAGAAAGAGAAGCTGTATGAATGGGCAAGAAAAGGAAGGGCTCACCGGAAAACATAAGGGAAAGACAAAAACAAAATCCTGATTGAGACTGAGGGAACTCTGCAGCTTATGAGATGAAATGGGGCAGGCCTCCAAGATACTCTGCTGAGATTTTGCAAGCATAGCCATACTCCCTGCTCTCTCTTCAAGGATAAACGTCTTGAAAAAGATGTCTCAACAGGCAATCTCCCTTTCTTTATCTCTACTTAACTTTTCAATTCACTGCTATCTGGTTTTGTTCACAAAAAAATCTACTGAAACTGTTTTTGTCAAGGTTTCCAACAATTCCCATGTTGTTAAGTCCTGTGGTCCATTTTTTGCCCCCATCTTATTTCATGTCGTAGCAGGATTTGACAGGGCTGGCTACCTCTGAGTTCTGGCAATATTCTCCTTTCCCAGCTTCTGGGATGCTGTACTCACACAGTTTTTCACTTACTTCTTATTTAGAATCTCTTCTTCTTTCTTCTGTTTCCATAAAAGATGCTGTCAATTCCCATATCCATAATAATACCTAGGTGTCAATGATGCAGAATTGCAATTCCTTCATAGGAATAATCATATTTTGTAATTATTTATTTATTTTTTTCTTCTTTTTTATCCTCAAAATGTCAGCTCCAACAATCATATGACTTTGTAAATTTGGTCACTAAAAGGTGAAATAAACAGGTTCACATTCTGAAAATTAGTAAATTACAGAGCCAGAAATGGGTCATCTAACTTTCTAATTCCAGAGCTGTTGCTGCTGTATGTTACTCTGCCTCTCATAAAACAACAATTAGAGGGGATTTCTGTGTGTGACCTTAACAGAGTAACCTGAAGCAGACCAACACTTCTGCCAAGAAAAATTAAGAAATCCAAATATAATACAAAATAGACAGATATTGAAGACATTAAAGGAATGCCAACATAGCTAGGAGTTAAGTGGTAAAAATCCCTGAGAGAAGGAAACCACATACAATAAGCTCAATATTTGGTGATTTTCCCCTCAAGGTATTTGCCCAATGCTTAAACTGTATAAGTCAAGAGTGTAAGAAGCAAAGAAGAATCACTGAATAACGGAGCAGAGTTTTAGCATTGCTATCAGACTGAGGAACAAACAAACAAAAAAATTAGAGTTCAGGACCCACCAAAGATAAGAACTTCTGAAAACACCCGGGTCCTTGATTGGAACACATGTAAGGCTACCAAGGAATCGTGACAAAACAGAAGTAGACCCTAGCAAAGACTGCAACCCAGTCTCATAACAGCTCTTCCCCAATCACACTGAAGTATTTCACCCTAGAAGTATTTCATCCTACTGTAGTTGCCCACCTGAGGAAAGGGTGATTCATCATCTTTGGTAGAAGATAACACCACTCAGAACATCCCTAATGTTTTATATTAAATGTTTTCTATTTAACAACAGATTCAATTTAACCAAAATTACCAGGAATACCAGAAGTTATGACCAATAGAAAAAATATAATTGGTATACACTCAAAGAAGTTGAAAATATTAGAGCTAAACAACAACACATAGCTTTTAATATAATTGTGATTAATATATTCAAACAAAACAAATTAAAAGATGTAAAATATAATCAGGAACTGCAATTCTTATTTTTAAAAAGCTTAAGTGGAAAATCTAGATTATCAAAATAAAAAATAATTTTAAGAACTTAGTGGGATAAAAGCAGATTTGATGAGGCTGAAGAGAATATTAGAGAACTAGAAATAGATTAATAGAAAAATTCTAATAACACAAAGAAAACTAGATGAAAAATACAAAAAGGGTACATAATTAACATGTGAGACTCAATACAAAAGTTAAACCGGTGATGCATTGGCTGGCTTATACCAGCTAATAAGAACTAACTGGTAATTTTCATGTATTTTTTGAGCTCCTTGTTAAATAGTTGGTAGCTTGAAATCAACATGAAGAGAGTATATGCAGCAAATGCCAGTTAACAGAACCATCTTATTCCGTTCAGAAAATTAGCATATCACTAGGTCTAAAATGTGGGTAAGTGGAGTCACAGAAACAGAGGAAAGAGGGAATGAAACAGAAGTAAAATTTGAAAAGATAATGGCCAAAATTTTTTAAATCAGATAAAAGACTTCTAGCCATAGATTTAACTGTGTGTAGTGCAGTAAACAACAACAAAACATATCTAGCCATATCATAGCAAATACGAATGAAACCAAAGACAAAGATCTAAAAATCACCCAGCATGGAAAAAAAGGTCCATCTGAAAAGAAGCAAAAGTATAACTGACAAATGACTTCTCCATAGAAACAAGAGAAGGCCAAAAACTTGAAATGATAGCTGATACGATTTGGCTGTGTCCCACCCAAATTTCATCTTGAATTGTAACTCCCACCATTCCCATGTGTCATGGGAGGAACCTGGTGGGAGGTAATTGAACCATGGGGGCAGGTCATTCCCATGCTGTTATTGCAATAGTGAATAAGTCTCATGAGATCTGACAGTTTCAAAAATGGGAGTTTTTCTGCACAGGCTCTCTCTCTTTGCCTGTTGCCATCCATGTAAGATGTGACTTACTCCTCCTTGCCTTCCACCATGACTGTGAGGTTTTCCCAGCCACATGGAAATGTAAGTCCATTAAACCTCTTTCTTTTGTAAATTGCCCGGTCTTGGGTATGTCTTTATCAGCAGCATGAAAATGGACAAATACAGAAGTTGATACCAGTAGAGTGGGGTGCTGCTGAAAAGATACTGGAAAGTGTGGAAGTGACTTTGGAACTAGGAAACAGGCAGAGGTTGAAACAGTTTGGAGGGCTCAGAAGAAGACAGTAAAATGTAGGACAGAAAAATGTAGGATAAGTTTGAAACTTCCAAGAGACTTGTTGAATAGCTTTGGCCAAACTGCTGATAGCGATACGGACAATAAAGTCCAGGCTGAGGTGGTCTCAGATGGAGATGAGAAACTTCTTGGGAACTGGGGTAAGGGTGACTCTTGCTATGTTTTAGCAAAGAGATTGACAGCATTTTGCCCTAGAAATTTGTGAAACTTTGAACTTGAGAGAGATGATTTAGGGTATCTGGCAGAAGAAATTTCTAAGCAATAAAGCATTCAAGATATGACTTGGGTGCTGTTAAAGGCATTCAGTTTTAAAAGAGAATGAGAGCATAAATGTTTGGGAAATTTGCAGCCTGACAATGTGATAGAAAAGAAAATCCCATTTTCTGAGGAGAAATTCAATCTGGATGTAGAAATTTACATAAGTAATGAGGAGCTGAATGTTGATCACCAACATAGACTATGGGGAAAATGTCTCCAGGGCATGTCACAGGTCTTCATGGCAGCCCTTCCCATTGCAAGCCTGGAGGCCTGGGAGGAAAAAGTGGTTTTGTGGGCCAGACCAAGGATCCCCATGCTGTGTGCAGCCTAGGGACTTGGTGCCCCACATCCCAGCTGCTCTAGTCATGGCTGAAAGGGGCCAAGGTACGGCTTGGGTTGTTGCTTCAGAGGGTGCAAGCCCCAGGTCTTGGCAGCTTCCACATGGTGTTGAGCCTCTGGGTGCACAGAAGTCAAGAATTGGAGTGGGAACCTCCTACTAGATTTCAGATGATGTATGCACATGTCTGGATGTCCAGATAGAAGTTTGCTGCAGAGGTGGGGCTCCCATGGGAGCCTCTGCTAGGGCAGTGCAGAAGGGAAATGTGGGATCAGAGCCCCCACACAGAGTCCCTGCTGGGGCACCACCTAGTGGAGCTGTGCAAAAAGGGCCACCATTCTCCAGACCCCAGAATGATAGATTCACCAACAGCTTGCATAGTGCACCTGGAAAAGCCACAGACACTCAGCACCAGTCCATGAAAGCAGTTGAGAGGGAGGCTGTACCCTGCAAAGCAATGGGGTGGAGCTGCCCAAGACCATGGGAACCCACCTCTTGCATCAGTGTGACCAGGATGTGAGACATGGAATCTAAGGAGATCTTTTTGGAGCTTTAAGATTTGACTGCCCCACTGGATTTCAGACTTGCGTGGGGCCTGTAGCCCCTTTGTTTTGGCCAATGTCTCCCATTTGGAATGTCTATATTCACCCAATGCCTATACCCCACTGTATCTAGGAAGTAACTAATTTGCTATTGATTTTAGAGGCTCGTGGGCAGAAGGCACTTGCCTTGTCTTAGATAAGACTTTGGACTGTGGACTATTGAGTTAATGCTGAAATGAGTTGAGACTCTTGAGGACTGTTGGGAGGACATGATTGGTTTTGAAATGTGAAGACATGGAATTTGGGAGGGGCCAGGGACAGAATGACATGGTTTGGCTGTGTCCCCAGCCACATCTCATCTTGAATTTTAACTCCCACAATTCCCATGTGTCATGAGAGGAGCCTGGTGGGACACAATTGAATAAGGGGGGCAGGTCTTTCCCATGCTGTTCTCATAATAGTGAATAAGTCTCATGAGATATGATGGTTTTGAAAACAGGAGTTTCCCTGCGCAAACTCTCTCTCATTGCCTGCTGCTATCCATGTAAGATGTGACTTGCTCCTCCTTGCCTTCTGCTGTGATTGTGAGGCTTTCCCAGTCATGTGTAAGTCCATTAAACCTGTTTTTGTTTGTGTATTGCCCAGTCTCAGGTATGACTTCATCAACAGTGAGAAAATAAACTAATACAATAGCTATGAAGTGCTGAAAAAAATAGAATTCTACAGCTATCAGAAGTATACTCCAAAAATCAAGAGCTAAATAAAAATGTTTCTACTCAAACAAAAACTTAAAGAATTCATCAATAGCAGACACCTTATAAAGTAATAGCAAAGGCAGAAGTAAAATTATTCCACATGAGAACATATAGAGGAAAGTACAAAAGCAATGTAAAGGATAGAAATATAGACAAATATAAATTGACTATAAAACAACAAAACGAATGATGAAAATCGTGCAAAAAAGGCAAGAGGAGTATAAATGCAATAAAGTGATCTGAATTCTAGCATTTCTGAAAATGAATAAAATTAATAATTTATCTGAGACCCTAATATATCAGAGATGTGTATGTTTTGATCTCTAGAATATTCACTAAAAGGATAGTGAATGTGTGTATATCTAAGAAGTTAATAGAAGGAAATTTTTAAAATAATAATTATAATATAAATTGACTAATAATGATTTTAATCTATAAGGAGATATGAAAAGAGAAAAGCATAAGCATAAACTAGCAGAACAGATAGAAATCATGTGATCAATATAAACTCAAATATATCAATAATAGCAGTAAATACTGATGCTTTAATTAGTCCTTTTAAAAGATAAATACTGCCATGTTGGTTTTTTAACAAAGTCTTTGCACTGAAAAGATGAAATGCACCTTATATATAAGGACACCCAAATATTCAAAACAAAGGGTGGAAAAAGAAATTTCATGTGGGAGTGATATCATCAAGATGGCAGCATAAAAGATAATCTATTCATACCCCTGACAACATAAACTCTCTACGTGTCAACAGTCAAAAGTCTTTTTGGGAGCCTCAGGATTCAGATAAGGGCTTGTGAAACACCTGGTAAAACCCAAGACATTGGAGAGTTATTTTGAGAGTGCACACTAACACCCAAATGGCTGAACTATTGAGCTTGCTCATGTGTTCAAGGACAGGAATAACCCAGTCTTCCAAGAGCCTTGGTTACTGCTTTGTTTGGTCTTGAGCCTACAACCTAAACCATCTGCCAAGAAGTCTAGAAGGAATCACACACACTAGTGCCTTGGCAGAAAGGCTTCTCTGCCTGCCTACATCGGTCTCAGCAGTGACCCTAAAAGTTGCCCTGCGGCTTGGATCCACCCCTGATCAATTGAGGTCCCATCTCAAAAGCGGTTACACAAGAACCCAGGGGAAGACTCACCCATATCTCACAGCTCAGGAATCTGAGCCTCCCTAATGGGCATACCTAACTCTGTTCCACAGCAAATCCCAAGGGGGCCCAGCCTTTGCTCTGGTCCCTCTTGATGCTGTCAGTGAACTATCTCCTCTGTACTGAGACCTGGTGTGAGACCCATACCTGTCTGGGCTAATGATGCTGGCTTTCCAGCCTCCATCTCACAGCAGATCCCAAGGAGACCCAGTCCCAGCTCTGATTTTTCCTGTTGCAATGAGAGAACTATCTCAACTATCCAGGGACTTGCTGGAAGATGCACATCCTTTTAAGTCAATGAGACCAGACTCTTTAGCCTCTGTCCCACAGCAGATCCCAAGAGGGTCTAACAGACATCAAGAGAATATATTACCCAACTGCTGCAGAATATAAAATTTTCTCTTCAGCACATGGAACATTATCCAAGATAGACCATATCATAGGCCACAAAACAAGTCTCACCAAATTCAAGAGTCAAAAGTATATCATGTATCTTCTCTGACCATGATAGAATGAACTAGAAGTCAACAAAAAGTGGAAATTTGGAAACTATACAAATACATGGAAGTTAAACAAAATGCTTCTGAATGATCAATGAAGAAAGAAGGAAATTTTTAAAATTCTTAAAACAAATGAAATGGAAGCACAACATATGAGAACCTATAGGATACAGTGAAAGCAGTACAAAGAGGGAAGTTTACATATAGCCTAAATAAAAAAAAATAGGAAGACTTCAAATAGTCTAACAATGAACCGAAGAAACTAGAGAAGCAAGAACAAACCAAACCTAAAAATAGTAGAAGGAAAGAAATAATAAAGATCAGAGCAGAAATGAATAAAATTGAGGTTAAATACAGAAGATCAATAAAATGAAAAGGTTGTGTTTTGAAAAGATAAAAATATGACAAATCTTTAGCTGGACTAAGAAAAAAACGGAAGATTCAAATAAAATTGGAGACAAAAGACAACATATTACAACTGATCTCACATAAATTATTAGAGACTACTAAGGATTTTTGAGAGTGCTACAAACAACTACTCACTAATAAATTGGAAAAGCTAGAAGAAATTGATAAGTTCATTGACACATACAACCTACCAAGACTGAACCATAAAGAAATAGAAACTCTGAACAGAACAATAATGAGTAACAAGATCAAAGCAGTCATAAAAAGTCTCTCATCAAAGAAAAGCCCAGGACCTGATGGATTCACTGTTGAATTGTACCAAATATCTAATAAATAACACCAACTCTACTGAAACTATTTCAAATGATTGAAGAGGAGGTCATTGAAGAGGGGGGAATGCTTCCAGTCATTCTATGAGGCCAGCACTACCCTGATACCAAAAACATATAAGGTCACAACTAAAAAGATAAAACTACACATGCCAACATCCGTGGTGAACATTGCTGCAAAAATCCTGAACAAAATATCAGCAAACTGAATTCAACAACACATTACAAAGATCATCCACCACAATCAAATGGGATTCATCCCAGGGATGCAAGGATGTTTCAACATATGCAAATCAATAAGCATAATACATCAAATCAACAGAATGAAGGACAAAAAATATGATTCATCTCAATGAATGCTGAAAAAGCATTTGATAAATTCAGTATCACTTCATGATGAAAAAAATTCTCAACAAATTGAGTATAGAAGGATCATACCTTAATATGACAAAAGCCTTATGTAACAAACTGATAGCTAATATTGTGATGAACAAGGAAAAATTGAAAGCCAATTCTCTAAGACCTGGAACATGTCAAGAATGCCCACTTTCACCACTGCTATTTTACATTGTTCTGGAAGTCCTAACCAGAGTAATCATCAAACAGAGGAAAAAAATAAAAGGCATCCAAACAGGAAAGGAAGAAGTCAAATTAGCCTTGTCTGCAGATGATATAATCTTATATTTAGAAAAACCTAAAGACTCCACCAAAAAACTCTCTTATAACTGATTAAAAAAAAATGATTCAGTAGAGCTGCAGGATACAAAATCAACATACAAAACTCAGTAGCATTTTTCATTGCCAACAGTGATCTGAACAGGAAATCATAAAACAATGCCATTTAATATAGTCGCACAAAATAAAATACGTAGTAATAAATTTAACCAAAGAAGTGAAAGATCTCTATAAGGAAAACAATAAAATATCAGTGAAAGAAATTAGAGCAGACACAAAAAGTGGAAAGATATCCCATGCTCATAGACTGAAAGAATTAATATTGTTAATATGTCTATAATCTATATAGGTTACTCAAGGCTATCTATAGATTTAATGCAATTCCTATCAAAACACCAGAAATACTCTTCACAGAAATAGAAAAACACAATTCTAAAATTCATATGGAACCACAGTGAAATAGCTAAAGCAATTCAGAGGAAAAAAACGCACACCCACACACACAAAAAAACAACAAACATGAAAAGAAAGACGCAACAAAGAAAAACAAAGCTGGAGGCATCACACTACCTGATGACAATTTATACTGCAAAAATATAGTAATCAAAACAGCATGGTACTGACTAAAAGCAGATACATAAACAGATGGGACAGCATAGATAACCCAGAGATAAAGCTACACACTTGCAGTCAACTTATTTTTGACAAAGCCAGCAAGAACATACATTGGGTATAGGACAATCTCATTAATAAATGATGATGAGAAAACTGGATATCCATATGCAGAAGAATAAAACAAGATCCCTATCTTTCACCATATACAAAAAATCAAATCAATAGAAAGTAAAGACTTACATCTAAGTCCTGAAACTATGAAGGTACTAGGAGAAAATATAGAAGAAAATCTTCAAGACATCAGTCTGGGCAAAGGCTTTTTGTGTAGGACCTCAAATGCACAGGCAACAAAAGCAAAAGTTGGCAAATAGGATTATATCAAGCCTAAAAGTTTCTGCACAGCAAAGAAAACAATCAACAAAATGAAGAGTTAACCTACAGAATGGGAGAACATATTTTCAAACTATCCATCCAACAAGAGATTAATAACTTAAATATATAAGGAATTAAAACACTCAATAGCAAAAAGACAATCTGATTTAAAAATGGGCAAAAGACCTGAATAGACATTTCTCAAAAGAAGATGGACACATGGCTAACAAGTGTATGAAAAAGTGCTCAATGTCACTAACCATCAGGGAAATGCAAATCAAAGCCACAATGAGATATCACTCCACCCTAATTAGAATGGCTATTATCAAAAAGGCCAAAAACAATAATAATAATAACAAGTGCTGGCAAGCATGTAGAGAAAGGAGAACTTCTCTTTCTCCCAGCTAAAGTAATATCAGCAGAGCCCTAGTGGGGGAACTGAAATACCACTCTACCTAGCAGTAATAAGCATCTCTTCCCTCTCACGTGTCAAAGAAGGTCAAAGAGGGAACTGGGACTTTCCTATCCCACCTAACAGTAATGAAACAGCACCTTCTCAGGCCTGCTGGTGCAGTGTCAGAGGAGGCATGGAAAAACAAAGTTTAAATAAGATCCAAAGTCTCACAACATAATATTCAAATATTTGAGTTAAATGAAAAATAATTCAGTATACCCCAAACCAGGAAAATAGCAACTTGAATGAGAAAAACCAACCAACAGAAGATGCCAGCACCAAAACAGAACAGATGTTGGAATTATCTGATGATGATTTTAAAGCAGCCATCATAAAAATGCTTCAATGAACAATAATAAACATACTTGAAACAAATAGAAAATATAAAGTCTTAGCAAAAAATGGAAGACATAAAGAATAAAAAGAAATGTCAGAACTTAAAAACATAATAACCATACTTGTTTTTTAAAAAAATGGATTAACAACAGAATAGAACAGAGAAAAGAATCAGTGAACTTAAAGAGAGAACAAGAGATATTACCTAGTGTGAAAAACAGAGAGAAAACAGAGATTTTTTTTTGTTTTTTGTTTTTTGTTTTTAGAACAAACCCTTATGAACTGCGGAACTAAAATGAACCATATTTTGTTACAACATGTGTAATCTAACATGTCACAGAAGGATAAGAGTAAGAGAGTAGGGCTGAAAAAGTATTCAAAGAAATAATAGTTGAAAGTTTCCTTAATATTTCAAAAGACAAAAATCTATACATTCAAGAAGATGAATGAATACTAAATAGGACTGACCCAGAGAAATTCATGCCGGGACACATCACAAGCAAACTTCAGAAAACTAAATACAAAAAAAAAATCTTGAATGTACTGAGAGAGAAAGGATATATTACTCACAGAGTTAAAAAAATTCAAATGACAATAGATTCCTCATCAGAAACTTAGAACATCAAGAAAGAAAGAACAACAGAAAGAGCAAAAATGTAGGTAAATACAAGGGATTCTCCATCTCTTTTTGAATTTTCTTAACTACGTTTGATGGCTGAAGCAAAAAGTTATAATAATATCTGATGTGGTACTCAATGTATGTAGAGAAAATATTTTAGATAATTATAAGCAGGAGAGATTAAAGGGTTATTAAGAGATGTAAAGTTTCTAAACCTCAGTGGAGCTGAATTGCATCTTGATAGCAGTGGTTGTCACATTTAGGATAACATGATGGGATAGCACAAAATTACACACATAAGCAGAATTATCAATGTTCTTATTTTGATATCGTACTATAATTATATAAGGTGTAACCACTAGGGGAAACTGGTGGGGAAAAGATATACAGCATCTATATTATCTGTATTATCTATGTAAATTCCATTAAGCCTTTAATTATTTCAAAATAAAAAAACTAAATTGAGGGGGGAAATGGAGACACACACACTCAGAGAATACTTTTCCAGTATCTTTAATGATAAGAATTATCACTAGAGACCCTGCAGTTATTTAAATGTTTATAAAGTATTTTTAAAAACATTAAACTGATACATTTGAAAATCAGATAAAATGAATGTATTCCAAGAAAAATATAGCTATTCAAAAACTAACACAAAAGGAATAGAAAATCTAAATGGTACTATATCTATTTTTAATCAAATCTGAAATTTTGTAAATGTTATATTTTATATTATATATAAAAGAAACTTCAAGACCACATGAATTCCCCAGTGAACTATCCCAAACACATGAGAAATAAACTAATTGTATCCAAAGTCTTTTATCAAATAATAAAAGAGACACTTTCCAACTCATTTTATGAATCTGGTAAAACCTTCTAACAAAAATATGACAAGACTACAAAAAAGAAAAACTCTAGTGTAAGGCCAATTTCTTCTGTGAACAAAACATTAGCAAATTAAATCTAGTTACAAGCTGACAAGCTGATTCTAAAATGTATATGAAAAGAGTCCCAGAGAAAGTCAAGAGTAGTAAAGGCAGTCATGAAGAAAAAAAACAAGAGGAGCATTGCTAGACATCAAGACTTGCAGACTATAGATATTAAAGTCATGTGATATTAGTGCAGGATAGATTAATAGACTAAATAGCAGAACAAAGAATCCCAAGACAGTCCAAATATATAAAAGAACTTGAGTCATGACAAAGTTGACATTACAGTGCTCTGGGAAAAAGATAATCTTTCCAAAAACTAAGTGGAATCCATTGGATATCCACATGGAGTATAAGTGAATCATGATCTTTACCTTACATCATAGATATTCCATCAATTCTAGATGAACTAAAGACCTCATTGTGAAACACTATGATTTCTAAAAGTCAATTAAATTCACTTAATCATGAAATTATATTGGAAAACATCAAATCTCCTAAACAGAATGCAAAAAATGTTATCAATAAAATAAAAAAGCTAAATTGTACTATAAAATATGATTTTAAAATTCTGTTTATCAAAATGTACCATTAAGATAGCAAAGCCCCAGTGTTAAGAAGATATTATTATATATTAAAAAACACAAAGTTCTTGACTCCAGAATATATAAAGAATCCTTACATTTAAGCAAGAAAAATAAAAATTTTTAAAAATGGACAAAAGTCTTAAAGTGGCACTTCACAGAAAGGTAATTACACGGCCAACAGATACACAAAAAAGAGCTTGGTTTTATTAGTCATCAGGGAAATGTAAATTAAGGCCACAAAGGCCACGAATGCTTCTACCGGATGGCTTAAATTAAAAGAATAATGATATCACTTCTAGGTGTAACAAAAATGCACATACATGCAAATTAAAAGATACCTCAAGAGAGATTTATTGCAACACAATTTGTAATAATAAAAAAGTGGAAACAAATAAAATGTACCTCAATAGCAGAATGGATAAATAAGTTATGATGAAATTATACAATGAAATACTAGATAGGAATAAGAAAGAATGGCATATTGCTACATGCAACAATGTGCTTGCATCTCACAAAGATAATGCTGAGTCAAGGAAACCAGACACCAAAATAATGCATACAGTAGGCTTCCCCTCTACTTGGAGGAGAAGTGAGTAGCTAGGTGGGAGTGTGAAGGCTTCTGGGGTGCTACTGATGCTTTACTTCTTTATCTTAGTGGTTATATGGGTGTGCTCCCATTGTGAAAATTCAGTGAGCTGGACACTTGTGATTTGTGCACTTGTAAATATGATATCTTTTAATTTTTTTTTACTTTTAAAAGTATAGCAAGAATTAGAGAAAATATGGAGTTAACAGCATTTCATCCAAAAGCTGAAATCTTTGTAGGCAAAGGGCAAATTAATTTCACACAGGCACTTGCATGCCGACAGCATATGAATCTCTCAGGTTACAGATGGCAAGGGGTAAGTGAATGCCTTTGAAAACAGGAGTTGAATCTTGAGAATGGGGTCTTATAAGTTCCAGCTCAAATACAGATGGTCCCCAAATTATGATTGTTTTCAATTTTACAATGGGTTTATAAGCAACTGTATGTATCTGAGCCTTGCAACTGTCTGTTCCAGTATCCTGAGAGAAGAAAATAACTTGGACTTCATCAAGTAAATGGAAACCTATTCTTGCCTTATCAACATCACAGAGAGCAGTTGTCACCTAGTTAGTTGTTTTTCTTCTTCTTCCTCTTTTTCCCCTCCCTTTTGTAAAAAATAATTTTCTTACTTTTTATTTACTTTGTTTTTCTTTATTAATTCTAAAAAACAGTGGGGGGGGGATACATGTGCAGAAAGTGCAGGTTTGTTACATAGGTATACATTTGCCATAGTGGTTTGCTGCACCTATTGACTTGTCCTCTAAATTCCTTCCTCTCACCCCCCTATGCCCTAATAGACCCTGGTGTGTGTCATACCGCTCTCTGTGTCCATGTGTTCTCAATGTTCAACTTCCCTTTAAGAGTGAGAACACGCGGTGTTTGGTTTTCTGTTCCTGTGTTAGTTCACTGAGGATGATGGCTCCCAGCTTCATCCATGTCCCTGCAAAGGACATAATCTTATTCCTTTTTATGGCTGCTTAGTATACCATGGTGTATATGTACAATATTTTCTTTGTCAAGTCTATCATTGATGGGCTTTTGGGTTGGTTCTATGTCTTTGCTATTGTGAATAGTGCTGCAGTAAACATACGTGTGCATGTGTCTTTAGAGTAGAATGACTTATAATCCTTTGGGTGTATACCCAGTAATGGGATTGCTGGGTCAAATGGTATTTCTGGTTCTAGATCCTTGAGGAATCACCATACTATCTTCCACAATGGTTGAACTAATTTACATTTCCACCAACAGTGTAAAAGCATTCCTATTTCTCCACAGCCTTACCAGTATCTATTGGTTCTTGAATTTTTAATAATTGCCATTCTGACTGGCATGAGGTGGTAGCTCATTGCGGTTTTGATTTGCATTTCTCTGATGATCAGTGATGTTGATGGGGTCGTTTTTTTCCTTTTAAATTTGTTTAAGTTCGTTGTAAATTCTGGATATTAGATCTTCGTCAGATGGGTAGATTGCAAAAATTCTTTCCCATTCTGTAGGTTGCCTGTTCACTCTGATGATAGTTTCTTTTGCTGTGAAGAAGCTCTTTAGTTCATTTAGATCCCATTTGTCTATTTTTGCTTTCATTGCAATTGCTTTTGACGTTTTTGCCATGAAGTATTTGCCCATGCCTATGTCCTGAATGGTATTGCCTAGGCTTTCTTCCAGGATTTTTATGGTTTTGAGTTTTATGTTTAAGTCTTTAATCCATCTTGAGTTAATTTTTGTATAAGGTGTAAGGAAAGGGTCCAATTTCAGTTGTCTGCAAATGGCTAGCCAGTTTTCGCAGCACTGTTTATTGATTAGGAGATCCATTCCTCATTGCTTGTTTTGTCAGGTTTGTCAAAGATCAGATGGTTGTAGATGTGTGGTGTTATTTCTGAGGTCTCTGTTGTGCTCCATGGGTCTATATGTTTGTTTTGGTACCAGTACCAAGCTGTTTTGATTACTGTAGACTTGTAGTATGGTTTGAAATCAGTCTTGTGATACCTCCAGCTTTGTTCTCTTTGCTTAGAATGGTCTTGGCTATCTGGGGTCTTCTTTGATTCCATATGAAATTCAAAATATTTTTTTCTAATTCTGTGAAGAATGTCCGTAGTAGTTTGATGGGAATAGCATTGAATCTATAAATTACTTTGCCCAAAAGCTACCACTGACTTTCTTCACAGAATTGGAAAAAAAGCTACTTTAAACTTCATATGCAATCAAAAAAGAACACACATAGCCAAGACAATCCTGGACAAGAAGAACAAAGCTGGAGGCATCACCTCTAGCATCACACTACCTGAATTCAGACTTTACTACAAGCCTACAGTAACCAAAACAGCATGGTACTGGTACCAAAATAGATATATAGACTAATGGAACAGAACGGAGGCCTCAAAATAACACCACACACCTACTACCATCTGATCTTTGACAAACCTGACACACACAAGCAATGAGGAAGAGATTCCCTATTTAATAAATGGTGTTGGGAAAACTGGCTAGCCATATACAGAAAACTGAAACTGGACCCCTTCCTTGCATCTTATACAAAAATCAACTCAAAATGGATCAAAGACTTAAACTTAAGACCTAGGACCATAAAAATCCTAGAAGAAAACCTGGGCAATACCATTCAGGACATAGGCATAGGCAAAGACTTCATGAATAAAACACCAAAAGCAATGGCAACAAAAGCCAAAATTGAGAATCGGGATCTAATTAAACTAAAGAGCTTCTGCACAGCAAAAGAAGCTATCATCAGAGTGAACAGGCAACCTATAGAATGGGAGAAAATTTTTGCAATCTATCCATCTGACAAAGGGCTAATATCCAGAATCTGCAAAGAACTTTAAATTTACAAGAAAAAAGCAAACAACCCCATCAAAAAATGGGCAAAGGATATGAACAGACATTTCTCGAAAGAAGACATTTATGCAGCCAATAGACACATGAAAAAATGCTGATCATCACTGGTCATTAGAGAAATGCAAATCAAAACCACAATGAGATACCATCTCACGCCAGTTAGAATGGCGATCATTAACAAGTCAGGAAACAACAGGTGCTGGAGAGGTTGTAGAAAAACAGAAATGCTTTTACACTGTTGGTGGGAGTGTAAATTAGCTCAACCATTGTGGAAGACAGTGTGGTGATTCCTCAAGGATCTGTAACTAGAAATACCATTTGACCCAGCCATCCCATTACTGGGCATATATCCAAAGGATTGTAAATCATTCTACAATAAAGACACATGCACACGTATGTTTGTTGCAGCACTATTCACAATAGCAAAGACTTGAAACCAACCCAAATGTTCATCAATGATAGATTGGATTAAGAAAATGTGGCACATATACACCATGGAATACTATGCAGCCATTAAAAAGGATGAGTTCATGTCCTTTGCAGGGACATGGATGAAGCTGGAATCCATCATTCTCAGCAAACTATCACAAGATCAGAAAACCAAACGCCACATGTTCTCACTCATAAGTGGGAGTTGAACAATGAGAACACATGGACACAAGGAGGGAAAATCACACACCGGGGCCTGTGGTGGATGAGGGGCTAGGGAAGGAATAACATTAGGAGAAATACCTCATGTAGGTGACAGGTTGATGGGTGCAGCAAACCACCATGGCATGTGTATACCTATATAACAAAACTGCATGTTCTGCACATGTAACCCAGAACTTAAAGTATAATAAAATAAATAAATTACTTTGGGCAGTATGGCCATTTTCACGACATTGATTCTTCCTATTGATGAGCATGAAATGTTTTTCCATTTGTTTGTTTCCTTTCTTATTTCCTTGAGCAGTGGTTTGTAGTTCTCCTTGAAGAGGTCCTTCACATTCTTTGTTAGCTGCATTCTAAAATATTTTATTCTCTTTGTAGTGGTTGTGAATGAGAGTTCATTTAGGATTTGGCTCTCTGCTTTCCTATTGTTGGTATAAAGGAATGCTTGTGCTTTTTGCACATTAATTTTGTATCCTAAGATTTGCTGAAGTTGCTTATCAGTTCAAGAAGTTTTTGGGCTGCAATGGTGGAGTTTTCTAAATATAATATCATGTCCTCTGCAAACAGAGGCAACTTGACGTCCTCTCTTCCTATTTGAATACCCCTTATTTCTTTTCTTTTTTTTTTTTTTTTTTATTCTTAACTACTTTATTGTTTAGGTACTATTTTTTTTTCTTTTTTTTTATCATTATTATACTTTAAGTTCTAGGGTACATGTACATAACGTGCAGGTTTGTTACATATGTATACTTGTGCCATGTTGCTGTGCTGCACCCATCAACTCGTCAGCACCCATCAACTCGTCATTTACATCAGGTATAACTCCCAATGCAATCCCTCCCCTCTCCCCCCTCCCCATGATAGGCCCCGGTGTGTGATGTTCCCCTTCCCGAGTCCAAGTGATCTCATTGTTCAGTTTATTTCTTTCTCTTGCCTGATGACCCTGGCCAGACCTTCTAATACTAGGTTGAATAGGAGTGGTGAGAGAGGGCATCCTTGTCTTGTGCTGATTTTCAAAGGAAATGCATCCAGCTTTTGCTCATTCAATATTATATTGGCTGTGGGTTTGTCATAAATAGTTCTTACTATTTTGAGATATGTTCCATCAATACCTAGTTTATTGAGAGTTTTAACATGAAGGGCTGTAGAACTTTGTCGAAGGCCTTTTCTGCATCTATTGAGATAATCATGTGGTTCTTGTCTTTGGTTCTGTTTATGTGACGGATTACATTTATTGACTTGTGTATGTTGAACCAGCCTTGCATCACAGGGATGAAACTGATTTGATCGTGATGGGTAAGATTTTTGATGTGCTGCTGGATTTGGTTTGCCAGTATTTTATTGAGAAATTTTGCATTGATGTTCTTCAGGGATATTGGCTTGAAACCTTTTTTTGTGTCTCTCTTCCCGGTTGTGGTATCAGGATAACGCTGGCTTCATAAAATGAGTTAGGGAGGAGTCCCTCCTTTTCAATTGTTTGGAATAGTTTTAGGAGGAATGGTACCAGCTCCTGTTTGTATTTTTGGTAGAATTCAGCTGTGAACTCATCTGGTCCTGGGCTTTTTTTGGTTGCTAGGCTATTAATTATTGTCTCAATTTCAGAGTTTGTTATTGGTCAATTCAGGGATTCAACTTCTTCCTGGTTTAGTCTTGATAGGGTGTGTGCATCCAGGAATTTATCCATTTCTTCTAGATTTTCTAGTTTATTTGCATAGAGGTATTTATAGTATTCTCTGATGATAGTTTTTATTTCTGTGGGGTCAATGGCGATATCCCCTTTATCATTTTTTATTGTGTTTATTTGATTCTTCTCTCTCTTCTTCAACTAGCAGTCTATTTTGTTAATTTTTTCCAAAAAACAGCTCCTGGATTTGTTGATTTTTTAAAGAGTTTTTCATGTCCCTTTCTCTCCTTCACTTCTCCTCTGATCTTAGTTATTTCTTGTCTTCTGCTAGATTTTGGAATATTTTGCTCTTACCTCTCTAGCTCTTTTAATTGTGATGTTAGAGTGTTGATTTGAGATCTTTCTAGCTTTCTGATGTGGGCATTTAGTGCTATACATTTCCCTTTTAACACTGCTTTAGCTGTGTCCCAGAAATTCTGGTACGTTGTCTCTTTGTTCTTATTGGTTTTAAAGAACTTCTTGATTTCTGCCTTAGTTTCATTATTTACCCAGGAGTTATTCATGAACAGGTTGTTCGATTTCCATGAAATTGTGTGGTTTTGAGTGGGTTTCTTAATCCTGAGTTCTGATTTGATTGCACAGTGGTCTCAGAGATTGTTATGATTTCAGTTCTTTTGCATTTGCTGAGGAGTGTTTTACTTTCAATTATGTGGTTGATTTTAGAATAAATGCCATGTGGTGCTGGGAAGAATGTATATTTTATTGATTTACAGTAAAGAGTTATTTAGATTTCTACTAGGTCCACTTGATCCAGAGCTGAGTTCAAGTCCTGAATATCCTTGTCAATTTTCTGTCTCACTGATCAGCCTAATACTGACAGTGGGGTGTTAAAGTCTCCCTCTATTATTGTGTGGGAGCCTAAGTCTCTTTGTAGGTCTCTAAGAACTTGTACAAATCTGGGTGGTCCTGTATTGGGTGCATATACATTTAGCATAGTTAGTTCTTCTTGTTGACTTGTTCCCTTTACCATTATGTAATGCCATTCTTTGTCTTTTTTGATCATTGTTGGTTTAAAGTCTGTTTTGTCAGAGACTAAGATTACAATCCCTGCTTTTTCTTTTCTCTCCATTTGCTTGGTAAATTTTCCTCCATCCTTTTATTTTGAGTCTATGTGTGTCTTTGCACGTAAGTGGGTCTCCTCAACACAGCACACTGATGGGTCTTTATTCCTTATCCAATTTGCCAGTCTTTGTCTTTTAATTTGGGCATTTAGCCCATTTACATTTAAGGTTAGTATTGTTATGTGTGAATTTGATCCTGTCATCATGATGCTATTTTGCATACCAGTTGATTCAGTTCCTTCATAGTTCCTTCATTGGTCTTTATATTTTGATGTGTTTTTGCAGTGGCTGGTACCGGTTTTTCCTTTCCATATTTAGTGCTTCTTTTAGGAGCTCTTGCAGGGCAGGCCTGGTGGTAAAGAAATCCTGCAGCATTTGCTTGTCTGGAAATGATTTTATTTCTCCTTCACTTGTGAAGCTTAGTTTGGCTGGATATGAAATTCTGGGTTGAAAATTCTTTCCTTTAAGAATGTTGGATATTGGCCCCCAATCTATTCTGGCTCCTAGAGTTTCTGCTGAGAAGTCCACTGTTTGTCTGATGGGCTTCCCTTTGTAAGTGACCTGGCCTTTCTCTCTGGCTGCCCTTAACAGTTTTCCTTCATTTCAACCTTGGAGAATCTGATGATTATGTGTCTTGGGGTTGATCTTGTTGTGGAGTATCTTAATGCTGTTCTCCGTATTTCCTGAATTTGCATGTTGGCCTCTCTTAGAAGGTTGGGGAAGTTCTCATGGATAATATCCCGAAGTATGTTTTCCAGCTTGTTTCCATTCCCCCTGTCTCCTCATACTCCAATCAATCATAGGTTCAGTCTTTTCAGATAGACCCATATTTCTTGGATGTTTTATTTGTTCTTTTTCATTCTTTTTTCTCTCTTCTTGTATGTATGTATTATTTCAGTAAGCTGGTCTTCAAACTCTGATATCCTTTCTTCTGCTTGGTTGATTCGGCTGTTGATACTTGTATATGCTTCACAAAGTTCTTGTGCTGTGTTTTTCAGCTCCATTAGGTCGTTTATGTTCCTCTTTAAACTGGGTATTCTAGTTAGCAATCCCTTTAACCTTTTATCAAAGTTCTTAGCTTCTTTTTCTTTTTTTTTTTTTTTTTGTTGTTGTTGTTGTTGTTGGAATTTTGCTCTTGTTGCCTAGGCTGGAGCACAGTCTCAGCTCGCTACAATGTCCACCTCCCAGGTTCAGGCAATTCTCCTGTCTCAGCCTCCCAAGTACTGAGATTATAGGTGCATGCCACCACACCCAGCTAATTTTTGTATTTTCAATAGAGACGGGATTTCATCATATTGGTCAGGCTGGTCTCAAACTCCTGACCTCAGGTGATCTGCCTGCCTCGGCCTCCCGCAGTGCTGGGATTACAGACTTGAGCCACTGCACCCGGCTGGTTCTTAGCTTCTTTGTCTTGGGTTAGAACATGTTCCTTTAACTCACTGTAGTTTTTTATGACCCATCTTCTGAAGCCTACTTTTGTCAATTCATCCATCTGATCCTTCCCCCGACTTCTGTGCTCTTGATGGAGACATGCTGCAATCATTTGGAGGAGAATAGGCACTCTGGCCTTTTGGGTTTTCAGAATTTTTTTCATTGATTCTTTCTTATCCTCATGAGTTTGTCTAGTTTTGATTTTTGAAGCTGCTTACCCTTGGATGGGGTTTTTGTGGGGACCTTTGTTGTTATTGTTGATGCTATTGTTGTCACTCTTTGCTTGTTTGTTTTTCTTTCAATAGTCAGGTCCCTCTTCTGTAGGGCTGTTGCAGTTTGCTGGGGGTTCACTTCAGGTCCTATTTATCTGATTCGCTCCTGTGCCTGGAGATGTCACTCAAGGAGGCTAGAGAACAGCAAAGATGGGGGTCTGCTCCTTCTGGGACCTCTGACTTTGAGGGGAACCAAACTGATGGCAGTAGGATTGCTCCTGTATAGGGTGTCTAGCAACCTCTGTTGGAGGGTTTCATCCAGTTGGGTGGCACGGGGAGCAGAACCCATTAAATGAAGCACTTTGTCCCTTGGTGGAGATGGTGGTGTGCTTCACTGGGGGGAAACCCACTAGTCTGGGCTGCCCGGATTCCTTAGAACTATCAGGACCAGAGGCTAAGTCTGCTGGTCTGCAGAGACTGTGGCCACCCTGCCCCCTTGAGGCTCAGGCCCAGGGAGATCCGAATTCTGTCCCTACGCCTCTGGCTGGAGTTATTGGAGGTCCTACAGGGAAGCCCGGCCTACTGAGGAAGAATGGGTCAGGGTTAGGCCTGAAGAGGCATGCTGGCCACAGACTGCCACAGCTGGTGTGTTGGACTGTGCAGACAAGTCTTGGGACCAAGCCATTCAGCCTTCCCGGCTCCAGCAGGAGAAAAGAGCAACCTGGAGCTATAGAAATGAGTGCTGCCCTTCCCCCATCCAGGCAGCTTAGCGTGTTAGGCAGTTGCAAGTCCCAGTGCTGGCTGTTGCCCCTCCCGCAAGGAGCTCAACTTGGCTTAAGACAGCAGGCAGCTGCAGTGGGTGCTGGTTCCCCTCCCCAAGGGAGTGCAGTAGGCTTAAGCATCACCTCACCCAGACGGCACCTGGAAAATTGGGTTACTCCCACCCTAATACTGCACTTTTCCAAGGATCTTAGCAAACAGCACACCAGGAGATTATATCCTGCACCTGGCTCAGAGGGTCCCATGCCCACGGAGCCTCGCTCATTGCTAGCACAGCAGTCTGAGATCAAACTGCAAGGCAGCAGAGAGGCTGGGGGAAGCATGCCCTCCATTGCCAAGGCTTGAGTAAATAAACGAAGTGGCCAGGAAGCTCGAACCAGGTGGAGCCCACCACAGCTCAAGGAAGCCTGACTGCCTCTGTAGACTCCACCTCTGGAGGCAGGGCATAGCCAAACAAAAGGCTGCAGAAACTTCTGCAGACTTAAATGTCCCTGTCTGATAGCTTTAAAGAGACTAGTGGTTCTGCCAGCATGGAGTTTGAGATCTGAGAATGGACAGACTGCCTCCTCAAGTGGGTCCCTGACTCCCGAGTAGCCTAACTGGGAGGCACCCCCCAGTAGGGGCAGACTGACACCTCACACGGGTGGGAACCCCTCTGAGATGAAGCATCCAGAGGAACGATCAGGCAGCAACATTTGCTGTTCAGCAATATTCACTGTTCTGCAGCCTTCACTGGTGACACCCAGGCAAACAGGTCTGCAGTGGACCCTCAGCAAATTCCAACAGAACTGCAGCTGAGGGTCCTGACTGTTAGAAGGAAAACTAACAAACAGAAAGGACATCCACACCAAAACCCCATTTGTATCTCATCACCATCAAAGACCAAAGGTAGATACAACCACAAAGATGGGGAAAAAACAGAGCAGAAAAGCCCCAAATTCTAAAAATCAGAGTGCCTCTCCCCCTTGAAAGGAACACAGCTCCTCGCTAGCAATGGAACAAAGCTGGATGGAGAATGACTTTGACGAGTTCAGAGAAGAAAGCTTCAGACGATCAAACTTCTCCAAGCTAAAGGAGGAAGTTCAAACCCATCGCAAAGAAGCTAAAAACCTTGAAAAATGATTAGACGAATGACTAACTAGAATAACCACTGTAGAGAAGTCCTTAAATGACCTGATGGAGCTGAAAACCATGGCACAAGAACTAAGTGACAAATGTACAAGCTTCAGTAGCTGATTCAATCAACTGGAAGAAAGGATATCAGTGATTGAAGATCAAATGAATGAAATGAAGTGAGAAGAGAAGTTTAGAGAAAAATGAGTAAAAATAAATGAACAAAGCCTCCAAGAAATGTGGGACTATGAGAAAAGACCAAATCTATGTCTGACTGATGTACTTGGAAGTGATGGGGAGAATGGAACCAAGTTGGAAAACACTCTTCAGGATATCATCCAGGAGAACTTCCCAAACCTAGAAAGGCAGGCCAACATTCAAATTCAGGAAATACAGAGAATGCCACAAAGATACTGCTTGAGAAGAGCAACTCCAAGACACATAATTGTCAGATTCACCAAAGTTGAAATGAAGGAAAAAATATTAAGGGCAGCCAGAGAGAAAGGTCGGGTTACCCACAAAGGGAAGCCCATCAGACTAACAGCAGATCTCTTGGCAGAAACTCTACAACCCAGAATAGAGTGGGAGCCAATATCCAACATTCTTAAAGAAAAGAATTTTCAACCCAGAATTTCATATCCAGCCAAACTACGTTTCATAAGTAAAAGAGAAGTAAAATCCTTTACAAACAAGCAAATGCTTAGAGATTTTGTCACCACCAGGCCTGCCCTACAAGAGCTCCTGAAGGAAGTCCTAAACATGGAAAGGAACAACCAGTACCAGCCACTGCAAGAACATGCCAAATTGTAAAGACCACCAATGCTAGGAATAAACTGCATCAACTAACGAGCAAAATAACCAGCTAACATTATAGTGACAGGATCAAATTCACACATAACAATATTAACCTTAAATGTAAATGGGCTAAATGCTCCAACTAAAAGACACAGATGGCAAATTGGATAATCAAGACTCATCAGTGTGCTGTATTCAGGAGACCCATCTCATGTGCAGATACACATAGGCTCAAAATAAAGGGATGGAGGAAGATCTACCAAGCAAGTGGAAAATGAAAAAAGGCAGGGGTTGCAATCCTAGTCTCTGATAAAACAGACTTTAAACCAACAAAGATCAAAAGAGACAAAGAAGGCCATTACATAATGGTAAAGGGATCAATTCACCAAGAAGAGCTAACTTTCCTAAATATATATGCACCCAATACAGGAGCACCCAGATTCAAAAAGCAAGTTCTTAGAGACCTACAAAGAGACTTAGACAACCATACAATAATAACGGGAGTCTTTAACACCCCACTGTCAGCATTAGATAGGTCAATGAGAGAGAAAGTTAACAAGGATATCTGGGAATTGAAGTCAGCTCTGCACCGTGAAGACCTAATAGAAATCTACAGAACTCTCCACTCCAAATCAACAGAATATACATTCTTCTCAGCACCACATCACACTTATTCCAAAACTGACCACATAGTTGGAAGTAAAGCAAATGTAAAAGAACAGGAATCACAACAAACTGTCTCTCAGGCCACTGTGCAATCAAACTAGAACTCAGGATTAAGAAACTCACTCAAAACCGCTCAACTATATGGAAACTGAGCAACCTGCTCCTGAATGACTACTGGGTACATAACGAAATGAAGGCAGAAATAAAGATCTTCTTTGAAATCAATGAGTACAAAGACACAACATACCAGAATCTCTGGGACATGTTTAAAGCACTGTGTAGAGGGAAATTTATAGCACTAAAGGCCCACAAGAGAAAGCAGGAAAGATCTAAAATTGACACCCTAACATCACAATTGAAAGAACTAGAGAAGCAAGAGCAAACACATTTAAAAGCTAGCAGAAGGCAAGAAATAACTAAGATAAGAGCAGAACTGAAGGAGATAGAGATGCAAAAAATCCCTTCAAAAAAATCAATGAATCCAGCAGCTGGTTTTTTGAAAAGATCAACAAAATTGATAGACCACTAGAAAGACTAATAAAGAAGAAAAAAGAGAAGAATCAAACAGATGCAAAAAAAAAAAGGATAAAGGGGATATCACCACCGACCCCACAGAAATACAGACTACCATCAGCGAATACTATAAACACCTCTATGCAAATAAACTAGAAAATCTAGAAGAAATGGATAAATTCCTGGACACATACACCCTTCCAAGACTAAACCAGGAAGAAGTTGAATCCCTGAATAGACCAATAACAGGCTCTGAAATTGAGACAATAATTAATAGCGTACCAATGAAAAAAAGTCCAGGACCAGACGGATTCACAGCCGAATTCTACCGGAGGTACAAGGAAGAGCTGATACCATCCCTTCTGAAACAATTCCAATCAATAGAAAAAGAAAGAATCCTCTCTAAGTCATTTTATAAGGCCAGCATCATCCTGATACCAAAGCCTGGCAGAGACACAACAAAAAAAGAGAGAATTTTAGACCAATATCCCTGATGGACATCGATGTAAAAATCCTCAATAAAATACTGGCAAACCAAACCCAGCAGCACATCAAAAAGCTTATCCACCATGATCAAGTTGGCTTCATCCCTGGGATGCAAGGCTGGTTCAACATACACAAATCAATAAACATAATCCAGCATATAAACAGAACTAAAGACAAAAACGAGATGATTATCTCAATAGATGCAGAAAAGGCCTTCAACAAAGTTCTACAGCCCTTCATGCTAAAAACTCTCAATAAACTAGGTATTGATGGGACGTATTTCAAAATAATAAGAGCTATTTATGACAAACCCACAGTCAATATCATACTGAATGGGCAAAAACTGGAAGCATTCCCTTTGAAAACTGGCACAAGATAGGGATGCCCTCTCTCACCACTCCTATTCAACATAGTGTTGGAAGTTCTGGCTAGGGCAATCAGGCAAGAGAAAGAAATAAAGCATATTCAGTTAGGAAAGAAGAAGTCAGATTGTCCCTGTTTGCAGATGACATGATTATATATTTAGAAAACCCCATCATCTCAGCCCAAAATCTCCTTAAGCTGATAAGCAACTTCACCAAAGCCTCAGGATACAAAATCAATGTGCAAAAATCACAAGCATTCTTATGCACCAATAACAGACAGAGAGCCAAATCATGAGTGAACTCCCATTCACAATTCCTTCAAAGATAATAAAATACCTAGGAATCCAACTTACAAGGAATGTGAAGGACCTCTTCAAGGAGAACTACAAACCACTGCTCAAAGGAATAAAAGAGGACACAAACAAATGGAAGAACATTCCATGCTCATTGATAGGAAGAATCAATATTGTGAAAATGGCCATACTGCCTAAGGTAATTCATAGATTCAATGCCATCCCCATCAAGCTACCAATGACTTTCTTCACGGAATTGGAAAAAACCACTTTAAAGTTCATGTGGAACCAAAAAAGAGCCCCCATTGCCAAGACAATCCTAAACCAAAAGAACAAAGCTGGAAGCATCACGCTACCTGACTTTAAACTATACTACAAGGCTACAATAACCAAAACAGCGTGGTACTGGTACCAAAACAGATATATAGACCAAGGGAACAGAACAGAGCCCTCAGAAATAATACCACACATCTACAGGCATCTGATCTTTGACAAACCTGACAAAAACAAGAAATGGGGAAAGGATTCCCCATTTAATAAATGGTGCTGGGAAAACTGACTAGCCATATGTAGAAAGCTGAAACTGGATCCCTTCTTTACATCTTATACAAAAATTAACTCGAGATGAATTAAACACTTAAATGTTAGACCTAAAGCCATAAAAACCCTAGAAGAAAACCTAGGCAATGCCATTCAGGACATAGGCATGGGCAACGACTTCATGTCTAAAACACCGAAAGCAATGGCAACAAAAGCCAAAATTGACAAATGGGATCTAATTAAACTAAAGAGCTTCTGCACAACAAAATAAAGTACCATCAGAGTGAAGAGGCAACCTACAGAATGGGAGAAAATTTTTGCAATCTACTCATCTGACAAAAGTCTAATATCCAGAATATACAAAGAACACAAACAAACTTATGAGAAAAAAACAAACAACCCCATCAAAAAGTGGGTGATTCCTCAAGGATCTAGAGCTAGAAATACCATTTGACCCAGCCATCCCATTACTGGGTATATACCCAAAGGATTATAAATCATGCTGCTGTAAAGACACATGCACACGTATGTTTATTGTGGCACTATTCACAATAGTAAAGATGTGGAACCAATCCAAATGTCCATCAATGATAGACTGGATTAAGGAAATGTGGCACTATACACCATGGAATACTATGCAGTCATAAAAAAGGATGAGTTCATGCCATTTGTAGGGACATGGATGAAGCAGCTGGAAACCATCATTCTAAGCAAACTATTGCAAGGACAAAAAACCAAACACCACATGTTCTCACTCATAGGTGGGAATTGAACAATGAGAACACAGGAAGGGGAACATCATACACCGGAACCTGTCATGGGGTGGTGGAGGGGGGAGGGATAGCATTAGAAGATATACCTAATGTAAATGACGAGTTAATGGGTGCAGCACACCAACATGGCACATGTGTACATATGTAACAAACCTGCACGTTGTGTACATGTACCCTAGAACTTAAAGTATAATTTAAAAAAAAGAAAAAAGAAAAAAACAAAAACAAAATAAGCTGGGCGTGGTAACGGGCACCTGTAATCCCTGCTACTCAGGAGGCTGAGGCAGGAGAATCTCTGGAACCTGGGAGATGGAAGTTCATTGAGCAGATATCACGCTACTGCACTCCAGCCTGGGCAACAGAGAGAGACTCCGTCTCTAAAAAATAGACTACTCTGTAAAGAGTTAACTATTGTGACGACCTCACCTTCACTTGACAAGACCTGTGGTGCTGCTCAGAGGATTTGTTATAGTGCTGGAGGTTGTGGGTGGCCTCTCCTCAGACCTGATGTTAATAGGTACCCGGATTTAAAGCACACAGTGAATGGGGTCAGGGCTACGTCTTCCTCCTAGCCAGCAATATTACTAAATCTTGTTTCGATGTTCATGCTGACTCAGAAAACTCCACCCACTTCTCAGTAAACTCACTCTAGGGGCCTGCTGTCCAATGGTAGTCAATACCATAATCTTAATGGAGAGAAGGTAAATGCAGCCTGGTTGCAGGGCTACTCACCAAGGACTGGGGAGAGAAGGATGGAGTCCCAAAAGATGTTTGCCTCCTTCTCTCCCAGACCATGGCCCTAGGGAATCTGTTTCAAAAGTGTAGTTCATGCATCTCGGCCCAGATTCCTAACATCTGTCCAGCTGTGTGGTCATCAGGGCCTCCAGCTGCCAGTCAGATGGGAACTTGAAAGGCAACATGACCTTCAGATAAACAAAGCAAGAGCTGAGGTAACAGCAAACATCAGGCAAATATTTGCCATAGGAACTATGTTTGAACTTTCCCCTGTGGTGTAGGTCCAGGTTTGCTAGCACAACCTGACCTCTGCAACCTTGCCCTCTACTTGTTGTTTTGAGATAATTCATTTTAGTGCATAGGTTTTCCATAGGCTCCCCTTGAGTCAGTAAGTGATCTTCTGACCCCAGAGCATTATATTTGGGGCTCCTCTACGGGAAGCCCAGCATGGCTCCAGGGCAGGTGGGTATTCTTTTCTTTTCTGGATGGAGCACATCTAGATACTTTAGTTATGGTACTCATGTGTTAGGAAGGGTGTAAAAAACTGAAGAAGTGGTTAAAAATATCTTGAACCATAAGGTGGCTCAGATGGAATGAAATGGATGAGTTAACCTAGAAAGCAACCCATCTCCTAGTCCACTACTTCTTGGTTCATGCACTGCAGCTTTTCTGTGGCTGATAGAAAGTAATCTCGATTATCAGAAGATGTGGGTCTATTATTAAGGCTATTATTAAGAAGACAGAGGTGGAAGTGGGAAGGAAAAGAAGAAGGATGAAGAGAGAAGGAGATGGAAAACAGGAAGGTGATAAAGCAGAAGAAGGAGACGGAGGCATGGGGAGGGGAAAGTAGGGAGAAAGGGGAGGAAGAGAAGAAAAAGAAGGTGGCAGAGAAGGGAAGGAGGAGAAGAAAACTGATATCTACTGAGTGCCCACTGCATGCCAACAATTTTTCCATGAATTATCTTATTCAATCATGAAAACAATCCTTCAAGTTAGACACTAGTAGTTCCACATTTTTCAGATGAGAACCTCATGCGTAGAGAGGGTTGATAACTTCCCCCAAGTCACGCATCCAGGAGAGACAGGGCTGGAACTGCGCCAGGCAGGATGGTGTGACCCCACAGCCCCACCCCATCCATGCTTGCTCTAGAGGCCTGTATCTACACAGAACACCACTGCTGGCAAAGGGGAGGTTTCATCAGCCAGTGGTGATGCCTCCATATTGGACAAATGCCCAGTTATTAACAGAGAGAATACCTTTAACTTCCAGCCTATACTGGAAAAAGGAAGGCTTAGTACTCAGAACTCTCAACTAATAAGATTTTTATTCATTCAGGAATTTTTTTGAGAAAGTAAACTTCCAGGTGAGTCCATAAAGCCTATGACATTAAATTAAATCTTTTGTACTTTCTGAATTATCAGACCTAGACCCAAGGAATTGGAAATTATATTTGGAATCATTTCCCCAAAGCCCCATCAAATAGTGTAGTTATCAGAATAACCTGGGGAGTCTGAACCCTGAATCAGGGTCCTCATGGATTCTGGTCCTGGTTCTGGCAGTTACTGGGCAGGCAGCCTTGGAGGGACTCCTTAAATATCATTCAGTCTTCTCCTCTACATGATGGGAATTTTAGGCTCCTTGTATCCTGAAAGAGAAGATAAGCAAATTTCAATACATACTGAAACTGAAGGGATGGTCACATCACCACCCTGAGTCTCCAGCTGGCTTGGGAAGGTGAAGGAAAGAGACAGACAGGGTGCTCCTAGGGCAGTCGACAGAGGGACCCTCCTAGTGTGGGGGTAAGTAAAGGGCAGATGTGCAGAGTCAATGATGTTTCACCTGGAACCCAAGGAATGGGTGAAAGGTGAACAGAAAGCATTCTAGCCAGAGGGAACAGCAGGGGTGAGGCCTGGAGGCAGGAGAGAAGCTGCCATGTAATTGATTGTTGGACAGGGCTTGTTGAGAATTACACCAGGGCCTCAGTCATAAGCTGGGACACTGCCAGGCAAGCCAGGTGAATGCCATCCTAAACACAGTCTGTGCTAATATTCTTGGTTTTCATCCTCAAAGAGATTAGGGGTCCCTGACAGGCTTTTTAAATTTATTTCTTTTTTCATAGGTTGTATAGATTTATAAATGTCTTATTTGTATTTTTTGACATATCATTCACATATAGTAAAGTGCACAGATGTGAAGTTCACACCTTGATGTGTGTCTACCTGTTTATACACCCAGGTAACTGTCACCAGATCAAGAGTTGGGGCATTTCCAGATCTGCAGAAGGCTCCCTTCTTCCCCTCAGTCCTGCCCTCTCCACTCCAGGGGAGCCACTTTCTTGATTCTACCAAACTTCTAAATGGAGTCATACGCTGTGTGCACTGCAGGACTCTAGTGCCAGGGAGGGGTTGATGTGATCCATTTGATTTGCATTTGGAAAGATGGTGCCCTGCCGTCTGCAGCATGGAGAATGAATGGGAGAGGCCCCACTTGCAGCTGGAAGATGAGATGGAGGCTGTTCAGTCCTCAGGACCTAGGAGACAGGGGCCTGAATGGGGAAATGATGGAGTGTAGTGGCAGACGGTGGTTAAATCAACCAGAACTGGTGGCCATGTGTGGGTGTGGGACTGCTGTCTTGGTGCCTGGGAGTTGGGGCAGAGAAGCTGTGCATTGAGCCAAGGAACCTGGAGAGAGAAACCCAGAGGAGGAGGATGGGAGTGACTTGGGGCCTGGGACTTGTTGAGTTTAAGATGCTTTGTACCACCAGGTGCAGGGACTGCACAGGTGGATGGACTGAGGGGCCGGTCAAGCAATGGGCACGTCCATAATCCTGGGCAAACAGACAGAGCTGTGCTCATGAGACAATTGCTCTGGGAGAGAGAAATTAATAAGAAAGCAGTCGGAACTCAACAGTCATGAGTTTTATAAAGACGTTTCAGTCAGTGATGGACCAAACATAAAACTGTGGTCACATAAGATTATACTACCGTGTTTTTACTGTATCATTTCTACATTTAGCTGTTTAGATACACAGATACCATTGCGTTACAATTACCTGCAGTGTGTAGTGTTGTCACATGCTGTATGGGTTTGCAGCCCGGGAGCTATAGGCTATGCCATATAGCCTGGGTGTATAGTAGCTGTACCATCTAGGATTGTATAAGTCACTCTACGATATTTGCACAACCACAAAATCACCTATGATGCATTTCTCAGAACGTATCCCAACCATTAAGTGATGCATGACTGTAATGATCAGCTGGGTAAAGAAAAGTGCACCCACGAAGAGACTGAGAGGGACCCCAGAGAAGCGGGGGCACATCCAAGAGAACATGGAACTGCAGAGTCAAGAGGAGGGAGTGCTTCCCAAAGGCTGAGGGCAGGAGCAGCCTTTACCGTGGCTGTGAATCTTGTTAAGCAGTTGTCAGGACCCAGTTCCCTGTTCCTGCATCCTTTCTCCTGAGTCACGACTAGCAGTCTCTCTGTGGGAAACTTCGAATCATGTAATTGGAGTAGGTCTGAAAGCATTGTAAGAAGCTCTGTGAGATTCAAACTTACTGCTTTATATATGATCTTAAGACTCAGCCCGTGGGAGCTGGATGCAACTATGGTTTTCCAACAGCCTCAGACAGGGTCTCTGAAGGCAGGCAGTCATTCCTCTTAGAGGCTTTGAGGACTCAGGCCCTTGCTCTCCCTTCCCCTTTGGTATCCCTGAGATCATCAGCCCTGACTTCCTGAGTGGCCAAGGTCACTTTCCTTTTAGAAAAGTTAGATAAATAGAACAAGACAATACAGACAAAACACTCTGTGAGATCATCAGGTACAATAATAGTAACAATTATTCATCCACCATCTGTTTTGGGTAGGGCACTTCATATGCTTTATCCTATTCTCACAATGGCCTTATGAGAGAGGGATTCCCACTTTTCAGATGTCAGAGTTGAGGTCACAGTGCTAGTGAGTGGTGTCTGAGCCACGTGAAGCTGACTGTAGACTGGGCCCACCGTTCCCCTGCACCATGCTGAGTCTCAAGAACGTATATGCTCTATTGAAAATCAAACCCTGGCTCCTGAGTGACAGATGGAGACATTGGATTGAACCGTGTTGATTCACTTCCATAAGCATTTACCAAGTCCCTTCTATGCCAGGCACTGGGGAGACAGAGGGAAAATCTTGAGCAGGTGAACTTCCAGCTGAGAGAGAGAGAGAGACAATAAGCTAGTGGGCAAATAAAGTCATTTTAGAACATCCTTAGGGCTCTGAAGGGAATAAGAGGAGGTGACTGAAAGTGACCATATGAAGGGGCGATTAAAGTTGGGCTGTCAAGGTCTCCAGGAGCCCAAGTTCCAGGGAACTCCCGCGGGTTGAAGCTTCTTTCAGGCTGTGCAGGTTGCCTCAAAGCCCACGTTCTGACCCTGTGGGCCAGCAGGTGTGTTACTTGCTGGCCAAGGACCTAGGGTTCTGTCATCTGTAATGTTTGCCAAAGGAACTAAGCAGTTTTCATTTCTAAGGCAAGGTAAATCCTGCAACAGTCAAAACTGGCCTGTAATAAAGATTTGGTGAACACAGAATGTGCACAATGGAATGCGTTGACTTAAAGTTGCCTCAGCTTCCCAAGTCAAGAAAACCTTCAATAACATCTTAAAGCAAAGGCACTGCCTAGGAGAAGGCGTGACAGTTTCACCTAAAAGACAGTCTTGGAGGCTAAAGGGGCCCAGTGACAAGGTAGTGCCTCCTAAGCAGAGGAGAGAATCCTTGTGACAAAGGTCCACATGCCTGGGCCAGAGCTGGGGTGGAGCCAGGTGGGTGCCTCCCCTGTAGATGCGTCTCCTAGGCATTCAAGTCCCTGGAAAGACCCGTCATTTCCTTATGAGTGGAGTCTTCCCAGAAGGGTTCAGGCTGGGAAGTGGGAAACTCTAGTCCAGTCTGCCCAAGGGCTTGGGGTCAGCTATGTGGACATGAGGGACACTGACCAGGTGGAATTGAAGACTCACCCAAAGCAAGTCTTCCTCATCCTCCTCAGGGATTGGAGCTTGGAGAAGCCACCACTTCAGTGCAGGAGAGTTCTGTTCTCTCCTCGGATAGCATGCACCTGCCCTTGTACAGATGGGGAGGTGCTGACTAGGAACCTCTTGCCCAGGACTTGAAGGGTTAAGCCCATTTCTGTTAGAGGAGGCCTATGGGAGTTACCAGGTGCTCAGCACTGTGGGAGAACATGGCAAGGTCACTGCCCATGCTTCACTCCCAGACTGGCATTTTTCCTGGGAGGAGGACAGCTGGAAGCAGTGGTGGTGGCCCTTGGACCTTGCTCCTCCATCTGCTTTCCCACCTGCTTGAGGGTCTTGCCATGACAGAGAGTGCCTGGGAGGAGGGCATCCAGCCACCTCATCTGGATGTTTGGGACCACACATAGCAGTCCCAACTACTCTCCCTTGCCCTTGCCATTCTTCCAGGTGACAGCCTTGAAAGAAGGTGGGATATGGTACAACAATCACACACTTTAGTTCCTGGGAAGCCCAGGAAGTGGATTTGGCTTGACCCCATTTGCTGTGGCTCCAGCAAGTCCTTGCGTCTACCTCCCCATCTGAAGTCAAGGAGATATTCTTTGCTAAAGGGACCTGTCTGGGTGCTCCACAATGGATTGTGCCCATATCCCGAGCCTCCCACACTCAGAAGCTCAGGTGGAAAGTCACCTGAATGGACATGGTCTCCCTGTGTCACTTGACTCAAGGTTTTGCCCACATGGCCCTGCATCACACTCTCTCTTGCTTTCTAAACCACTGTTCTCTAAACCACCCTTCTCTAAACGACCATTCCCTAAACCACCCTTCTCTAAACCAGTGTTCTCTAAACCATAGTTCTCTAAACCATCCTTATCTGGTCTCATTATTGTGCTCACATTTTTGCTCAGATGCTTCCAGGATGCTTCACTCCACGCAGACAAGCTCTTGGGTCTTGGCACCCCACAGATCCTTACACTGGAGGCCAGACTCTGGACCTTTGCTTCACAGTCCCCTTGCCTTGGGAGGGTCTCTCCCCAGGTCATGGTGGGCTCCCAAACATGCCCCTTGGTGACTTTCCCTTCTGCTCCTCCGAGTCCATCAAGATCCAGCTGTCCTGTGAGAGCTGACTTTGCTCCTACCTTCTTCTCGGAGCTGTCCCCAATCAACACACCTCTGAAATCTTAGAGTCTGTCTATGGGTAATTAATTTAACATTTCATGCATACTGTCTTGTCTCCTTCCTAAAACAGAGCCCCTTGAGACCAGAGCTAATAGTCTTCCCTTTAAGTCTTCATCTGATTGTCCTCAACACATACCCAGGGCCCTGTGTCAAGAGCCAGACCCTAATGAACCTGACAATCATTGGGAAAGAGAAAAATTATGCCCCAGAAAGTTTTAAATTAATCAACTAAGATCCCCAGAAAGTTTTAAATTAATGAACTAAGATTAATCAACTAAGATTAAATTAATCTTTTGTAGAAAGAATAAAATAATGAAGATGAGAACAGAAATTAGAGAAATAGAAAAAAGTACCCTAGGGAAGGTAAACAGCCAAAATTGTTTTGAAAAGACTAAGAAAAGTGGTGTGCACTGGCAAGACAGATCACAGGGTAAGTGGGCAGCTCTCGATGGTTCTTAACCCAAATGCCATCCAGATGTTGGGCTTAATTTATCAAAACAAGTCTGAAATCCCTAAAAGGCATTCCAGTCTGAACCTATGGGTTCATTAACATTTACTTAGCATGCCTCTTCAGGCCTCTCCCCCCACTGCTCTGGGATCTCAGGCTCCCAAATCCAGTGCCCTAAGGAGAAGGAGAAAGAGGAATAGGCAGAGGTCAGGAGCATGGTAAGCTCTATTCTTTCCTGGATTCAGAGATCTTAAGCAGCTTGGAAGACAGAGATGCCATCCCTGAGTCCCTAAACGGACATAGGTCATTAGAGATCAGAGAACAGACAAACAGCACTCAAGTAGAGTGTAACTCAACCCCATACTTGGAGACAAATGCACGGCATTTGAGGAAGTGCCTGAAACTCACCTAGAGGATGGCATTGCCTTTGAAAAAGGAAACCAAGACCAGATTTATGAGACTGCCACCAAACTGAAATAATTAGGTCAATTTTCTGGGCCATTGCAGCAGACTTTCAAGCTCTGCTTTAAGAATGGATAATTTACATGCGAGGAAAGCGTGCAAGCTTTACTATGCATTTATTAGCATACCACAAGCATCTATTTCAAGACTAATGGAGATGTTTCTCAGCTGGTTAAATAAATAAATAAATAAAAGCATCAAGACTTTAGCAAGCCTTGCAGAAGTGGGTAGTATGTGTGGGAGAAACTCCAGCTGGGGCCCATGTCCTCCCATTGGGAATTGTCTATCCAGACAGGGAGACTCTGCTGGGCTACTCCCAGAGGGCACAGAAGGAAGACTTTTCTATGGGTTCAACACTAACGCCTGTCTTACATCTGGAACCAGGACCTTTTGCAATTCAGCAGAAATCTGCTGGGAACCCGATGAGTGCCAGACTTTGTCTGGGATCTGTGGATATTAGATGAGTTAGGTGTAAGCCCTGCCCTTGAGGAACCACTGTCTAGCTGGGAGGACAGTTATCTTAACACCCATGTAGGGCACAGTATGATCACAGGCAGGAGGTGCATAGAGGTTCTTTGTGAATTAATTAATGAACAGTTAATGAATGACTAATGATGCTAGCAGTATACACACCGTGCCTAAGTTCTCTGGCTGTCCTCGCCTGCCAAAGGTGTACTGGACAAGATGAGCATAGTGATTATCACCCACAACAATTTTAAGAGTGAAGGCGACCTATGGAAAAATGCACAAGGAAACAGGAGTAACTAGAACTGTGGTAATCAAACAGATTGTACGGTCATCCTAACTATGGGAAAGTGGGAAAGTGGAAATACAGGGAAGCATAACATGGGAAGAATGTTTACTTTTTCTCCACTCATTTCTTAAATGTTTAATTTTTTAAAGTTTTAACTGTGGTAAAACGTACATACAATAAAATTTGCCATGTTACTTTTAAGGGTACAGTTCAGTAGCATTAAGTACATTCACACTATTGTGCAGTCTTCAAAACTCTCTTCACCTTGCAAAACTAAAACTCCATGCCCATTCAGTGATAGCACCCCATTCCCCCTCCCTCTGGCCCCTGGCAACCCTGCTTTCTGTTTCTATAGATTAGACTACTTAGATGCCTCATATAAGTGGACTCATACAGTATTTGTCTTTTTTGTGTGACTGGTTAATTTCACTCAGCACGATGTCCTCAAGGTTCTTCTACTCATTCTTGATAAGTGTTATCACAGCATCAAATTCACACTTGCAATGACATCACTGAGAACTAAAAGCTATGCAGTCATTGCATCATTGCTATTCTCAGCTGACCAGATTTAGTTTGAGCTTTTCTTTCTTTTGTTTGCTTTGCATCAGCTACATTGCAGGAATTCTTAGACTATTAAAGTGCAGGTTCCATTGTGGAAAAACACAAGTTGTTCACAAGGCCTTCAGTAGCTCATAGTCTTGTTGCTAATTGAAGAATAACCAGACCAGGGTTTCCTGGGACTGGCAGGCTGGGCCCACTGACACATTATTGTTTCAATGGTACTTACTCTGTGGGGGATTTTGTTTGTTCATAGTCTTCTAAATTTGGGGTCCATGGCTATTTTATAAGTCTAAGTAATCCTCAATTTTCTTATGAATTGCATACCTATATTTTAAAGTGTATCATTCCTGTGATTATTACATATGGCATGACTATAACAAAATATCTCATGTACCCTATCAATATACACACCTACTATGTGCCAATAAAATTTTTAAAAAGAACTTATTATAGTTTAAGTTCTGGGATACATGTGCAGAATGTTCAGGTCTGTTACATAGGTATACACATGTCATGGTGGTTTGCTGCCCCCATCAACTCATCATCTACATTAGGTATTTCTCCTAATGCTATCACTCCCCTAGTCTCCCACCCCTCAGCATGCCCCAGTGTGTGATGCTCCCTCCCTGTGTCCATGTGTTTTCTATTCAACTCCCGCTTAGGAGTGAGAACATGCTGTGTTTGGTTTTCTGTTCCTGTGTTAGTTTGCTGAGAATGATGGTTTCCAGCTTCATCCATGTTCCTGCAAAGGACAGGAAATCATCCTTTTTTATGGCTGCATAGTATTTCATGATGTATATGTGCCACATTTTCTTTGTTCAGTCTATCATTGATGAGCATTTGGGTTGGTTCCAAGTCGTTGCTATTGTGAATAGTACTGCAATAAACATATGTGTGCATGTGCCTTTATAGTAGAATGATTTATAATCTTATGGGTATATACCCAGTAATAGGCCAAATGGTATTGCTGGTTCTAGATCCTTGAGGAATCGCCATACTGTCTTCACACAATGGTTGAAATAATTTACACTTCCACCAACAGTCTAAAAGCATTCCTATTTCTCCACAACTTCTCCAGCATCTGTTGTTTCCTGACTTTTTAATGACCACCATTCTAACTGCTGTGAGATGGTATCTCACTGTGGTTTTGATTTGCATTTCTCTAATGACCAGTGATGATAAGCTTTTTTCATGTTTGTTGGCCACATAAATGTCTTCTTTTGAGAATTGCCTGTTCATATCCTTCGCCCACTTTTTGATGGGGTTGTCTTTTTCTTGTAAATTTGTTTAAATTCCTTGTAGATTTTAGATATTAGCCCTTTGTCAGATGGACAGATTGCAAAAATTTTCTGTAGGTTGCCTGTTCACTCTGATGATAGTTTCTTTTGCTGTGTACAAGCTCTTTAGTTTAATTAGATCCCATTTGTCAATTTTGGCTTTTGTTGCCATTGCTTTTAGTGTTTTAGTCATGAAGTCTTTGTCCATGCCAATGTCCTGAGTGGTACTGCCTAGGTTTTCTTATAGAGTTTTTATGGGTTTAGGTCTTACGTTTAAGTTTTTAATCCATCTCAACTTAATTTTTGTATCAGATGTTAGGAAGGGGTCCAGTTTCAGTTTTCTGCAAATGGCTAGCCAGTTTTTCCAGCACTATTTACTGAATAGGAGATCCTTTTCCCTTTGCTTGTTTTTGTCAGATTTGTTGGAGGTCAGATGATTGTAGATGTGTGGCATTACTTCTGAGGCCTCTGTTCTGTTCCATTAGTCTATATGTCTGTTTTGGTACCAGTATGATGCTGTTTTGGTTACTGTAGCCATGTAATACAGTTTGAAGTCAGGTAGCATGATGGTTCCAGTTTTGTTCTTTTTGCTTAGAATTGTCTTGGCTATACGAGCTCTTTTTTGGTTCCACATAAATTTAAAGTTTTTTCTAATTCTGTGAAGAAAGTCAATGGTAGCTTGATAGAGACAGCAGTGAATCTATAAATTACTTTGGCAATATGGCAATTTTCATGATATTGATTCTTTGTATCCATGAGCATGGAATATTCTTCCATTTGTTTGTGTTCTCTCTTATTTCCTTGAGCAGTGGTTTGTAGTTCCCCTTGAAGAGTTCCTTCACATCCCTTGTAAGTTGGATTCCTAAGTATTTTATTCTCTTTGTAGCTATTGTGAATGGAAGTTCACTCATGATTTTGCTTTCTGTTTGTCTATTATTGATGTACAGAATTCTTGTGATTTTTGTACATTGATTTTGTATCCTTAGACTTTGCTAATGTTGCTTATCAGTTTAAGGAGATTTTGGACTGAGATGATGGGGATTTCTAAATATAGAATCATGTCATCTGCAAACAGAGACAATTTGACTTCCTCTCTCCCTATTTGAATGCCTTTTATTTGTTTCTCTTGCCTGATGGCCCTGGCCAGGACTTCCAATACTAGGTTGAATAGGAGTGGTGAGAGAGGGCATGTTTGTCTTGCGCCAGTTTTCAAAGGGAATGCTTCCAGCTTTGGGCCATTCAGTATGATATTGACTGTGGGTTTGTCATCAATAGCTCTTATTATTTTGCGATACATTCCATCAATACCTAGTTTATTGAGAGTTTTTTGCATGAAGGGCTGTTGAACTTTGTCGAAGGCCTTTTCTGCAACTATTGAGATAATCATCTCGTTTTTGTCTTTAGTTCTGTTTATATGCTGGATTATGTTTATTGATTTGTGTATGTTGAACCAGCCTTGCATCCCAGGGATGAAGCCAACTTGATCATGGTGGATAAGCTTTTTGATGTGCTGCTGGGTTTGGTTTGCCAGTATTTTATTGAGGATTTTTGCATCGATGTTCATCAGGGATATTGGCCTGAAATTTTCTTTTTTTGTTGTGTCTATGCCAGGTTTTGGTATCAGGATGATGCTGGCCTCATAAAATGAGTTAGGGAAGAGTCCCTCTTTTTCTATCCTTTGGAATAGTTCAGAAGGAATAGTACCTGTTTCTCTCTTTGTACCTCTGTAGAATTCGGCTGTGAATCCATCTAGTCCTGAGGTTTTTTGTTGTTGTTAGACTATTAATTACTGCCTCAATTTCAGAACTTGTTATTGGTTTATTCAAGGATTCGACTTCTTCCTGGTTTAGTCATGGGAGGGTGTATGTGTGCAGGAATTTATCCATTTCTTCTAGATTTTCTAGTTTACTTGTGTAGAGGTGTTTATAGTATTCTCTAATGGTAGTTTGTATATCTGGGGGATCACCGGTGATCTCCCTTTTATCACTTTTTATTGTGTCTATTTGATTCTTCTCTCTTTTCTTCTGTATTAGCCTGGCTAGCAGTCTATCTATTCTGTTAATTTTTTCAGAAAACCAGCTCCTGGATTCATTGATTTTTTGAAGGGTTTTTCTTGTCTCTACCTCTTTCAGTTCTGCTCTGATCTTAGTTATTTCTTGTCTTCTGCTAGCTTTTGGATTTGTTTGCTCTGACTTCTCTAGCTCTTTTAATTGTGGTGTTAGGGTGTCCATTTTAGATCTTTCCTGCTTTCTCCTGTGGGCATTTAGTGCTATAAATTTCCCTCTAAACACTGCTTTAGTTATGTCCCAGGGATTCTGGTTTGTTGTGTTTTGTTCTCATTGGTTTCAAAGAACTTATTTATTTCTGCCTTAATTTCGTTATTTACCCAGAAGCCATTCAGGAGCAGGTTGTTCAGTTTTCATGTAGCACTGTGCTGGAAGATCCAGTGCTCTCTTTAGAACCAGCAGGCAGGAATGTTTAAGTCTGCTGAAGCTGAGCTCACAGCCGCCCCGTCCCCCAGGTGCTTGGTCCCAGGGAGATGGGAGTTTTATCTATAAACCCCAGACTGGAGCTGCTGCCTTTCTTTCAGAGATGCCCTGCCCAGAGACAGGAATCTAGAGAGGCAGTCTGGCTACAGCGGCTTTTCAGAGTTATGGTGGGCTCAGCCCATTTCAAACTTCCTGGCAGCTCTGTTTGCATTGTGAGGCAAAAACCGCCTACCGAACGCTCAGTAATGGTGGACGTCCCTCTCCCCACCAAGCTCCCGATAGTACCAGGTCAATTCAGACTGCTGTGCTGGCAGTGAGAATTTCAAGCCAGTGGATCTTAACTTGCTGGGCCCCATGGTGGTGGGATCTGCTGAGCTAGACCACTTGGCTCCCTGGCTCCAACCCCCTTTCCAGGGAAGTGAACGGTTCTGTTTCCCTGGTGATCCAGGTGCCACTGGGGTATGGAAAAAAACTCCTACAGCTAGCTTAGTGTCTGCCCAAATGACCGCCCAGTTTTGTGCTTAAAACCTAGGGCCCTGGTGGTGTAGGAATCTCCTGGTCTGCAGGTTGCAATGACTGTAGGAAAAGCATAGTATCCGGGCCAGAATGCACCTTTCCTCTTGGCACGGAAGTCCCTCAGGGCTTCCCTTGGCTAGAGGAGGGAGTTCCCTGACACCCTTCTGTTTCCTGGGTGAGGCGACGCCCCACCCTGCTTCAGCTTGCCCTCCACAGGCTGCACCCATTGTCTAACCAGTCCCAATGAGATGAACCGGGTACATCAGTTGGAAATGCAGAAATCACCTGCCTTTTGCATTGATCTCACTGGGAGCTGCAGACTGGGAGCTGTTCCTATTCAGTCATCTTGCCAGCCGCCCCTAGAAAAAAATTTTTAAAAGTGTATCATTCTAAATAACAAACTGTAGAGCAGTACATACGATAGATAGATAGATAGATAGATAGATAGATAGATAGATAGATAGATAGATAGACAGACGGATGGATGGATAGTTAGATATTATGACTGAATATGTATTTATGTCTGTAAAGGTATAATCCACTTATAACTGTACCTAACTCTAGGAAATAATTTTTTAAAACTCTATATGACTTTATACTACATTTATTAATAACTCATACTTAATTAAAAATCATTTACAAAGCCATCATTTGGAGCCCAGGATGCACTTATCCTTGAAGCCATCCATTTATCTATCCATTCATTCATCTAATCAGTCAACAAATATTGCACACCAGGAACCATTCTAGATACCAGGATGTGGAAGAAACAAGACAGATAAAAATCTTGCCCTAGAAGAATTTACTTTTAAAAACAAGGACAAAGAGACAGATAATAAACAACCAAATATATAAAAATAACTTCTGAGAGCAATAAATGTTCTTAAGACAATGAAATATTTTAATGTAGTAGAGTATCTGGAGGTGGGGTGTGGAGGATGGATGTTTTAGAGAATGTTAGGAAATAACTTTTGAAGACGGGAACGTGGAAGATGGAGACCTGGAAGGACAGCCTCCCAGAAAGGCGAAATGGCACCGCTAATGTCAGAGTTGGGAAGGCTGGCATGGACCAGAGCAAGCAGAGGAGAAGATGGTGAGTAATGAGTGTATCCCTGATGGGCATGAGGCTCATCTGAGGGATTTATGAGGGAGGCAAGAGTTGGCAATCACAGAGCACTGGGCAGTTCTGCGCTAGTAAGTGGAACACGCTGCCGGTCCTGGAAGCCACAATGATTCCACTGAGTGAAGTGAAGTGGTCTCCTAAGAGTCACTTGGAGGTGGGGAAGGGGAGGGAGTTGATGGATGTAGTGATTCATGCTTCGGGCCTGAGTTTGAATCCTGGCTCTGGCTGGGGAATCGCCTATTCACCCTGGGGTTCTGTTTTCTCATTTATAAAACTTTGGGGGTGGTTACAAGGTCTATTTCACAGGGTGATGGTAGATTTTAACAGAGCCAGAGCACCCACAGTGGCTCACATTCAGAACCGAACAGCCATTTGATTACTCTAAGACTTACTGCTCTGAAAACCACCTAGCCAGGGATTCAGACTGGCGGGGCGTATAGACAGCACTTGCTGGATGAATGTAGGGGGAATCAGCTGCTTTATGTGGTTATGCTCACACTTGTTAGGGTTCAATAGCTCCTAAGAAACTAAAGCCACATGACAGATAAGAGCCACTAGGAACCTGGCACTGGAGAAGTTCAGCCTGTAACCATGGACATCACACAGTTACTAAGTCAGTGGGCTTGATTGCTTATGTGTGTGTTAGTTATGTTCTTTAACCATACATTCTGTGTGGATCCTACGTTCCCTTAGTACACCTGTACCATGCCTGCATTCTGGGGTCATCACAGAAACCACTCTCTGCTCAGAGGAAAAGGGACTGGGGTCATGATTGTCTCTTGTGAAATGAGAAAGATGGAGGCAAGCAGAGGTCCGCAGAGAGGGAAACATCTGCAGGAAAGTGCAACCGGGGCAAATGAGTGTGTGGGAGCTAGTCTTCCATGTAAGGCAGAGGTCCCATTCATAAAAGCCCTTACTTTGAATCTTAGCTCTTTTGACTTACTGACTTGTGCCCTCTATTGAGTTATTTACTAGCATGAGCCTTGGCTTCCATATCTGTAGAGTGAGGATGGTACCTTATTATTTTGGTATTAGATCCCTGGATAATAAATTCACAGTTCTTAGAAGAGTTCAGGTACAGAGTGCTCAGTTGCTCAATAACTGGTGGGAAGCCCCAGCACAGAGCTGACCCAGCCCACTCCCTAGCACTGCTAAGTGGGCATTATTGTCCTTGCTGTAGATGTGAGAAAATAGAGGGAACTGAACTTAAGTAATTTGAAGAAGACAAAGTTGCCAAGTGGTAGGAGCAAGTCTCGAATCCACACCTAACCCTAAACCCATGCTCGTGATTATAGGTCTTGCCTCTCAAACTTGAATATGAGTAAAAAGGAGAAGAAATATGTTTTTCTTTGTTTATTACTTTTTATTACTTTAAATTCTGTGATACATGTGCTGAATGTGCAGGTTTGTTACATAGGTATACATGTGCCATGGTGGTTTGCTGCACTTATCAACTCGTCATGTAGGTTTTAAGCCCCACATGCATTAGATATTTGTCCTAATGCTCTCCCTCCACTTCCCCGCAACTCCCGATAAGCCCCAGTGTGTGATGTTCCCTTCCCTGTGTCCATGTGTTCTCCATTGTTCAACTTCCACTTATGAATAAGAGCATGCGATGTTTGGTTTTCTGTTCCTGTGTTAGTTTGCTGATGATGGCTTCCAGCTTCATCCATATCCCTGTAAAGGACATGAGCTCATAATTTTTAATGGCTGCATAGTATTCCATGGTGTATATGTGCCACATTTTCTTTATCCAGTCTATCATTAATGGACGTTTGTGTTGGTTCCAAGTCTTTGCTATTGAAAGTAGTGCTGCAATAAACATACATGTGCATGTGTCTTTATAGTAGAATGACTTATAATCCTTTGGGTATATACCCAGTAATGGGGTTGCTGGGTCAAATGGTATTTCTGGTTCTAGATCCTTGAGGAATCACCACACTGTCTTCCACAATGGTTGAGCTAATTTACGTTTCCACCAACAGTTTAAAAGTGTTCCTTTTTCTCCACATCCTCGCCAGCATCTGTTGTTTCCAGACTTTTTAATGATTGCCATTCTAGCCAGAGTGAGGTGATATCTCATTGTGGTTTTGATTTGCATTTCTCTAGTGACCAGCAATGATGAGCTTTTTTCCATACGTTTGTTGGCTGCATAAATGTCTTCTTTTGAGAAGTGTCTGTTCATATCCTTTGCCCACTGTTTGATGGGGTTGTTTGTTTTTTCTTGTAAATCTGTTAAATTCCATGTAGATTCTGGATATTAGCCCTTTGTCAGATGGATAGATTGCAAAAATTTTCTCCCATTCTGTAGGTCACCTGTTCACTCTGATGATAGTTTCTTTTGCTGTGTAGAAACTCTTTAGTTTAATTAAATCTCATTTGTCAATTTTGGCTTTTGTTACAGTTGCTTTTGGTGTTTTCATCATGGAGTCTTTGCCCATGCCTATGTCCTGAATGTTAAGAAATATGTTTTAAGGTGATATAATGACAATGCTTGGGACAATGTGAAACATTATGCATACGTAGGAGAGAAGACATTGCTCATAATCCCCTGTCAGCACAAGACTCTGCCCAGAAACAGAAACACAGCCCACGGTGCTGCATGGTTTGGTATGCAGTTCACATGCAGTCTCCAAAATGCTGCTGCACGTGGAAAATGTTGAATGAGGAGGCTTTCTCAGATGATGTTGTCCTGGCCCCCTCAGTCCCCAGGACAATGTGGACAGGGTTCCATGCATGAGTGCTAGAGTGTCTAGGGACCTCGTTTTACAGTTTCATCTCTTGACCTGCTCTGAAGTCTTGACGCTGCTAACACAACTTCAGAGTGTCACTCTACACCAACTTCCCATGGAACTCTGTCTTCCAAGCATCAGCACACGCACTGGCATCCTTCCAACAGTCCAGCACATGAACTCAATCCTGCATTTACTCACACTTAATAACGGTTTTCTCTCTTACACTCTTAAAACCGGACTTTGGTGTGCAAGGAGTTCTCCGGTCCAGTAGATTTGGGATCTGTGGTTGGTTTTATTTGTTAATCAAAAGATCAGTTAAGCAAAGAACCACAAAAATAATATTTGGATATCATAAATATTTTATTTTACTTTAAAACATATACATGAATATTTGGTTAGTAATCTTGTGACATAAAGCCAAAGCCTCTTCTGAGGTGAGGGCCCAGTAGGAGTCCCATTATGTCCCTCTTGCATAACACATGTCTAAGCTGCATCCTCTATACATTCCATTGTTAGCTTTTTTAAAACAGACTCAGAACTTTAAAACAATTGCCAAGCATTCTGACTGTAGAATTTTAGTGGCTATTTCCCATTTTAGTTCCTCAATAGGTTACAGCTACTTGGAAACACTGAATTTGGTAGCATTAATTTTTAGTGGCTATGCTCAATAAGTCTTTCCACATCTTGCAATTTAATTTTTCACAGGGATTTCTTCTGGGTATTTACCCACAGGAAAAGAAGTCATTGTACACAAAGGATACTTGCACATGCATGTTTATAGCAGCACAATTCACAATTGCAAAATCATGGAACCAACCCAAATGCCATCAATCAACAAGTGGATAAAGGAACCGTTGTGTATATATATGATTGAATACTACTTAGTCATAAAAAGAAATGAATTCATAGCATTTGCAGTGACCTGGATGAGATTGGAGATGATTATTCTAAGTGAAGTAACTCAGGAATGGAAAACCAAACATTTTACGTTCTCAATGATATGTGGGAACTAAGCTATGAGGACGCAAAGGCATAAGAATGATACAATGGACTTCGGGGAATTGGGCGTAAGAGTGGTGGGGGCGAGGGACAAAAGACTGCAAATGGGGGCAGTGTATACTGCTCAGGTGGTGGATGCACCAAAATCTCACAAATCACCACTAAAGAACTTACTCATGTAACCAAATACCACCTGTACCCCAATAACTTATGGAAAAATAATAAAATAAATAAATAAAAATAAAACTAGCTACAAAATAAAAAAAAATTCATGGGAATGACAACTCATTCGTACCCATATCTCATTGATTTGAACAAATTTGCTTATAATAAATAACTTTGATAACAAGTACAAGAGTTATAAATAGATATGAGGAAAATGAAGACAGACCCCTGACAAGCATCCAGCTTACAATAGGTGGGGAGGTAGAGCCAGAGAGGCCCAGGGAGCAGGAGCTGTGCCTGCCTTCTTCATGGGCACAGCAGAGTGGACTATGTCCGGGAGTCCAGAGAATCAGCTGAGGGGCTGCTTGAGAAAGCTTCAGAGTATGTGGTGACCATTTTCTTAGAATGCACTCCCCAGCAGTTCACCTGACCATCTTCTTCTAATTCTTTATTTGTACTTTAGCGGTCTCCTCTGCTAAACCTTTCCTGTCTTTATTCCAAGACTACCTTTCCTAGATACTTCAATTGCACCTAGAACTTGCCATTAATATCAAACTTAAAACATCACATTGCAATTGTGTTTCCATTTTTAATCTTCGCTACTAAATTATAATTTCCTTCAATCAGGTCCTGTATCTTATTTATTATTATTTTCCCAGCGTCCATCATAATGTCTTTCTCATTGCAAATATAAGTGTTTATGAAAGAACAGACAAACCTAAAATGGCCCAGTCCTACTGGACCAACAAACAAACAAACAAACCCACAAAACCTAGACTAAGCTTTCAAAGCTTGTTCTTCTTAACTGATACCTTTCAGTCAACTTTACCTGCCCAAATACTGTTTATTCTACAATCAACACGTGCAACGCTGCTTTAAATTTTCACTGGGCACCTTGGGTGGCCAAAGTGGGCGGATAATGAGGTCAGGAGATCTAGACCATCCTGGCTAACACGGTGAAACTCCGTCTCTACTAAAAATACAAAAGTTAGCCGGGCATGGTGGTGCATGCCTGTAATCCCAGCTACTCGGGAGGCTGAGGCAGGAGAATTGCTTGAACCTTGGAGGCAGAGTTTGCAGTGAGCCAAGATTGTGCCACTGCACTCCAGCCTGGGAGACAGAGCAAGACTTCATTTCAAAAAAAAAAAAAAATTTGTTTTTCATTGGGAGCCTCCTCACTGCTGTTCTAGATCCACTGAATTTTCTCTTGGGTTTGGAGTCCTAGTTATGCCTCCCAGTTCCTCCCTTTGACCTGGTGTTGGGATCTGACTTCCCTGGGCATCTGGATTGAATCCACACTTCTAGCTCTTCCCACGTTGGTAGATTTGAGAGATAATATGCTGTCTGGCACTGGTCCTGGTGATTCAACCTTCCCTGTCTGTGCCTGCCCTCACCAGTGTTGGCCTCAAGGGAGAACAGTTGTAGGTGGACTAGAGAGTTCTTTGGTGATGCCGTACCTGATGATCTCATACAAGTGTCCCCAAAGCAAGTGCATCCCTTGTGACAACTTCCTAAATTGGGGTTCCTTAATTTTCTAGGGTAGCCCCTCTTAAGTCTTAAATTCAAAGCCAAAGTCTGGACCAAAGTCTTAGAGGACCAAACAGAAGTTTTAAAATTCCCTGTACTATGTCTACCAGAAGGTTGAGAAACTTATTTGCTAGAAAGAGTACTTGTCTCCTGACCTGTGATGCTAGAGTCCTCACAGTGGAATTTCAGGTCTTCTTCATGATAGGTGGACACAGTAGGCAATGTTCACAGTGAACGGACTGGTCAGGTAACCATGAGGAAAACGTGCCCCAAGTTATGCAGAAATACTTGCTTGTAGCAAATATCAAGGCCTAGAAAATCAGAATTCTGTATCAACCCAGGTGTTTAAATTTGATCAACCAAGACTACAACCTAATGCCTCTCAACAGGCCATTTCCCCACTAGGAACCCTTGGTTTGTGTATGTTGCAAACTTCTCCATGTCATCACGTAGCCTGGGATTCCAGTGTGTGTTACTTTTTCCTTCTTAGATTGGTTGCTTTCGCTTAGATTGATGGCCTTAGGGCAGTTTTAAATGGCTGTCTTGTAATACGATCAGGTAAGAATATCTGGGAAACCTTTTATGTTTTAATTGGTAATGGTTATGCCAATAATTCTTGATGAATACACTGAAGCCAGGAGTCCCCTTCTTGTATCGTGTTTACACTTCACATCAACCAGGAACACAATCTGAGAAGTTTTCCCTGGACCAAGGGAGAAAGAATGTAGCTCCAGGAAGGAATCAAGCCTGGTTAACTCTCAGTGAAGGGAAATGGTGTCTGATCTTGCTAATTCCTGCTTCAAGTATTAAAGTCTCTAAACAGAGTGTATGTGTGCATGTGGGTGCACACACACACACACACACACACAGAGCCCACCACCGACAACAGTAACAACCTCCATGAGAGGAAGCCATACTTCCATAAGCACAATTGAAAGATTTCTGAACCTCAGACCAGAGAGCCACATGATTTTTCAGTCAATCATTGTCTCTCTTGCACTCCCAAGACTGTGCTGTGAGAAAAACTAAGGCATCACATGGCATCCATGGGCTCAGCCCAGTCCCATTGCAACAGTCACGGCTCCGCACATGAGAGAAACTATAGAGAGAACTGGGACCTGGGAAGGAATGGGCAGTCTTGAGTGGCAAAGAACTTGGAGCAAGAGAGGGACTGGAGTAGAGCTGAAAGCACCATGAGGGCCTCTCCTGCAGGAGCTGCTAAGTTAGCTCTGGTCTGCACCTCCCAAACACATCTGACCGTGGGATTAAAATTACAATGTTCTGATAAAACACTAATTAAGGGTTAAGAAGATAGAGTACATACTTGCCCCAAAATAGGAAAGATCAAAATTTTAATAGTTTGGAATCTGTAATAGAAAAAAAACACACCAATTAAAAAATACTTTTCCACAACATATATTTTGGTTGTTTATAGTAAGTATAACATTCCCTCATTCCCACTTTGAATCTTCCTTTCTCCATCCTGAGAGGCAGTGCATGCTGAGATCCGAGCCTCTCTTTATCAGAGGGTTCAGAGAACTGGCCACCAGCTGGATTGAAGACTGAAGGAGATGGCGCTGTCCACCTCTTCTCCCCCCATGGGACTGGAGCCAGTTCTCTGCCCAGCTGAGAGACAGCTTCCACGTGGGTACCGCTGGGCCTCCCGAGGACTCCCCCTGCAGACTCACTCCCAGCCCTGACGCACTCCTGGGCTCTCCTTGAAGATCAGCGTCAGCAAGTCCCAGCCCAGCCCTCTTTCTGGGGCTTGCCCTCTTGAAATGCTCCTCCTGGCACTCACCTGCAGCCATAGGTGCCAGGAGGGGATAGCAGCAAAGACGGAGGAGCCCCTCCTGGGCTTCAGCTGCCTGTTTATTAAAGTAGCTTAAATTAAATGCACTTCAGAATCTGAGAATTAATTGTTTTCAATTAAAAAAATATTTTTAGAGAGTCGTAGGTTCACATTCAGTGGTAAGAAATACTACAGAGATTCTCCAGTTTCCTCTAGTGGTAACATCTTACATACGAATAGCTGTCATAACCAGAAATTGACATTGATCGAACCATCGACTTTATTGAAATTTCACCAGTCTCACATGCACTCATTTGTGTGTGTGTGTGTGTGTGTGTGTTTGGTTTCATGCAGTTTTCTCATGTGTCCAATCATATGACTGCCACAGTCGAGATAAAGAGCAGTTCCATCACCAGGAGGGTCCCTGGTGTTACCTTTCTAATTGTTTTCTCCTCAGCCAGGTGTGTGCAGATGATACCTGAGAGTCACTGAGTGTGACTGCATCATGGCAAGTGGTGTCAGCATGTCAAACATGTACCCAACGTTTGTATCCCTCAAATTCATATGTTAAAATCCTAGTGCCCAAGGTATTAATGCCAGGATATTTGAAGGTGGGGCCATTGGGAAATGATTAGGTCATTAGGGAAGAATCCTTATGAATGGGATTAGTGCCCTTAATAAAGGGACCCCAGGGGACTTGGTCACCTCTTCCACCTTGTGGGGACATAGCCAGAAGGCGCCATCTATGAACCAGGGAGCAGGTCTTCACCAGACATCAAACTGCTAGTGCCTTTGTCTTGTACTTTCCAACCTCCAGAACAGTGAAAAATAAATATTTGTTGTTTAAGCCTCCCAGTCTATGATAGTTTTATAATAGCAGCCTGCACCACTGTTTCCTCTCCTCTCCCTGCAGGGGATCTTTGGAATGGGGGAAGGGGACCAAAGAGTCACCTTGCCCCTCAACATTAACCAACAAAGAGTGCACAGATGAGAGGAAAAACAGGTTTGTTAACAGATCCCCACCCCCCCCCCCCCACCCCACCCCCCCCCCGTCATGGGGATGGAAAGTCACATAACTTCCCAGACTGTTTCCACACCTTTGAAATGAGGACTAGGTTGTGCCTGCCAGAGAGCACAGGGCTCCTGGGACCCAGGGGGAGGTCCTCTTTGTAGATGGCCTTTGAACCTTGGCCCATTCCTTTCACAGGATGACCCTGGGATTCAGGGAGCACGTGATGCCAGATTCACAGATCACCTGGTATCAGCCATGTGTGGGAGAGAAGGACCAGTCCAGCGGCTACTCACTCCTCGGGGCAGATGGCTTCCTGGTTATGCATTTTGACCCAAAGTTTCCTCAGCTGGCTAAGACCAGAGTGCTCACACAGACCTGGGAGATTGACACATGGTGCCAGGTGGCCATGGAACCTCCTTCCTGGACTCAGGACTTCCTCAGTGTGAATCTGGCAAAGCTGTTCCTGGAGTCCCCAGCCCATGAGGCTCAGATTTCTGAGGCACAGCCTTCTCCCTAAGCCTCATGGACTTGGACTTGCTGTGATTCCCACAGTGACCTCATCAGCCCCTGTCACAGGAACAAAAAATATGCCAGTACCGCCCTTGACTTTATAGGTCTTGGCAAGGTGTGAAACACTTGGTTTTCACAAATGTCTTGGTCTTCTGAAATTCTAGGGGAGGTGTGCCAAAAAGTGGCATCACTGTCCACAGCCCAGGACTCGGAGGAGGTTACTTCACACACTTGCCAACTCAGGTGTGTGAAGAACAATTGAGGTAGTGTTCTAAGCTGTTTCTGTGTATTCTCTCAATCTTCACAGCATCCCAATCAGGTAGGCACTGTCATCTTGACATTTTGCTGATGAGGAAAATGAGGAAGAGAGAGGTTGAGTAAATTATTCCAAATTACACAGCTAATTGAGAGAGCTTGAGGCTGTTCCAAATGACAGCGATGGCTCCCAATTGCTTCAACTTCTTATTCAAAATAATGTCTACCACACAGACTTTTTCTCTTTCTCTCACTGACAACTTACTAGCCATCGAGTTAGAAATTTGAGAGAAAAATAAATAAGATAGAGGATTGTATCGCCTTTCACTGCACATCCTTTTAAATCTCCAACTCAGAGTGGAGGCGTTGGGGGCAGCCTGGGGTCAGGGGGAGCAGAGGTGTGACATCCAGAGGGAATTCAGGGAAGATTCCCAGCGAGCAGGCCCATTCCTCCCCAGATGTGCCTATTTGGCCCAGAAGCAGCAGACTGTGTCCTTGTGGGAGTTTCTCACCTCCTGCTTGAAAGCCCTGGCCTGTACTCTTCTGCCTCTGCCCCGCAGACCGAGGCTGAGCCCTGAGATGAGGATGGGCTGAGCTTCTCTGTAGGCAGCTGCGGCCCATCCCCATAGATACGGAGGAGACCCAGTGAAGAGGCCTCTCAACCTGCTGCTACCACCAAGCCTGCGCAGCTGGGTGCTGAGGACAGGCTGACACAGGAACCCACGCATCCAAACAACACTGCAGAGCGCTTGGATGGGTTCCACACCAAGAGTTGCTGAGTGCAGGGTGGACTGGATGGAGCAGAGATACCTCAACAGCTTGGGCTAGAAGTGGGCCTGACAGGGCAGAAAGAGGCTCATGGGGTGGGATTTGGGACTCCCTAGCCAGGCCCAGGGCGTCAGTGCACAGTGAGAGGAATGGCTCCCACTGCGAGATACAGGCTGGACTCAGAAAACCACACACAGATGGGAAGGAAAGCGGGGAGCAGTGGGTAGCTCAGAGCCAGGACTTGGGTCTCTCCCAGGGCTTCTATGGGTCTGTATCCCCCTCTCCCAGTGCGTGGGCTAAGCCCTATTCCACAGCAGTGATGAGGGAGAGACCAACCAAGGTGTGTGTGTCTTGGGGCCCTCATCTTGGCACCAACCTTTGGGGCCATGGTCTCCCCTGCATCCCTCCCACATCCATGTGTGCCCTGGGTTCAGGCAAACAATGAGTGGAGAAGCCTAGTGAACTACAGAACCCTGCTCTTGGAGTTCTCCCTGAGTCATCAGGTGCCGTGTATCAGAGCTGCACACCTGCACCGGCAGAAGGAACAGGACCCCCGGCTAGAGGGAGCAGGCGACCTCAGAGCCCTCTTCACTGAAGCACTGGAGCCTGGGCGGGTTTCCATCAGCCGAGTCAAGTAATTGAGCTCAGATTAGATTAAATCCAGACACATCCCGTGTTTAGTGCCAATTACTCATGGAGAGCAAGGGCGGACAAGGGGTCTGGACTGTGTCACGTCGTGCCTTCTTGGAGGCTGACTGCTCCCTACAGCTCAAGGTGAGTTGACCCGAAATAACAACAGTCATGTCCCTGGCTGTGTTTCACCTCCACCTGGCACTTTGCATGGATCTGCTGATGCTCAGGTGGGCAGCTCCTCTGCATCCTGTTTACAATGGGGGTAGGAGCCTTGAACCCTCTGTCCTTGCCATCATTGGCTGGGTTGGCAGCAGAATGGAGGTCCACTCTGCCCACCTCACTCACCCAGGCACAGAGCACAGGTGGGCGTCTGGCCCCCACACACCCTGGGGAATCCCCATCACTATCTGGAGATTGCCACGTGGGTGAGGCGTGGGAGGCCAGGCAGGCAGGATGCAGGGGTGCTGTGATTTGTCATCTAGTGCTGAGTTCACAGCTTGAGAAGAAAACAACCCAGATTTAAGCGCTTTGCCTCCCACTGGGAAACGGCTTGACTGTAGCCATGGCCTTAAGCCCAGGGCCAAGAAGCCCCAGCTGCACCCCCTTGGAGGCTGAGAGTGGCCTTCAAGCCAGCCCCAGCTCACAGCCCAGCTTGAAGGCACAAGCAGGGACAAGGTCAATGCAAGAAAAGCAATGAGTCCAGAGAAGGGCACTCAGGCTGGGGAGCTTGGCACTTGGAGCGGAACGAGTTATGAGTCTGAACCAGGGAAAACATTGGAGAGAAACTTGGGATGAAGCAGCAGGGCACTGGGTTGGGACTGGAGGTTTGGGAGGATGGCTCATCGCCCCTGCAGAGGTAGAAGGGATCCAGTGGTGACCACAGCGTAATTGGGAGTGTGACAAGGCCCAGAGTTGAGCTCTGCCTGTGAGGATAGAGAGGGGAAGAAGGCATCTTTGCTGGGATTTCTCTTCTCATGTTTCAATGCACCATTTTCCCATGGTTATTAATTACTGTTTTAGTGAATAAAGGCTGTATATTAGTTATTTGTTGTTGTGCAACCAGTTGCCTTAGAAAATAGCATCTCCAAACAGAAAAAAATAATTATCTCACACAGGCTTTGAGTGTCAGGAATCTGGGAGCAGCTCACTTGGGTGGTTGTGGCTCTGGTTTCTCAAGAGGTTGCAGTGAGGATGTTGGCTGGGGCTGCATTATCTGCAGGCTCAACTGGGGCTGGAGGACCTGCTCTCACGATGGCTTCCCTCATGGCTGTTGGCTGGAGGCCTGGGGTTCTGGCTGACTGCTAATAAGAGACCTCATTCCATCCATGTAGACTTCTCCATAGGGCTGCTTGAGTGTCCTCACTTTATGGCAGCTAGCTTTCCCCAGAGCAGGAGATCCTGATGACTTCTGAGATGGTTCCCTATATTCCATCCCCTGGCATACACACTCTGTGCAATCCCCTTTCATTGAGTGTGAGCTGAACTTACACAAATGGTGGGATCTCACTCCCATGATTATGTTACATTATACAGCAGAAGGGATATTACAATCAAGATCCTTGATCAGTAGACTTTGGGATAATCAGAAATATTATCCTGGGTGGGCCTGATTTAATCAGGGGATTCTTTAAAATGGATCAGAGGGATTTGAAGCCAGGCAAGTTCCTGCTGGCCTTGAAGAAACAAAACATCATGTTATGGAGGGGTTCAGGTGCCAAGACCCCAACAGCAGCCTCTAGGAGCTGAGAGTGTTCCTAGCCCCTGTTGAGCTTGGCAGAGGGCCCCAGACCTCAGCTGAGATCTCAGTCCTGGCCAGCACTTTGATTTCAGCCTTGTAGGACCCTGAGCAGAAGACCATCCATACTGCACCTGTGATCTAGAGAACTGTGAGATAATACATTTGCGAAGTTTAGAATAAGTTCCTGGTAATTCATCATGCAGCAACTGAAAATGAATACTCTCATTCCCTGAAGTTGCACCCCATCACTTGTGCCTTTTCTATGTTTGTCAGAAGTTAGTCACTAAGGCTACCCACATGACAGGGGAGGGGTCTGCCTGTTGAAGGGAGTGTTCAAGAACTTGTGGACTTCTTTTAAACCAGCGCAGGCTGGACAGTGCGTGTAATGGGACCATGTTGATACACCCAATGTGGAGATGAACAATGGCTAATCCTTCTAACGTCTAGAGTGAATTTGCACAGGGTAATAATGGACTTAGGTAAGGCAAGTGAGCATTTTACTTTAGGAAGTGACAATCCCAGCTACAATGTGGTAAGTTGGTGCTTTTTTCCCCCTTTTGATATTCCCTTGCAAGCAATCTACAGAGTAATTGTGTAGATGCAGGAGGAGGATGGAGCATTCCTGCCTTTAATTTGAAAGTTATGATGCATGAATCAGTCCCAGTCTGAGCCTTGCAGGAATGCTAAATTTGGGACGTGTTAGCAAGTATCTTCCAGATGGGGTGGGGGAGGAGGACATGGGTGGAGCTCAGATGACAACCCACAGGCAAATCTTTTGGGACACTTTTAACAGGAAAAACTCACTGTCACCAAAGCTACATTCCACTTCTGAGCCATAAAACAGTTCTTGGCTCTTGGATTAACCAGTCTTCGACATTTGCCATCTTGTCAGCGTTTGAAGCAACTGGGAGTTTTCTGGCTCTGCTTGGACCATTAGAGATCATCCGATACAAGCACAAATGCTGGCTCAGGATTTCTTTAATTCCCACAAAGTTTTATCCTACATGGCTACATAGATGAAGTGAAGACACCTTTAACTCCCCCTATTCAAGTTCTGCCTTTTGTGTTCCTAAGAGCTGTGGTCTGGGTGGGTGACAGTGGCTCAGAGAGCCATCACTGTTGTAAACAGAGGAGGGCCACATGCCTGTGACTTTATCTTCCCAAGAAGGAGAGAAGAAGAGGAAAAACAAACTGGATAATTTAAGAACATGTCAGCAATTTGGCAAAAGTCAGAGAAGTGAAAGAACCATATGAGTTCCTAAATAAGCCACAGATCCCAGCTGGATTTAGTAAAAATCCCCAAAGGTTTTATGTACTGACACCAGTCAGGTTGGTTTCATTTCATCTCAGCTCTGGCTGGAGGCCTGCGTGAATCAGGATGGATGGGGGCACGAGCAAACACAGGTTGTGGTAGAAAGGAAGAGTCTACTCCCAAAAGGCCTCTGAGCCAGAGGTGCGAGTCAGAAGGAGCTGGGCCACCACTTAGGCTGCCTGGACTGTATTTCCCATGGAGTCTATTAATGTGGTTGCATTTTCACAATGATGATGGTGAGGGTAGCAAGTTTGATGGCCAAGTGTCCCAAGACAAAATTGCTTGGGGACAGGGAATGCACTTGGGTTGGGGCCCACCCAGGGTCTTTTTTTTTTTTCTTTTTTTTTCGAGACAGGGTCTTGCTCTGTCTCCCAGACTGGAGTGCAGTGGTGCAATCTCGGCTCACTGCAACCTCCACCTCCCGGGTTCAAGTGATTCTCATGCTTCAGCCTCCCAAGTATTTGGGACTACAGGTGCGTGCCACCACACCTGGCTAATCTGTATTTTTATTATAGTAGAGACGGGTTTTGCCATGTTGGCCAAGTTGGTCTTAAACTCCTGACCTCAGGTGATCTGCCCGCTTCAGCCTCCCAAAGCGCCACTCAGGATCTTGAACACCTGTGATCCCTCAATCTGAGTCCAAAGGGAGCTGCTCCTGCTTAGTGCACTGACCTTTAGATCTGGGTGCAGATAGAGAGCTGATGTCCCCGCACACCCTGCTCTGGCCTCTTCTTCTGCAGGTCATGGTGTCTGTGTACTAGAGACACAGGAAACAGAGGAAAGACATCATCTTGCATCATGGGCTATCCGTCTTCTGTTGGAGGCAAGTTTCTCACCTTCGGCACAGAGACTCCCAATTTTTGCCACTTTCTCAGATTGGGTAGAAGAAGATAGGAGGTGCCCACTGAATCCCTGGAACTTCCTGAACTGAGCTGGGAAACTGAGTGGGAGCTGAGACTCGACCCAGACTGCTCCATGGACAGCAGGAGTCAGGAGGAGGCAGCCGGTCTGCAGCCCTCCTCTCCTGGGCCATTCCACGCATCCTTACCTGGAGTTGTTGTGCTGAGTTAAGGTGGAATGTGCATTCATTTTATCACTTAATCCTCACAACAGTCCTAAAAGGTAGTGATTATTCTTGTCTTCTTTACAGATGAAAAAGTCAAGCAGTCAGTTGTCTTGCCCAAGGACAGAGGCCTACCTAGTAAGTGGTCAAACCAGGACTCAAGCTCAGGCCTTTCACTCTCACACTCTGGCACCCTCATATCCACACACTCCTTGAAACAGTACTCTGGATCTTTGGCCTGAGGAATCTCTGGGGACAAACCCAGCAAACAGATCTTGAATTGGCCCAACAGGCACACACAGGGATCAGAGCTGCATGGAGCAATTCAGTCAGGTGAATATTCAGTCCTGTGTATATTATCTTATATAGCAAAAGATGTAATTAAGGACCTTGAGAGGAGGAGCATATCCTGGGTCATCCAGGGACCTAAATGCCATGTATCCTATAAGAGAGAAGCCAAGAGACTTTTGACCCAGATCTGCACAGGGGACAAGGCCCTGTGAAGACAGAGAAGGCCTTGGAGAGACATGGCCACAGCCCAGGAACACCACGGAAGCTGCCAGAAGCTGGAAGAGGCCAGGAAGTCCTTTCCCTAGAGCCTCAGTCAAGAGCACAGCCAGGCTGACACTTTGACTTTAGACTTCTAAACTCCAGGCCTGTAAGATGATAAAGTCCTGATAAAGCTGCTGGGTTTGTGGCCATTTGTTACAGCAGCTGCAGGAACTAACACAGTGGGAAAAGCCCCTTCCCACCATGGCCTGTTCCACCTGCACTTAACGTGGCCTGGGAAGGGCATGGGCTGATGACTGCCTGATTGCACCTGTGCAAACCAGTGAATGAGAAAATCAAGAAGCAGTCACCCAGGCCAGTTCTGAAGGCCAACCCCAGCCCAGCATCACAACAAGCTGCCCAGACAGCTGCAGAGCCTTCCTGGAGATGCTACCCAGGACCCAACACCCAGGGCGTGGAAACCAAGACACCATGTGTCAGGCGTGGGAGGAGACCGAGGACATAGGATCCTTGGAAGCATACTGTTGTGCAACTCTGTTTTTAAATTAACATTCTGTCTGCTACTATGGGAAAAGTATTTCATTCCTCTTACTGGCTGCATAGTATCTCATTGCAGGATGCCTTTAGAAAGAGGAAAGAGAAAGGTTGTGCCTGGACAACACAGTGAGACCCCATCTCTACCAAATAAACTTAAAAATAGTTGAGTGTGGTGATGCACACCTCTGGTCCTAACTATTCAGAAGGCTGAGAAGGGAGGATTGCTTGAGCCCAGATTGAGGCTGCAGTGAGCTCTGTTCCTGCCACCGCATTCCAGCCTGGGTGACAACAAGATCCTGTCTCTAAAAAATAAATAAATAGGAAGGGGCAACTGTGGGTGTGGCTTCAGCAGACTGAAACATTCCTGCCTTCCCACTCTGAAGACAGCAGCAGATCTCCCAGCACGGTGCTCAAACTCTTCTAAAGGACAGACTGCCTCCTCAAGTGGGTCCCTGAACCCTGTGCCTCCTAACTGGAAGACACCTCCCAGCAGGGGTCGACAGACACCTCATACAGGAGAGCTCCAGCTGGCATCTGGTGGGTGCCCCTCTGGGACAAAGCTTCCAGAGGAAGGAACAGGTAGTAATCTTTGCTGTTCTGTAGCCTCTGCTGGTGATACCCAGGCAAACGGGGTCTGGAGGGTACCTCCAGCAAACTCCAGAAGACCTGCAGCAGAGGGACTTGACTATGAGAAGGAAAACTAACAAACAGAAAGGAATAGCATCAACATCAACAAAAAGGACATTCACACAAAAACCCCATCCGAAGGTCACCAATATCAAAGAACAAAGGTAGATAAATCCACGAAGATGAGGAAAAACCAGCACAAAAAGGCTGAAAATTCCAAAAACCAGAATGTCTCTTCTGCTCCAAAGGATAACAACTCACCAACAAGGGAAGAAAATTGGACAGAGAATGAGTTTAATGAACTGACAAAAGTAGGCTTCAGAAGATGGGTAATAACAAACTCCTCCAAGCTAAAGGAGCATGTTCTAACCCAAAGCAAGGAAGCTAAGAATCTTGAAAAAAAGGTTAGAGGAATTGCTAACTAGAATAACCAGTTTAGAGAAGAACATAAATGACCTGATGGAGCTGAAAAACACAGCATGAGAACTTTGTGAAGCATACACAATATCAATAGCCAAATCAATCAAGTCAAATAAAGGATATCAGACATTGAAGATCAACTTAATGAAATAAAGCATGAAGACAAGATTAGAGAAAAAATAGTGAAAAGGAACAAACAAAGCCTCCAAGAAATATGGGACTATGTGAAAAGACCAAACTACCTTTGATTGTTGTACCTGAAAGTGACGGGGAGAATGGAACTAAATGGAACTACTCTTCAGAATATTATCCAGGAGAACTTCCCCAACCTAGCAAGACAGGCCACCATTCAAATTCAGGAAACGCAGAGAAAACCACAAAGGTACTCCTCAAGAAGAGCAACCCCAAGACACATAATCATCAGATTCACCAAGGCTGAAATGAAAGAAAAAATGTTAAGGGCAGCCAGAGAGAAAAGTTGGGTTACCCACAAAGGGAAGCCCATCAGACTAACAGTGGATCTCTCTGCAGAAACACAACAAGCTAGAAGAAAGTGGCAGCCAATATTTAACATTCTTAAAGAAAAGAATTTTCAACCTAGAATTTCATATCCAGCCAAACTAAGATTCCTAAGCAAAGGAGAAATAAAACCCTTTACAGACAAGAAAATGCTGAGAGATTTTGTCACCACTAGGCTTGCCTTACAAGAGCTCCTGAAGGAAGCACTAAATATGGAAAGGAAAAACTGGTACTAGTCACGGCAAAAACATACCAAACTGTAAAGACCATCAACATTATGAAGAAACTGCATCGACTAATGGGCAAAATCAACATTATGATGCTAATCATAATGACAGGATCAAATTGACACATAACAATCTTAACCTTAAATGTAAATAGATTAAATGCCCCCACTTAAAAGATACAGACTGGCAAATTGGATAAAGAGTCAAGACCCAGCAGTGTGCTGTATTCAGAACCATCACGTTACAAAGACACACATAGGCTCAAAATAGCAGTGAAGGGAATGTTTCTTTCTAAAACAAAATGGAAAGCAAAAAGCGGTGTGATATACATCTCTGATAAAAAGAGACTTTAAACCAATAAGTTACAAAAGAGACAAAGCATTGTGGTAGGGATCAAGGCAACAATAAGAGCTAACTATCCTAAATATATACGCACCCAGTACAAGAGCACCCAGATTCATAAAGCAAGTTCTTAGAGACCTATAAACAGACTTAGACTTCCACACAATAATAGTGGGAGACATACACAAATCAATAAACGTAATCCATCACATAAACAGAACCAATGACAAAAACCACATGATTATCTCAATAGATAAAGAAAAGGCCTTTGATAAAATTCAACAGCCCTTCATGCTAAAAACTCTCAATAAACTATGCATTGATGGGACATATCTCAAAATAATAAGAGCTATTGATGAAAAACCCATGGCCAATATCATACTGAATGGGCAAAAGCTGGAAGCATTCCCCTTGAAAACAAGCACAAGACAAGGACGCCCTCTCTCACCACTCCTATTTAACATAGTATTAGAAGTTCTGGCCAGGGAAATCAGGCAAGAGAAAGAAAAAAGGCATTCAAATAGGAAGAGAGGAAGTCAAATTGTCTCTGTTTGCAGATGGCATGATTGTATATTTAGAAAACCCCATTGTCTCAGCCCCAAATCTCCTTAAACTACAACTTCAGCAAAGTCTCAAGATACAAAATCAAAATGCAAAAATCAGAAGCATTCCTATACACCAATAATAGACAAACGAAAAGCCAAATCATGAGTGAACTCTCTCTCTCATGATGCTCTCCCCATCAAGCTACCATTGACTTTCTTCACATAATTAGAAGAGACTACATAACATTTCATATGGAACCAAAAAGGAGCCCACATTGCCAAGACAATCCTAAGCAAAAAGAACAAAGCTGGAGGCATCACACCACCTGACTTCAAACTATACTACAAGGCTACAGTAACCAAAGAGCATGGTACTGGTACCAAAACAGAGACATAGACAAATGGAAGAGAACATAGGCCTTAGAAATAATGCTACATATCTACAACTATCTGATCTTTGACAAACCTGATAAAAACAAGCAATGGGGAAATGATTCCCTATTTAATAAATGGTGTTGGGAAAACTGGCTAGCCATATGCAGAAAACTAAGCAGGACCCCTTCCATGCACCTTATACAAAAATTAACTCAAGATGGATTAAAGATTTAAATGTAAGACCTAAAACCATAAAAACCCTGGAATAATACCTAGACAATATCATTGAGGACATAGGCGTGGGCAAAGACTTCATGATGAAAACACCAAAAGCAATGGCAACAAAAGCCAAAATTGACAAATGGGATCTAATTAAACTAAAGAGCTTCTACACAGCAAAAGAAACCATCATCAGAGTGAACAGGCAACCTACAGAATGGGAGAAATTTTTTGCAATCTATCCAACTGACAAAGGGTTGATATCTACAAGGAACTTAAACATATTTACAAGAAAAAATAATCAACCCCATTAAAAAGTGGGCAAAAGATATGAACAGACACTTCTCAAAATAAGATATTTATGTGGTCAACAAACATATGAAAAAAGCTCATCATCACGGGTCATTAGAGGAATGCAGATCAAAACCACAATGAGATACTATCTCACGCCAGTTAGAATGGTGATCATTAAAAAGTCAGGAAACAACAGATGCTGGAGAGAATGTGGAGAAATAGGAAAGCTTTTACACTGTCGGTGGGAGTGTAAATTAGCTCAACCATTGTGGAAGACAGAGTGGCAATTCCTCAAGGGTCTAGAACCAGAAATACTGTTTGATCCAGCAATCCCATTACTGGGTATATACCCAAAGCATTATAAATCATTCTACTATAAAGATACATGCACATGTATGTTTATTGCAGCACTGTTTACAATAGCAAAGACTTGAAACCAACACAAATGCCCATCAATGATTGATTAGATAAAGAAAATGTGGCACATATACACCATGGAATACTATGCAGCTATAAAGAAGGATGATTTCATGTCTTTTTTTTGTTTTGTTTTGTTTTGTTTTTTTGAGATGGAGTCTCACACTGTCACCCAGACTGGAGTGCAGTGGCGCAATCTCAGCTCAGTGCAAGCTCCGCCTCCCGGGTTCACGCCATTCTCCTGCTTCAGCCTCCCGAGTAGCTGGGACTACAGGCACCTGCCACCACGCCTGCCTAATTTTTTGTATTTTCAGTAGAGATGGAGTTTCACCATGTTAGCCAGGATGGTCTCAATCTCCTGACCTCGTGATCCACCCGTCTCACCCTGCAAAGTGCTGAGATTACAGGTGTGAGCCACCGTGCCCGGCCAAGTTCATGTCCTTTGCAGGGACATGGATGAAGCTGGAAGCCATCATTTCAGCAAACTTTCACAATCACAGGAAACCAAACACCGCATGTTCTCAGTCATAAGTGGGAGTTGAACAATGAGGACACATGGACACAGGGAGGGAAACATCACACACTGGGGCCTGTTGGGGTGGGGGAGTAGGGGAGGGATAGCATTAGGAGAAATACCTAATGTAGATGATGGGTTGATGGGTGCAGCAAACCACCATGGCACGCGTATATCTATGTAACAAACCTGCATGTTCTGCACATGTACCCCAGAACTTAAAGTATACTAATAAATAAATACATAAATAAATATTAAAGTTTGTTAAGGTTAGAATTCAAGCTAGTGTTGAAGTGCAAAAATTGGCCTAAAATCTCTTACTGTTGGCTTTTTGTCCAAGCAGAGGGTCTATCTCATGAAAATTGTAGAGAATACATTTTACCTGGAGAAACGCTGATTTAATCAATGTGATGTTTAACTGAAAACACGGGCATGTAAGGATCCAAAGCCTCAGCCTACACATAAAATGCAGTTACCCTAGAGGATATCTGGTGATGTGCCTAAGTAAGACTGGCAGGAAAGGGCCACGGAGGAATTCACAGGGAAATGAAATGTTTAGGAAGAGAGTGTGAAATAACCCTCACCCATCAGGTGTGTGTGTACTCGCACATGGAGCCAAAAGGGAGTGGGAGGCCTGGGTCCTAGTGCAAGGATTGAATGTGAGCTCAGGTGTCCCTGAAGTTTGGTGGGGTGGTGTCTGCAGCAGAAGCCTGCAATGCAGAGGCTGGACTGAGAGCTGGAGCCTGTATGTTGCTGGGGAAGATAGAAGGGTAAAGATTCTACAGGAGGCAGGGGCCTGGAGACCATATATCTCCATTGGCTGGGCTCTCCAGGCTCTGCCGCACACCCCAACCCACCCACCCACCACATTGGCCTGCACCTGGGTCTGCCAGGAGGCCACAGACTCCCCCATGGAGGAGGGAGTGCTCTGCTGCTCCCAGGCTCTGGGGATGCTCAGGGCTGCCGATGTGACAGGGCTTCCACCCGCTCCTGTTCCCCTCTGTGAAAAAACTCTGCTTGTGGCTCCTGCCCCTGGATCCGTGCTCCCTGAGGCTGGCCATGACTCACCTCCATGTCTGTGGTGTCTCAAAAGGACATCCTCAATACCATCTGCATCCAAATTACAACGGAGTGGTTTCATAGACCCTTGGCCTCCAAGGACCAAGATTTCAGACAGCTGTGCCCTGGTAACTACTCATATGATTAATAAAGCAGGCAGCTTCTATGCCTGTCTTTTTTTTAAAAAAAAAAAATTTTGCATTGCTTAATCTTTGTGGTAATAAGTCTTACAAAAAAAATCAAAATATTATAAAGACAAATGTGAATCATTCACTGAAGTGGCTTATCTTCTCTTGTTAACCCATTACCTTCCCCTCAGTTTTGCTCTCTCCCATTGAAGCATATTTATTTACTTAATCAGGAAAGGGACGTGATCAGGCAGGTGAAGAATACAGAATGGTCCTTCTGGACTTGATCACAGGCCTGATGGAAACAACTGAGCAGTGCTGAATGGCAATGCCTGTATGAATCATATGAGCAGCAGCAGAAGTGAGATACATGCCATTACAGGACCCAGGGAGGCGAATGTCCTCTCTGATCCCGCCATGCCCTTTGCCAGCTCCCAAAACCACCATCTGCATTTAAGGTGCACTTTTTCCGATTGCATAACTATGCATGTACTATGTTTTATGCAGATCATGTTCACTATATATACTGCATGGAAATTTAGTTTTTCACTTAAGATCCAACTGGCATCTTTCCATTGTAATTTGTATAATTGATCCATCTTAGTCTTTTCAATGGCAGCGTATTATTGCGTAGATTATGCCATATGATTCCAGTGCTCTGTTGTAGCATAATTTGTTGAATGAGTTCCCTCTCAATGAAAAGTTGGGTTTTTGTAAACAAGACTGTGACATATTTCATATATGTTCCTCTTTACATACCCCAAACATATTTCTGTATTATTATTCATAAATTGTGGTCAAAGATTATGAGTATATTTTATTTTAACAGATTTGATGACATCTTCCATCATAAAGTTTGTGCCAGTTTATAGCCCCACTCATAGTATGTAAGAGGATTTCACACTGGCCTTTTCAGAAGTTCAGGAATCCAATGTCAAGACTTAGAAACTTGTCCAGATGAGGCCACCAAGATACAGGGACTCTCATGTAATGGGGGATTTTCCTTAGAGAATTTCAGGATTTCAGGACTGAGCAGAGACTGAGAAGGGTAAAGGGTGGTAGGATTGAGTGAGTCAGGCCAGAAACCTCTAGTTAGCTACCATGACAGAAGGCAAACATGCATTCAACTTATTTAATTAAACCAAGCTGTGTCATTTTCTTGGCATCCTTTGCTTCCTTTTTATAAGGAAACTTTCTGGAAGGTAGCATTCATGCTGTCCCTTCAGAGAAGCTGATATCTCACCCAGGAACTGGGTGTGGATCTTCCTTTGGCCCCTTGATAGTGGATTCACCCACCAGATGCTTGTATTTTTGTAACTGTTTTTTAATTTCATTGTACGCATGCTAAAGACATGTTTGACTTTTTTCACATGTCTTTTATTAAAATGATTTCTGGAAAACATACTGAGCTGTGGATTTTGGAACCAACAGGAGTGGAATGCTGCCTGCCTCATAAAAACATAACCAAAAGCATGTTGAGCAAAATGGCAGGGGTTCCAAGGGCTGGCAAAGTACATCCTTGGAGAAGGTCCTGGGATCATTCTATTGGGCAACACAGCACTGGTTAAGAAACAGCAAAACTGTGTATTTTCTCAAGCCCAGATGTGAGCAGACTCCTTGAAAATTCTTTTCCGTGTGCTTGCTGCCCCTCCCAAGAACCCAGTGACAGAAACACTAAAGCCTTGCAGTTTATGCTTTGTACATGCTACCTGGACTTAGAGAGCGTTTGTTTCTCTATTTCCTTTCATGATCATCAGTTCCATTATCAATAGGTACAGCTAAATGCAACTGAGGAGTCCAAGTCAGGAGGACAGTGAAATCCCAGGGCTCTCCCACACTGCTGGCAGGCACAGCACCTCAGCTGAGGCCCGGGCATACTGCCGGGATCCCTGCTTGGCTGGGGTATGAGGTTCCTTGACTGGTTCTCTGGATCTAAGTCAAGTAACCTAAAACATGGCACCTCTTCTCGCAGTGTGTGCCAGGGCCCTGTCTGCCACGCAGGCTGAAGGCGAGGTGACCACGTGGCATCTGTGTGAGATAGGGGAAACTTTGGAATAGCAGGACTAAACATCCGGAAAGGAGGGAAAGTCGGGTGGAATGGGGAGGGAGGCGGGAGGAGCACGGGACAGGAAGGAAAGATGAAAGCGGTCAACAGCACTGCATGCTGCCAACAGGAGACAGGAAGAGAGGAAAGTGCCTCACTGGGCTTAGCAATTAGGAGGTTACCCAAATTTTGCCAGTAGGGGCCTCAACCACATGGTCGAAGCAGGAGTCAGAGCTGACCCTGCTGCAGCTCACTCCTCTATGGTTCCAATGGCCCTTTTTCCTCCCCGCCTGGCAGAGGCCTCTCAGAAATGACACTTGGCTCCAGAACAGCCTGTTTTGTCAGCCACAAGGAACCCCTGAGGACAAGGGTGCTGGGGGCCCATGCCTGCCTTTCTAGGCGACTGGGGTGGGTAGAGGGTGGGGAGGTGCTCTGGGTCCTCTGGCCACAGCAGGCCTGTGGATGGAATGGTCAGTGAAGACCTGTGGCTGGAATTTCAGGCAGGGTCAAGCAACGCACAGCCCACGCCATTCGGCAGCCTCCTGCCTTGGAGTGTGAGGACCACCTATGCTCTGTTCCCTTCTCTCTCACTTCCTTCTTCCATCACCCTCTGGTCTTTCCGCCAGAAAGGAGCCCACCCTCCCCTAACAATTTTGCAACTCAGACCAGAAACTCAGGTAGACCAGCACCAAGCCCGCGTGCTGCCCAAAGACAGAGCCCTGCGCTGAGGACACAGCCCAGCCAGAGGGAGGTGGAGCCGAGGCCTGCCGGTGCGCGCAGGTCCCACCCAACCTGAGGCTCTGAGAGTCCTGGAAGACAAGCTGGAAGCTGAGGACATTTGAGCTCATCTTCTGAGGACCTCAGAGAGGAAAATAGTAACAATCACTAAATTAATAGTCTGACCCTAAACTCTCACCTGGCCCTAAACTCTTGGTATGCATTACAAAGTTACACCTCACAATATATGACTATCCTATTTTGCCAACTTGACAGATGAGGAAACTGGGAGACAAGAACAAAAGTGAGGTCTTTCAGCCAGTAAGTGGCTGGGTCTGTATTCTTAAGGATTTCACTCTATTGAAAACCATGGAGATAGGAGAGTCTTTGGAGTCAAACAGAAATGAATCTTCGCCTGGATTCCACAATTTACTGTATGTGTTGTGACATATAGATATACACACACATGCTATGCGTGCTCTATATAACATGAAATGTAAAGATACAGATGTATTATAAAATGCAAATACATTTCCACATGTAAATCACACATCTTAAATCTTTCCCACCTCTTCTTCACCTATATTTGCAGTGTGAGTCCTTGCAGGTGTAATATGTGTGTGTTGAAAACAGGGGAGAGGCCGGGCATGGTGGCTCAATCCTGTAATCCCAGCACTCTGGGAGGCCAAGACGGGCGGATCACGAGGTCAGGAGATCGAGACCATCCTGGCTAACCCGGTGAAACCCCGTCTCTACTAAAAAATACAAAAAACTAGCCGGGCGAGGTGGTGGGCGCCTGTAGTCCCAGCTACTCGGGAGGCTGAGGCAGGAGAATGGCGGGAACTCGGGAGGTGGAGCTTGCAGTGAGCTGAGATCTGGCCACCGCACTCCAGCCTGGGCGGCAGAGCGAGACTCCGTCTCAAAAAAAAAAAAGGAAACAGGGGAGAGCTCAAAGCCCTGCCTCCCCCATCTATGCCACACTGCAATGTGGGGAACACACCTGCCACCCAATGGCCAGTTGACAGGAGAAATGTCTGCAGGCCTCACATGCTGCTCAAATGCAGGTGACACAGACTGGCTTTGCTCCCAGCTTTCCCCCATCTCTCAGACAAAGGAGAAGCAGACAAGAGACGTTAGACATGTTGATATAATCAAGTCACTTTTCAAGCAAGCCCAGCTTTCTTTTACTTTGCCGGCACCAACTTGTGTCTTAGAGGAGCTGACACCCAACAGCAAACTAAAATAAACTCCCTAAGTCAGCCATGTCGCTTCTCAGGATTATAGGCAGGTGGGAAGTCTGCCATGTCATCCCACTGGGCCATGTCTGTTCTCAGTGCCACACCTCCTGGCATCCTGTGGGGAGCCCTGGCCTTGTGTGGCCACTTTCAAGCCTTCTTTCTTTATCCATGGCCCTCCCCATGCTGCTGGCCCTCCCAGGCTCCTGTGGAGGTCTGTCTTCCCGGCAGCTTTGATGGTAGTGCTCTCTGCAAAGCTGCCTTGACATTGATAACGCAGTGTCTCTTAAAACAAAGAAAAAAAGAAGATCTCTTAGATTAAAAGAGTCCGCTGAATGCTCAGCTTTAAAGAAATATTTGGTCAGTTTGATGACATCAAAACTGTAAATTATTCTATGACAGAAGCAATAAAAAAGCAAATAATTGCGAACTGGACAAGAGATGAGAGTAGAGCATTCATGGAAAAGGGAATCCGGATTGACAACAAACAAGAAAAGACACCGCCTCCCTGCAAACCAAGAAAATGCAAATTAGAATAGCTAGGGCAGACTGCTGTTCTGCCCGTTAGACTTACAGAAATTAAAAAGGCAATTGGCAGTGGCAAGGATACAACTGGTGAGAGTATCAATTGGCAAGACCTTTTGAAGATAAATTTGGCATTATCAGTTAAATTGTAGATGTACATTTCTTATCCTGACATTTTAAATTCTAGGTGGCCATTTTAGAGAAACACTACATACCTGCTCAAAGAGACAGGCATGAAGTATCATTGAAGATAGAATAAAAAGGAAGTGCTCCAAATGTTCACCAACATTTGCAACATTTGGTAGTTCACCAACAGAGAGAGAATCACATGGAATTGGGGTATATTTGCACTGCAGTGCAGCCATTTAGGATGATTAGGTACCTCTCTATGTTCTGATCTGGAAATACATCTATGGCATAGGTGAAAAAAGGAATTTGATGACAATGTGTGATACAATGCTAAATATGTTAAGGTGTTTAACATAATATGTTACGTTAATATGTTAAATATGTTAACTACTAATTTTTACATGTAAAAGTGTATATAAGATGTCAGACGTCAAACTGATAACTTTTGAAGATATGGCTACAATTAGAAGTAGAACTGGGGACAGTGGTAGCTAAGGGAACTTTTACTTTATGTGTAATTTAGAATAGTTGAAAATTAATATGTCCCAAAATGGTATATTCATGTATTTATATTCAGGATTGCTTTTTTAAATGATGGAAATTGGGAGAGGAAAAGTCAGAGACAGCAGGACAGGTCTGGGAGAGCTGCTTTGTTTGTTTCCAGGAGCAGGGCTAAGCCCAGCCCTCTGAAGGTGCTCCACGAGGTGGGGCTGCACGCACCAGCTCCCAGTCCATCTCAGGCATGCTGCAGCGTGTCGATGCTGCAGCTCCCCTACTGCACCCAGCAACAGAGGTGCAGGCCACCAGCAACAGAGGTGCAGGCCACCAGCATCTTCTTCTGTGCCCCTTGAAAGAGTGTAGCACCCCTGGAGCTGATCCTGGAGGGCATCCAAGGGCCTCCTTCCCTTATACTGTGTCCCCAGAATGGACATGCTGGTCTGTCTCCAGTGCCCCTCAACCTGCTAAGACCAGATTCTTGAAGGCTTGAAGTTCTTGAGCGAGAAGCACAGCATAGAATAAACAAACAAGCCAAGCAACGTTGACGACTGAGCATCTCCAGGGAAATTCTTTCACCTGAGCCTCAGCTGGGGCACGCCTGCGGACTCCTGGTCACTTTCTGCCCTCCTATCACCCAGGGAGAAGGCGAGTCCTTGGACACCTCCCTCCTGCACTGCATCTCCACCCCCACACAATCATTCCCTAGTCCTATCCCCTGAGGCCACCCTTTGTGTTTTGCATCTGTCATCTTGGCAACAATTGACAGGAAGAAATTCCACTATCATTAGGAAATAAATGAGTTTATCCTGAACTGACAAGATCTGGATGTAGCACTGTGATATTGTGAAAAATATAAAGCCATGTACTGCCTGGGGTGTTTCAGTCAATTATGGACTGCATATGAAACAGTGGTCCATAGGATTATTGCCCTATACAGGTGTACATTTTCAATCTTTTATACAATATTTTTACTGTACCCTTTCTATGTATAGCTACACAAATATCACTGTGTTACTATCGCCTACAGTATTCAGTACAGTAGGATGCTGCGCTGGTTTGTAGCCTAGGAGCAATAGGCTGTAACACATAGTGTAGGTGTGTGGTAGTCTATTGTCATCTAGGTTTGTGTAAGTACACTCTATGATATTCAAACAACAATGAAATTACCTACACCTAAGAAAATATTTCTCAGAAAGTAACCAATAGTTAAGCAACCATTTTATTGTTTTCCCCTTTTCCTGGCATACAACTCCTAAAGGCCTTGGAATCTTCCAAAATGTTGAGTGTCTTTTTATGCGAATGAGTAGGCTGATATCTGGCAGCCCCCAGGTAGCTTCAGGATGGGAGGCTGGTCAGCAGAAATACCCAGGCATGATTTGAGGGTTGGGAATTTCACCTCCATCCCCCAACCTCCAGGGATGGGAGAAGGGCTGAAGTTAAGTTGATCACCAATGGCCAATGACCTAATCAAACATGCCTACATAATAAAGCTTCCACAACAACTCAAAGGGCCGGATTCGCAGAGCTTCCAAATATCCAAACCTGTGGAGGTTCCTGAAAGATGGTGTGCTCCAAGAGGAGAAAAGTAGCTCAGGGCAGTCTGAGGTATGTGAGGGATGCAAAATCCATCAGGCCCAGAGAGTCCGAGTGTGAGACTTCAGTCACGCCCCACTTATACTGGATGACAATGGTTTAAAGTCATTTTGTGATACAAATAAACAATGTATAGCTAATCAAATCTTACATGATTTTAATGTAAATTATTGGTAAAAGACTCAGGAACTTTTTTTTTCCTTAGAAATTCACTGGCAAGTGCTGCTAATCAGAGTGTACATTCAGGGCAACCTGAATTTATGATCCTGATTGCAATTCTGAAGCTTAACCCCACCGAAAATTCTCTGCTTATATTAATTTGACCTCACCTTCTTCATTCGAGGCTGACATATGTGGTGTAGTTGGCAGGATCCAGAGTTACTCCCCACAACCCTCCAGTGTTTGTCTCTGAAAGCCCTGTTTGGCACCAGCAGGAACCCATTGCATTCTCTCTGCCTTCAGAAGTTCCAACAGGTATTTCAGGTGAGTTCTATTGAACTTGTGAGTTCTCTTGAATTTGAACCTTCTACTCTTTTGTTGACAGTCTAGATGTTATTTGGACCAGTTTTCAGAATCTCTTTTTCCTTTAAGACTGAGGGCTTCCGTCTGTCTTTGTACAGGAGGTTCCAATAAAGAACTCTGCAGAGAACTGGCTTTTTTCACGTCTACCTTAGGATAGAAGGTTTGGGTTTTTCTACCTTTGTCTCTGGGTTGAGAATTCAGGTCATGGGATTGGCAATGTGGACCAGTGGTCTCATTTGACATAGCATGCTTTTTAAGATTGCAAAGGTTTTCTATTGTTTGAGATTGGGGCTTGGTTTTTCATTCGTGATCAAATCCTGTTAAAACACCAGCTGAATTCGTATATAACATTTATGGGACTTCATCTTATAAATACCTAGGAAAGTGGACCCACCCAACCCAGGATGTTTTTAAGCAGTGGGAACCAAAATGGGGATCCTTTGAAATGTTTAAAATAATTCATTTGCAGGCACAATTGGAGAAAAAAGCTGGCTTTGATACCAGACAAACTAAATGGGAGACCTACTTTATGTTCATTGTGGCTGAACTCTAATGATAAGAGATTTGATAACATTTCATGTAGAACTCTATGGTCAGAAGTCAGCTTAAATAAAAGCTGATATTTCAGGTATAATGTTTTTGAGTAAAAATAACAAAAACAATTTTCTATCTTTTCCTTTTTTAGATCTTGTTTGTGGGAATTTTTTCAGTTAACTAAAACTCCTGTTTAAGAATGTTTGATCTATCTGTTTCTATCTTGCTGGCATAATTCTTGCTGAGAAAAATGTAAAAACTTAGTCTTTTTTTAAAAAAGAAGACTCCCCAACTTGGCTCCTCTAAGACTTATTGTCCTATTTCCTTCCACTTCTGGTTCTCTATCTTTTTGCCGTTTTTGATACCACGTGAAGAAATCTAAGGGAGACTTCAAATGACTGTGAGGCCACTTGAAAAATACAGAAAAAGGCAGTCCCCCTTTTGAGAGTTTTCTGTTTTTCTTGTGGAGTACAAAGAATTGTAGGCAGGTTCCCATCAGGTCTAAAGCTCTTCTGTCTTTTGCAATAACTTACCTGATCTCTTTGGCTTTGGGGGTCCCAGGAATTACTTTGTAGTGTAAGAGAGAACTTGACTTTTTGTGTGTGCAATGGCTGACAAGTCACTGGACAAAGCTGCAGTTTTGGAAGTAGCTGACAGTGGTTGTAATGAATATTTGCTCCTCCAGGGGGCAACTTGTTTCTTTGTGTGCTCAGATTAAAAGGCAGATTTGAACACTTGGAGGCTGTGAGAACACTCCCCACCAAGCAGTAAGATTCCTGTGGAGAACAGGCTGCTGTAGAGAGGCCTGCTTGGCACTAGATCACCCACCAGGCTCAGGGGAATCTCTGTAGCAAGGCGTGCTGCAGAAACATTGCACAGCCTGGTCCTGTGGTGCTTCCCATTTTTGGGGGTCCTACAGCTCCATATAGCAGTGGGGTCCTTGATTTTTAACCATCTAGATGCACTGCCTTCCAGTTGTGCTGCTTTTTACATTTCAAATATTAGGCCAGGGAAACTGCAAATACTTTCTTTGCCCTATTCATTAAAGGGATCCACTCTGAGGCAGTAACCTAATCAAGAAATACACTAAGTTGAAAGATCCCCCCTATCTAACTAGATAGATCGCTGGCATTTAGCTGACTAGTTTGACACTCTGTACAGAAGAAATTTATATCTTTAAGGAAATCTCCATTTATAAGGGTACCTCCCTGCACAGGAGCCACTAGAAACTTTTACAATAAGAAAGATATTGGTTTAACGTTTATACACCAAATCTTACCTTTGTTTAGGATACTTTTCCTGACATTCTTGTTTTGAGTGGGCCTTTATTCATGTCCTTTCTGTTTCAGCAAATAATGGTGTATAGATCTAAGTTCTATGCCTTGGAGATGTAAACTTTCACCTGTCATCCCTTTGAAGGTGTAAATTTAGGGTTGCTTAACTAACAACAGTCTAGAGCAATGGAACAGGTAATCAAGAGTTAATAGTTTAAAGGGGGAAGAAAATTATTTAAAAACTGACAAATAAAAAACTATATAAAGCTATACAGCCGGTTTTTATCCATGTGTCTGAATGTCTTCATGTTTATATGTGTCGTGTTTATGTGATATTTCACTACCAAAATATATAAAATATCTATTTCATTGACTTAACGAAAAAGAAACTGCTTAAATAAAATATTTTAGCAGAAAAATAGAAATTAATTCAAATGCCTTTAGTTCACATGACTTGGAAAACATTAGTAAATAACTAGTTTAACATTATTGGTTTAATGAAAACAGCTGTGTCTTCTGATCAGCAAAATAAACATGTGTTTAACTTTAGAGCTCTTTTTTACATGGTAACTGCCTAACATTGTGGGTTACAGAAGTGATCAACAAAGAAATAACTTGAGATGATGCCTGACTTTGTTTAATGAACTATTCAAGCATAATTGTTAAGAATGAATACATTAAATAAATATAAACAGAATAAAAGTTTATAAACAAAATTTTCACAGTTTCAAAAATCTTTTTCAGAAACTTAATATTAAAGTCATATTATGTTAAATTGATAGGTAATTATAAAATTCATGAGTCATTTATATGATATAGAAAAACTAAATATATTTAATCTATATATAAGGAAAAGTTATGAAATAGTTTTCATCTACAAGTACTGGTATAAGACAGTTCAAAATTTACTTTTTAGGTTTTTTACTGGAAATTAGGGTTACCAATATCATCAGTGGAAAGTATCCAAGTTACCAGTGGTGAATCCATACAGGTCTATAGCAATCTCAGTTTTTACCTCCTCAGAAGAAATAATTCAACTAAGGGGTATATGGCAGAAAGAGACTGAGGCAAGTTTCAGAGCAGGAGTGGAAGTTTATTTAGAAAGGCGTTAGAACAGGAGAGAAAAGAAGGTTCACCTGGAAGAGACCCAAGTGGGCACCAAAGGTCAAGTGTGGTGTTTAACCTTGACCCTAAGGCTTTATAGGCTGGCCTCTTTGCCATGATCCTTCCCTTAGGGGGAACTGCCCACATATGCAGTGCCTGCCTTACCCTTGGGAGCTGAGCATGCGCAGTGTGTTCAGGAAGTTGTATGCATTCCCATCTGAGACTTTCCTCCCTTTTCTGGTGGTGTGGTCCCATAAGGTCATACTTCACCATTTTGTCTCTTAATGTAGATGTCCAGGAAGTTGCTTCTCCCTGGTGCCTGCATTCAGTTAAATAACATTTTAGTGCAACAGGCTTGGCCATCAGGAAATGACCTCTCTCTGGTGCTTTTTATCACTTTTGTTTATTTTATTTTACTTATCACTTTTAGAGAGGCAAGTGATAATTGCCAAACCAGCACCTAATGTTCCTAGTGGGTGGGGAGCCCTCTCCTGCCCCACTCACAGCTGTCTAACTACTTGTAGCACTAAGAGTCAATGTTATAGCTAATATGTATAATTAAAACTACTTGATATAGGAAAAACCCCTATTATAGAGCATATAAAGGAAGTAAGATGTAAAGAAAGTTGAAAAAAGAAAGTGATTTTTTTCTTTTACATGACTGAGAACTTTGTGGTCAAAACAATAAGAAAGAGAGAAAATCACATTTTTATAGAATTCCAATACAAAAAGAGAAAGTATAGGACAAAACTGAAAGTTTAAACTAGTTGCAGTTTTGTGAAAGATGAATCTTGCGAAAAGAATTTTGTGTGCGATCAAATTGGCTAAAATTATAAGGGAATTATTTTAAGTTTTTCTAAAGATTGAGCATTAATATGAAAAGCACACTAATGTAAGGTCAGAGTCCGGGCTCCTGTGTTTGAACAATAGGGATTTCCCTATAATTTTAATAGATAATTATAAAATATTGTAAGAGGTTTATGGAAAGCTTATCTTGTATGGTCAAAGCTGATTTAGACTGGATGGATTTATTTGTAAGTCATTATCAAACTTAGCTTTAGCATTAATAATATACTGACACAAATGTAGAATATACTTTCCTCCTTTGAACAAGATTTTCATGTAGTATTAGTAAGGATAGTAAAAGGCTTTTGTTCAACTTTTGAGTAAACTACAAAAAAAGATCTTTATTAAGTCTTTTGACTCTTTAGGTCTTTCGATTATTTAGAAAACTGAGTCTTCTCTCTCAAAGAGTAAAAGTTGTTTGAAATTTTTGAATTATCACTTTGGTTAAATGAATGACTATTATTTACAGTGAACTGTAATCCTAATTTGATCAAGTGTTTTAAACATTTCATCTTTGATATACTTCCCAAAGTCAAATTTCAATTTCTAAAAGTAAATTTTTTCTAAAAGTAACCTCTGGAAATCCAAGAAAGACGTATTTGGCTTATTTGGTATGTTAAAATCACATGGGAAGCTTTGTCAAATGTCAAATATATAATGGAATTTATTTTTTTAGTCATATTTTTCTGAATATTATTCTGATATATCATAATATCTATATGTTGTCAAGCATAAATATGATTTACTCTTGGTAAAAATGGGGAAATGGGAGAGAAAAATTGTGTTTCAGAAGAAAAGTACAGTATGCCTGTTATCAGATTCTAGTCTTGTCCATTGTTTTTGAGTTTTTATTATTTTCCTACAATTTGGACTAAATCCTGAATTCTTTCTTGGCTGCAAGTCTTCAAACTAATGCTTTTGGATTTTTCTCTCATTTTTCTCACTTGGAATCGCTAGAATTTAACACTGTCTTTCTTGAAGCCCTGCAAACTAAAGTTAGACAACTTGATATAAACTTCAGGAGGAGTCAGCACAGAAAGTCACATGTACACAACCTTTGTGCCTGCTGATGTGTGGGCTACTCAGGAAGTTCACATGAACACGTAATTCAGACTACAATCCAGGAAAATCTGTAAGATTGCCGCTACAATTTGAAAATACTTCTGAGACTCTAAAAAAACTAGTTTATTATGGACTACTCCAGACATTAAGAAAAACCTTTGTTTTTCTTTTGTTTCCATAGAAATGCCTCTTATTAAAGACCAGCTTGCCTGCATCAGCTGTAGAAGTCCAGCCCCTCTGTAGTGCCACCTCCTAGAATGGACACAGCTGTTTGACTGAATGCTTTCTACTCTTAGGACTAAGAGACTGATTCAAGAAGATATGCGACAATATATTTATGTATTTTTCCTTTTCTGCTATTTGTTGTTTCCCCTTCTTTGCCTTCTTTTCCTCTAACCCAAATCTCTCCATAATCACTGATTCAGCTGTTGATATGTGAAACTTCTAGGGAAGTTCCAAACAGGAGGATTGAAGGAGTGCAGGGAACTTGGCCCCAAAATAGGGCTCCCTGGTATAATGAGTATTTTCAATTAAAGGCCCTCAAGATCAACAGAAGCTGGAAGAGTCCTCTCCCCTATCTACATGAAGACCCTGAAGACACACAGAAGAGAACAACTACTTTTCCTTCCCCTCCCTGTTATCTCATTATCTATTGCAGAAAAGAAAACCAACACGTGACCACACCTGAACAGACTCTTTCAAAAAATAATCCATTTCTCGGGCTTATTAAATTTTCAAAGAGAACCATTTACGAATTAATCTCTCTTTCTTGACCCATTCATTCTTCTCAATAATCATTTATTGCCCCTCAACAGAATCACCTACATTCCGCCTTCCACCCTCCTCTCTGAAAAAAGGCTGTATAAGTATCTGGACCTCATGGATATTGGGTAATCACCTTATTTTTCCCCGTGTACACGTTAATAAATTTGTATGCATTTCTCTTATTAATCTGCATTTTACACTTAAAAAGTATTAAAAGAGTGAAATTTATGTTATGAATATTTTATCACAATAAAATAATATTTAAAAAACTGACAAAAATTCTTTATAATTTCTTTCAAGTGAGGAATTACCAACTACTTAACACGGTGCTTAGAATGAGGAATTATACCAGATAAATAGCATGCTTTTTTACAATTAACCATTGCTGTTATTTACTGAGTATCCACTTTCTCCGCCAGCTCCTGCATTAAGCACTTTACAGATACTAATTCAAATCCTTAAAAAAGAAAAGAAAGAAGAGAAAAGGAAAGAAAAATAACATGTAAGGCTACAAGGTGCCTCATCTTTGCCACATTTGACAGACTGACCAGGAGACTGCAGGCCACTGCACTGTCCTAAGGCCACTCAGGACAAGGCCAGTCCCCAATTCGTTCCACTGTGAGACGGCTGCGCTGTCAGAGCCCAGACACTGTCACCAGACTCTGGGACTTGGATTCAGCTCCCCGTCGTGTCACCCTGGGTAAAGGATGTACATCTCTGCGTGCCTGGGTTTGTCACCTGGCAGCACGGATGTTCAGGCTGCAGCAAATGAACAGAAGCTGGGGGAGAGCGCGGGCTGGTGCTGTGCGGAGCTCTGGCGCAGAAGGCGCTCACCAGGGGTGCCCCGAGCCGGGGTCTGTGCGCCGCGGGCTGGATCAGGGTCACAGGCTCTGGGTGGACAGAGTCAGAAGACAAAGTGAGGATGTACTCCTTAGATGCTCACGAAAGTCCTCCTTCCCCTTCGTTGGGAACGACTCCCCCGCCCCTCGCGCCCCGCCGACAGGGAGTCCCTGGCAGCGCCAGGATTCAGCCGCAGGCAACTCGAGGGAGCGCGAGCCCGGGGACTTCGGGAGGGCCTCGGGAGTGGGGAGGTGAGGGGGGCTTCGGGAGGGCCGCGGGTGGGAGGCGGGATGGAGGGGCCTCGGGAGGGGGGGCCTCGGGAGGGCCGTGGGTGGGAGGTGGATGGGGGAGGGGGGCCTAGGGAAGGTTGGAGCCCGCTGAAGGCAGGCGATGACCCAGACCCAGCGTACTTCTCCTGGGGCTCCTTTGCAGGCCCACGGAAGCTCCGTGTTTGTTTCTTTGTACCCATATCACTCTTAACTTTATTTCTTCTTCTTTGCTTTCCTCCCCCAGCAGCTCTAACCGCCCTACAGTTTGCATGGGAAGGCAACAGGGACTTCCTTTTTGCACTGTCTGCGGGTACCTCTGTTCTAGCCCTGAGGGGACTAGAGGACGCTGCGCTGTGGGGAAAGCCCGGGTGGCAGGAGGTGGCGGGGCTCCTGGAGGAGGTGCTGGGATGGCTGCTGTGGCTGCTGAAAAAGATCCCGAGGACGCAGCCTGCCCCTTCCCCGAGCTTCCAGGGAGCCCCGCGAGGAGAACGGGTAGGGTCTCTGGGAGGGCGGAACAGGGGAGCCTGGAGTCTCAGGGCTGCGGGGAGCAGAGGCACTCAAGGTGGCGAACGTCCCCAGTCTGCCCTCCCTGCTCACTGCAGGGTCTCACACTCGCTCTGCTCCAGGCCTCCCCTCAGTCCTGGCCTCCAGGCAGTTTCCATTTTTGCCAGGTGGATTCTGTGCGACTTCATTTATTCAGAATCTGGATCAACAAATGAACACTCAGGGAGGAAAGGAGTGTTTGGAGGGGTGGAGAGGTTTCCAAGCAGGCGCCCACCTGAGGGTCCCCTAAAAGGAGACTTAAAGCCGAGTTTCCAGCTCGGCCACCCCTTCCTTTTTCTTTCTGTCTTTCTCTCTCTTTCTTTCTTTCTTTCCTTTTTCAAGAAATATAAACAAAGAGCTTGAATTATTTTGAAATAACTCTTGGTAGCTGGACTGTGTTCTGTTGACCACAACATTGCTCTGGGACTGAACCGCCTGGGTCTCTGCTCTTCCTAAGTGTTACATAAGAATAGCGAACCCATGAGGTCAGCTTCTAAACCAGTTTCTTCCCATAACCTCCTGGACCAAGTCCCAAGCAAGACCGAGAGGAGCTCAAGGTCCCACTATCCTGGGGACACACCTCGCTCTCTAGTTGGAAGGAGGAGATGAGTGTCCCCCAGTAATTGAAGGCTTCTCATGTTTGTGTAGAAAAGCCAAGCGCAGGCCTATATTCTAGAAGACTGCTTGTGTCAGGCAGAAGGTCATCAAAGGCAAAACAAAAGAAATGAAAAGGCGTCTTTTGAAGCTAATGGAACAGATCAGGCGGTCAAAAATGGATAAACAATGGCGTTTGGAGCAAAACTTTCAGCTTCTTCGTTTTAGTTTGACAGCCCCAGGAGGGCATGGAAGCTTCTCACCCTTCCTCATATGTCTTGCCCCAGGCATCTCTGTGTCTGTCTCCTCTGTAACATTCTTTATAGTAAATGTAAGTAGGCCTTTCCCTGAGCTCTGTGAGCTGCTCTAGCAAATTAATCAAGTCTAAGGAGACGTCCTGGGAACACTGATTGGTGGGAACACCAGTGGGTCAGAAGCACAGGTAAGATCACCTTGCCATTGGCATTGAAAGTGGAGGGCAAGCTTGGAATGTGAGGCTTGGGCTTATGGGGTGTGAGGCCAACTCCAGGTAGAAGGTGTTGATGTCAGAATAGTCTGATGTAGAAGTGGCTGCTTGCTTGTGGTGGGGAGAAAACCTACACATATGGTCACAGAAGTCTTCTGTGTTGATTGTTGTTGAGTGAGAGGAAAAAAAGTACTTTGGTTTGTTCTGATATTTTCAGAAAGCCTGTAATCAGTTCCTGGACAATGCATCATAATACCCCCGCCTCAGCACACTCAGTACACTCAGTACACTCCCCACCCTGAGGGGCGGCGCTTGCCATTTCTGAAAGGATGCCTCTGTGGGGCCTGGGAGCAAGGCAAGGCTGAGTCATTTGAGTCCTCGCAGCCCAGTCCCCACCAGGACCTGCCGGCCTGGAGTGAAAATGCATCTTATTGTCCTTCTGTCACCTTCCAGAGCCAGACTCCTGACCAGAACACACATGCCACACATGCATACACACACATTACACACACATGCCACACATACATACACACATGCCACACATGCATAGACATGCACCACACATTCATATGCACACAGCACACATGCATACACACATGCCACACATGCATACACACACGCCACACCATCCCACCCACATCACATATGATATACACAAGACACACCACACCATAGTCACACATGCTAAACATACCACATCATCCACAAATGCACCTACACATGCCACACATCATGCCATACCATGTATGCTACTGCATGTTACACCATCCACACACACCAGACACTACACATATCACACACACACCAGACATACTACACCATCCACACAAATATCCCCACACACCACACAATACACATATACTTGCCACACACACACCACACCACACATGCACATGATATCATATATGCAATACACAAGTGCATGACATACCACCTACACACACACATGCCACTCATACCACACTGGGCACACCACGCACACATCACAGGCACACACACTGCCTACACGAATTCCACATTATACTTCCACACACCACAGGAAACAGCATCCAAATCACACAAACACACACACTGTGCACATAGACACATATACCACAAACATACCACACATCCACACACACTGCATACACACACCACGTACATAGACACAAGCCACATACACACCACAAAGTACATATTCCTACACCCAGCTCGTACCATCGACACCACAAACACGTTTTCACATGCGTGTTCCACATGCTTATGAAAACAAATAGCTATCATAAACAGCACAGTTCAAACCTGGGCCAATTAAAAGAAGAACAAAATAGTTATAAAAGAAACACAGTATTCCAAGGTGTTCACCTCCTCTCCTCCCACATAATAGTCGTTTCTATTGTCATGTGCTTCACTCATCATTTTCTTTCCTTGACTAGGATCTCTGTGGCGTAGACAAAGTCACACTGAACTCATTTCCTCCAGAAAAGGGTGAATCCAAACTTCTCCCTGGCCACCTCTCCAGCTGTGGAGTATCCCCATCTGATATGAGAAGGTAGGAGGAGGGAGGGAAGTACAAGATCTTTCTCTTCCAAAACTGTGTTTCATGGGAACCACTTCATTTTTTATAATTATAGCAAAATATAAGTTTAAGATTTTTTTGTGTGTTGTATTTAGGTTTGTAAAACTGAAAAGTAATCACTGGAAAATATATCCTTTATCCAATATCCAAATATTTCCAAATATATCCAACATCCAATATCCAATACATTTGGAAATATATCCAAATATATTCGGTAGAAATTGGATAAATAACTTGCCAATTCTGAACAAACAAAAGGGGAAAATATTACTGATCAACCCACTGAAAGAAAGGAAGATAAAATCTTAAATACTGGAAATGTGATAAACGTAAAAGATAAAATAAGACTATTACTGAATGTATTGGTTATCAGAATACATCCAAAAGTAAGTGGGCTTAACTTCCCTATCCAAAGGCTAAGTACCCAGAGTGCTTCAAACAGCAAAACCTGATCCATCTAAAGTAAAATGAAGCAGGGAGGTTGATACTTTGACACTGAGGAGGCAGGCAAGGATCTAGCAGATAAATTCAGATAGAGACAAAGCAAGGGAGGGAACATTCATATCAAATAAAGAAAGAAAGCCTAAAAAATAGCCAATGAGGCAAAAATGATCATATTATTAATAAAATACACAATCCACATTGAAGACATTGAAGTCATGAATGTTTACATTTCAAATACTCAGAGGAAATAATGTGAAAATATAAAATATAAAAATTTGATAAAATTGTTTGCTACTACAAAGTTTTAACACATTGTACAGGATTTTGTGGATTAATGAGATAAAAAAGGACATACAAGGTGTGAATAATATAATTAACAAACTTGGTATACTACCTACATAGAAAACATTGTTAGTCACAAAGGCACAAAGCTCATTCTTGTAAAATTATATTAACTCGGAATTTATAAATAGTGATAATGAATTAGGCCTAACAAACTCTATTATAAATAAGATAGAAATTCTACAAGCCTTTTTCTCTCAGTACAAGTAGTAAATAATGACAAGAGGATTATAAATTTTAACCACATAGAACTGTAAAACTACTTTTTTTTGGTCAAAGGACTCCAGTCCCAGAGAAGGAAAGCTTTTTTCAAATGCAAATTACTTTCTTTCCACCTTCCTTCAGATCCCTCATAAGTAATGCAGGTCATAGGTGATTTTTATCAGACTTTGATGGAAATAGTTCAGTATGATGCTATTTTAAAGTTCCCAAAGCATAGAAAGTTTAGAAATTGTTTAGACTAACATCACATTTAAGCCCAAACTCAACAAAGATAACAATGAAAAGTATCTATAGAACAATTGCACTTATGAGTATAGATATAACATTTCCTCATAAAATATTTTTACACTAAATCCAGGAATAAATTCAAAGAATAATATCCCATGAACTACCCAGCTTTATTCCTAGGAATATGGAAATAATTTATTAGCATGTCATACATTAATATAATTTATAACAATAATTTGTTAAAGGAGAAAATCCAAGTAATTATCTCGTTAATTACTTCAATGGCAGATCACACAATTCAACGACTGCTCCTAACTGTGTTTTCCTCACATCATGGAGGGTATTTATCAGAAGAGCTCAGCCAGCATTATACTGAGTGCTGAAGCACAGGAGAGATCCACGGTAAGGGTAGGAATAAAATGAGGAAGTCCACTCTCACTCAGTGTCATGTCTCAGCGTTGCCGTGCAGCCACATTCTAGCAACTCCAAGGAGGAAAGAGAGATATGTTAGTTGTATAAATACTGGAAAGGAAGAAATAAAATGTTTTCTGTATTTAGATAACAAGACTATTCTAATTCTCTGCAAAATAATCCATAAATATTGCAAAGTGTCAGTTAACATCCCAACAGCATGCATTCTAAAAGTCATCTGGAAGAATGACTGAATTAGCAATACAAATGCTGATAACAGAGGAGAGGCACTGAGAGGCTTCTCCGGCAGGTTTTGCACTCTTACAATACCAGGATGCCTTCAGCTGTGCGGGGCACACAGGAGCACATACACATGTAAAGGTGTCTCCTTACATCCCCAGGAAAAGGACAGATTAGTGGGGAATGCATTGTGACAACCTACTAACCATCTTAGGGGAAAATAGTGTTACATTCGTACCTCATACCTCACACCAAAATGAATTCCAGATGGGCTAAATATTTTAATATTTTAAAAAAAGAAATCATAAGGGCAGTAAAAGAAAACATTTACTGAAAATTGTATGAATATCTGGGTGTGAAAGTGCTTTCTAAGCAGGCAACCAAAATCTGAAATAATGTAAGAAGACTAATAGATGTTAATACATAAAAACTTAAAATGTGCTCTGAAATAAAACAAAAACCTGCCATGCACAAAATTAAGAGATATGGAAAACTGGGAGGAATGGCGAGCAGGAAGGGAATTGCCAAATACATATAAAAGAATTAAAATTGCTATTACCTAAAAAGGTCTTATAAAAACTCTTAGGAAAAGGCAAACACACCAACTTTTAGAAGCAAAGAGAGAATACAAACAGTCTCAAATAAAATGAAATGCAAATGACCAATAAATTTGTAAAAGCCACAGTGAGATATAATTTATAGCCCCAAACCAGCCTAGATTAAGAAGAATGTTCAATGTGCAAAAAGATTTTGGACATTCTTGCCCATAAACTGCTGTTAGGGATAGAGTCGCGGCTGACCTCCAGGACAACAGGCAGGAATTTGGAAGCACACACTCCCTCAACTCCACCGTAGGAACTGCAGCTTCAGAACGGGTTCTAAAGAAAGAATTCCAGAGTGCATAGCTATGTGATCAGGCAGTCCTCACAGTGCTTTCATTTTTAACAAAAAAAAAAAAAAAAAAGAAAGGAAAAATTTTAAATGACCATCAATGTAGGATTGAAGAAAACTTATAACCCTGTTCTATAAAATATTATCCAAAAATTTACATATGGCACAAATCCATGTTTATGAACATAGAAATCTATTCCATATTGGGTACTAAATAAGAAAATCTGGATAAAGAACAGTATGGATAATATAATTAAAAGTAGGGTGTGTGGGTCTGTCTGTCTAGAATAAAGCATGACCCCAAATATTACCAATGATTAAATTATGGCGTGACCCTATTGACATAAGGCGGTACTCGTTCATGTGATGTCAATTCAGAAGGCAAGTTGGATACAGAATATAATCTCTAGCTATCACCACTTTCAGTTTGTCTCTCTATATAATATGGATTTTTAAACTGTAAGAAAAATGACTGAAATATAATAACTGAAATTTTCTCTGGGTAGAGAGATTTAGAAAAAACATCATTACTTTCACCATCTAAATTTGTCTGTATCTCCTCAATTTTCTGTGGAAGGTGTATTTGTTTGCTAGGGCTACCATAACAAAATACCACAGACTAGGGGCTGAAACAATGAAAATGTATTCTCTCACAGTTGTGGAGGCTGGAAGTCTGAGCTCAAGGTGCTGGCAGAGTCCTGAGGTCTCTCTCTCTCCTTGGCTTGCAGATGCCTGTCCGGAGCTGCGTGGCCCGGCCATAGCTATTATAACTGACGACTGACGCCTGAGCTCTATACCCTTCCACTCTATGCCTCCTCCCTAGATTTACTTTCTTCCCTGTTCTGCTGCCTCATACGCCAGTACAAAATGGCACTCTTCAGGGTTCTTCATCACCCATTTTCCCGCGCCCGGGAAAATGATCAACTTACAGCGCAGGCGCCATCCCGCGCCCCGGAAAATTACCAACCGACGGCGCAGGCGCAACATGACGTCCCACCGAAGAAACCGAGACCTACCTGGCCACGCCCACCACAGGGCCACCATCATCGCCCTGGACCAATCTCTGCCCCTGCCGGTCTATATAAGGCATTACACTGCCACCAATAAACGAGACTTGATCAGGATGCTGTCTTGTCTCCATTTCTCGTGTCTCTTGTCCCCCCCGAGTTCCCACTCCCTTTTGACGATCCCGCGGGACGGGACAGATGCCCTGTGTCTTCACGTGGTCTTTCCCCTGTGTTGTGTCTCTGTCCCCATCTTCTTAGAAGGACACAGTCAAATTGGATGAGGGCCCACCCGAATAACCTCATTTAACTTATTTACTTCCTTAAAGACCCTATCTCCAAATACAGTCACATTCTGAAGTGCTGGGGGTTAAGGCTTTAACACATGGATTTGGGAGTGGGGAGGCCCAATTCAGTTCGTAACAGTTGGCATGTGGTAATTCTATAATCTGAGGAAAACATTAAAACAAAAGGAGAACAAGAGAGGGAGCAGAAGGTCAGAGCATGTCCTTGCTGCCACCAGCACACAACCATGCCCCACTGCAGAACCATGGCTGGGGATGGTCATAAAGGACAGTCCAGGACAGCACTGTCCCAGAATGAAGAGCACAGGCTGGCTGCCTGGGCCTGCACTCTGGCATGCACCATGCCTTGCTAACATGCTTAGCCACTACTGGCACAATTCTGGTGGCCTGCACCAGGAATGCATGTGCCCAGAGGACTGGCCTGCCACCCTTTGAACCTTTTCCCAGAGGAGCCCTGACACCTGGGAGAGACTTCCTAAAGCGTTCTTCATAACAATCTAATGATAGGGAGCCCACACTATCTCTTAGAGTTGTGTGTATTCAGGGTAAAATCTTTCAGGGGATGGTAAAATGTGTTGTTAATCCATCTTCAAAGATGTTTTTCTGTGCCATGTTACACACCTGGGCATTAAAATTACTCACTGAAATGTTCTAGCCACAGGCTTTGCTAATATTGCTGGGTTTTGTTAAAGTCGTTTATCTCTCCTGGAGACATGAGTGAGGTTCACCAACTCTGGAGTGGCCACAGGCAGCATCTCTCCTGCAGAGAGGCTGGGATGTTGAGAGGCTATTTGCAACCCAGTCTGCCTCCCTGCACCCCACTTCCTCCCCTGCAAGTGATGTGCATGTGCCTGACCCTAGCTACAAGAAAGGAGACCAGGGTCTTGCAATTTTCTGGGGTTCCTTGGGGATTCCTGGTGTTGGGTAAAATGAGGGCATTCAGCCCTGCGAGAAGGGAAGAGAGTAAGTGAGGTGGAGACGAGGATGGGCCTGAATGAACATGTCCAGAAATAGAGTTCTCCAGCCTTCCCATGGTGTTTCCATGGTGCCTGGTGTAACAGAAAACATGGCATTTTAACTGGATGCTGTGAGTCTTGTGTTTGTATCATTCCCCAAGAGACCCTGAGTTCCTTGATGGCAAGGGCCTTTAAGACCCAGCACAGTAGTTCCCTCATCTTTTGAGTTCAAAAAGATGTCCATTGAATGAATGAGTGAATACATGCATAACAACATAAAGAAATAAATCGAGGTACTTTTAGATGTAGGCATCACAATGCAAATCAATTATGATTGTTCATGTTATTACTACAGCTTACCTCACCAGATAGTCATCTGGCTACTTTTTGCTTGAGCAGAAGATGCCTAATTGCTGGAAACTAAATGACTCAGCATCTCACCAGCCTTAGTGACAGACATGCCCTCAGGCTGCAGCCTTGGCTCTGCTCCCTGGAATTACATGTGGTCAATGGTTCTGATTCACAGAAGCTGGTTTACCGACTTGTCTGTCTTTCCTGATTTGAGATGTAGCTGACCTCACTGCCCGTCATCACTGGAGTTAAAATCCCTGTGGCCATGGTCTGATCAGTCATGATCGTCATGATGATGCCGGGAATTTGAGTGTGTGTGATCATTTGCATTCTATCATAGAGAAAGCACAGCCGATCGCCACATCACTCACAGCACCTGCTTCTCGCTTCCCTGGACCTAATTAATCTCCTTGTGTCAGAAATTTGTTGGCCCTGAGCCGACTCCAGGGGATGATGGTGCCAGCTCAGCCCACCAGGCAGGGCTCGGAGCCAGGAGCCAGCACAGGGGATGCAAAGCCTAGACAGCAAAAGGAGAGAGAGGAGCAGAAAGCTGGGAATGTTCCTAGGCTCTAGGACAAACTAGCAAGTGTCAAAGGAAGATTCTTGAGAAAAGAACCATCCCAAGATTTTTTAACAGTTCCAATAAGGAAATAATAAGGTCTGCGCTGAAGCAGGCCATGACAATGGCCTCCTTGATATCTAAGGCAGGATTTCAGGAAAACCTCTGGGGACAGTGAGAAATGGGGGATATGTTGCTGCAGAGGTGCCCAGGGCTCTTGTCTGAAGGCACCATGGAGTCTTCTGGATCAGAGCACTCAATGTGTCCACAATGTAGTCATTCAAAAAGTCTTTTTAATACAGCACACAGCACACAGCAGGACAAGTTATTCATTGTATGACACATGGCTGCTTGGCATTATTCCAGCGTTCTGTATTACTGTCACCAAATAAATTAAAAATTAAGAAATAGAGATATTTTAGATAATCAAGTGTTATTTTCCCTGCCCCCACCCCCATCTCTTCATTTCTGGAAAAGCCACAGCCCAGGTGCCTGTGTGCTGAGAACTGAGAGTATTTCTGAGGAGGTGGTAGAAGAGAACTAATGGGATTATCCGCCAGAGTGATCATTTGCAAAGAGTAGCTCATGGTTACTGGAAAAGCTTCCACTGCCATCACCATTGACCACAGTTATTTGCTCTACTTGGTGAAATGATTTTAATAAGTTATCTGAAATCAAGTATTATTAAGTTATGCCAGTTGAGGGGCTCTGCCCAGGTGGGCCTTAAAATGACCCACTTAGAAGAGATAGGAAGATGCCCCCCACCAGAATTATGATGTGACCTTAGGCATGTTGTTAATCTCAAGTTGTTGAATCTCCTGAGTCTCAGTTCATCATGTGTGAGATAAGAAAATAAGGCAGTTGTCAGGGTTTGAGGAACTAAGAGATGTAAATCCCTTAGCATGATGTCTTGTCACATGTGAGGGTGCTCAGTCAGGTTGGCTGCTGTTGTCATCATTACCACTGCTGACATTAAACTGTTAGGCTTTGAACAAAGTAGCAATAGAAAGCATCATGTTCCTAGGTTAAAATTTCCCCTGTTAGGAAGATTAGAGCCAAAAAGAGAGATATTCCATCAAAGAAAAGCCCCAGGAACTGATTGAATCATTGCGGAATTCTACCAAACATTGAAGAATAAATACCAGTCTTACTCAAACTCTTCAAAAAAAAAAAAAAAAATGATGAGGAGGAAGTACTTCCAAGCTCATTACTCTGATACCAACACTACACAAGGACACAATAACAACAACAACAACAAACTTCAGGCCTATATTACTAATGAATATAGATGCAAAAATCCTCAACAAAATACTAGCAAGAGAAATTCAACAACACATTAAAAAGATCATTCATCATGACCAAATGGGATTCATCCCAGTGATGCAAAGATGGGACAGTGCAAATAAACATACACATGCAACACATGCAAACAAACAAACAAGCATAATACATCCATTCACAGAATCAAGAACAAAAACCATATGATTATATTTCAACAGATGTTGAAAAAGCATTTGATAAAATTCAATGTCCCTTTATGATAAAAACCCTTATAAAAATGGGTAATCAAGGAACATACCTCAAACTAATAAAGGCCATATATGACAAAGCCACAGCTAACATAATACTGAAAGGGGAAAATTTGAAGGCCTTTCCTGTAAGAACTGAAATAAGACAAGGATGGCTATTTTCACCACTATTATTCAACATAATACTGGAGGTCTTGGTCAGAGCAATTAGGCAAGAGAAAGAAATAAAAGGCATCTAAATTGGAAAAGATGGAGTCAAATCAGTCTTGTTCACTGATGGCATAATCTTGTACTTAGAAAAACCTAAACATTCCACCAAAAAACTGTTAAAATTGATAAATGAATTCAGTAAAGTTGCAGGATACAAAATTAATATATTAATATAAAATTGGTAGTATTTATATATGCCAACAGCGAACAATCTGAAAAATAAATCAAGAAAGGAATCCTGTTTACAATAGCTATAAAAAATATAAGATACCTAGGAATCAGTGTAACCAAGGAAGTGAAAAATCTCTACAAGGAAAACTATAAAACTCTGATGAAGGAAATAGAAGAGGACACGCATGCACTATAGAAAGATATTTAATGCTCATGGATTGGAGGAAATAACATTATTTAAATGACCATACTACCCAAACCAATTTACAGATCCAATGTAATCCCTGTCAAAACATCAATGATAATCTTCACAGAAACAGAAAAAAAAAAATCCTAAAATTTATACAGAACCCAGAAGACCCTGAATAGCTAAAGCAATTGGTATGGTTTGGCTCTGTGTCCCCATCCAAATCTCATCTCGAATTGTAATCCCCATAATCCCCACATGTGGGAGGGTGGGACCTGGTAGGAGGTGACTGGATCATGGCGGCCGTTTCCCCCATGCAATTCTCATGATAGTGAGAGAGTTCTCATAGGATCTGATGGTTTCGTAAATGTTTGATAGTTCCTCCCTCTCTCTCTCTCCTCTCTCTCTCTTTTGCCTGCTGCCATGTAAGACATGCCTGCTTTTCCTTTTGTGATGATTGTAAGTTTCCTGAGGCCTCCCCACCCATGTGGATCTGTGAATCAATTAAACCTCTTTCCTTTGTAGATTATCCAGTCTCAGGGAAGCTCTTTACAGCAGCATGAGAACAGATTAACACAGAAATCCTAAGCAAGAACAAGGCTGAGGCATCACATTAGCTGACTTCAAAAACTAGTGCAAAGCTCTAGTAACCAAAACAGCACGGTAGTGGCATAAAAATAGATTCACAGACCAAAAGAACCCAGAAATAAATCCACATATTTACAACAAACTCATCTTTGACAAAGACACTAAGATTATACAATGAAGAAAGAAAGGTCTTTTCAATAAATGGTGCTGAGAAAACTGGATAACTATATGCAGAAGAATGAAACTCAATCAAATCAAATCAACATGGATTAAATACTTAAATCTAAGACCAGAAACTATGAAACTACTCGAAGAAGACAGGGAAAATGCTCTTGAACATTGATCTAAGGCAAAGATTTTTTGTATAAGACCTCCAAAGCACAGGCACAAAAGCAAAAATAAACAAATGGGATTACATCAAGCTAAAAAGTTTCTGCACAGTAAAGGAGACAATCAACAAAGTGAAGTGACAGCCACAGAATAGGAGAATATACTTGCAAGCCAATCATTTGACAAGGGATTAATAACCAGAATATATAAGGAGCTCAAACAACTCAATAGCAAACTCTTCTCAGGAGAGTAGAGAAAGTCAAACAAAACAAAACAAAAACAAATAATCCGATCAAAAATCTGATCAGACATTTCTCAAAACACACAAATCACCAACAGACATACAAAAAATACCAACATCACTAACAGAGAAACTCAAGTCAGAACCACAATCAAATATTATCTAACCCCAGTTAAAATGGCTCATGTCAAAAAGGCGGGCAATAACAGATACTGGAAAGAATGTTCAGAAAGAGGAACCCTCATATGTTGTTGGTGGAAATGTAAATTAGTATAGCCAAAAAGGAGAACGGTATGGAAATTCCTCAAAAAACTAAAAGTAGAACTACCATATAATCCAGCAATTCCACTGCTGGGTATACACTCAAAAGAAAGGGAATCTATCAAAGAGATATCTGCACTTGTATGTTTATTGCAGCACTATTCATAATCGCCAAGATTTGGAATCAACCTAAGTGCCCAAGGATGAATGAATTCTTAAAATATGGTATATGTACCCAATGGAATATTATTTAGCCATAAAAATAATGAAATCCTGTCATTTATGGTAACGTGGATGGAACTAGAGGCCATTTAAGTGATATAAACCAAGCACTGAAAGACAAGTATCACATGTTCCCACTCATATGTGGGAGCTAAAAAGTAAATCTCATGAAGGCAGGGTACCTTAGCGGTTACCAGAGGCAGGGAGGGGAAGAAGGAAGGAGACATGAAAGAAAATAAAAAGAATATAAATGTATCTATTACCATTGAATGTATACTTAAAATGTTAAAGATGGTAAATTATGTATGTAAAAATTAATCTAAAAAAAACCACAAAAAATAAATACAAAAAAGAGACATCAATTCCCACAGGAAAAAAAAAGTTAGAAAAGGGTTCTATATATGAAGAGATCCAGGCCCAGCATGATCTTTTCTAGGGTTTATTAGTGTAAATCGAGGCATGTGTAAAAATACATTGCTAGGGTAGTCAAGATTTTACTGTAAAGCCAGTAAAGGGACTCAAATGCAACCACCAAGAATATTAAGGAAAAGAAAGGATTAAATTTGATTATTAGTACATTAGAACAATTTACTCCAGGGAGGTTGAAAATGAATGAAATCACTCCCTTTGCCCCTTTAAAAATCACAAAATATAATTAACTTGGGTTCAAATGCATACATCAAAAAGCATGAGCATTTATGAGAGTTGTGTGATGGGATTTGATGTGAAAGGAATCCATATAAAATGTTCCTTCCCCAACCACCAGGCCTGGAGGACATCAATCGGTCCCATAGTGACAGTGCCATCCAATGCCAGGGACAAGAGATTACACTCAAGGAGTCACTGTGCTTCTCAGAGGACAGGTCAGAACGTTGCCCCGCCTTCTGTATGGATAGCAGTGTGGAACATACAAGTTGCATTATCTTACAGCCGTTCTTTTGTTCCCACTCATTGTAAAGCTATGAAGGAAGTTGAATGAGGCAGCCATGGTTTCAAGGAATTGAGTGACTTGCCCAAGAGAGCAGAGAAAGTCACTAGTGAAATTGACCTTAGTTCCCTTCTCAAGATCTCCTGGCCTGGCAATAGCACACACTGATGCTGGTCTTGGAACTTGAGCAGCAGGGTATGAGCTGAGTCATAATGTTTGGCACTAGTAAAAGACCAGCCCACAGAAGTTGGGATGCTGAGAAGAATTGGAGAGTGGGGCAAGGGAGAAGAAAAGTAGAAGACAATGCTAAGAAACTAATAACCTCTTTTACAAAGTGAAGTGTCGAGAGTCTGTCGAAAGTTGTCTTAGTCCGTTTGTGTTGCTATAAAGGAATGCCTAAGGCTGGGAAATTTATGAAGTGAGGCTTATTTGGCTCAACGTTCTACAGGCTGTACAGGAAGTGTGGTGCTAGCACCTGCTTCTGATGAGGGCCTCAGGAAGCTTACAATCATGGCAGAAAGTGAAGGTGGAGAAGGTGTGTCACGCAGCGAGGAAGGAAGGGAGGGGAGGAGGTTCTAAGCTGTTTTTAACAATCAGGTCTCAGTAACTAACCGAGTGGGAACTAGAAGAGTGCCCACAGGAGGGCACCAAATCATTCATGAGGGATTCACTTTCATGAGCCAAATACCTCCCAGAGGCCCACCTTGAACACTGGGGATCACATCTCAACATGAGATTTGGAGGGGACCAATATCCAATCTATATCAAGAGTAAATGGAAATAGAAAGAAAAGGATGAGTGTATTATTTAAAGTTACAATATTATCAAGAGAAATGCTAGAAATAATCTAATTCTCAAACATTTCAAAGAACAGAGGCGGGAAAGGTTTGGTTTTCAGGGAAGCAAATCTTCTATATGCTTGACGCGCTGTGGATAAATAGGTCAATAGAGATAAAGTATTTCATTTAGAACTGTGGGGTAGGCCTCAGGACAATTACTAACAGAAAGACTCAAAAATCTCTGTATTGTGGTTCTGGGCTGGGGCGGCATCTGGTGAGAGACTGCTCTTTTGTCTTATAAACCCTTTGTAATACTGTATTTGATTTGTTACTATGAATGTCTATTACTTAATTTAAAAAATGACACAAGATCCATTATCTGTATTTCTAGCATAGAGATAGCTGCTGTCTTTTCATAAAGAACATTTTAAAGAGAAATCCCTACAGAAATAATAAATAACATGCTTGTCATTCCTGACTCCCAGGGACATGGTTGCTTTAAAACATAGGTTTTATTCATTTGGGTGTGGCAAGACCAACAGATAAGGAAGGAACTGCTGTTGAACAGATAGTCTGTTATGCACAGATCTGGAGAGGAGATGCATGCCTTACCATGGGAGCCACGCTGTGCCATGGGGGACTACATGGGGAAGCTCTAGAGTTGTTTAGAAGTGTGGGGGGAACTGTGGCAAGAGCCTTTAATGTGTTTTTTGTGAGAAGGAAACAGCAAGGCAGTATAAGTAGACTTAGAATGGACTACTTTGAATACTTTTAGTGGACTCTGGACACAGGGGTGTCATGAGTTGCCTGGTGCCAGGCCCTGGGGTGATTAGGGCAGGTGGCCGTGGCCCAGAGGGTGAGAGCCCAATGGAGGAGGTGACTGGGAGGGCTCCGGAGTGGTTGGTTTGCATAGGAAAGCTATGCTTGCTGATGTCATTTACCATCTCTAGGGATTGGCCAGCCTGGGAGGGGCAGTCCCTCCAGGCCCAGCAAGGCCCCAAGATTTCTACACCTTTTGAAATAGTTTAGTCAAAAAGCAACCAGGGTCTATTTCTTGCAATGGCAAAAACACTATTAAAAAGAAAGCACTGCTTGCTAGATATTGCCACCCTAGGTAGTGGTCACAAAGGCCTTTAGCCCCTGAACCCTCATGGATAGGTGTTAACAGAATTCTGTTTCTACCTCTGCTGTCCTTTCAGCCTTTCCCATTGTCCTCTTATCTGCCTCTGAACCAGAACAACATGCGCAGCCCATCCAGTGGGCAGTGCATCCTCAAGGTGAGAAGCTCTCCTGGACCTAAGTCCTTGCACAGCGAGCAACCTTCTGGCTTGCACTTGGCCACTGCAGAAAAGGGGAATATGCCAATCCTTTCCATGGGAGCATGGGACATCTCAGAGCTCATTAACAATTGATGCTTTGGTTACATATCAACTTTGTGTTTTTCATTATCACAAGCTAATTCCCACGCTAACATTTTGGACTTCTAAGCAACTGGCCGGGTTAAGCTTAGCATCCTGGCTGATATTTGGTTGTTGTCACTTTAATGTTAATAATAGTTTCAATCAACCAGCTGGAAATATGGTAATTAGGTAAAACCTGGAAACAGGAAAAGAGAGTAAAGGTGTCAACCCGGGACAGGGAAGCAGAGTGGCAGCCTCCTCTGTAAACCTACCTAGCTTGACTGAGTTTTCACAGCACAAACAAATACAAGAGCACTCTGCTATTAAAAAAAAATCTGGGGCCCATCAGCGCTCTTCTCATTTTCCAGTGAATGGTTGGCAGAAATCTTCCAAACTGTTTACTTGACAATTTGTTTAAAAGTATAGTTTTGCAGCTGGGTGATTTGTTTGCTCTTTTTCCCTCCAAGAATCAAGTGTTACAATCAGGGCTTGCTTATTTTGATGGAAGCCGTGCGGGTGGTTTAGATTTTGATGCGTGTCCCCACCCTGCTGGCAGGCAGCTGGCTTTGGAGGCCTGCCCTGGATCCCTCTCACTGACTGCATCTCCCCTTCCCTGGTCCAGGCTCCAGTTTACATGGCTCTGCCATTGGGAAGTGGAATGGCAAAGCATATGCAGCGGTGCTGCTCAGCCAGTTACAGACAAGAGTTGTGTTGCTGCTCATCTGGGGTTGCTGGTTGCCTAGAAAAATGAAATAAAGTGAGTTTGTAACAAGTAAAGTCCTGTGAATTGTGGCCTCTTTCAATCATAAACAGTTTATCCACTGAAAAGATCATGTGGCCCAAAGAATCAGAGTGCCTTTGGAAGAGTAATCCACGTGGTTTTATATTAAAGAGGGAGAGGGAGGGAAGGAGGTGGCGGGTGGGAGGAAAGAGAGAGAGAGAGCCAGGTTTATCCACAGAAGCAATAGGATATACAGATATAGGTGGATGAGGAGATCTGCTGTGAGAATTGTCTCACTAAATTACGGATGCTGAGAAATTCCAGGCTACGCCATCTGCAAGCTGGAAGCAGGTCCAGGCCCAGTCCAAAGGCCTAAAAACCAGGGAGGAAGGGGACTGGTGTAAGTCCCAGAATCCAAAGGCCTGAGAACCAGGAGCTCTGATGTCTAAGGGCAGGAGAAGGTGGATGTCCCAGCCCCAGAAGAGAGAGAGAATTCACCTTTCCTTTGTTTTCTCTGGGCCCCCAACAAGTTGACCAGTGCCACCTACGTTGGTGAGGGTGGACCTTCTTACTCAGTCCACTGATTCAAATGCTTATCTCTTCCAGAAACGCCCTTACAGACACACTTACAAATAATGTTTTACGAGCCATCTGAGCATCCTCACCCCAGTCACGTTGACATCTAAAATTAACCATCTCAGAAAGCCAAAAGGTGTCTGGTGACGCAGAGGCAGCATCAGCCGGCTCCCCGCCCCCTGACCAGGAGAAGGTGCCCACGGTAAGCACTCCACCCTCCCATTCGGTCTCTGGCCCCAGGTGGAGCCACTGTGGACTCACCCTGCCTGGTGCGGAACACTCCCTCCCTGTCGCATGCAGTCCGCAGCTGGAAGCCTGGAGAGCCCACGGGCTTCCGAAGCCGGGTGGCCCCAGGCTGGCTTGTCAGCGGGAGCTGCCTAGCGGGGATATGGCGGTGGCAGAAGTGAGGGGGCTGAAGGACGGGGCGGACTTTAGCAGGAGGATAGAGGGGAATGTCCCTGTTTCATAAAGCTGAAGTGTGTCCAAGCAATGTCCCAGCACCTCTGTGAAACATTGGCTGCCTGGTGTGACTGAGAGACCGGAGGTTTGGCCCTGGAAGTGTGGTGGTCTTTTTCCTTTTTCCACTTTTTAACCTTTTTCTACTGTGGGGAGGTCGCCTAAGATTACTGAATTTGCTAACCCCACGGGAAGTAGGCATTTGAGTCTAACAGCGCCATCCCGCACTCCACAAAACCCCGTAGAGCAATGTTTGCTCCATAATGTGTGAAGGTGAAAAGCCACTCAGGAAACCAGAGAGATTTGGCACTAAAATATATGTTTTTCGTATCCAGGGCAGGTTGGGCTTCCCTTCATCACACACCAACAGATGCGCACCGAGCCCCGCGCAGCGCATTCCTGAGGGCGGATTCCCCAGGGCAGGGCGAGAAAGGCCCTCGGGCCCCTGCCTGTGTGCTCATCTCTCCATCCTGAGTGGCGGATGAGCGGGTGTGCGCAGGCCCAGCTTGGGAGAGGCAGGCGGGCCCGGAGCGGCCCGCCAGAAAGGTGCAAGGGAAAGCCCCAGAGGCGGAGGGGAAGGTGAAAACCCGGGGCGGTGGTGCGGCGCGCTCCTGGAGGGCTGCATGGAGAAGCGGAGGGCGCGCGGGGTCGGGTGGTCCAGTGCGCTCCGGCGCGGCCCCGACACCCGTGGGCACCGCCATGTCCTTCGCTCAGCTCCGCCGCGGCCACCTGCTGGGTCTGCGCGGGTGCGGTGGCCGGGTGAGCACGTCTCTGCCCTTGCGCGCCCTGCGCTTCCAGCCCAGTCAGCGCTTCCGCTGCCGGCATCACCCGCCGCCCGCGCGGCTCGGAGCGCGCCCTCTGCTGGACCGGCCACTGCCGGCGAGTGGCTGCCTCCAGGCTCCACGACAGGACCGGGAGCAAGCGCCCTGCTGACTGCACTCCTACGTGGTATCGCCTTGTGCCATCGCAGAAAGCAGCGATTCAGCCTCTGCCTGCACACCTGCATAAATGGGGAGCTCTCAAGTAGTCCACTGCATTGCTGTCAATGCTGACCATTAGAAACAGCTTCCTTATGTGGAGCCCTTTGTCGCTCACTCCATTTGTCCTACCTCTGCCCTCCAGGTCTCCCCTGCAAAGAGCTTAGCTTCTCATGACAACACTTAAAGCATTTCAACACAGCATTAGCACCACCTAACCCCAGTTCTTCTGCTCTGCCCAAACCTCCCCAAGCCCTCCAATCGTCGTGGTGTGATGTAGCGTCATCATTCAGATGACTCACGTTAGGACACAAACCATCTACAGAGCCCCTTCTCCACTGTGGTGCCCAGGAGTACACCTGTGCCTGCAGGTAGGATCTGCCCACTGCACAAGACGAGATGTCACCTGCGGGAGTCTAACCGCTGGCCTTCGGACACACAGGCGGAGGTCATAGCAGTCGATGTGCCAGAATCTTCACACTTCTCATGCACTCTGAGTTTAGGTTCAATTTTTATTCATTTTCATATGTTCTACTAAGTAATCCCATCCCTGAATCCAGCCAGCAAACATTTAATTCCTAACGAGTGCCAGACAGCTGCTATTACTGCTGTTCAATCTAAGGGTATATCTTACAGTTTCTGCACTAAAGTTCATCCTGGCTTACCACATCCATAATTCTCATTTATGTTAATCTTTTGGGATGATGATATTTTTAAATATCCAATATATCCGTAATGGCTTCCAGATCCATCTAATTAGTGAGTTTGACAGGAAGCCTTTGTATGTCCTAGTGCTTCTAAAATACCAAAATCCAGCTTCATATTCAAGTGAAGAGGCTGTATAGCCCCTTTCCCCTTTGTGAAAGATTGCTTGACAAACTACCAAGGGTTTTATGAGGAACCCGTGAAGATCTTAACCTATGGTCTTTAAACTGATCAAAAAGCTTCCTCATGTCACCTTGTCACATGCCTTACAGAAATCCAGAGACACTCAGTCCACCACATTTCCCTGATATGCAGCCCAGTAACTGCACTAGTGTCCTGCTGCCGTGCTGGGCGGTTTTGACAGATCACCTGTCATTGCCTCTCCTGGTCTCTAAGCCTGTTGTTCTGCTGGGCAGGCTGGACACTGGGGTCCCACGACTGTACACAGAGGCACACTCAGTTCTCAAACAACCACTCTATGCACTCCTGACTCAGAAAGGAGCCCGGGACTCAAGCTTTGTCTCTGATGGTCCCCTAAGGAGATAGGTGCTTTGTTCCTCTCTTGTGCTTAGCCATGCCTCATCCCAGCAAAAGTGTCTCAAGTCATGGGGTTTCCCCGTGTCCCTGCAGAGGGTATTTTAGTCTAAGAATACATGGCATTCTTAACAAGGGCTTCCTGATATTAATCATAAATAGTCCTGCACTGATTTCACACTATTATTCTTTCTTACAACTTTTGTTTTTGATACAGCTGAACACCCACCTCCTCAGACTGTGCCGAATATGTGTGTGATGTGTATGGTATGTAGGACAAGGATCCTATAGGAGATAATGACTGTTTTAAATAAATTTTATAAGACATATTATTTACTATTATATATTTTTTAAGGAGAGAGAATATGTAGCATTTTCATTGCGCTGGAAACTATATTGCAGTGATGGCTGAGGCCTAGATGTGTCCTTGAGGTGGAGGACTGTTGGGTAGCAAGAGGTTAGGTGTGGGAAGTCCGCTCTGTCCTGCTTTCTGGCCTCAGCTTCCTAGTTTAGTGAATAGCTAGGACGGGATGATCCCAAACACCACTCCCAACTCTTCTACAACATCTGCAGGTCATCACTCACAATATAGACCTATGGTCTCTGAGATTTGCAATTGACTTTTGTTAAGAGTACTACTGCTACTAATGAGAATAGTAATTGACAGTCACTGAATATGCATCTGTGACTTTGGCTTCAGCAATTTGCTGATTTCTTATAACACATCTCTGAGATAGCTGTACTACTCTATTTACAGATGAGAAAGACCGAGGTCTGGCATGCTTAAGCTACTCACTCAAATGAACATGCTGTTATGCAGCAGCCAGCAAGCCAGGTCTGTCTGGATCTTTTACATCCTCTAGCCAGAGGCTGCACTGTGGAGATTCTACCTGAGGAAACATATGGAATCTAGAACTCTGCAACCCAGTGTCCAATATGGGAGCCAGGCCAGGCATGGTGGCTCAAGTCTATAATCCTAGCACTTTGGGCAGCCGAGGCAGGCAGATTATCTGAGGTCAGGAGTTCGAGACCAGCCTGACCAACACGGTGAGATCCTGTCTCTACTAAAAATACAAAAATTAGCTGAGCGTGATGGTGCATCCCTGTAATCCCAGCTACTTAGGAGGCTGAGGCAGGAGAATCGCTTGAACCTGGAGGCGGAGCTCTGAGCCACCTCCCCCAGTCTGGGAGCCAAGTCCTTGGCCTCCATGGTTGACCCCCTTCTTGACCTTCTCCTTTACTAGGCAACCAGCGGCTGCTTCATTACAGCTCCACACTTCAACAACTCCCAAAGAACCCAAATGTCATTAAGGAATTTTATAGCAGTCTGGGGCTGACTGACAGTTCAGAAGGGGCTGCAGAGTTACTTGCCATCCAACAATTAGAAAACAGTCAAGGCCTTGGTCAGGGATGAGGGTGCTTAGCACAGGGCGGAGGGCACAGGTATAATGTCTACAGTCCAGCACAGAGTCCTGCCAAAACCTTGGCAACAATCCCAGTGCTGTGTCTGGAGAAAATGACAAATGTTCCAGAAGTAGGAGAGCACATGTTTGAAGACTCTGCTTGGAGACTCTGCTTGAAGCTGCATTTACACGGGGGCTCCCTTTGGGTTACTGTGGAAAACTAGATGACTAGAACCCCAGTAAAAGCCGCCTACTGTGTGGAAACTGCATGCAGAGAGTTCTGGCATGGGAGGGTGGTTTCATGATTGAAACAATAATAATGCTGGCATGTGTGTCACTACAAGGAAAGAAAGGTGATTCGTGGAAATAACCACTCATACAGAAAGAACAAGTTCACCCTCGTGCCTAAGACAACTCAGCTTGATTAGGGAGAAGTAAGGAAGACAGGGTAAAGAATGATTTTCCTCACCTACCAATGGCAGGAGCAGCTCCAGGACCAAGTGAGGGAGGTCACTTAAGGAAGTGCTCCTGCTCAGGGTGGTAGGGGTGCAAGGTCAGCTCCTGAGAATGTGTGCCTCTTAAATGTTGGAGGTGATGTCTGCCTGACTGTACCCTAGTACCAGCCCTAAACAGGGATTTGTTAAGGATCTACTTACTTTAGCTTATTTATTCCATATAAAAGCTTCATGGTGCAGAATTACTATCCCCATTTTATATATAGAAGAAACAGAGGCTCGGGTTCAAAGTCACACAGTGAATACACTCAGACACATAGCCTCACAATCTCGTAGTCTGCTTAAAACCATTTCAGATTTTTTCCCAACATTAAAACAACTCTGGAGGGAAGACAGATTAATCTGGTCAGAGCCATGTCCCAGCCACTTGCTGTTTGACTTGAGGCCAATCACTTAATTTCTCTAGGACTCAAGTTTCTTGGTTTTAAGTGGGGAGTAATACTAGGACATGTAAAGATTTGTTATGAGGCTGAAATGAGAACATGCACATAAAGTACTCAGCAAAGTGCCTGGCACAGGATACAGGCAACACTAATAGCCAATGAACAGCAAGAACCAAGAGTCACTCATTCAACAAAATGTTTCCATGCCCAGATGCCTCCAGCCAGCGACTACCTTCAAAGAGCTCATAATCTGGAGGCAGAACAGAAAAAAAAATAAAGCACGAGGAGTGAATAGCATGAAATGAGGCTTGTGGGAGCCAGAAGAGGAAATTTCCAAAAGTTGGGAAGAGACACAGAAGCTACACAGAGGAGGTGACTTTAGAGACAAGCCTTGAAGGGCCACTCTGAAGCTTGCAGACAGGAAGAGCACCCTAGGGAGCTGCATTTCAGGACCCCTCAGGAAACCCAAGCCAGCCTCAGGATGCCTGGAATGGAAGGAGGGAAGAAGAGATAGGAGAGTTGGGTTCTAGAAAGTGTAGGGGTTCCAAACACAAATGTGTTTTGCCATGAGGACTTGCCCAGCCCAGAGATGTGGTCCTTTTGCGCTCTGATTTAGAGAGTGCCTGTAGTCCCAGCTACTTGGGAGGCTGAGGCAGGACAATTGCTTGAACCCGGGAGGCTGAGGTTGCAGTGAGCCAAGATCGCGCCACTGCACTCTAGCCTAGAGACAGAGCGAGACTCCATCTCAAAAAAAAAAGAGAAAAAAGAGAGTGTAATTCCTACATTCTAGTGAATGAATGGTTTTGCTCAATCCTGACACCATAAAATCAGGGAATGATGAGAGTCCAGGTTATAACCCAGAACCACCTTTCACTCGTTTCAGTACATAATCATTCTTCTCTGTTCTTTTCTTACAAGCATGGGGCTCCTGTATCTACTCCACCATTGGCTTCCTGTGTTTCTAAACATGTTGCCCTCTGTTGGTGCTGGAGTCCAGCACGAATCCCTGCTTGACATCCTGGTCTGCACCCGTAGCTAGCCAAGAAGGGGCTCCCTGGCAACTGTGGGCTGACAGAGGCACTGGTGGCCTTTAGGGAGGGCAGCAGTTTAGGAAGAAAGAACTGCAGAGACCCCTGGGGCTCCCTCAGTCAGGAGCCTCACTGGTCAGACCCTTGGATCTCTTCATGTCTGGTGGCCATGCTGAAGCAGGAAGGCAACTTTTCCCTCTTGGGAGTGAAAGAGCGGTGTGATTACCAGCAATATCAGTGTTCTTATCTCCATTTCTGAGGTAAAGAGATATCACCTAGCTCACAGGTGGCAGAGTAGGGTTCACATTCAATTTTTGCTGCCTTGAAAGTTACAGCAATATCAACACTGCCTGCAGTCCCTCAGCCACGAACAACTAGCACTACTAATTTTCCCAGCTTCCCGCTCTTTGAATCACTCTTTTCCTCTTCATTGCTATAATGACACCAAGGAATGGAGGACACTTCTGTAGGTCTTCCCCGTCCCATCCACTTCCTCCCGACCACTTTCCTCCAGTGTTGAGACATGGCTGGTCTTAAAACTACTCTTTAGGAAAAACAAACAAAAGCAACTACTTTTGGCTAGTCCCTAGGCACTGGGTCTTTCCCACCATCCCTGACTCCTCCCACAAGCCTTGGTCCCTCCCACTAGCCCTGACTCCTCCCACTATCCTCCGCCCTTCCTACCACCCCTTCCCACCATCCTCGGCCCTTCCTACCTGCCCTGTCTCCTCCACCAGCCTCAGCCCCTCCCACCGCCTCTGACTCTGCCCACCATCCTTGCCCCTCCCACCAGCCCCCAGCCCTAGCCCCTCTCACCACTCCTAGCTCCTCCCACGACCCCTGGCTCCTCCCAGGATCCTCTGCCCCTCCCACCAGCCCTGGACCCTCCCACCTTCCTCAGCCCCTCCCACCAGGCCTGGTCCCTTTGTGTCAGCGCAACTCACTTTGCTGCTGGTGAGCACAGGCCCCTTCAGGACCTCTAACCTGGTCTTTGGACTCTGCTTCTCGGAACCATGGCCCTTACAAGGTGGAGGAAGGGATCTCCCCTTCCTCTACTCTCCCCCTCCTTCTGACCGCCACCTCGAAAGGAAGTAGAGGTCTAGCTGCTCAAAGGTTTGGGAGACTGGGAGGCAGTGAAATGCTTGCAGCATGCAGTCAGGAAGTAAACTTGAATCTATACAAGCTACCATTTCAAAGAAGTCAGCTACGCTATGCCTCTGGGAATTTCAAATTGAACACATTTCTAAGTGGGCCGAGTAGCTCTCCCCTCCTTCTCCCCTGCTCTCAAACACCTCCATGCTCATCTTTGGCCTCCCTACACCCAGGTTTCTTTTTATTTCTCAATGTGTTTGAGTTATACCTTCGGTTTTCTCTTTCCAAACATCACCTCAGAAGCCTCATCTTTAACATTTCAAGGTGTTTTGCTAAACGACATCTACTCTGTAGCGAGATTGCTCCACCAAGTCAGTTGCAGAGGTCAACAGAATACATTTGGGGAGCTGCTCCGCTGCACACTCACAGACACACAGCAGTGCTTTACTTCGAGCTGTATTTGACTAGGCCCGGGGTGAGAATATCATCCAAGACCCATCATACATCCCACCGGTGCCCTCATCCCTGATTCTGACACAAGGCACACTGCTGGCCCAGGCCTGGTGCAGCCTGGTGTGGCCGCAAGGAAAAGCCAGCTGCTTCTCTATTTTCTGAAGCTTTTGGCTGTTTTGTGCCAAGACCTATGGCTACTTTACTTTTGGTTATCATCTTCGGAGGCCCTCGGGCTCTATTTTTTTAAAATGAGGCAGCTGTGAGCATGGTAATTGCAGTGATGTGCCCCAGCAACTTCCAGATTTTCTCTTTAAAATATTTTTTTAGTTATAACTCGAGTTTATCATTTCATCATCAAATGACCGAGTAGAAAATGTTACATTTGGGTGTCATCGTGGATAATCACTCTGAAGAAAGAGTTTTATTCCAGTAAAGACTGTGTTTAATAAAACCTCTGGTGAACTTCAGCCTTGCCGGGCTGATCAGCAACGGGTGACCCTGGCTGGGAGGGGCTAGCGGCTGGCTTTCTCCATCTCTTTCTCTATGCCCTGAGCCAGGCACCCTGTGTTGCTCTGTGGCAAAGAAAGAGTGTTTCCATTTTCAATATGTGGCTTAACTGCATGCTGCAGTGGAAGCTGCTGTGCCTAGCCCTGCTCAAGGGGGCAGGGGCTTCTTGAGGCTGTGAGGAATATTGCTTTTCTCCTTGCACTTGTGAAGGGACATAGACCTGTGGGTCCCTCTCCTCCATCTTCTGCTATTGTATTATTATTGTCTTATATTGTATTATACTCTCTTCTGCCCCAGAGCACATTGCCCATTCTAGGCATCTGTTTTCTTGCCCAAAGTCCTGTTTCAGTTCATGGAGAAATTGATCACATGCACTTTTTTTGCACCCAGAATGTGAAAGTCAGAGATCTGGAGTACAACTGCAGTCCGTTTGGCTGCAGAAAGCAAAATGGATCTCTGTATTTTCTACCTGATGCATCTTCATCAACATCATCCATTCTCTGATATGCACAGCACTCTACCGGTTGCCAATTTTTGCATCCATTATTCTTATTTGATATTCATGTATCTGGTTAGAAAGTAAAAGCAGATGCAGTTTCCCACCATGTTATAGAGGGGGAAATTAAGGCGAAGGCAGGCACAATGCTTTTGTCAGACAAATAAAGTGGTAGGTTTTCTGATATCTGACCTAAACTATTTCAGATACACCAGAATGTACTGAAGAGAACATACTTGTCTGTTAGTCTATTACGTGCTAAGATATCACTATTTAGGTTTAAATATATTATATGGAGATAATGGGGGGAAATTGGCCTCTGCACCTTTGATGATGCCAATATAGCTTCAAACAGCTCTCGAGGTATGTGAGAGCTGGCAAATGAAACTGACTGGTAGTAAGAATCACATAAAATGTCAACCATGCAACTTGATAAATGGCACTTACAGAAAACCCACGGTACCATCTTACTGGTGAAATACTGGATGCTTTCCCTCTAAGATCAGGAACAATACCGGGATGTCTGTACTTGTCACTTCTATTTGACATTGTACTGGAGATTCTAGCAGGGTGGCAATTAGGCAAGAAAAAGAAAAAAAGGGAGCCAGATGGGAAGGGAGAATTCAAACTGCATTTGCAGATGCCACAATCTTGTGTTTAAAAACTCCAAAGGAGTCCAGTGAGAAAGCATTAAAACTATTACAAATGAGTTCAGAAAGGTTTCTGGATACAAAATCAGTGTATGCACATTTATGATAGCAGCCCTTCCTTATCCACAGTTTTGCTTTCTGTGGTTTCAGTTATCCAAGGTCAACTACAGTCAGCAAATAAGTGAGTACAATCCAACAAGATATTTTGAGAGACAGAGAGACTACATTCACATAACTTTTATTACTGTATATTGTTATAATTGTTCTATTTTATTATGTTAATTATGCTAATCTCTTACTGTGCCTAATTTATAAATCAAAATTATAGGTATGTATGGATAGGAAAAAACATAGGCTTCAGTACTATCTGTGGTTTCAGACATGCACTGGGGGTCTTGGAAAGCATCCCCCACAGACAAAGGGGTCTATTGTGTATTTCTATATACTAACAATGAACAACCTGAAAGTGAAACTAAACAATTCCATTTATAATATCATGAAAAAGAATAGCATGCTTAGGAATAAATTTAACAAAAGAAATACCAGACTTTTACACCAAAAACTGCAAGATATCATTGAAATACATTTAATAAAACCTAAGTAAGGGCTGGGCATGGTGGTTCATACCAGTAATTCCAGTACTTTGGGAGGCCAAGGCAGGTAAACCACCTGAGGTCAGGAGTTTGAGACCAGCCTCATCAACACGGTAAAACCCCGTGTCTACTAAAAATACCAGCTGGGCGTGATAACATGTGCCTGTAATCCCAGCTACTTGGGAGGCTGAGGCAGGAGAATCACTTGAACCCGGGAGGTGGAGGTTGCAGTAAGCTGAGAGCACGACACTGCACTCCAGCCTCGGTGCTAGAGCAAGACTCCTTTTTGAAAATAAAAAATAAAAGACTAAATAGGTGGAAGCACATCCCACATTCATGGATAAAATGAGTTAACATTGTTAAAACAGCAATACTTCCCACATTAATCTACAGTTCAAATGCAGCTCCTATCAAATTCCCAACCTCCTCTTTTGCAGAAATAGACACACTGGTTCTCACATTTACATAGAATTGCAAGGAGATCCTAAATAGTTAAAACAGTCTTGCAAAAGAACAAAATGTGGAGGACTCACACTTCTTAATTTAAAACTTACTACAAAGCTCTGACAATCGCAACAGTGTGATACTTGGGTAAGGACAGTCAAAGAGATCAATGGAATAGAACTGAGAATCCATACATAAACCCTCACATTTCTGACCAACTGATTTTTGATGAGAGTGTCAAGATCATTAAATGAGAACCGCATAATCCTCTCAACAAATGGTGCTGAGACAACTGGATATCCACGTGCGAAAGAATGAAGTTGGACCTCTATCTCACACACAATATAAAAAAATAGCTCCAAATGAATCAAAGACTTAAATGTAAGAACTAAGACTATAAAATTCTCATAGGAAAAAAATAGAGTATATCTTCATGACCCTGCATTTTAAGATATGACACCAAACACACACACACACACACACACACACACAATCAGACAAGTTGAACTTCATAAAAATTAAAAACGTGCATCACAAGACGTTATCAAGCAAATGCAAATATAGCTCACATGGGAGAAAATATTTGTGTATAATATATTTGATAAGAGTCTAGTATCCAGACAAATAACCTGATTTAAAAAATAGGTGAAGGATTTAAATAGCCATCACTCCAAATATAAACAATGGTCAATGAGCACATGAGAAGATCCTCAACTTCGTTAGGTCAGTGCAAATCAAAACCACTTCATGCCTACAAGGACAACTATAATAAGAAGGAGAGATAAGAACAAGTGTTGGCAAGGATGTGGAGAAACTGAAATCCTCATGCACTGTTGGTGGGAATGTAAAATGGTGCAGGGGTTTTGGAAAACAATTTGGCAGCTTCTTATTAGGTTAAAGTAGGATTACCATATGATCCAGCAATTCCACTGGATGTGTAACCAAGATAACTTAAAAATATGTCCACATAAAAACTTGTACATGAATGTTTATAGCAGAATTGTTCAAAATACCCCAAAATTTAAACAACCTAAGTGTTCCATCAACTGATACATGGATAAACAAAATGTGATATACCCATACTATTGAATATTACTTGGCAATGAAAAAGAATGAAGTACTGATATGTGCTAGAGCACAGATGAATCTTAAAAACATGTGAAAGAAGTGACAAAGCCAGACACAAAAGGCCATGTATATATGGTCCATTTTACATAAGACGTCCAGAACAGAGAAATCCATAGAGACACAAAATAGATTACTAGTTGCAAGGGGTGGTGGTGTTTGGGGTGGGAATGGAAAGTGACTGTTAATGAATGCATATAGTTTCTTTATGTGCAGGGGGGAGATGAAAATATTTTGGAATGTTATTCCAGCGATGTCATTAAAAATAAAGTATTTGTCAGTGTCACTAAACTCTACCCTGTGTAAAGGCTGAAATTTCTGCTCCCTTTCCTAAGGGGATTTGGTTCTGGTTGCTTGAGGGAAGGGAAGAAATCAGATTTCAATGTGATGACTGGATGCCACATGTATGTCTGGTGAGCTCATCGTGTGGGTGAGCAGGGCTCCCGTTTATACAACGTTAGAGTCTACTTAGACTCTACCACCATAGCAATGTGGATGTCATTACCATTAGGATCACGCAGTTGTCCCTGGGTGGAGCTTCTCTTGTGGATGGCATGCTTCCCTTCTGTCACCACAAGTGAGATATGGAGCCCTAGGCCCTAAACAGGTTACCTTGATGCTGGTAACCCTAACATTGTCAAGAGGAGGCTCCGTGGTCATGCTAGCTTTTCTGTTTCCCTCAGATGACAGAGAGTAAATTGTTCAGATTCAGAGACTAAACTTTGTCATAAGTGGATATAGACTATCCTAGAAGCTCAGCCCCTGAGCCTTATCCAACAGAAGCACTGAGGGGCTTCCAAGCAGAGAAAAGCAGGGCCAGTCTTGCTGAATCAAGAGCAGGGGTCACAGGGCTGCATGCCTACCTTCTAGCATAGTCGATCATGTGCCCAGACCTCAGTTTGCCTCTGCCCTCACCATTGTGGCACCTTTGCGCAAAGCATGGTTTAAATCCACCTTATTAAGACTGCTTTCAGTTACTAGACTAATTTCCATCAGATAACATACTGCAAGGCAGATATTCAAGGAAAAATCCTGCCTCCTCCCAACCCTGGTGCCTTTACGGATTATGAGGTGCATCATACATGTTAGTTAATACATAATAAAACATTTACATACGTATAACAGGGAATTTTTAGACTTCATTTTTTGAGAGCAGTTTTAGATTCACAGCAAAATTGAAAGGTACAGAGATTTCCTCATATATCCTCTGCTTCACATGTGCACAGCCCCCCATTATCAACATCCCCCACCACAGTGGTGCATTTGTTACCACCGATGAGCCTACATTACATGCCATTATCACCAGAGTCCACAGTTTACATTAGGGTTCACTTTTGCTCTAATAGATTCCAGGACTGAGCCCACTAGCTTGAGGCTCTCTTCTTCTTTTTAGAAAGCTGCCACAGCCCCATTCCCATGATAACCTATCAATCCATTAATCCACTAACCCATGAAAGGATTAATCCAATCATGGGGGTGCCCTCATGACCCTGTCACCGCTTGAAGGTCCTGCCTTTCAATACTGCCACATCAGGGATGAAGTTTCAACATGAGTTTTGGAGGGCACAAACATTCAAACCCTAACAGTCTTGTTATCAACCTATCTTTTACTGTATCAACCACATTGTTTTTACTGTTATAACTTTATAATGACTGTTATCTGCTTTCCTTGTCCTTTTCGGATTTCTTTAAGCTAGTCATTTAATTTTACTGTTCTTATTCACTGTTTTACTTACGCCAGGAAAGCAGACAGGTAGTGAAAGAAGAGTTCGTAGATAGTTGGAAGCGAAACCATGAAGTGCCAGAGAAGTAGTATTCATGGACAGGGACGGTGTTGCTAAGCCTTCAGAGTTCTTCAGGTCTATTTCTCAAGCTGTTGTTCCAGGCAAAATGGGTCGTCTAGGTCCAGTTGGTAGAAGACCCTACAATTTTCTGCAGCAATCTGAATGTGGGAAGAAGTTTCCACTTCTTTACATCTAGGTCATACCTTTCCCTGGCGTAGCCCCAAATTCTTGTACTTCTTCCAGTTTACTACTACTAACTACCATTTAATAACATTAAATTATTGCCTAACTTAATCTTCTCAATAACCCTATAATTTACACATAATCCATTACATGGATGAGGAACCTCTGGTTTGAAGAACTTAAATGACTTTCCTAAGATCGGGTTACTTGGTGGTGTAGCTGAACATCAGTCCCAGGCTGGTCTGGCTGCTCAGGCTTGCCCACCCTCTTACTTTCTCTCCCAGCTAAGGAAGAGTCTCAGAGAACTGGGTCCATTGTCTTGGGTATCCAGTCTGAAGAAAGAAGACTTACCTGAGGGCTTTGATTCATGGGGCAAAAAAGTGATTCCAGGGACTTTCCAGCAGAGATTTTTGTTGGGATAGGAGTTAGAGGGTGAGAACAGTGGGTAGCAGGGCACACAGTGGGCAACAGTGGTGGTGAAAGGAAAGAGGTTGGTGAGAGGCCAAGGTAGGTGTTCCCTGTTGTTTTCCTACTGTAAGGGTTGAGTAATGCCCCCAAAACTTATGTCCACTTGGAACTTCAGAATGTACTTGGAAATAGGGTCTTTCCAGTGTAATCAGTAAGGTTAAAGTGAGTTCATACTATATTAGGTATCCTAATCCTGGTAAATTCAATGACTTGTGTCCTTATAAGAAAAAGAGGCCAGATGCAGTGGCTCACACCTCCCAACACTTTGGGAAACCAAAGCTGGAACATTGCTTGAGCTCAGGAGTTTGAGACCAGCCTGGGCAACATAGGGAGACATTGCCTCCGTAAAAAATATAAAATTACCATGGCATGATCGTGCAAGCCTGTGGTCCCAACCACTCAGAAGGCTGAGGTGGGAGGATTGCTTGAGCCCTGAAGGTGGAGGCTGCACAGTGAGCTGTGATCCTACCACTGTACTCCAGCTTGCGTGACAGAGTGAGGCCCCATAAGTAGACAGAGAGAGAGAAAGAGAGAGAGAGAGAGAAAGAAAGAGGGGAAGGGAAAAGCAAAGAAAGAGAACAGAGAGACAGACACAGGGGAAGAGGCTATGTGAGACGGAGGTGGGGATTCTGTTCTCACAAGGTGAGAAGACCGAGATTTGCCACAGCCACCAGCAGCTGGGTGAAGAAAGGAAGGATCCTCCCTTAGAAACACTGGAGGGAGTGTGGCTCACCCGACACCTTCATTTCTGCCTTCTGACCTCCAGAAGTGTGAGAGCATAAACTTTTCCCGTTTCAGGCCACCAAGTTTGTGGTGATTGGTTAGAATAGCCATGAGAACCTAAGAAACCTGCTGAAGAGCCAAGAGGGATGTCCCCGTTGAAATCATTGAAGTGACACCTGCAGGTATCACTCATTTCCTATTCTTTTGATTACCTGGCTTATAGAATAATCTCTGTTTCTCAACATGTGAGACATAAATGAAACAAAACCTGCAGCTGGAGTCGCGTTCCAGTATGTTTGGTGTAGGCTGTGATAAGCTTCTCTAAATGAGCAGTGCTTAGCATGTAGTGGACCAGCATACGTAAATTCATTAAATGAATGAATGAATTTATTTTGGGAAATTAGATCAAGGAGAGAATCTGGGAACAGACTGAGGGAGGCCTTCAGAGTCAGCTGAGAGGAGATGACTACGCCTATCTGTGGAAATAAGACTTCATATTTTTCTTTGACACCGTTGTCTTCGAAGGACAGTCTGGTTTGCCACAGAGAACACACAGGCATGACAGCCAGACAAACCTAGAGTGAGTCACCGTGGAACTTTGAGCCGGTACCCGAGCTCCACTGAGCCTCTGTTTTCTCACCTGTGAGTGAAAGGACCATGCCTTCGTGGAAGGGTTACTGAGAGAATTAGTCATCAGAGCACTTGGCATATCATATGCCAAGCTATGTGATCAGAGCTGTTATAATGCCGACCTACCCCACTCCTCTACTCCAGCAGGAGGCATGTAATGGTAGCACTCACAATGGCTCTCTGGAAATAGGAAGTTGCATGCACGTGTTTTGTGGTGTATGTGTGTGTTGGTGCAGTGTGTGTATTTTTAGATGTGAAGTGTGTTCATCAAACAGCTGTACTTAGAAAAACCTGAAAAACCATGACACCCTAGGCAGTTTAGCTCTAGAAACATCAAAGTTTTCCAAGCAGTCCTCCTTTGAGAGTAAAGCATCAAAGAATTGAGTCACTTAGTCACACATTTTCAATCTCTGTAACATTTTCCTCATTCATCCCAGGACTGTCAACACAGCTGTTACTAGGCCTAGGTGTAGACAGCTTTCTAAACGGAGTGGTAAGTCCATTGGTTCTGGTTTAATAGACAAGGTATTAGATGTTTTCCAATTTTGGCTACTGTACTCAATAAATCATCTTCTCTGGAGGAAATAAAAAGGAATAAGAAAAAGGAGAAGGAGAAGGAGAAGAGAAAAGGCATCAATCTTGACTGACAATGATCCCTGGAGCTTCTCTTGCAGGGGAGAGTTTAGGAAGAGTATGTGAATGCGGCACTGTGAGTGGACACAATTAACCTGTCCTGGGATCTGTGTGTCGACTTTTCTGACACTGAGCAGTGCCCCTGGATAACATGCTCCCAAAACACTTGCAAGGGAGAAGTGGAAAGTCTAACTGCCGAAGGCAGCGGCTCCAGGTACCTTGAAAGCATATGTTGGCAAACAATTATTCCGCAGGCCTGGTCTCCAGCCAGTTTCTTAAGCTTCACTAGATTCTATAACCAGAACAAAGTGGCTTCAAGCTCCACTCAGCTGATGTTAAATCCAGACACATACACAAACCATTAGAGGACATTGAGTTGGTATTTTTACGGCTTTGTAAATCCATTCTTTGCTTAATGCCTTAGGCACCTCGGACAACTGTTTGGGTGGCTGGGAGTGGGGAAAGCAAGGAATCCCATAAACAAGGCAGCATCCCTATTAAAACTAGATCGTCTGACTCCAATCCCCGTGCTCTTCCTACCATGGTACACTGCGGTGGAGGTGGCAGATGTTGAAGGCCTCCCTCAATCTGGCCCCAGATTCTCTCCTTGATCTGATTTCCCATAAATCTACACTTGCCTTCCAGGTCTCCAGCCACACCGAGTTCCTTGTCTTTCATGGATGTACCATTAGTTAGTGCTAAGTCATGTCTTTGCACTTGCTGTCCCTCCTTTCTGTCTGGAACATTATCTGCTTAGAATAGCTTTTGTCCCCTTGGCTGCCTGCCAAATTTCTAAATAAAGGTCTGCCACTTCTCAAAAGTTTCCTTCAGCCCATTTTTTCCTGTCTCCTGGCTCCTTGTAGCTCCCTTTCCCATAGCACTTATCCCTGCATCTGTGTTTGTTTACTTGGCTGCCTCTCTCACCAACCTGACACCTTCCCCTCTGCAGCACCTGACTCTGAGCACCGCTGGGCTCTAGTGGCTTTTGACAGAGATTACTTAATGAATGCAGGAATTAATGAATGAACAAATCCAGTGAGAGTTCCAAAAACCTCAGGATTAGGTGAGCTGTTATTATTACATGTCACCCTTGTCATTATGTATTTTGCTAAGTGAGCCCTGACTGAACCAGGTCTCCCTGAACCAGACTGTGCACTTCTTTCTGAGAAGGCAGAAGTCCAGTTAGACTATAAACTAAGCATCAGAAATATGTAGCATTGCAGATATCAGCTAGCATGGCCAATTAACTCATAGATCCAAGGAGAGAGTTTACTAATTCAGCTATTGGCTTAGCATGTGACCTTGGGCAAGTACCCTTTCCTTAATCTTTCCACTTATAACAGACAAAGACTTTGATCTTTACCTCAAGGACTAATGAGGTTGAGTGTCTGAAAGGTCTAAACATCTTGGGGGAAATGCTTGCTACAGGACTTATGGCCATGTACTTGCATCTCACTTGGGGCATAGAGGATGGTGAAGGTTGTCTCCATTCTTCTCTGCCAAGTAAGGCAGATAATCTGGATTCAATAGATCACTGTGAGGAGGGCCACAGTTAGACAGATAATTCTGGGTAAGGAAGAGACAGCGCTGACATTTCTGTTGATGTATGTTTTCACCAGCATGAGGTACAAAGGAAGGCCACTCCAGGTTTATAGGGCTAAATTTTGAGCACCCATCCTGCAAACCATGGAAAGTTCTGTCTTCCCTCTCAGGATCCCTTCCCATGATAAATTTGAGATATGCTTTCTCAGAGCCAGATGGTTGGTCCTGGTGACAATGCTACCTACTGCTCCACTGATGTGGGTGCTGAGATCCGTCAAAGCTTCCTTATGTGAAGGGTGGAGAGGGTCCTGTACTTGGTTATGGGTGCTCTACCCCAAAGAAGCCTGGGTCCTGGGTACTGTGTTTTTTGTAAGAGTCACACACAGTTCCTGTAGTGAGCCTTTCCCACAATAAAACATAATAACATTTAGATGGGAGCGTCTCTCAATTCAAAAAAAGGAAGTTACTACAAATAAATCAAGATGAGATCCTAAAAAATGTTCAAGTAACTCACAGAAAAATAAGAAGAGAAACACAGGAATAAGAAAGAGAAGAAACCAACAAAAAACCACAAAATGGCAGATGTAAGCCCTAATGTGCCAAAAAATGTAAATTATCTGAGTATACCAGTGATCTAAGTACACCTTAAATGTAAATGATCTAAGAACACCAATTAAAAGTTAGAAATTGACAAAGTGGATTTAAAAACATGGTAAAAAAGTATTCTGTTTGCAAGACACATAAAATGAAATGACATACAGATTTCATAGCCAGGGAGTAATCTAGGTAGGTTGAAAGTGAAAGGATGGAAGAAGATATACTATTATAACATAATTTTTACAAAGTAGAAGTACATACATTAATATCAGGTAAAGTAGACCTGATAAGAAAGAGAAAAGTAACTAGAGACAAAAATGAGATCACATAATGATAGAAAGATTGATCCCCTAGGAAGCCATGATGATCCTAATTATGTATCTGCCAAAAAACAAAGCTTTAAAAAACATGAATAAAAACTGATGGGACGGAAAGAAGAAATAGACAAATCCACAATTACAGTTAAAAATTTCAACACCTTCACTCTCAGTAATTAGAAGAACTGAAGAACACCAAGAAACAGGAACTGCCTGGCATTTACAGAGCACTCCAGTCAATGCCAACAGAATACACATTCTTTTCAAGCATCCATAAAGCATTTACCAAGATAGAGCATATTCTAGGTCATAAAACAAGCCTTGATATATTTAAAATAATAAGAATCATACTGAATATGGCATTTGACCATAATGTAATTAAAATAGACATCAATAATGGAACAACAGAAAAATCTCCAAAGATTTGCAAATTAAACAACACAATTGTAAATAACCCATAAGATGATGAGGAAGTCTTAAAAGAAATTAAAAATAAATAAAATGAAAATACAACACATCAAAATACATGAAGTGCAGTTAATACAGTGCTAAAGGGGAAATTTATAGCCCTAATTTATTAGTTTGGAAAATCAGAGAAATCTCAAATTAATACTTTAAGCTCCTATATCAAGAAACTGGGAGAAAAAAGAACAAAGTAAACCCAAAGCAGGCAAGTAAAAGAAAATAATAAAGAGCAGAAATTCACAAAATAGTAAACAGGAAAGCAATAGAAAAAAAATCAATGAAGCAAAAAGCTGGTTCTTCAAAAAAAAAAAAAAAATTAATACAATTAGACCTCTAGCAAGGCTGATATGGTTTGGCTGTGTCCCCACCCAAATCGTAGCTTAAACTGCAGCTCCCATAATCCCCATGTGTCATGGGAGAGACCCGGTGGGAGGCAATTGAATCATAGGGGTGGGTTTTTCCTGTACTTAGTAAATAAGTCTTATGAGCTCTGTGGTTTTATAAAGTGTAGCTCCCCTGCACATGCTCTCTTGCCTGCTGCCATGTAAGATGCACCTTTGTTTCTCCTTCACCTTCTGTCATGATTGTGAGGCCTCCCCAGCCATGTGGAACTGGAGTTCATTAAACCTGTTTTCTTTTTTCTTTTTTTTTAAGTAAATTACCCAGTCTCAGGTATTTCTTCATAGCAGTATGAAAATGGACTAATACAAAGGCTGACAAAAAAAAAAAAAAAAAAATTTAAAAAACAGAGAGAGAAAGAACACACATAATGTCAGGAATGAAATAGGGGATACAACTACAGATTCTGCAGTCATTTAAAAAGATAAGAAGAAAATGCTATGAACAACTTTATACTTATGAGGTCTTTAACTTAGGAAAATAGAACTATTACTCAAAGATCACCAACCAGAAAAATTCAATAAGGATGAAATAGACAACCTCAATTGTCCTATAACCATAAAAGGAGTGGAATTTGTAATTTAAAAGCTCCCAGAGGCTGGGCGCTGTGGCTCACACCTGTAATCCGGGCACTTTGGGAGGCGAAGGCTGGCAGATCATGAGATCAGGAGTTGGAGACCAGCCTGGCCAACATGGTGAAACTCCATCTCTACTAAAAATACAAAAATTAGCCTGATATGGTGGCAGGCACCTGTAATCCCAGCTACTCGAGAGGCTGAGGCAGGAGAATTGCTTGACCCTGGGAGGCAGAGGTTGCAGTGAGCCAAGGTTGCATCACTGCATTCCAACCTGGAGGAGAAAGACTCTGTCTCGGGTGAAAAAAACAAAAATGTCCAGAACCAGATAGATTCCCAGGAGAATTCTACCTGACATTTAAAGGCAAATTAACATCATTTTTCCACAATTAGTTCAGAGGAGACAGCACATCCTAATTCATTTTGTAAAGCTAGTATTGTATTGATACAAACCAAAGACAGTACCAAAATAAAATAATAATAATAAAAATCTACAGACCAATACATCTCATGAACTTTTACGCAAAAATCCTAAACAAAATATTCACAAAGTGAACTCTGTAATGTATAAAAAGAATTGTAAGCCATGACTAAGTGGAATTTATTTTATTTGTGCAAGGCTAGTTCAACATTTGAAAGTCAATCAGTGTAATCCACCATATCAGCAGACTAAATAAGAAAAGCCACATGATCCTATCAATTGATGCAAAAATGCCAAACCATTTGACAAAAAAGGAAAGTGAAATTCTCCACAGAAAGCAAGTTGTGCTGGCCTTATCCAGCTGTGCAAAGGAAGAAATGAACAATCTTTGTGCCCTGGCCTTGGAAAATAAGGAAGTGTAAACTGGGACACAGATACAGAGAAAGATGAAGATAAAGCACCTGGATTACAGGCTCAGAGAGGCTAAGTCATTTGCTTAATGTCACATTACCAGTAATTGAGGATCATATCTTTTGATGGAAAACCCATACATATGTAAGTCAGGGCTCACCAGGCTGGTTCAAGGTTACCCTGGAGTTATGCTCTTGATCAATGTCTTTCCAATTACATTTGTATATTCACATATATTTTCTTGGTCTATTTTCTACTGTTATAACAGAATACTACAAAGTAGTTAATTTATAAATAACAAAAGTTTATTTGGTTCATAGTTCTGAAGGCTGGGAAGTCCAAGATCAAGGGGTCACATCTGATGAGGGACTTCATGTTGTGTCATTCCATGGTGGAAGGGTTCACATGGCTAGAGAGCACACACAAGGGAAAAAAATCTGGGCCAAACTCATTCTTTTATCAAGAGCCCACTCCTGCCACAACTAGCCCACTCTTATGATAATAGCATTAATTCATTCATGAGGGCAGAGCCATCAGGGCCTAATCTCCTCTTAAAGACCCCACCTCTTAATACTGTTGCAAAGGCAATTAAATTTTCAACACATGAAATTTTAGGGACATATTCAAACCATGGCATATAGATACAGATAGATACAGATATTGATATAAGTTGAGCATCCCTTATTTGAAATGCTTGGAACCAGAAGTGTTTTAGATTTCAGATTTTTTCAGATTTTGGAATAGTTGCACTGTAGTGGTCAAACATCTCAAATCAGAAGATCGGAAATCTGAAATGCTCTAATGAGTGTTTCCTTTGAGTGTCATGTAAGCACTCAAAAAGTTTCAGATTTTGGAATATTTTGGATTTAAAAATTTTAGATTTGGAATGCTGCACCTGCATACACACACGTATGTGTGTATATATTGCAGAAATGAAGAACAGCATTTCTCAAGAGAGTGAATACAGCAATTTGAAATTTTTGCAATAATTTGAACTAGTGAATTTCATTCTTAACATAACATTTTGTAGAAATAACTGGCATGAGAGCACTCTTTCAGGGGCTCTTAGTTTTACAATGATGAAATTGAACTTCAGAACAGTAAGACTTACCCGAAGTCACACAGCTTATGAAAGGCAGCGGGTAAAGTAGACCTAGTTTGCTGTCTTTCAAGAAAGTGTTAGCTGTGATTGCACACCTGTATTAATCATATGAGAACCACATGTATTTTTAAAATACTCATGCCATGTAAAAATCTAGCCTCACTGTATCATTAATTGGAATTAAAATATGGCTGTAAACGGTCTCAAATTCTTTTAAAATTATGTGGGAAATGTGCAGATGGGCACAAAGCCGGTGATCAAAATCAGTTAGGAAATTCTGGAGACGTGTCTCACGGGGACTGTGTCCCAGACACTATATCAGCACAGAGGAGTTGGAGACTCCCATCCCTAGAAAGCCCCAGGCCAGTGAGGGGTTTCAATGATGCAAAATATAGGACAGGAGTAAGGCAGGTGGGGGCAGACAAAGCACAGCCTTGGATCTCACGTATTTATTTTCTCAAATGAACATTCCAGCAAATATGGTAAATATCCATACATATTTAATAATAAAATCTGGTTAGTTTTAGAGGATGTGGAAGGGATTGGTTTGGAGGGATTGCCCATGTTATTCACAAAACTATTCATAAAAATGGGAACAATGTCTTATTTTCTCTTCAATACATTTCCTCAAAGCAAGCAGTGGCTTGGATTTCTTTCATTACTGTTCTTTTCTCAGGGATCATGGCAGGCATCCCCCATGATCCAAGGTTTGAATATTTGGAGGGGAAAACATTTCTTGAGTCTTATATCATTAATATTAGTGATAACTGTGTGTACAACACAGTTCTTTGTAGATATATCTTTTTTATTCTCACAACTCTTTTTCAATGTAAGTATTATGATTATTCCAGTTTTACAGGAATTGGTTCACCCAATGTGTCAGCAGGCATGTGGAGAAGCTGGTCCCAAGATCCTGAGAGGTTTGGATTCAGAAGCCTGTGCTCCTTCTCAATCTTGTTGTTGCACTCACAGTAGCCCTAGGCACTGGGGGACGGGGTGAAGTGACCTTCCAGAGTGCTACCAAGGGAAAAGCCAAAGGGACTTTTCAGGCAGAGAGGGGACCAGGGCAGTCTTTGGCGGTCACGTTCTCAGGCTGATGTGCCTGCCTAGAGTTTTGTAGAAATCTCAGGAGCACCTAGGAGCCAGGATGGTAACAGCTAACCAGTATCTGGGAGTGCAACTGAAAGTGTGCTCACAAGCTATGCAGATCCATCATACACAGCCAGCCAGATACCCCCCAAACGTCCACCCAGAAAGCAGTAGCCACTGAAGGAGGCATGATGACTCCACTGAGCTTCTCCCCGTCCCAGGCGCACCTGGCTTTGGGGATTAATCAGTCCTCACTAATGTCTGTTCTTCTACTTCATATTTTACAAAAGTTAGGGAGAAACTATAACTAGGTCCAGGAGGAACAGATAAGTGATTAAGGCAAAACGTAACTAGATCATTGAAGAAAAGGTTAATGGGGAGGGGGTAATTGGTGGAAAAATGACACAGCCCAATGCTAATATCAACCATGGAGGAAAATTACTCTTGAAATCAATTTGAAGAGGAAGGATGCAAGAAGATATGGTTCTGGACAAAAGTGGTGGCACAGTGTCCCACTTTCCAGCTGTCCCTGGGGAATTCATTCCATGCTTCTGACATTCCATAATCCCAGACCTAAAGAAGGGTTGGATAAGTGGGTGTGATAATGGGTGGAAAGTGCTTTGCAAGCACTTTATGTATGTAAAGAATCATAGTAACTCTATATCTGCTAAGGGTCCCTGAAAGATGATGGCTACCCCCTATCTTCTCTATCCAGAGGTGATGCCACTCAGAAAAATAAACTTTTGTTCAGAGACCAGGAAACCAGAAAGCCCTGGGGGCACATGCTGGTGTGCCTGCAGAGCGAGAATCTGAGTGGCACTACGACACCACAGAGCCAAGCGATGCTGTCTCAGTCCATTCAGGTTGCTATCTCAGATATCTTAAACTGGGTAATTTGTAGGCAACAGACATTTATTTCTCACAGTTCTGGAGGTTGGGAAGCCAAGATGAAGGTGCCAGCATGTTTGGCACCTGGCGAGGACGTGTTCCTCACAGACGATGCAGTCTAGGAGGCCTCACGTGGCAAAGGACAAAAGGGGTCTGTGAGGAGTGAGCACGCCATGCGGTGGAGCCCTGGAGAAAGGGGTTGATGTTCTTATGAAAGAAGCTTAAACATAGTGTCCATCTGGTTCCACACTATCTGCAGTTTCAAGCATCCACTGGGGTCTTTGAACGCGTGCCCCTGGGATAAGAGGAGACTACTGCAGTACATGTATCAACAACTTGTTGAGTACCTTGAGTTAATTGCCTGATGCAGATGTGTTCTAAATGAAGAAACAGAGAAAGAGAAAGGGGAGAAAAGAAAACAAACCAGTGAAGCCTGACGTTTTTCAGAAAGGAAAAGTAAAGCCTCCTTCCACTCTGGCTATGCAGGTGGTCACAGGGCTGAGCTGGAGAGAAAGATGAGAGACAAGTCGCACTGAGAGGCCGAGCTCAGAAGCTCAAGGCTAAGTCGACTCCACACCCGGGAGTGTCCAGCCCAGTCCTTTGCAGCACCAAGTGGAAGAAAGGTCTCCTGATTCCATGCCCAGCCCTGCCCCTGCGTCTGCGTGACAGAACAGAGGGTTTTCACCTAACCCTCGGAGTCTCCTTTGTTCCTTCCATGCCCTAAAAATTCAGACACTGAGCTCTTCTTTTGGGGTCTCGCAGCCCCGAAGATTGCATCCTGCCTTTTAGCGTGGATTTCTTTCTCCCAGGTGCAGCTGCCCAATCCAGAGGTCGCCACCGCCATAATTTACAGTTCAGACCCTGGACATCGGTGCAGTTGAGAAGGCCAAAGATCAGAAGGGGTGACCCATCCGCTGAGGCTTGGATTTGCTCTCTTCTGACTTGCTCAGCTATAAACGCTGCTGCTCTGAATAATAAACTGGGGATAATTACTTTCAAACCCCAGCGTAAAGTGATCCCTGAAGGCCCCAATCACTTGCAGGTGCTGCCTCCTTTCTGCGCTGCATGTTGTCATTTTCCTCTCTCTGTCTTTGTGGAGACTTTTGCAAGAATTCTGTTCTGTCCCTTTTGCAATAACCCATAATGTGGGGGCAGCATCTGTCCCATCTGTGTTCTCTCTGAAAGCCCAAATAAAGACAGCTCAGTGCTCAGGTTCCACAGGGTCCACCCCATGCTGAGGCTCCTCAGGTTTCCAGGCACACAGCCAAGAAGCCACCACCTTCTGTCCCTTTGTCTTGCCCTTGGATAACCTAGAAAACAAGAAACATCACAACCACCCACTTCCCTGGTCAGGCAACAAGAAAGATCAACTGGGCTCTCCTGGGTAAAGGAGCTCTGTGATTTGTGAGGTCTTGTGCTTGTACAGGGGTTAGCTGTTGTTATTATTAGCTGAGCAATGTCCATGACTCACAGGATACAATTAGGTTAATTCCTTGCTAAACCCCATGGTCCCCACAGCTGCAGTGAAACAGTCAGAGAAACAGGCTACAGAGAGGCCGGAGTGGCCATGGAGCTGCATGGTCAGCATTGCATCTGCGTGAGTTCCCGGCAGATATGCAGGTCACCTGCACCAGGCTAGCTTAGGAAGCTCAATAGTGTAGGTGTGTGTATTTGCAAACTCTTCGCTTGGGGTTTTCCATTTAAGTTCTGGTCTAGAATGGAGCGCAAACATCAAGTGTATTACTGGTGTTAGTGAGAGGGCTGGTCTGAGGACATAATCTAATCTCCCGTGCCTCAGTTTCCCCGTCTGTAATACAACAAGAGAGCAGGCCTCATTGGGTTGTGAGATGTTTATTGGAATACATGGGGAGCCCTCTTGCATAAGGCCTGGCACAGGATACATATTAGCTATTATTATTAAAATGATACATGCACAGAACTTAAATTTAGACCTATCCAGGGCAGTCTCCAGTTACAGACAGAGAGCCTTCAGTTCTCATGTTCCTAAATCAAGTGCAGCCGCCTTCACATCACAGATGGGCACAGAGTCGGTGATCAAAATCAGTTAGGAAATTCTGGAGACGTGTCTCATGGGGACTGTGCCCCAGACACTATATCAGCACAGAGGAGTTGGAGACTCCCATCCCTAGAAAGCCCCAGGCTAGTGAGGGGTTTCAATGATGCAAAATGTAGGACAGGAGTAAGGCAGGTGGGGACAGACATCAGCAGGCTACGTGTTCTGGGGCAAGTCCAGCAGCCTCGGGCAGATTTGCAACCTGAAGCTTCACCCGCAGACCTGTGCTGCTGTGTGACCCACCCAGGCTGTGAGTCTTCTCTGGGCTTCACTTCCTCCTCTGCCTTGATTTCCACTTTCGTTCTTGAGAGGACGAGAGCATTCCAAGAAGGGCTTTGTGAGCTGCAGTGGCTAAAACCCAGGGGGTGTGGTCATCCTAGTGATGGGTTGGAGGTGGTTCCTGCTCTCCCATCTTTGGAGAGGATGAGAGGTGTTCATAGCAAAACCTACCCCATATAACCAAACCCAAGGCAGAGGACAACGGGTGGGGAGAGCTCTGTGCACAGAGGAAGAGAAATCAGCCCAGTCAACCCTGGTGGAAGAATCTGGAATGGTTTTCTGCATTACATCTCGGCCTTTATCATGGGTCTGATGTAAAAAACCTTTGAGTTAAAGTGGGAAGGGTGAGAGGCATTCCAGCAAGGGGCATGAGTACAGGAAGGACCAGAAACCACCCAGGGAACAGGTGTTAGTTCCTTTGCACATATGAGCACCTAATATATGCTAGGTGTTGGGGTAGAAAGGTGATTGGGAAACGGCCCCTACACTCCAGAGTTCATACTGCATCAGCAGAGAATCTCAGAGGAACCAGTGAGTTGAAGGGTATGGTAGAGACACAGAGGGAGGCCCAGACGGGGGCCTGGACCCAGACTGGGGCTGCAGGGACTGCGCTGGGGTCAGCTCCCCTGGACCCTTCAAAGCAGAGCAATTAGTCCCCCTACCTTGGACTTCCTATTACAGGCTGAATTATGTCCCCTGGAAAGAATTCCTATGTTAAAGCCCTAACCCCCAATGCTTCAGCATGGGACTGTGTTTGAAGACAGGGTCTTTAAAGAGGTAATTACGTTAAAATAAGATCATTAAGGTGAGCCCTAATTTAACATCACTGGTGTTCTTATAAGATTAGGACATAGGCATCCACAGAGGGAAGACCACATGAAGACACAGGCAGAAGACGGCATCTGCTCAGGGGAAACCCTGCTGACACCCTGATCTTGGACCTCTGGCCTCCAGAACTATGAGAAAATAAATCCTGTGGTGTAAGCCCCCAGTCTGTGGTACTTAGCTATGGTAACCCAAGCAGACTAAAATGCTTGGTAAGAGCTACCCTTGCAACAAGAGGGCATGGGCAGACATTCACTCAGGGGGCCCAGCATGTGCAAAAACACAGAGATAGGGTACGGCTTAGTGAAATACCAACATAGGCGGTTAGGCTGGAGACATACATAGGATCCTGATACTAAAGACTGTATGTGCCAGACTGGGGAGCTTGGAAATTGTCGTGGAGGATGAGGGGCTGCTGGAATGTTTGGTGAGGTGTGAGATATGGCCAGGTTTGAATTTAGCCAATGACTCTGCTGGGTGGATTGGGGGCCTGATGCACTCAGGACCCTGCCTTGGAGAGGACCAGCTGCACAGAGTGGCCCCTTTCACCTTTGTCCTTCCTGGAGTGTGTCTTAGGCAAGTTCCTCTGGCCTATGGCCCTTTTTCCCCAGAGGCAAATTAAAACTCTAAGGTGTGACCTTCACCATCCTCCCACCTTGGTAGGGGTTGTCCTCTCGCGGAGCTCATGGTGCAGGATGTGATCACTGGACCCCAGCAGTCAACCTTTCTGTTAGACGTACCTTTTTTCTGCTCCTCCTCATACAGGAGCAAGAGGGGAGGGTGTGACAGTTTCAGCCTCACCAAGGTGTGCCCACCTGGACCTCCTGGCTGCCTCTACTTTGGGAACCCCCATCTTACTCCTGGTGGAGAGAAGCTACAGTAGTGAGCACATGTGTGCTCAGTGGAACTGCAGCTGACACATCTCACAAGCACAGGTCCGGGACAACTAGCACAATCACAGATGCAAAGCAGAAAAGGAGAGGAGAATGAAGGCGCTCTGAGCCATGGTGCTTAGAGCCCAGCCTGGAAGCTGAGAAATGCAGAGGACATTTGTGAATGCAGAAAGTTCTCTGACCCTCAATCTTGGCTGAGAAAAGAAAAAATTGTTGAAACAGGTGGGGAAAGTGGTAGCTTTGGGGAAGGTTCAGACAGAGTAAATACAGCGAGATGTTACCTAAAACGTTCAGGGGCCGGACCCTTCCAGGTGGCCCCAAATCCCACATCTGGGATTCTAGAGAATCCCTCTCCCTTCACCTCTGTGGCCTCTGCTGGGACCTTGGTAAGTGCACTGAGGTATAGATTCAAGTTGAAGGGCAGGCAACGGTCAGAGACAATGCTAATCCCTGTGCTGTTAAGATCAGGGCTCAGCCATGTGTGCTCATAAGTGGCTGAAAATCCTCTTGGTAGGGCCTGTCTGGGCCTCAGCAAGTCCCTCAAGGCCAGCAGACCACATGCTGATCAGTGAATAGATCTTTTAAAAATGTATTTATTAAAGTCTCCAGTGATTTATATTGGATGAACTGGCAGAGCCTAAGAGGCCTATAGGAGTTGGGGGCTTGAGGTTCTGTGGCCTCCATGGTTTCCTGCTCCCTCTGGCCCTCCTGCTCTGAGGCAGCCTCCAGGCAGGCCTCTGTTGCTGACTTTTCCTCCATCAGAAAAGTCCTCTATGCTCTGGTACCTCCATGATCCCCACAGCAGCACAAATGAAATACTCCTTGAATATCTATGACCATCATCACTTTCAGTAAGAACTGCCACATACTCTAGAGAGTGGAAAGAAGCAAGTTGTTGACAAATCTGTATATTCAGTGTGTTCACTGAATTAGTCATTCAGCAAATTGATTGCTTACTTAATTGGCTTTCACTGAATTGGAAGAGCATCTGGGAGCAGCCCAGAAGCAAAGACAGGGAAATGTGAAACACTACAGTGTGGAATTGGGCCTAGAGACCAGAGAGAGTGGGAAGCTCCGAGAGTGAACAGGCCAAGGAGAGGACACGGGATGGAGGGAGGGGAAAGGGAGAAGCAGGAATTCTGGCACTTCCTGAGGGTGCACAGCCTCTACCATCCTCCAAATGCCTCCTCATCTCTTTTCTCATTTCATCCTCACACAATCATGTGACACAAAACAAGTCTTTCAATCCCATTTGCAGGTAAATTAAGAGCCCTAGAGATACAATTTTCTAAGATTATAAAGTTAATGCTTTATACAATTTAGAGCTCAAATCCAATTTATGAGGTTCTAAGACCCATGTTCTTGTCCATCTCACAGGTAAACTGGCAATGAAGGAGAGAGAGACCCAGAGGAGTGGTCATGATAATTCACCACTATGTTCCCAAAGCATTGCACATAGCGGGTGCACAGCAAATATAGCTTGGATGAATGAATGAGTGAGTAATAATGATAATGATAATGAGGATGATAATAAAAGTGGCTGCTAAGTATTCAGTGTGAAGAATTATCTCACTTAATTTTCAACCAAATGTGGTAGATCATATTTTTAAACCCATTTTGCAAAGGTGGCTTAGAAAAATCAGTGGTCCTTGAGTCTAGCCAAAAGGCCTTGCAATGAAGCATGAAGGGCTGAAAGAAAATGCTTGACCAAGCAATGCTTTCCCAGAGGCAAAATGCAGAGAGTTGCTTGATTGTGTAATAGGAAACTGAGCCTGGAACTCAACCCCTATGTCCTGAGTTTATACCCAGATTCCTGGGCCATGTGGTTCAAATATTTAGAGAAATTCTAAGTAACTGGCTGCGCCTGTGAGCTCCACAGGGGACGCTGTGAGGAAGAACTTTCTCTCCTCACCATCGCCAAGTACCAAGGCTGCAGGGCCCCAGTGCTGGGCCCTTCCTGCCTGCCCTCCTCCTCTCCTCCTGTGCTAGTTCAGCCCTGCATTACCCTTCCTTAGTGACAAGGGTTTGCTCTCTTATTCCAGTCTGCCCAGCACACCCCAGCCAGGGTGATCTGCTGAAGAGCAACTCAGATTATTGCACTCTCTCGCTCAAAACTGCTGGGTCCCCACGTCCCCTGCCCCCATACCTAGGAGCAGAGGGTCTCAAACTCAAGGCTGTATCAGAATCCCCTAGAGCACTTGTTAAAACATAAGTCGAGGGTGGGGCTAAGAATGTGCATTTCTTGCAAGTTCCCAGGTGATGCTACAGCTGCTGGTCCACACTTGGAGAAGCATAGCTTTAAATGAAAGCAAAAGGCCTCAACCTGGCATTTAAGCACTTTTATATCAGGTGCCAGTCCACATCTCCTTCATTTTCTTCTTCTGTGAATTACCATATGCATGCTGGGTTGTTATTAGGGTTACCAGGTATGTTCCTGCCTCCACATGTCCAGTGTCTCTACCTAAAAAACCTGCCTCCCAGCCCACCCCTGCCGCATGTTCCTGTCCCCCTCCAGCTTCTCGGCGCATCCATATCTTACCCACTCTGCCAAGTCCACCTGCCGTGGGAAGCCTTTTCTGACCTCTCTTAGTGGTACAAGACCATTCCTTGCCTGCTCTTGGAATAGTTTATTAGTTCTTTCTCATGCCTTTCAATCTCAAATTCTGTTCCTATGTATCTATGTAGTATATGCCCTGCTAAAATATTGGCTTACAGAGACACAGGGTGGCATGGTGGTTGTATGCACAGGCTTCGGACCCTGGCTAAGCTGGTTTCACACCTCACTTCTGCTGCTTGCTAGCTGTGTGCACCATCACAATCAACTCAATCTCTCAGGTTTTGGTTTCCTCATCTGTATAGTGAGAGAAATTCATGCTGCCTGTGATGGTTTTAAGATACATCTGCAAATTCTTTGACACTCCTTCCCCCAAATGAGGGCTGGCCTTTGTGACTCACTGGTAACAAACGGAACGCCGTGGAAGTGACACTTTGTGGTTCTGAGGTGAGGTCATAAGAGGCCACACAGCTTCTGCTAGACCCTCTTGGGATGTTCTTGCTTGGAGCCGAGCAGCCACCTGGAGACTCCATGCAGGCTTTCCAGATGATAGCCCCAGCTGAGGTCCCAGCAGATGGCACATCCACAGTGAGTGCGCGAGCCTGGAAAGAACTCCTGCCCTCATTGCCTTCCGACCACAGCTGAGCAAAAGCCCGGCTGAGCCTACTCTACCCCAGGACCACGAGGGTGGATGATGAAATGACTGTTGGAGTGATTTGTTCTACAATAGATTCCTGAGACACTACTTTACATGCTTATTTCAAAGGTTAAATGAGACCATGAAAGAATTTATTGCATTACCTGGTGCACAGGGAGCAGAGGGAGGACCTTGTCGCCCATGTGTTCGGCCACCCAACAACCTAATCCACAAAATGTTAGGTTTTGCCTCTATGCCCTCTTCCAAGTTACCTACTGTGTCAGATATTGAGATCCCATGATCTGTGCCACAGGTTTCTCCCAAAGCTCAGCGACAGTAGTTCACCTTGACGACTCGGCCCTACGGAGATGTAGGTGCAAATGGGCTTCTTCTAAGAGGATGCGTTCAGAGGCTGTGCCGTGGTGCTGGGGCTCTTAGCACAGGTGTGCTCTTCATCTCTGCTCTTCATCCAGCTCCTAGACAATTACTGGGAACCCTTGCCCTCTGTATGGTCCTGGCTGTCAAAGGGCCACTGTAGTTTCATGGTGTGGAGGCTACAAACTATGGTTCCACATTCCTGACATTCCTCCCCTGGAGAGGTAGGCTACCTCCCCTCTCCTCAAAACTGGGCTCCACCAACAGAGCCTGGAGAAGTGACCTAGACACTTTGGTCTTCATCTGCTCTAATAATCTCTCTTGAGACTCTCTCGAGACTCTCTCCTGGGCCCTTATCGGGTATTGTTTCTTAAGCAGAACTAATAGGGAGTGTGTGTGGGTGTGTGTGTTTGTGTGTACAGAGAGATGTACCTTAAGGAATCCATTCCCACAATTGCGGATACCAGCAAGTCCAACATCTGCAAAGCAGGCTGTCAGGCTGCAGATCTAGGAAACAGCTGGTGCTGTAACTCGAATCCAAATACAGTCAGGAGGCAGAATTCCCTCTTCCTCAGGGCACCTCAGACTTTTTGCTATATGACCTTCAACTGATTGGGCAAGGCCCCCCAACACGATAAAACCTGATTGGCTTTACTCTGAGTCTACTGATTTAAATGCTCATCTCATCTAAAAATGCCATCACAGTGACAGCTAGGCTGGTGTTTGACCAAGTATCTGCTATGGCCTACCCAAGATGACACACAAAATATTCCATCACAGGCCCACTCTTTTAGAATCCAGCCACCATGCTGTGAGCTACCTAACCAGGCAAAAAGGCGAGGAGGAGGAACTGTGGTCAGCACTCCAACAGGATCCAGCCTCCCCGCCATCAAGCCCAGGCATTGAGTAACAGCACCTTCAGAAGGCCCCACTCAGCCCCAGCCCTCAGCATCATGCCTGACCACTCAAGTCTTTCCAGCTGAGGCCTTAGAGACTGAGGACGGGAGGCCACCCTGTTCTGTCCTGTTCAGACTCATGACCCACTGAATTCACAAGCACAATGAAATGGGGGCAGGTTTATGGCACTACATGTGGGGATGGTTTGATACACAGTAATACATAACTGAAATACTAAATCTTTAGCAGAAAAATTCTCATGTAGTCCTCAGATGTAGTCAAAAGAGGATTTTACAGGCATGGCTGAAAGCCATAGCTCCCCAAACAGTCCTCATTAAACCAAATTATATGATCTCTCGCTTCTTCCCATCTCATCTTTCTTTGTTTTTCTTTCCCAGAAATGAAGCCTTCTCTGAACCAGTCCCAAGAAGTTTCAACTTTAAAGCATTAACTCCCCAAATGAACTTGCTTTCATTTCATCTTCTCATATGTCATTGCATTCTCAACAACCCAGATCTATAGGATGGATCAGTCAAAGCTTACAAAGAAATCTAATTAGGTATGGAATATGAACTTTTTATTTGATAAATAACTTAGCTGGAGAGACATTGAGAGTTACTCTATTAGAATAAAAGAAAGAAACATCATAATTGCTGGGGTTCATGAGTGATTCTCTCCATCCACGGGGCTGTCTTGTAAATGTTATGGGTTAGCCCCAGACTGTCCTGCAGCCAGCTGCCATGGAGGGCACTGACAACCACACACAAATAGTGAAGTTGCTTTGCAGGGAAACACATTTGTTGAGGAAGGAGAGGGAGAAACAGAGCTGTTTGTTTCCTACTCTGCACTGCTCAGACTGGAATAAAAGAGGAAGGCTCACTTTTGTTGAGGGGAGGGAGGATAGGGCAGGAAAACCTGGCTTTCTCGCCACATCCTGAATGTAGAAGGACTCGTGGTTCACCTGCGTCCTTCTCTGGGAAAGAATGTTTGGGAAATGAGAACCCTGGCACATCTCTAACATGTAGAAACATCCATGGACTGAAAGGCGGGACAGAGCAGGCAAAGGGGGGCGTGGTTTCCATATGGGACATAAGCCAGTCTTGGTCCAGCTAAGAGAGGAAGGGGTGATGGTCAGGTGGGCAATTGAAGGGGGATCCTGATTCCACCTCTCTCCTGGGGAGATCTCAGAGTCCCGTGTTCTCAATTCTATGAGAAAGCAGAAACATCTGAACAGCACAGAAGAAAGCCATGGCAATGGTGAAATTAAGACAGGTCTGAGGGGAATGAAGGGACAGAAAGCAGCGAGTCCGAGGCACAACCTGTCTGCCAGGTCTCTCATCTCCTGCCGATGGGGGGAAGAAGCCTGACTGCTGAAAGGGCATTTGGGACGTTTGCCAACTTGAGCCTCTTTTTTTTTTTTTTTTTTTTGAGACAGAGTCTTACTCTGTCGCCCAGGCTGGAGTGCAGTGGCACAATCTTGGCTCACTGCAACCTCCGCCTCCCAGGTTCAGGCGATTATCCTGCCTCAGCCACCTGAGTAGCTGGAGGCTTTTGAGCACACAAAGCTGGGAGGAGATACTGGGTGACAGAACTAAGATCCAAAATTTACTTCACCAACCTAGAGAATTGGACAACATTTTACAAAATGAAAATGAAAGTCCAAAGAGGAAATCTTTGGGCTTGAATGTGCCTCCCAAGCCCTACTGCAGAGGAAGACAGGTAAGCATTTGAAAGCCTTAGGCATCTCAGCAGCTAGGTCACCAGGAAGTTTGCCTGAAAATCAGCTGCAGTTCTTCAAATGCCTGGGCAGTTTTCTCTACTACTCAGGGCATAAGCCCTTCCAACCCCTGGTTCCAAGGACTATGGCCTATGGGAGAGGGCAGACCCACAGGGCAGTTAAGTGCTCTTTCACTTCCTGGAGGGCAGGCAGGGCTGAGGAGGGCACCAAGCACCTGTGGATCAGGATCTGGGAGCCACACAGACCGAGCTGCCCAAAAGAACCTACTCTTTTTTCCCAGTTACTAGCACAGCTTCCCAGCATAACTTTCCCTGCATTTAACTTGTGTACTTTCTTCCAGGGTAGGACTTGGAAGCATCAGGCTAGCACAGATTCCTCTGAATTTTCTGTACTTGTTAAGTTGCCCCTGGAAACTCTTTTGGGGAAGAATCCTGAGACTATTTTGGCTGGGAGAACAGAAAGAAGGGATTCTCAATGGTTAAAAAACAGACAAACAAAAAAATGCCACATACCCTGCACTTTTAAAAATTACTCAATGTGTTTTCACAGCCAGGTCCATACCAAACACCTGCTCTGCCTTAAGGGTGTCTTTTTAACATAGGGTCACTCGGACCCTGGCAGAACACAGGCGTGCTTTCGAATTTCATTAAACCGGGGAAAGAGAGAACTTGGGATTTCAGGGGCTTAAAAAGAAATAAAAGAAACTTGCCTGTGAACTGTTAATTCGTATACTGAATATTTATTTTTAACACATGATTATTTTTAATGACCTGGAGTAATGAATTTAAAGTTTTAAAACACCAAATTGCTCAGCTGGGAAGAGGGTTACTGTGTGTCAAGGGTTACTGTGTGTCATGAAAGAGTGATCCATTATTTCTGCCCTGGGGTTCTTATGAAGAGGTTTGGACATGCTAACCTCCTTGGCCACAGGCTGGCGAGATGGAGATCTCCTTCCTAGAGATGTGGAGGCAGATGGCCTCTCTTTAAGGAAGATTCACGTGGGCTGTGAGGAAGAACTTCCCTTCTGGTCACTCATCGAATGCTGCTGAGAATGCAGAGGCGACTGGGAGGCTCCCTGCAGGTGAGGGCATGAGAGAGGCCATTTCTCCCTGCTCCAAAGCCTGGGAGAGGCGATGGTGCCACCAGGACACACCTCAGGAGGCCACAGTCAGCACAGGAGCGCTACTACAGGGCCCACGGTAAGGTTACGCAGACGTATTTTCACAAGGAGGTTCCAGGTATTTCATGACCTTAGCCCTCCACAAGAGGTGGGAGTTGAACATGTGGAGAAATGACTGTCTAAGCAAGGGGAGGAGCAAAGCCAGCATGAGGGAAGAGTCCCAAGTTGCCAAGTCGGACGCTAAGGGAGAGATCCACCTGGAAAGGGGCTGGGAAGAGACAGAAAGTTCTGGAATGTCAGATTGAAGGACCTATTATTATTTCTTTGTACACTTTGGGGAGCAATTACAAACGTTTGAATGAGAAGCTCTTATTTTTTTACAAGATGGTCGTCGAGTGCAGCCACAGAAGGAGACACAGGAGAGGTTTGGAAAGAGTCCCTTATACTCACGGGTCCTAGAGCCAGGAGGGTGCTGTGCTGGGCCATGTGGAAAGGACACCAGGGCAGTCAGGAGCAGAAGGCAGGGCCAGGGGAAGGCTGGGCTAAGACTTTTACTGGGGTTTCTGTGGGAAAGGCAAGGCGGAGCAGGGCGAGGAGTTTCGGAGTCACTGTGGTGGGCTTTGGACATAGATGGTGCCTAGTTGCCTGGTGCCTGGCTCTCTCAGTTCGTGCAGGCTACTGTAACAAATACCACGGGCTGGGGGGCTGATAAACAACAGTCACTTATTTCTCACAGTTCTAGAGGTTGAGAAGTCCAAGATCAAGGTGCTGGCAGATGTGGTGTCTGGTAAGGGGCCTCTTCCTGGGTCACAGAGGGTGCCTTCTTGCTGTGTCCTCACATGGTGTGAGGGCCGAATGAGCTCCCTCAGGCCTCTTTTATAAGGGCACTAATCCCAGAGTTCCCATGATCTGATCACCTTCCAGAGGCCCCACCTCCTAATACCATCACCTTGGGGGGTTAGGGTTTTGACCCTACATTTTGGGGGGATAGGAACAACCAGACCACAGAACTGTCCCTGGGATGGTTAGGGCAGCCGATATTGCCTCCTGGGGTGCAAGGCCCAGGTAAAGGAGGGAGAGCTCTGATGAGTCAGTTTGCACCTCAAAGGCATGCTCACCACTGGGCCCTTTCCTCTTTCTAAGAACTGGCCCAGGAGCTGCAGTCTCTTCTCAGATAGAAAGGCTTTTTAGATGTCAAAACAAGGAATTTTTTTAGATGTCAAAACAAGGAATTTTTTTAGATGTCAAAACATGGCAATATGCAAAAAATTAAAAATATATACAATGTACAGCCCAACAGAACAGTGCTGTTATCAGGCACCCAGGTGTGGGGCCAGTGTATGCTCCGCCTGCACGGCTGGGGAGCTGTGCTGCCTCTCCACTCGGCTTTCAACCCTGTAGCGAGGGGACAATGAGTCCTGACCTCACACGGCGACTTTGAAGAGCAGGCACGCTGCTGTGTGTGAGGCCCTCAGCCCAGGGCCAGGCACACAGTCGGTACACGTGTGTACATGACAAATACTACGACACCTTGGCTTGGGAAAGATTTAATCATCAAAGTGGATTGGAGTGGGGAAGCTGAAGAGGGGAGACTAATTAAGATCCTGTAGCTCAGAGACAAGGTGGTGAGGGCCTGAGCTAGGGCGGCCTGCGCGGAGTAGGAAGGAAGGCGTGGTGGGACTCCCCAGGTTTCACTGCTGAGGGGCTGCTGGAGCCCTTCATGAAGGCATTCACTCAGGGAGCAGCTATGAAGTGCCCACTACCTATCCAGTGCCAAGTGATGCACGGGGAGGCAGGGACGCTGCAGACCTAAGATGCTGCTGCTCCAAAACCATTGTCCTCCCATTTCTTGTTTTTTACTCTATTCCCCTATATCCCTGTACATCGCTTAATGCTCAAAGGTTAGATTTAATAAGTTTGAGGCGTCCTTGGGATTTCATGCTGGTGGTGGCAATAGAAAATGTGAGACTGGATTTTGGAAGTGAAAATGGGGACAAGGTGGAGAATCAGGAGTGATCGACTTAAAACAATTGGAATATTTGAGGTTGGCCAGAGGGGCAGTGTAGGGATGAGAAGAGAGCAGGAGAGTATCATCGGTGTGGGGCTAGACCCTTTTATTCCCACTCCCAAGTCAGCGTGAAGCTCCCTGAGGCGACAGCTCACCATCCTGTGTCCCCCAGCACCCTAGACTTGACGGCAGCAGAGGACAGAGCAGGTCCTCAGCCTCAGGAGCCTAAACGACCCATCCCGCCATGGTTTGCATATGTTTGCCTGCTTGACAGCCACCAAAGTTTTTCATCTTATTTTAAAAACAAAATACCCCTGTACATTTAAATGTATGTAGGCATCAGAGCCTATAAATCAGTTGATTTAGAGTATCATGTTGGCATCCATAGTCCAAGTCACATGGGGCTCAGATACCAGCTAGAAATGCCAGTCTCCTATCCCCACTACCTACTGCCCTCTCAGGCAACAGGAATTTTACTGAAGGGTGTGTGTTAGATTTTTAGATGGGAAGGACAGTGGAGAACCAGACTGAGAAGCAGAACAAAGGCAGGATGAGGAGCAGGGTTGCCTGGGGGGCTAGGAGCCCCCCGCCTTCCCTCTCAGACATCAGCACGAGAAGGAACGCCATCCAGGTACTGTGTCTCACCTTGACTCTCTGGATTGAGGGTCATATCTCCCGGCAGCTCATCCCTTGGCCCAGCTTGGAAGTCAGAGACCTGCTGGATTGGAGCAGGGACAGGGAAAGAAGATTCTGCAAAACAGAGTCGTGCTGTTAGGGAGGGGGAATGGGTGCTGGAAAATCAGAGAAGCAACCATGCTCAGGGAGCTCTTTATGACACCAGGACCCTGGGCATAATCAAGTACCAGAGGCCTTCAGTGTCCCAGGTACCCAGAGGCCTGTGGGGGTGGGGGTGAGAGTGAAGTGCTCAGAGTTTTTGGGAAGCGGCGTCAGCACTGAGCACCACGGAGAGCCCAGAAAAGCCTGAGCCCCTGGGAGGCATCACTTTGGAGCAGTTTCTGCATTTACTCTCTGCGTTGTGTGCCAGGGAGTAATGTGGCAAACACCACGGCCTCCTTCACGGCCTCCTTGTTACTCCACTGTTCTGAATACCTTGGAACGATTCTGTCAAACTTAGAGTCAGCCACAGAAATGCAGCTTAGGATACCACTGCCCCAGGTGTGCTGTTGGGGTCTGGGCCCTCACCTGCACTCCCTGAGAGCTCCGTGCCCTGGAGAAAGGCCTCTGTGAGGGAGGGAAGAGCACCGACCCTGGACACAGGCTGTGTGGTCTCAGAGTGGAGCAGGTGTTCTGTGGTCCTCCCAGGGAGCCTGACCGATGAGATGGCCATCACCCTGCCCTGGATGCCTTGCCTGAGGGTGTCTGTGTTGCTGCTGGGTGAGTGCCAGCCCTCAGCTCACTCAAAAGCTTCTGGGCTATTTGCCTCACAGCAGTCGTGAGCAGCTTTCCTGACTGGGGCCTGTGGAAAGGGAGGCAGAGCATGTATCATGCTCCTTACCTCTATTTGGCAATACTTGCTGCTGCCTTCATAGAGAAGCAGGTATAGATATCAGGTGTGAATCTGTCCAGATTGCAGTGGGAAAGCATCATTTTCCTTTACCTGTTTCAAATACATTTAATTCTGGTCCCAAGCCACCACTTATCAGAGAAGACGAGGCACCCAGAATCAATCAGCCTTGGACTCAGCCTGCCATGGTCAGGTGCTGGCCTCTGTCCCCTCACTGTGCTGTCCTCTAAGAAAGGTGGGTGAGGCTGGCACAGGGGCTGTGGTGAACGCTCTCCCTTCCTCACACTCCACTGGGCCATCCTTTCTGCTCGCTTTGTCCAGTCTCAGCACTTTCCCCATCAAGAAGACAGGTCTAGGGAACAAGAAGCTGTGCTGTTCTCAAACCCAGAGAGGCCTTCCAGCACAGCATGGAGGACCAAGCTGACATTCACTACCTGCCCTTCATTCGATACATGCATCACGTCCTGACATGATCCTACGTAGTCACTGTTTCCTTTCTGTCTGCGCCACTTGGATGTAGACTTCATGATGCCTGGCCCTTTCGTTCATTTGCATCCTCAGTACTTACATCAGGCCCCAGGATTTATTTGGAAATCTGAGTGCAGGAATCACAGTGTGGGCAGGGAGAAGCGGCCACCTGAATGAGGAAGCCCAGCACATATAGATGAACCATTAAACAACAAAAAGAGAAGATAAAGGGTGAAATAGACAGCAGAAGAAGTAGAGACAAATGATAGAAAGAGGCTGCCTGCAGAAGTGAGCCTATGTGTGGACAGTGGGGCTGAGGTGACTGCTTTTTATTGTAAGCTCTGTTGCGACACTGGGTTGTTACCATGTCCATACAGTCTCATTCTTAGCAAAGACATTCCTCCTTATTAATCAATAGTTAATTAATTAATTAATTAATCTTAATTAATGTTCCTATGTTGGCTGGGCCAATAGTATCTTCCAATAGGAAGATATTGATATTTACATATCTCTACCCTACCATTGTCATGGTTCCTCATGTTTTATGATGGTGGCTTCTATAGTCTCCATATTTGTCTTCCTGTCTCAATTTGCTTCCCCCACTAATTTAGTCCCCATATTGTGATCAGGTAAATCTTTCCAGAGCACAAATCAGATCCTGCTATTGCCCTGCTCTGAGCATTGTCATTTTTCATAAGATAAAGTTCATCTTGCCATATTAAACATTTATTGAACTATGGTCCTGGAGATTCAAAGATTCTTGCCCTCATGGGACTCACAGTCTAGTGATAACAGACAATATGCACAAGGCATTAACTAAGTGTTATGGAACCGGCAGGCACTAAGAGAGCCAGGTATACAAGAAAGGCACCAGCGGAGGAGGCCTGAATTAGTCAGCTGAAAACGGGGAGAATACGTTGGTTGGTTCAGCCTGGCCATCATTCACCCATTTATTCTGCTAGTGGAACTCTCACTTTTCCTTTGGGTAATTGCTCCTTCTCCATTCCCCTGTGGCCTTCAGGACATTGGCACTCAAGGTTCAACTGCCCCAACCATCCAGGGATGAGCACATGATCTCAGCATGGCTTGTCATATTCCTCACACCTCTCTCTCTCAAGTATAATATGTCCTTCACCTTGTGGGACCACTATATAGCATGGACAGTTGAACAGGTTGGACACTGCACTCCTATCCCACTCCTATAGCATCACGTACACAACATCTTGCTCATTTTTATATCTATCTTCTTCCTGCTCCTCAATGTCCTCAAAGTGAAGAGCATGTCTTCTTATTCTGAGGCATCTTTGTGCAGTAGTTATGGGTGAATACGTGGGAGCTAGCAGCCGCTAGTAGGCTCTGTCACCTAATGATTTAATGACATTTGGCTTTAACTCAACCTAATGGAGCCTCAGGTCCTCTCTCTGGAAAATGGGAATAATACTGTTTTAGTCTGTTTTCTGCTGCTATAACAGAATACCACAGACTGGGTAATTTATAAACAATAGAAGTTTATTTGGCTCATGATTCTGGAGGCTGGGATATCCAAGAGCATGGTGCCAGCATCTGGGAAGGGCCTTTGTGCTGCACCATCCCAAGGCAGAGGGCGAAAGAGCAAGCAAGTTACACAGAGCAAGAGGGGGCTGAACATGCTTTAATAACAAGCCCACTCTCTTGATAACTAACTCACTTCCACGATAATGACATTGAGAGCAGAGTTCTCATAAACTAATCACCTCTTGCTAGGCCTCACTCCCAACACTGTTGTTGCATTGGGGTTCAAGTTTCCAACACATGAATTGTTACGGACACATTCAAAGCATAGCGAATACCCATCATACAGGACTATGGGAGGAGTAAAGAAGGCAGATCTGTAAAGCAAGCAGCCTCTTCACACAACACCAAGCCTGGGGTGTAGTATGTGTCCAGTTAGGCAAATTAGTCTTAAAAACCTAGGAGATATACCTTTGCTTTGTGCTGGGCACTTGGAACAGATGGAAAGTCTGCCAGATCCCCCTTCTTTGTAGGGAGCACACACTTTTTCTAAGGTCTTTTCAGCATGTGACCTAACCACCTGCCTGCTTGCATGCACCACATGAGATAGACATGTGTGGCCTACAGGCAACTTTGCAATCTGATTTCCCTGTGGACATGGCACACTTTGGTTGCAGGTAACTTACCCTTGCTTATTCCTTCTGAACTTTAACAGTAACCTTGAAAGGTAGACACTCTTATTCTCCCTACTTTACAAATTAAGAAACTAAGGCTCAAGATGGTGAAGGATTCTCTGTGGGTCACTAGGAGCAGGTAGCTAGTAGCAGTGTGGTCTCACCTCCAAAAAGTGTTTCTTTCCCTTCTTTCTTTCTTTTCTTTTTGAGACGAAGTCTCCCTCTGTCGCCCAGGCTGGAGTGCAGTGGTGTAATCTCGGCAAACTGCAACCTCTGCCTCCCAGGTTCAAGCAATTCTCCTGTCTTAGCCTCCTGAGTACCTGGGATTACAGGCATGCACCACCGCGCCCAGCTAATTTTTTTTTTTTTTTGGATTTTAGTAGAAACAGGGTTTCTCCATATTGGTCAAGCTGGTCTCGAACTCCCGACTTCAGGTGATCTGCCTGCCTAGGCCTCCCAAAGTGCTGAGATTACAGGAGTGAGCCACTGCACCCAGCCCTTTCCCCTCTTTCACACACTCTTTTACATTTGAAGAGCACGGTCACCAGGATTCACTTGAATTCCAGCATGACCAGTCCCAATGTGGCAGCAACTCTCTACCCAAGTCCCTCTGTTTTTAGGGGTCACCATGCTAGAGAGCAACAGGGAGGCCTCTGTGGGTGCCAGGACCACCAGGTATTGATCCCCAAGGGAACAAGGGCCACATCCCAGGCCCTGAGAGCCCAGGTGAGCGCGTGGGGTTCCTAGCGAGACCCACTTCTGAAGGATGATGTCTCTGACTTCCGTGCTTTAAAAGCAGGGAGTGAGCAGAAGAGGTCAGTCATGAGTTGATCCCCCAGAGTAGCACTGGCATTCATCAACCCCTTTTGGGCTAGCTGCTTTGCGTTAGAGAAACTACAAGGTCACTCAGCTCACTCTTCATCTCTCTCCTGGGGCCACACTCTCTTTGCTTCTCTTGTTATTTTCTTACCCTGCTCACTCTTTGTCTCCCTCGTGTTTCTGTTTTTTCCTTCCTTCCTCCCTCATCCCTCTCTCTGGTTCTCTCTGTCACCTCTTGCTTCCATCTTCTCCCTCTTTCTGGTGCCTGGTGATTGAGTCAGGAAGGTGTGGAATCTGTTTTCCTGCCCCCAGAACTGTGACTTCAAACCAAGGGAGGAACCGTTTGGGAGAAAGACTGAGGAGGGTTTAGCAGTTATCAAAGGCCCATCAGCGTCCGGGCGGTAGACTTCCTGTTTATACAGTCCTCCTCCTCTGGGGAGGCTCAGTTGAGCCTGGCCAGCTGTGGCCTGGGCAAGCCGTCAGCTCCAAGGCTCAGGATCCCATTGAACTGGTGCTGGTGTCAGGTCCTGCCTCTTACCCTTGGCCCCAGGCTCATTGAGAAGCTCTGGGGTTCCTCACACCTGATGCTGGTTTCCTCTGCACCCTCCCTTGCATCTCCCAGTCTTCCTCTATCAGAGGGTCCTGGGAGTGTGCACTTTTTAGGAGGAAGATACTGGTGTGTCCACCCTTACCCCTGCAGTGCACAGAGGGGCTTGGTTGGTGGAATGCCTCTGACTCTCTGTCTTAAAGGCAAGGAGCCCCGTGTCTCTAAACTGGAAAGGCATCTGGGAATTCATGCATCTGTCCAGCCCTCACATACTGATTAAATACCATTCAGGTGTGAAATATGCAACTGTTCTCCTGCTCCTTCTAGGGCCCTAGTGACACAGATGGAGAAAGGCAAGGATCTCCGTCCGCCCTTTTGCTCTCCTGAAGTTCACGTGCTGAAGAGGACATAGGCAGTGGTCAAGGAAACAAGGGACTGTCAATGGTGATGCTGCTGTAGGGCAGCTCGACAGGGACAGAGGCAGGGCTGGGGTGCAGAGGCAGTCTGCCCGACCTGACCAGGGGAGCCTCTTGGAGCAGGGATTTGTGGAATTGAGACCTGAAGAGTGAAGAGGAGACAGCCATAAGCAGATGGGGGTGCTCCAGGTAAAGGTCCTGAGAGGGCCCAGGGTTGATGGCATGGAGGCCTAGGTAGTTTGGAGAGGGGTTTGAGGAATCCTGGAAGGTAACCAGAGGCACACCTCACTGGGCCTGCGGGCCCTGGAAAAGAGTCTGGATTTGATTCCAGTGGCACGGAAAAGCCATTGGAAAATTTCCCTCCAGAGGAAAGGCAGCACCAAATTTATGATTTAAAGCCCAAACTGGCTGGCAGGAGCTGCTGGAGGGTCTGTCTCTACAGAGCACCCTGTTGTATGACCTGCACCATCCAGCAGGGGTCTGGGTGCTGTATCAGTGATGACTGAACTAAGCCCTGAGGCACTTGGATATCACACGCATGAGCTCCTCAGTTCTCCCGGAAATGGCCACCCATGAACAGAGAGAGACAGCTAGGGGTAGAAAGCATAGTGGCATGGTCAATGAAACACCAATTGTCCCTCAAGTGCCATCCCCAAAACCTCTGGTGAGTGTTTGCTCCAGGCCCATCTGGGTTGGAGGAGAAAGCAAGTTCCCCTTGCAGGCTGGGGGCATGCACAGCTTCAGGCCAACCCTTTCTACCTCCACACCCGATGACTCCGTATTGCTGGCATGGAATGTGATGTATTGACTCACACGGGCGGTGGGACCCTCTCACTGTGGGCACAGAGTGGCTTGATGGAGATGGGTAGGCAGCAAGAACAGGGGTGCCATCTTAGAGTATTATCCCTGTGTCCCCACCGCTGCCCATGGGGGGCTCCCCTTGAATCCTTACTTGGAAAAAGCCTCTTCCTGAACAATAAATGTTTAAAGCGGCCTTGTGACCCCACCGAGTCAGTCATGGAGGCCTCAGGTGACCTGCCACAAGACACTTGTCCCAAACCAGCCACCCCAGTGAGCAGTCAGCGTTCTGGGGACCTTATCAGAGGACATGTCCTTCTTTGGCATCAGGTGATCCAGCCTCGAGGCATATGGGAACTGTGGGGGTTGCATGTGCCAAGACTGCAGATTTCCCTCATCAGTGATAAAGACATTGATAAAAGGCTTTGCCACCCTAGACCTCAGGGTCATATCGCAGAGGGCAGGCAGAATCGGCTCTGAAAATGATGAGAGGAGCCCAGGCTAGATTGGGAAGAGACCATCTTCTTGCCACACTTGCCCTGTTAGAAAGAAGCTGGAAGCCTGACGTATCTTCACCTCCCATGCTGTGCTCTATACATGGAGTAGTATTTAGAATAATGATAGTGAGAATCATCTTCACGCTTTGAGTATGTATTAAGGCTTATTATGCTAAACATTTTTTCATATAGTTTCTCAATTAGTTCTCTGCTAAATTTAGAAATATTTTGAGATGACAAGGTTGGAGCTCAGAGAAGTTAAGTGACTTGTCTGAGGTCACACTCACATAGGCTAATCTGGACTATAGCTCAGGTCTTCCTAATTCCAAAGTCTAGGCTTGTAACACCTAAACTTAATTCAGACTAAAGTTGTAAAGTTCCTATTCCAGAGTGTGAGTTGATTCATTCTCAGCAAATCCTTTGGGCACTGTCGTAACTCATTAAGCTAAAATCCCCTTGGGGAATGTTTACACACAGTGCTGGAACTGGGTCAGCTTGTGTCCCCTTTGGAGTTGAAACCTGGGCCCAGAGTGAGCCGAGTTAGGAAGCAGCTCCACTTGCAGAGTGCTGAATGCTGCCTCTTCTTGTTTTATTTTTACTGTTTCCATGTACTATAAAAGCAGCACAGGCTTGTTTCAAGAAATGCAAACATCATGGAAAAATACCATCTGAAAGTGTAACAGTCTGTACGTTAATCAGGGTCCCAGCAGAAAACAGATGGCACACTCAAACTAGGGTCATTTCAGAGGAGTTTAGTAAAGTCACTACTTGCAAAGGTGCAAGCAGGTCACAGGGTGGGGAAGCAGTCATCCAATGCAAAGGCAGGGTGCTTTGGGTAGATGGTTCCCCTGGGCAGAGCTCCCAGCCTCCATCAGCAGAAACCGGGAGTAACCTGGCTGGAGGGCTCCAGGGAAGAAACATTCTGACCTCAGCTCTTCCTGCTGTCTCCATAACTTGCTGCTGGTGCAGACAGCAGTGCTCCTGAGTGGTTCCAGGACAGAGGTCTGGGCTGAGACAGTGGGGATGAGATTCAGAGGGGCCAGAAGGTATTCCTCACATCCCTCAGAATTTTATCGCATAAAGTAACCTCTGTGGGCAGTGATGTCTCTAAACACACTCCTGCGGACTGAGTCCAAAGGTCACTCGCCCACCTGGATTGTTCTCCCCACGGAAGCCCCTGCAGTTGGCTGCCCTGGAGTACTGCAAGGAATTGAGAGAGTAGAATGCAGTATTTGCTGCATACACAGAGAATGTCATGAATTGAATGAGAGCAATGGAAACATGAAAGGTGGGCAGGGAGGTGGTGGCACAGAGATGGGCTGAGAAGCAGAGAGGAGGGTGGGCCAGCATCCCCATCCAGGCTGCAGGGCTGTGTCCCCACATGCTGCTTCTGGAAACCTTCCCCTCCACTAACTGGCTCCCTGCCGGCTCCATACACACATGTGTACACACACACACACACACACACGTGCATAGAAAGCTCCCTGTGCAGCCAGGGGAGGTGGCAGGAGAGGGCAGGTGTGATCACACATGGAGGCCCAGAGAGCTCTAGGAAGTTATCGAAGTTTGAGTTTGATTGAAAGCCACAGTGGCTTTGATGATGGGAAGGTGCGTGTGTGTGTGTGTGTGTGCGCGCACGCTAGGGGTGGGGTGGGACCCTCAAGGAATCATGGCAGCTCCAGGTTTTTGGCTGGTGATATCACAAGACAAGGAAGCTGGGAGTTGAATGTGCTTAGGTGGTAAGGGGGATGTGAGAATCAAGTTTTCTCTTGGTCTCTGCAAAGGTTGAAATGCCTTCGACATCCAAGTAGGTAACTGAATAAATGAGTTGGAAGCTCAGCTGAGAAGTGAGGACCCAAGATACAGGTGTAAGATTCTCAGCATCTGGATGTAGCACATGGACTCCAGAAGGTGCCTCACTCTGAGCGCTTCTGTGGATGGGAGGTGGGTAAGCTCACCTGCTTCAGCACTGGGCGGGGACCTGTGTGTGTGTGTACGTGTGTGTGTGCCTGCGCATGTGCATGTTTCTGTCTCTCTCTGCCTCTTTCTCTCTCTCTCACCATCTCAGGACAGGTGGGAAGCTGAGGAGGGGAGGACGCAATCCCTGGAATGGGCTCTGCATGCCTTGCCTCTGGGCATCAAGGCAGAACAAAGGGAGTGGGAAGAAATCAGAGAGAAAGGAGACCAGGAGCAGCCTCAGAGCCGGAGCCCAGGGTGAGCGCTCCCCGCCAAGCCCTGGGCAAGGGCAGGCAAAACAGAGCTCTCCCGGGACTCTCAGGCCTAGCATCCAGAAAGGGCTGGCTCAGCACTCCCTAGAGAGAGAGAAAATGCCTCAAGGCTTCAAGGAGACCATGGGCCGGATCCCAGGCACAGCAGCATGGGTTTCCTCTGCGATACAGGTGGCTGCTGCAGATTCCAGGCAGCCTAAAAGGCCCTGGGAAGTCACTGGGCTCAGGAACAAGGAGGGGCTTTTTCAGGATCTCTAGTGACAGAAACGAGACCAAGTTTTACATGCCCTCTGGTGCCAGCCCTCACCCCTGCCGTCCTGTTTGTATTGTGGGGGCTGGTTAGAAAGGGAGCAGCAGCAGGGGCTTCTCCTTAGGGAGGGAAACATGCCCGAATGTGAGCCAGCGGAGGCCAGAAACCAGGGAACAGCACCCATGCCTCTTTGCAAGACATCTTGGGGAGATGTTTGAATAAGAAACCCAGACAGTAACTCCCCAGTCCTCTTGTCAGCTGGACGATGGAACCTCTACTCCCAGGGGCACTGAAGTCAGTGAGGAAGATCTTCCAGGCAAGCTCAGCCCGATCTAATGGATGATATCACAGTAATCAAACCTGGAAGAAATGCCCCGGACTCCCCTGGGCGGGAGCGGTGCTCATCGAGTGGGTGAGCAAGAGGCAGAATTAACACCCTGGAGTTGAGCATCTCTTTCAATCTTGAAGTCTCATGTTTCTCTGTCCTTGTGGCCCTGGACAGCACACAGTCGCCACTGGCACACTGACCAGCCCCATATAACAGGGCCGCATGCCCGCGGTCTGGAGCACAGGCTCCCTCTCACCCTGTGGTCCTGGACCTGTCAGAAATGCATATGCCTAGGTTCCACCCCGACTTGCCAAGCCAGAACCTCGGGGGCAATCAAGAACCCTGTGTCTCAGCTAACTCTGAGGCTCCCTCAAGTTTAAGAGCCACTGGTCTAGAGCAGTGACTTCTCACCATGGCTGGGCACTGAGATCGCCCACAGAGCTTTAAAACGCACTGCCCCTGGTCCACCCGAGGCTCTGATTTCACAGTCCCCCAGAGTGGATTTCACGAGCCAAATGGGCAGCCCGGGCTGAGAGCCCAGGCCCAGACCTTCCCCCAGGAGGCCCCTTTTTCCTAGACTCACTTTTCTCATCTCTTTCCTTTGCTGTATTTCATTTACTAGATTTTTTTTTCAGAATTTTCTACTTCTCTTTTCTTTCATCCACTTCCCTGAAAGCAGGTTAGGGTGATAGTCTCCCTTCCAAATATTCTTGGAGGAAAAGTACTAAACAAGAGACTTATGAGCAAGTCCTCTGTCTGGGGTTTTGTATGTGGATAGAAAAAATAGTAGATTCCGTTTTTCTGAATGTTTCTGTCTGTCATCCTGGGGAGTTTCAGTGTTCTATATTAAACTGGCTAAGGCATATTATTTGTTTGTTAAATAAAATGAATGTATTTTATGTTAACGTATTTCCCTTGGAAATGTAAGTATAAGAAAGTCTTAAGAGAAATATTAGCTTGACATATTATTCAAATTATGATAATTTGGCCAATGCAAAATCCTCAGGGCATATCAGCAACACCGAGAAAAATGGCACTGCTTTGTAAATACATAATGTGTGACAGTTTTGCTGCCTTCCTTCTTGGGACAGTAAATCAGGCTTTAACTGAGGAGAAGGTAAACAAACTTGAACTTGGCTGCATGACGGGAAAAGACTTTCAGAGAGGCGAGATGTGGAACGGCCAGCTGCCCTGACAGGGCCTGGCAGCAGGCATGGCAGGGAGGAAAGTGTGGGCCTGGTGGAGCTCACATCCCATGGGGAGGATGAACCATGGGCACATGAGCAAGGAAATCAGATGATGCAGAGAGCTCAGGCTGGGAAGGTAGTGGTGTGGTGCCGAAAAGATGACCCAGGAGGTGTCGCACTCGTTATAGGGGAGGACCCAGCTGCAGCCTCAGTGGTGTCATGGGGCTGCCAGGCTGAAAAGAGGTACTGGGCAGGGGAGGATGCATTTGAAGACAGTGGGGAGGCAGAAGTGAGCCTGTGTGACCAAGGGGAAGGGAAGCTGGAGAGGGCTGATGCAGGGCATTCTTAAAGGGTTTCAAACTATATTCGCACTCCTTTAGAGTGGAAAAATCCATGCAGAGCATTTTTAGTTAGTTCCTGCAGTAAGCTTCTGTAGTATCAGGCACGGGTGGGGAACCTAAAAACTGGATTTTTGCTCCAGAATCTAACACATTGCTGCCTTTAAAGCACTTTTCAGTTTCCTTAGAGGAAAGTAATTGGTTGGATCCACAATCCTAAATAGTTCAAGACAGTGATAAAGACTCTCCTCACCTCGTTTAAAATTAAATATTTAATATGATTTTATAAATTCTATTTTTCACTAATTTCAACTTTACTTACCTCCCCCACCCGCACCCTCAGACTTTCCCCAGTCTCTGCATATTTTTTAATACCACGGATGACCCCCGCTGCCATGCACAGTGAGTCGGGCAGCCTCCACGTTTCTGTTTCAGGACCCTGGGAAGTGCAAAGGTGCCTGGACTTTGGGGCGTGCCCAGAGCATCACCATCCGAGGCTTGAGCTGTCTCCAGAGCAGAGAGCTCCCTCTGGTTCACATGAGTTTCAGACTAGATTGTGGGCTTGGCACGGGGTCTCTCCTAGCTTCTTTAGTTCCTGCCTAGATTCCAAGCCCAAACTTGCCAAAGATACTTTTTTCCTGTCTTATTTTGTTTCACCTTAATGTTGAATGGTGTGAATATGTAAATGAAAATGATGAGGAAGGACATATCAGTGCTGGGAACCTAAAACATGTGCTCTGCTTTGATTCAATTTCTATAAAACAATCCATGGTGTGTGTTGAAAGGAGACGGAGATGAAAATCTTACCTCCAAGCTGCACTGGACATTTCGATTTATCCTTGTAAACAACCTCTAGGTGGGAGCCAGGTTGAGAGGTGAGCATGGGGGATCCTGGTGGACAGCTCTTGGCCCTGGCTATTTGTCTTATTTTACTTGGAAACCTTTTTTTTGGCGGTGGTGGGGGATGGGGGCGGGTGGGAGACCATCTGGCTATGATGAGAAGGGATCCGTCTTTGTTACACTGGCATGAGCTCGTGCTGGACCCCCTGGCAGGACAGCTGGTGGGGTGAATTTGCTGTGGAACCATTGGGAGTGAAAGACAAAGCTGGGAATCTGAACCCCCAAGAACATGGACATCCAAACATGTATGTGGAAATCTGTGGTTTGTGAACCATCAGCACAAGTAAGAGAGGGTAAAATCCAGAAGAAAGATTTTCTCTTCACAGGTGAAAAAGCAAAAATAATTTCAAACTCTGTCCTTGGCAGCTGAATTACAATTGGATATGCTCTTGTCTCTTACAGAGACAGGTGTCTTTAAGTAGCCACTGAGGCTACCCTATCCCATTTGAAGTTATAGGTCAGAGAGCTGCAGTGGGTGGCAATTCACATATCCTTAGGCTATTTGTTTAAATAGTCTGTTCAAAGTAATTAAAATGTCTTGCCATGAGATCATGACGGTTTAGGGTAGAATTTTAGGAACTGGAAATTTCCATGAAATTGGGAAGAGGTGATGACTCTGGCTGATAACTTGAGGAATGGAGCTTAAAGCCCTGGATGTGGGGGACATTCAGGAGGAGGCTAAGCTAGGAATTAGGTAGACCCTAGTGTACCCAAGACCAAGGCCAGGCCCTAGAGCACATGCATTTAGGATGATTCCTGAACCCTGACTTCCTAGTAATGTCCCGCCCTTGGGCATTTCAAAGAGCCCTGACTATCACAGCAAGAGTACACTGGGGAAAAATCTAAGTAAGGCGACTGCAATCTTACATCCCTGCCTGACCTGCAGCTAAGGAATGTCTTTAACACAGACAGACGAAGAGATGTCACCAAGAGCACCTGTCACAAAGAGATGAGTGATGACAATGGACATAGAAGTACCCCAAGAATTTAGGGAAGAACATGCATGTTTGAAGGATTCCAGGGACAAAGCCAGAGAGGGGAATCTTACCTTAACACTGCATACCCTGGCCAGGCAGCATATGCAGCCTCAAGGCCCCAATGCTAGCTCAAGCCAACACAGGTAGAGATGCTGGGGAGGGACACAGGTCTGATAGGCAACCCCAGGTGGCCCTGTGCAAGTCATTCTCTTTCTCTTGCCTCCAGAGCAGCCAGCCCTGAGTGTGGCACAAATTTGGCACTTGGGAAGACTTAACTGGAGTAATTTTTATTGTTATTATCCCCCTCATTTTCTACCAGTCTCCTGGCTCCTGTGTTCATGCTAACTGGTCAAGGCAGAGTCTAACCATTCCTTTTTCCAATTCCAGAGTGCATTTCTAGCTCCTCTCTTCTGAGCTCAGGGCTGCTCAGGGCCCAGGCCAAGTGTTAGCCAACATTGTCACATTGCAAGGCCCTGCGTGTGCCGGACCCCTTGAGAGTTCAAGTAATGTTGCCCTCCACTCGGGGGCAGCTCACAGCCCAGCAGAAGTCAGAGAAGTGTCTGATGCCCTTTTGGTTCAAGGTGACCCCCTCTCATCATCACAATCCATCCCTACCCACTGATACCTTCATTTATCCCTCCACGGCTGCGGCTCAGACACACAGGAAGGAGGAACTCAATGCAGACAGCTCAATAAAAAGTGTGGAGACTCAAACTTCAGCTACTTTTCTGCACATGGCTTAGGAAAGTGCTAACCTTGCCTGTTTTCTCATCTGCAAAACAGAAATATCATCTCCCTTGCAGGGAGCAGGGAGTATTAGTCAGAATGTGCTAAGCGCCTGGAATGTAGAAGGGTGCAATGAACCCTAGGTTGGTATTCTTACCTGCATTCAGGCTCCAGTTCTGCCCACCTCCAGGCAGTCCAAGGCTGTCCCTTCTCACTGTTCAGGGTGAAATGGATGAGGAACCATAGACAAGGAGACCAGGGCTTGAAGAGCCTCAGAGACTTCCCTTCCCAGATCTCCACTGTGGTTTGTGAAGGGGGAACACTGACCACATTGACTACGTGACTGGCATTCCACCTCAAACCCTGTGGAACTCGAACTTTTCTCTTCCTGGGCTGGTCTCCCTGCTTGTACCTGGTTTACAGGGAGTATGAGGAACCCCAGGCCAGGCCAGGGATTCAGATGCTCCAGAAAGCAGCTCCAAGTTTGGGTGAAGAGAAGAAACATCCAGGGAGGAAGTTCAGCAAGAACCTGGGGCTTCTCCAGGCTTTCCTGGAGGAGGAGGGGAGGGTGACAGAAGAGGGCTGGAGGAACAGGAGGCTTTGCATTTCCATCCATGAACGCAGCAGATCCCACAAACTCCCTCACTCTTTGACAGGCTGGCCATAGAGTTTATCATTGAAACCAGGACATTCTGACAGAGAAGAGGACTCTGTCCTTCATTTTGCTAGAACAATAGGCAAATACTGGGACAGTCCAAGGCACATCAGGATGCGTGGTCACTTTGTTCCTCCAAGACTTTGAAAGGGGTCTGAATAGCATCTTGGAGGCCACTGATTGTCCAGGGCAATGACCCCCTCAAGTCCCCTCTTGGGAATCTTAGAATTTGAGTTTCCACCTTTCCAGGAAGCCATGCTGTGGCCCCTGTCCTTGTGGCTTCCTGAGAAGTCAGCAGGGGGCTCCATGAGCCTTGCCCTGCTGGACCAGGCTCCCTGAGAAGGTTCTGTGGTGGGGTTCAAGATGCACCGCACTCAGCATTGGGTTTGTGTACACAAGAGCAGTGCACTTTCTTGACCACAACCTACGATAAACATGGTATTTTACATCATCATCATGTGTTCACCCCCCCACCATACACACACACTCAAGACTTGTTCTTCCCCATAGTAGATGTGACATATGCCAAAATTTCTCATTTTATTCTCTTCTTTCTTTTCTATTTGAAAATACATTTTTCTTTCTTTTCTATTTTGTTTCTTTAAAATGCTGTTTCTACTAGTTTATGTTAATTTCACAGCCTGACTTTGTCCAACATTTCCATAAATGGATTCTCATTTAAACCCCAGAAATATCCTTGGGTCATCCAAGGCAAACCATGGACCTGAGCCTGGCAGCTCCTGTGCTGCCACCTCTGCCAGGGAGACCGCCTTGCAAACCACAAGAGAAGGTTGTTAAGTGCACTGGCTCCAAACAGCCCAAGGATGGGCTCCTACCTCCCATATCCCAGCTCTGAGACATGGAGCTCATGGCTGCTCTGAAGCTCCGTGTCTGTGTCCATTACATGGAGAGGGCTGGTAGCTCATGGGATTTTTGGGACAACTGGAGGACATGGTACCTGAAAGTCCTGTGTGGGCCTGGCAGGCACAGGCTGCCCTGGAAGGTGCATGACCTAGGTGTTGGTCTGTCCCTAGCAGGAGTTCTGTCCTGAACTAAGGAAACGTGCAGTGAATGCATTAAGCTCCAGTTCCCCTTGGCCTCCTGAGCAGGGAGAGGCCCACACAACCTGAAGGGCAGGTGCTCTCTCAGAGAAGGAACTGGAACAAGCTGGTCCCTGGCAGGCCTCCTTCCTCAGTGAAGGCACCAACAGGGCCCTGGAGGGTTCCCACAGTGGCCAGAAAGAGAGCCGCCTCCCCCAAGGCTCAGGAATGCCCAGAATGGTTGTTTCCTCACGGCCTACAAGTCCATGTGACCCAGGCTGAGGGTCCCACGTTCGGGGAAATGCCTGGGAAGGGGAAAGGACAAGGGTAGCCTGTGGCTGCATCTGGGGCCTTCCAGACTGACCAAGGCCGGTCGCTCCTCCTCCCCATCAGCTTGCCTGGCTGCAGCATAGACTTTGGCCACTGTCTGGGAAAGCTGAGCATAGCCACCGGTGCCAGCCACCATCCTGAGCTCTTGACCTTTCCCTCAGCTCCTCCCTGGAGGCTGGCCATCTTGCTCAGGTCTGGCTGGGAGCATCAGCCTTTAGCCCAAGCCAGCAGCAGCCAGAGTGGACTGAGACCTCCACCTGGCAGGGCAATGGGGAAGGCATGGAGAACCCTAGAAGGGAGGCAGGGGTTCCTGTGGTTACAGGATCAGGTTTGGAGCCAAACAGACTCACATCCAAATCCTCACTCTGTCACTTCCCAGCTGTGTCCATTTTTGGAAAGACTCAGCCTCGGCTTCCAGTACTGATTTTGTGAAGAACTCCACTTGGTGGTGTCTCCTTCCTCTAGGGCCCTGGCTATGTCCTGAGGTCTGGCCAGCCACCCGCTGCCGCATGTCAGGCCTGTGCTGAAGCACCAACAGCAGAGATCTGTTCCAAGGCTCAGGAATGGGACCTGCGGCCGCTGTGGTCATCCCCTGGGGCCACCAGCTGCAAAGCCCAAACCAGCTGTGTCTGTCCCAGTGCTGGCCTGCGGTTTGCACAGGCAGCATGTGCAGGCCCCACTGGGAGCAGGGAAGCCTCGGAAGGGGATGCCTCTAGGTAAGGGATAGTTCTTTAATTCAGGCTCACAGGGAATAAACACTGTAGTGTTTCTCATGTGCTGGGACTCCAGGGGGAAGGGCCAGACACAGGGGAGTCTGCAGAAGGAGTAGTGCGGGTAACTACTGATGTACAAATATTGGAGTGAGATGGACTTGGGCACCAGTGTGACCTTGGGTGTGCAAATGAATGCACAATCCTGGAGGTAGTTTCTGTCTTCATTGCAGAGATGAGTGGAGAAAGCGTCCAACATAATTTCCTACTTAGCTATTGTGCCATCATTCCAAAATTATTGTAGTACCTTCTATGTGCCAGTCACAGCAACTGATAGGCAAACACAACAGACCAAGTCCTCCCTTGCTGCACAGCACAGGGAAGCAGGCAAGAAATGAACAGATGTGCTGGGCAGTGTGATGGAGAGGAGCAGCAGCAGGAGGAGGCTGGGTGCGCAGCAGCAGGGGAGGAGGGGGCTTCTGCAAAGGCTTTTCTGACAAGGCCATGGTGAGCAGAGGCTGCAGGAAGGGAAAGGTGAACCACGTGATGATATGCAGGTCAAGAGACCACCTGCTGCAAAAGTCCTCTGCCAGGGGTGGGCCTGTCCTGTTGAAGTAAGAGAAGGAGGCCAGTGTGGCTGCAGCAGAGAGGACTGAGGTCAGAGACATGCCAGGCTGGTGGGGCAAACCTTTGTAGGCTGTTACGTCACATGGGCTGGGAAGCCACTGGAAGGCTTGAGGAGGTGGGCTGCAGCCAGCCATCATCACAAGCCACTTCAGCTGCTTCTGAAAAAGCCTGAGGGTGGACAGTCAGGGGTTAGCACAGTGATTTAAGCAGGAGACCCCTGTGACTTGGACCAAGACAGTAACAGTGAGAAGTGATTGGATTCTGGAAATCTTTTTATGATAACTAACTGGTTTTGTTAATGGTTTAGCTTGGGGTTGTGTGAGAATAAAATCAATCAAAGATAAATATAAGGGCTTTGGCGTGAGCCACTGAAAGGATGAGTTGCCCTTTGCAGAAATGGGGATAAACAGGTGGAAATTCAGAGTGTCATTCTGCATATGGTGCATTTCAGAGGAGCAGCTGGGTGTACAAGTTTGGACTGGAGACAGCACTCTGGAATTCCTTCACGTTTTCATGGTGTTCAAGACCAAAAGAACAAGTGAGTACAACTGGTGCTCAAGAAGAGCTAGGGGCCAGGTGCAGTGGCTCCCGCCTGTAATCCCAGCACTTTGGGAGGCTGAGGTGGGCGGATTACCTGAGGTCAGGAGTTCGAGACCAGCCTGGCCAACATGGTGAAACCTCGTCTCTACTAAAAATACAAAAATTAGCCAGGCATGGTGGTACACACCTGTAATCTCAGCTACTCAGGAGGCTGAGGCAGGAGAATCGCTTGAACACAGGTGGCAGACGTTGCAGTGAGCCAAGATCATGTCACTGTACTCCAGCTCAGGTGACAGAATGAGACTCTGTCTCAAAAAAAAGAAAAACAAAAGAAAAACAAAAACAACAAAAAAATAAGATGAGCTAGAAGCACTGAGCCCTGAACGCTGTCACAGTGAGCTGTCTGGAGGAGAAAGAGGAAGCAGCGAAGGGGAATGAGAGGGTGCGAAGCAAAGAAACGGGCAAGAGTGGCCTCCTAAAGGCCAACCAGAAAATGTGCTTCAAGGAGGGCGATCAACAATGTCAGGCGATGCCAAGGGACCGAGGAAGCTTAGCATTGATAACTGGCCTTTGGATTTCCCAGCATGGGGCTGACTGGCCTCCTAGTGCCCGAGCAGCTGCAGCGCATGAGCCATAGGGTCAAAATGCTATTGGGCGTAGGCTCAATGAAGGGAGAAGTGGAGAGACAATGGGCATGGGGAACACAGACAACCCTTTTGAGGGCTTGTGTGTGATGAGAAGCAGGGATACTACAGAAGATGCAGTGGGATATAGCTCAGAGATCGTTTTCAATGGTGCTTTGCTTTGTTTTTGATAGGAGATATTATAACATGTTGGCAGGTTAATGTAAGCAGTGAAAAAATTATGGTGTGGTGAAAGGGGAAGTCAGGAGAGGCATCCTTGTGCAGGTAAGGACTGCTTGTCTCTACGTCCCAGATGCTGCAGGCCCGGGAGGGGGGTGACAGCAGCTACAGTGCATATATATTGGATGAGTGGGTGGACAAGAGGTGAAGCTTGTGAAAACCCCCTTCTTCTTCTTCTTCTTCTTTTTTTTTTTTAACTTTTAAGTTCAGGGATACATGTGCAGACTTGTTGTATAGGTGAACTCGTGTCATGGGGGTTTGCTGTGCAGATTATTTCATCCACACGTATTAAGCCCAGTACCCATTCGTTATTTTTCCTGATCCTCTCCCTCCTCCTACTCTCCACCTTCTGACAGGCCCCAGTGTGTGTTGTTCCCCTCTGTGTCCATGTCTTCTCATCTTCTAGCTCCCACTTATGTGGAACATGTGGTGTTTGGGAAAACCCCCTCCGTAATGCTCCCTTTCATTCTTGAGCTGCAAGTTGACAAAGGAGAGGAGGAAGAACGCTTAAGGAAAGGCAAGAAAGTATGGAACAAGCCCCATACTGGGCTGAGTAGAATCAGGCAGCTGAGTATGAATTTTGAGAGTGGACAGCAGGGAAGAATTTTTTCTAAGCTCCGATCAGCTTTGGAGGTGCAGGTGCAGGTGCAGGGTGGACTGAGTGAGACTTAGCTGGGGAAGGTTAAACAGCAATTGACAGCTGGGTCCTTCATTCTAGGCCTGGGGCTCTTTCCACTCGGCTGCCAAGTCCACAAGCCCCACTTGCTACCCCAGGCCCCTCCATTCATAGCAAGAATAGGAGGGTTGGGGAGTTCAGAGGCTTCACCTATGGCTTCACTCAGCTTTGTTTCTGTTTGGTTTCATGGGCCAAGAGGTGGACACAATTCCTTATGCTCTTACATGTAGCAAGGCAATGGCCTTGAAATCCGAGAGCAGCTAAGATGGGAACCCCAGGGTTGGGGTCTGATTTGACCAGAGGCTGCCGCCCAAGGCCTGGTGCTGCCTTGCAGCCTGAAGAGTCAGCTTACTCATTAAGTCTGTGAAACAACCATGACTAGGCACTGGCAGGAAACCCTGAAAAGGCTTTATGGAGCTTCCTCCTAGTGGGGGATGCCTAGGAGCAGACTCTACCTGAGGACAGCTGAGGATTTAGCTGTCTCCAGTTTGCTATGCTCAGCAGATACACAGACTGTGTGGTGGGCCCCAGCCTTCCCTGTACACACCTGTGGCTGTGCCAGAGCTCTCCTAGGCTGACAGATGTTCACCTGTCTCTCCACAGCTGATGCTGGGCAGGCAGGGTGGGTGCTGCCTGGGTCCTGTGTGCCTTATGTGGAGGCTTCAGGAATGCCTCTGGGTCTTTGATCAATCCTAATGGGTAGCAGGCACGGCTAGGGAATCTGTGTGGTCTAAATCAGGGGTCCCCAGCTCCTAGGCTGTAGACCTGTAGGGGTCCATGGCCTGTTAGGAACTGGACTGCACAGCAGGACGTGAGCTGTGTGTGGGGGAGCACTACTGCCTGACCCCCGCCTGCTGTCAGATCAGCAACAGCATTGGATTCTCCTAGGACCGAGAACCCTATTGTTAACTGCGCATGCCAGGGATCTAGACTGTGCACTGCTTATGAGAATCTAACTCATGCCTGATCCTCTGAGGTGGAACAGTTTCATCCAGAAACCACACTCACCCCACCCTGCACTGTCTGTGGAAAAATTGTCTTCCAAGAAACCAATCCCTGGTGCCGAAAAGGTTGAGGACTGCTCGTGTAAATGGTCTTTCTTTGGAGCTTGCAAGTTGACCCTGGTGATGATTATTTGAGTGTAAATAGCAGAAATCCTCATTTTAGCTCCAAGAGGATTTACTTGGAACACACAGAACCCAAGGCAAGGAGTGCGGCCAGACCTCACCAGGGACCAACGCCCTCCGAGGTTCTCCAGGCCCTCCATGGGCAGCCACAGGTTGCTTCCCTCTAGGGCTTCCTGGTCTTGCATCCCCACTTCTCTGAATCTGTTTCAAGCAGTGGAGGCTCCTTCCGCTTCTGTCTCCCGGCGGCCCACACTCCAGAGTGCCCAGTCCTCAGCTGCAGGCACAGAGAAAGGGAGCAAAGCCTGATGCTGTTGAATCACAGCCGTGTACTCCTGTGACAGAAAATCAGATTGGCTTGCAATATGCATCTGGTGTCTACTTCATGCAATCAGCCGTGCTGAGGGAACCCCATCACTGTGGGGGTCCAGCTTTCTCAGCTGTGTTTGTACCTCCCACAAGTGATGGGAATGAAGAGGCTGCAACCCAGTGCCCTGTGCCCCCCGTGCCAGACTCCCTGTGTGAGCTACACCTCCGGCTTCTAGAATAAGTCCTCTTTCCAATTCACAGGAGGATACCACCTGGGCTCTCCATGCCAGCCCTCATGGGCTCAGTAGACCACTCCTCCAAAGAATTCACTTTTCTCAGGTTTCACCTTCACAAGCACTTTTTAAGCGAATCCTCACTGATGCCTAAATTAGGGGTCTTTTCTGTTTTATGCTTCCCTGATGCCTGAATACACCACAATCTATGAAAATACCCACTTCTCACACGGCAGTCGTCAGACTGCAGGCTTCGTGGAATTAGAGCGAGTGTGTCTTGCTCCCCACACTCCTGCGGTGCAGGAGTGGCATTGCAGCTGTTGTTGGCCGAGTAAATGAGGGGACAGTGCAAGCATGCCAGGGCTCAGGCTTTCTTTCTGATGCCAGGTCATTTTGAAGGGTTGCCCGTTGTTGATTCCCAGTGTTAGGATACCAGTGTGGTGTGCTGGAGACACAGGGGATACGACCCAGTGACTTCTCCCCATCCTTTATCTGAGGGGCAAGCTCAGCTTCCAGATCACTTCCTGCTCCCTTGGTCTCTGAGCTTTGTTAAGGGGCTCAGCAGAGGCAGATGTGGGTCTTATTCTAGCTCTGTGGACTCCAGGAAACAGGAGGTGAAGAGAGGGAACAAAATGGGGAACTTTTGGGGTGGAGGGGTGGGCTTTGTCCTGTCCCTCAAAAGCTAGCTGCTTCCACACACTCTCCCAGTCTAATCCTCCTGACCCTTGGCAATAATAAGCTTCGGTGTTGCAGCTGGGAGACTGGAACTCACAGAGATCAAGGGATGCATCTCAAATCACAGAGGGAGCAGAGAGTAAATGGGACGCAAGCCCCAGTCTACTGATCTTCCACGAAGCCTGCACAGGTCCCCTGACACCATGCTGCCCTTCCCGGCCTGCTCTAACCCTTCTCCCTTTCCCAGTCCATCTGCAACTTAGCGCCCACATGATGACCATCCCATTAAGTCACGGGAAAGTTTGGCACGGGATGATGTGATCACATCTGGACCAATGGGGAAGAGGGCTTGGAGGACCGGATAATCTGACTCAGACATTCGGAACTTTCGTGCTGACCTCTCCTTTCCAGCAAGGTTGACTGTGGATGACAGTGAATGTGCTAGAGAGTGTTAAGGGCTGACCTCTGTGAGGACCACAGTCTGTTTGCCGGGCTCATCTCCTATGCCCCATGTCCAGGACAGTGCTGGCTAGTCATTGCTAGATGACAGAATAGTGTCTGGCTTCCAGCAGGGTCCCTGTGCAGAGCAGGAAACACACAGAGCATTGGTCCTCAGCAATTATCATCAGGGCCAGACCTCTGTTGCATTCTCCCAGGACTGAGAAGGGCAGTGTGGAAGTTTTCCTCCTCATAGCTGTCAGGAAATACCTGAGACCCTTGCACAAAACCATCCCTTGTGGAGTAGAGGAGATGCTGGCCTTTCAGAAGCAATTCTAGCGAAACCAAGGACACTCAGAGAAAAGGGAGCACCTTTCCCTGCTAAGGATCAGCTGTCCAGAAGAGGCAAGTATGCCTCGAGAGTTCTCAGCTGTGATTAGCATGATTACAATGCCCTGTTTTCCATGAACCACTGTAGCCAGAATTACACAACCCTCAGGTTTGGGTTTGAGGGGAAAAAACCATGTCCAGAAAATTCCAAGTAGTAACACTAATTTCAAACTGTTGGTGGCTACATTTGAGTACAGATCTTTATTAGGAAAATTATAAGTGCATATACATTTTTTCATTGGTATGACTTCAAAGTAGAAATTGTTGTTTCTCAAAGAGTTGTTTCTTATTGATTTATTTTTTAAAGCACACTGCATATAGGAATCGGCCTTCTCCTGGACCATTTTCACATTATCTGGGAGATGCAATTGAAACAATACAATATACAGTATTCATCACATTTAACACTGAATTCTTCACTGCTCAGAGACTGAGAGTTCAGCGAGGTTGCAAAATAACAAATTTTCTACATGGTTTTGTCAGTGGTCTGCTTAGGGGATTTGGAAGTTTCTAGGGAGTATTTCCCAGGAATGAGGCTCCTTCAGAATGGGTCAGGGAAGCTCTGTAGAGGGATCAGAGCACTCAAATTCTCATCCAGCTGGAAAAGGGTGTAGCACCTGGGAAAGGCGATCAACTCCCAGTCAGGGAGCCCACGGTGATAACATCAGTCAGAAGATCACACCATGGAAGGGTCCAATGAGATCCAATGGAAAGACTTAGAACGAACATCTAAGGTTGTGGGTCGTGGGGGAGTGGGGGGAACTTTCTGCTATTCAGCCCCTCTGCTCCAAGCTGAACCTTTTGTCTCAGGAAGTAATCTCTAATAACAAGCAGAGTGCCCTCTGGAGCCTCCTCGCTGGTGTCTCAGTGCCTGGACAGAGGGGGACACACAGTAGCACAAACACGTGGCACAGACTCAATCCCAACACACAGCCAGTCCACGAGCCTCTGGCCCCTTCCTCTGGGTCCTGATGCAGAGCTGGCAGTGAGGGCCTCCAAAGAGGTTACAATGAGCCCAAGGGAATGTCAGGTAGAGGCAGCACCAGGTCCCAGGACAAATGAGGGAGCCCTACTCAACAGCTCGCTGACACACTTGACTAGCAGTTTGAAAGCAAAAGGAGATTTGGATTACAAGAGACGTTTCCCTTGCAAAGGAAGACTGTATTTAAATGCATATTGCTTTAGCTGGGCAGTCTCCACCAAGGAGCTGATTGTTAGCAGAGGAATTGTTATGCAAATAATCTTTCCTGCAGTTTCTATTCTTATCTATTTTCTCCCATGAAGGAGAAATAGAAATGATTCCTCTCCTGACTGTAGTCAAGATTTAGGGTCATGTTTGTTTCCCCAACCAAGAATTCAATGGTCTAAGTTCATGGATTGGGGGCAGGTAAGTCCAAGTTCTACATGATGACAGATTTTAAAATATCTTGGATTACCTGGATAATGACTGCCCCACTGAAAACTCAATTATACTGCTATAGTGAGAAGTTAATTTCAAAAGGTTTTGAAAGAGTTCTGTATCTTTATAACTAATAAAGATCCCTCAGGCTCTAGTTTTTCCATGTAACATAGCTGGATTGAGGATTTTAATTTTTGTTTAAGGAACAATTTTGGTTGATGGATTTGCCTTCTGCCATGAAGATCTAATTTGAAATACTTATGAAAATACTTAACACATGTTACTAATAACTCTACAGATTATTAAATTCAAAAACATTTACAATTCAAGATTACGCCACTATAATTTACTTCCTACTTCCTACATGTAACATACAGTTTCCTTGCTTTGACTTCCGTGTTTTCCACTTTCTTCATTAATTTTTTTTTAAACTGGGGTCTTTAATCAAAGGGGAAAAGTATTAGTAAGACTGAATGAAAAACAAAACAAAAACCCGCAAGTGCTTGCCTTTGTCAAAAGTGAACATTTTAAGTGGCTTAGTAGAGCTCTACTGACTGTCCTCAGTGGAAGGGGAACACTCCAAATGTCAGGCAGGTTGACTTACTCTTTGCACAGCACATCGCTCTCTTACAGAAATATCCTGTGGGAAGGGCCCGAAGCACAGGTGACACGCAGAGCAGAGAGGGCCCAGGGAGGAAGGCAGGAGATGATGGCAATGCCAAATGGTGAAGAAGATGAGGTAAGATGTGAATTGGGAAGAAATCTTCATGTCCAGGATTGATTATTTTACGGGCTGGGTTTTAAAAACCAAAAACAAGTTGTGAATGCTTGTTTTCCGCAAGCACTGCTGGGCTTGGCCCTAGTTTGAAGGTACTGACAACTGAGGGAGCACTGATGGGGCAGCAAGCCTCTGGGGTCAACCCTGGTGCACACCAAATTCCCTTGGGCTCTGCCCATGGACCCAGCATGGTTTTGTGATCAGTGGGGGAACCAAGGTAGTTCACCCCAAAGGAACACGGCTCTGATCAGGACTGCACTCTAAGGGGAATCTCCTCGCTCAGCGGCTCCATAGGGGGAACAGTGCATGCATCAAGACACTGGTCACAGAGGAGGATGCTGGCTTCGAACAAAAACACAAGATTGGACAATGGACAATATTTCAAACAAGACACAGATGTGCACAGTTTTCAGGTAACATAAGACATTTTCATTTCCTGCTTGGTGCACAGTTTATATGAAAGCTTTGGTCCTGAGAGTCCTTTTGCGGGGCCATGGAGACAGTCGTGGACACACATGATGACGGATGAGACACAGAATGATGAGCAGAACGTGGAGGATGTGGAGGTGCTCGGGATGAGGGCTGGGTCTCACTCTGCCCTGACCTCACACTGCTGCCTCAGCTTAGGGTAGCCCTGCTGCCCTCCCAGAAGAGGCAGACTTGGCTCCCATGTGGATGGAGAAGTGGGTGAGCCTCCCGTGTGGCCCTCCACCATCCCATCCCAGAGAGAAGCCTTCACTAGGCTTTGCCCAGGTTGACTGGTCCTGGCACCCACAGGCATCCCTCCTGGTGGTTCTCCACCCTAGGGCTGACCATGGGGGCGAGGTTCCTTCAGCCCAGTCTCCCTAGCTGCACAGCTCAGAGAATACAAAACCCAGGAGCCCTGAGTCAGAGGAGCGGCTCCATGGAAAGACACTCTAATAAGGCAAGTACAATAATGGCCTTAGTCTAAGCTCCTATGTGTCACCAGTGACACTGAATAATCAAACTAAATGAAAAATAAATGTCATGTATTTTGCTACATAATCAAATGGTGAAAATATGGCAAAGTGTGCAAAACAAAGCCCTTGGCGATGCCTGGGACCCTGCCCTGGCAGGGGAGGCTGTGGCAGGCCCTTCCCTAACACTGGTTTCAGAGCTGGGCTCCTACTGTAAGGGTTCCTCAGGCGTCTGACCCTCTCACATCTTGAACCTCCTGTTGACAAGAACAGAGGGAAACACCATTAAGGGAGGTTCCCCCCACACCCAGCTGGCTCCTGCAGGGCGACTGCCTGCGCGGAGGCCCTGGGGCCACTCCCTACTTCCAAGTTGCCACCTTGGCCATGCATCTCCCTTCAGAGGCCCTGGGACAGCAGAGGGGAGGGGAGCGCGAGACGCAGCCAGGCTGAAGCGGAAGGACCCATGGACGGCAGAAAGCAGAGAACAGACACGTGGCAGACGTATGAAGGCACAGAGAGGCCCATCAGAGTGGTCATACGACGGGGACAGGGCACACTGCTTACCCGGCACTGGCGTGGGACTGAGGCTCAGGATGCTGCTGCCCTGCATCCTGGCCTCGGCTCTCCCAAGAGACACTTTCATGGCTTCCAGTAACCCCTCGCCCTCGGAGCCTCTCAGCCAGGGGCCATGCCACTGCAGGTGGCCCCAGGTGGGGCTGCTGGAGGTGGCACAGGGGTGGGTGCACAGGCAGCCAGGACCTCCCAGGAGGAATGCATGCTGGACAGAGTAGTGACCATGGCGCACCCCTCATCTGGCTCCGACTGGTGTGAGCACTTCCTAGTTTCAACCCACCAGGAATCCCGGTCAGGCTCTTCGCTCTTCCATGGCGACCCTGTCTTCAGCAGTGGGTGTACCACCTGCTCCCAGGAGCTTCATAAGCCACTTGGAAGCCACAGTGAGCCCCCAGGGCATGTGCAGTCACATCAAGACATCAAGACAGGACAGACTGCAAGCGTTCTCAAGGTGGGACCCACTCTCAGTCCCTGCAGACCCTGCTCCCCAGGAGTGGGGACGGGAGGGAGGCAGCATTGCTTGTCACTGCAGCAAGCAGTTTGTATCCTCAGGTAGCCTTAGCTGGGCCCTCTGTCCCTAGGGAGCCAACAGCTTTTCATGCTGACCTGGACAGACTGGCCACCCCTTCCCAGGCACAGAGCCCTGCTGCATGTGGAGTCCGAAGAACACAGCCAAGTAGGGGGCACAGGTTGGCCCTCTTGGGGTGCTTTTGTCAGAGTCCCATGGACCACAACGGCTACTGGCTTCCACGGGAAAGATGGCAGCCCCAGGCAGCCCACCCAACAGCCCTGTGCCTTAAGATGTGGGGAGGGCAGAAGACTAGGGCACCCCTGTATCCAGGGCTCAGGCCTGTTACCCCCAGTGCTGGCAAGAGGAACGTAGGCCTGGAGAGTTGTCCAGATAAAAGGGATAGTGGCTGGAAACAAAGGCCTTTGGCTGAAGCATCCTAGGATGCCTCCACAAGGAGGAGAAGGCATGGCTCTGATCACAGGGAGCTCATTAAAGCCCAAGGGGAGACGGCGCTCTGGGTCGGGGTGTGTCTGACATGCAGGGGTCTTGGTGGGTTTTCTCCTGAATTCCATGTGCTCCATCCTCCAACCACTTCCTCTTTTTGCATTTATTAAAATTATGACCCAGGTTCAGGGTGCAGGGTGGGCAGGTGTTTATGTGAGGTGGAGAAGGGCTGAGAAATTCAATGCATCCTTTTTCAGAGCACTACTGAAACGGGGGCCTTGCTCTTCCATCCTCCCAGTCCAGATTAGAGAAACTTGGCAAAAAAATCTCACATATACATCTACATGGGCAGGGACGGAGGGTGCAGGAAAGTTCTAGAGCTTAAGTGGTATTTGCTTTAGGCAGATAAGGTATTTCCCATGAATGAGGACCGAGGCGGCTGCGCCGTGCAGCCGGAGCACACGCCATCACACAGGAGGCGGGAGGGGACAGGCTGGGATCCCCAGGGATTCAGGACCCTTGCAAAGTTCCATAGCACATCTGTCCTCCACGTGGAGGACCTGTTTAAAGACTCTAAAGAGAATTGCCCAAAAAGGAGCTCCCTGAGAAGTGTTTCCACGTCTGCTCTCTGAGAACGCAGCATTCCCTCCGGCTCACCCCAGACAGTTTGCAGAAACCCACCCGGGCTTGGGGATCAAGCCACTCCCACAACCCAGGAAGGAGAGGCTGAAGAAGCCCCTTCCCAGGTGGCAGAGTGGTGGAGGGAAAGGCAATGGGTATTTGGAAAAAGCTAGGGCCCAGCCCTGAGGCTCAGTCAGTTTTCACCTTTCCTGAGGGCCACAGAGGGGTGGCACACCCCCTTCCTGGCAAGGCCACCTCTACTGGGCTAGCAGGTTGCCCTGCACACTGGCCAGGTGGTTACAGCCTGGTCTCCACAGGAATGCAGACTGTAAGTGTGTGGAGCTGGTGAGCTCCCCAGTGAGCACGGGCCTTCTAAGAGAGGAAGTGGAGGGTGGGCTGAGGGGCTCAGCAAACCTGGGCATTCCTGGAGCTCCCAGGCTATTCTGGACAGAGTCCTGAGCACACAGGCTCCACGTCACAGACCCCTGCCCCAGTCTCTGCACAACTACTTTCTTCATAACTTAGCAGACCAATAAGGGCCTTTAAAAGCACATAAATACAGAAGCCGGTGTGGCTGGCAGGGCAGCAAAGCACTGCTCCCCCACGGAAGTCTGAGACCCTGCCCGGTCTGCATGGGGGTCTGTCCTGGAGGAGGATCGAGCAAATTTACAAAGCGCCGAGAGCAAGTGCACTGTGGTCCATCTCGAGGTGGCAGATAACTAGTTTTTCCTTTTCTGGGCAGCCTTTCTCTTCTTCTGTCGCTTCTTTTTTCCTATCTTTTCTTTTTTCCCCACTTTTTCTTCTCTGCGCCCCCTTAGATAAAATTAGTAGAACCATTAATAATGTGGAAATAAACAAAACTTCGTCTCAGTCTGCATACGATTTAACACTGGCCCATGTACCAGTTAAACTGTGCTTTCAGTCTCGGACCTGGAGGCCCCTGGTCAAAGCACTGTTTATCAGTGATTTACTAAGATAAATTGGACATATCCTTCCATTCAAACAAATGTTCCATGGGCTCCTAGAACACCTTTGTGAATGGGTTACAGTGACTGCCAATCTGCCAACCTGAATCTGGTTCCCACTGGGGACAAGGAATCCACATCTCAGGGTACACCCAGGGCCAGGCTGGCCATCGTGGACCTTGTCACCTTGCCCTGCCCTGCTCTCATGGGACTTTTTCTCCTCAATGCAGGGCTGAACTCTTAGCTTTCTCTAAGAAATGCCTGCATTTGGACATTTGGAGGCTGCGGGCCCCAGGTTCAGGCTGCCATTTGGAAGAGGAGAAAAAAGGCAGTGGTCCCACCTTCCCCTTTCAAGATGCCTGTGAACCCTCCTGGGAATGAATGCAATTGTTCTGGAGAGCAAGGGAGAGAGCTGGTTAGCAGATTTTTATTAGAGCAACTGGCTCGTGACTGTCACATTAAAATGATTCAAGCTGAATGGTATTTAATGATTTATGGGGTGAGGCCACCTGTCCCTGTGAAAGCTTGATATTAACCACGGCCTGGAGTCATGGGAGTTTTACATGGGAAAATGTGAAAGGTTGATATTACTAGGGTTGAGTCTCTGGGGATTACATGGGGATGTTAGGAGAACCGAGGAGGAGGAGGGAGGGAAGAGGAATTAGTGAGTCAAATATTATTCTTCAGAAAACCAGCACTACTATTTCAATTGGGTTAAAAAAAGAAAAAGATCCAAAAACTTGAGCTGCAGATCTAATCTGCTCGTGAGAAAAAGCCCATACACTGTCACACATGGGCTGTGAGAAGGGGTCTCAGGCACCTGACCACAGGCAGGCTTAACTGTATAAACCAGAAACGTCTATGAGCTCCATCACTAACAACTAATGAATTTTATTTCAGGTAAATAAATTCCCACATACAGTAGGAGGTTTATACCATGAAACAATTAGCATTTTATTGCTAGTGCATATAATGTCACATTTGATACAATTTTAGTACAAGTGAAAAAATACACTGTGGCTAACATTGAAAAGCTGCAATCACATTTATATATCATATATATTTCTTTACAAATTGCCAGTAGTTTGAGATAATAGAGAAGTATAAACTACTGACATTCATATGGCTCCACTTCAAATATATGAATTGTTCGACTATAAATATATTCTGAAATACATTTGTTTTCTAAAGAAACGTAAAAAAAAATGTGCACAAAAATATATATAAAAATGCCTTGCAAAAAGTTACAAATAACACCAGGACCATCTGTGGATCGCATTTATGCATGGAAATGTCATCTTGCCAACAGTTCTGATTGGAACCTGAAACCCTGCTGTGGCTTCAGGGGCGGGCAGTGGCAAGATGCTGGTTTATTCATTGATTTTGTCACTTCTGATTTCAGAAACCTCAGAGTTTGTAGTGCCTCCATGGCATACATAGGCTTCAGAGGCAATCACAAAACCAAATCGCTCAAAGCGAGCTCTCAGATTTAAAATTGCGTTTGATTCTGTAAAGACTTGTCTTTTGTGGGTAAGCAGGGGGACCATCACACATCCCCAGGACAGGGCCAGCTCCATTTGGGAGGAGGCCAAAGATAGATCTCACAGAGGGCCCGAGCTGGGGGGCAGGCCCTGGGAGGAGAGGGATGCAGGGCACGAGCCCCAGCGATCACCCTCTTCCCGGCTGGTGCGGCGCTGATCAGGCTACAGAAATGAGAAGCAGAAGCAGGATTAAGCATGCTCTCGGAGTCGGGGAGAGGGTGGGAATAGCTGGGAGAGGGGTCTCTGAGCACAGTCCCAGTGACAGTGGCTTCTACATGGAGCCCACAGAGCCAATCATTGAGGTTGAAAGAGGAGGTGAAGGCGGTGGCAGTACCCAGCCCCAGTTGGTATCTGAGAGCCACAGAGGCTTTCCTCCTGGGAGGGGCGCTGCTGCAGGAGCCTCAGCGTCTGGAGGAAGGATACTTTTTGTAACTCCCTGTTGAGCCACCACCTGACTGTGCCCAGACTCCCCAGGGGAGCAGAGGAGATGCTCCAAACAAGCCAAATTCAGATCTTAAAGTAATCGCTGGTTTAAAAAATGAGAATGAGAATGATGATGATTGTGATGATCATGAAGGAACTAACTGCTTGGAAATGCTGTTGATAATACAATTTCTTTCTTAGAAAAACCCCAGTAATAAAAGCTCCAACGTGCACGGGTACAGGGCATGGATGAATACAAGCTGCAATATCATACCGTACGCTATAAATGCGGTGTCTAAATGCTGGCAAACCTCAGGCCCGATCCCAGATCAATGTGCCCACCCCACACACACACCCGGTCCTCATGATTAAGGCCCCCTCCCCCACATCTTTGCCCTTTCATCTCTCACAAAGTTTTAGTTTTCCTCAAGTGGGTCTAGCGGAAAGTCCTTTATGGCTGTTGTGCTTACTTGTTTAAAGCTTTCTCCAGGTACTCCTGAATCCACTTTAGCTTCGGGTCAATGCACACTTGTCTGTTGTTGTTCTTCAGCCGAGCTCTGTGAAAACAGAATGGCAACAGTGTGCGGCTGCACAGGAGGAAGGCGCTGCTGCCACGTGTGCATCCGCTCCCCCAACACCCATCTAGGGCCCTTGCTGGCACCCCTTGCACCACTTGGCATGCTCAGGCTCCAGAGGTGCTCGCGATGTGCTGGGGAAAGCTCAGCGCTGGCAGTGCAGGAAGTTCCATTATAGAGACATGGAAATGTGAACAGAAGTCTTTCCGTGGCAGTGCAGGGGGAATTCATGTAAGGGAGCATTTGAGCTGTCTTTGAAGGGTAAGTAGGAGCTTGGAGAGTAAATAAAGGGGAAAGGAAAATCAGAAGCAAATACGCCAGGGGGGTTACAAAGCATGCAGAGGACACTGAGGAAGGGGAGGATAGGATGCTTTAGGCGCCTGTGGAGGGGAGAATGGAGAGCAACCGATGAGAGGTTTATGTGGATGGGTCATCTTGATAGACATAGGGCTGACTTAAGGATGGGCGTGAGGAAGCCTGGAGGCAGGAGGCCTCCAGAAGTCACCGCAGTCTGACTGGGAAGGTGACTAGCCAGGGAGGGGAGGGGCAGTGCAGGTGGCTTACCAGAAAATAGTTTCTAGAAAGATTTTACAAGTTCACTGAATGTTTCTTGGTCTCATTTGTTTTTAAGTTCACACTCTCAAGAGCTTCCCTACAGGCAAACTCCTGGGGAAGGCCTGATTCATCTCTCTGGATCTCTTGCCAGAAAGCCCGAGGTGCCAGGGAATGTCACACAGCCCAAGTACTTAAGGGTCTTGAGGACAGCTAAGCCCCAGCACAGTGGCTCAGGGGCACCCAGGGAGTCTTCAAGTCCATTAGGTGAAGAGGGTTGCAGAGGTGGGTGTGGCTCGGAGCAACCCACATTGGGGTGCAAATCTAGGCCCTGCCATTTGTTAATTTAGTGTCTGTTTAGACCTGAGAATCGTATTTGGCATCTTCAACTTCAAGCGCGTCCATGCTAGCTAAATTCAGTATCTTTAAAATACTCTTCACAAGAGATAAAGTATCATGTTGTAGACAAAGTACTGAAAATATATTCATCTTCTAGGGCCCTAAAATATACTGTAAATAACAAACACATTCAAGGCAGTAAAGGGTGAACTCAAAACTAAAAACAGTTTTCTAAAATCAAAACTAAACACTGTTGGTGTCGGGTGGAAAAGTCTTTGGGAATTTGTAGCTTTGGTTCCAACTGCTGTCCCCACTCCATTTTTTGCACTAGGACTTCTGAGCAATCAAATCCTCTCCAAGAGACTCCCCGAGCCCTTGCTTCCCCATGTTCAGACACAGGACCTCGTGAGCATGAGTGGGCCAAGCTATAGGCTTTCAAGCACATGGCTTTCTTCCTGCACTTCTTGCGGTTTTCTGCACCCAGCTGAGATTCTCCTGTCTTGTGGATGTGTGATTTTGGTCTTTGTTTCCCAAATGAATAAAATCAAATGTTAGCGGCTGCCATCCACACCAAATAACACCAAAACCTCATATGCTGTACTTGAGAAAATACAGGTAAGTGAGCTGAAAATGTTGAAGTTTCACCCAATGGTTAAAGAGGACTTAAACTGAATTTAGGTCTTGTAAGTTAATGTAGGGCATCGGATCCCCGAAACTGGCAGGCCATTTATCACTGTTATTAGCTAAGGGTTGGCTAATTTAGTAGGCTTCAGTCAAAACCTTGGCAAAGCCCATAGTTTCTCCAACATCTAGCTGTGCTGTGCTGAAGAAAGGAGGTTTGGAAAGAAGAGAGAACTACTACAAGCACAGCAGGGTGTGCAGGCCAAGAACAGCTTTTAAAATTCATGGCTGGTGGCACACTAAAGGTCCTCATGGTAAAAAAAGCTGCCACTAATTATGCCAAGTTCAAGGTTGGACACTTGGCTTATGTTACTTCTACACCTTTAACAAGACTTGGGTTAGATGTTACTATGTTCGTTAGATGCAACTTTGTTCGTTAGATGATGTTCAAGACTTACACAATCTGAAGGGCACAGTTCGGAGTGTTGAGAATTTTGAGATGCTTGACGTTGGCTCTGGCAACATGGCTTTCGAAGAATCGGCATGGGCATCTGTAGCTCAGGCTGACGGGCTTCCCTAGAAGAGGTAAGGAGAACAAGGCACTTGAGTACCCTGCCAGATTTTGGTAATGTGTGCCTGGGTCTGCAGCAGTTGGTGCAGCCATTAAGGATCAAGAGATGGCATCACCGGGGTGAGTTCCAGGTTACTGGTGCATTTTGGGAAAGGCCATCTCCTCAGGCAGCACAGTGAGTTCTGGCTAAGCTCAGACTCAGCTTCTACAGGGCAAGGAGACCAACAGGCCTGGGGAGAGCTGGACCCTAGATGAGGGGGGAGATTAAATTAGAAGCCACCTGCTCAGTGGCTTAAGGTAAAGGTAGTAATTATAGGAGATAACGGTTTCAGTCCAAGGTACTGAGATTCCCAGTTACTCTTTGTAAAATAAATTCCTCAAGGGACAGCTGAGAAAGATCTCTTTACTCAGGGAAAAGGAAGGGGGACAAGAGGCTCCAGGCTCTCTGGCCTCTCTCCTCTGGCCCAGGCCTCTAGCCAGGAAGCACAGTAGTGCTCAGGAATGCTGCCCTCCCCAACCCACAGCCCCCTCCTCACATTCACCTAAAGCTCTGGAAGGCACAAAAGAATCCTGGCTGGCTTCCTACCTGTGAGTCCCCTGAGAGCAGGCCAAGGGCCCACCTTCTGCCCAGCACTTCCCCCAAGGCTTGGAGATTAGTGGAGCTGGAGTCAAATGTGGTTTTCATTGCCTAGGCAGGGATTCTGTAGCCTCAGGAATTGTATTAAGATCTTTACAAAATCACCAATTTACAAAATGCCATAATTGACACTCATTAGTGTAAATTAGCAAGGGGCTCCTGCAGAACCCACTGCTCAACCTTTAAATATAGAATTGCAAGCCCTGGAGGGCTGGGATTTGTGTGTGTTTTTTGTTTTTTTTTGTTTTTTTCCTTGCAGATTGTATCCAAGCCCCACTTAATACCCCAAATTATTTGAACTTGTGGATCCTTTCATCAGAGATTAAATGTATGTCCAAGAATATTTAGTCCAGAGTTTTTTTTTTCTTTTTTCTTTTCTTTTTTTAAGCTTGCCTGTTTACAAAGTTCTGAGAGGCCTCTGTCTGAAGTTCTGCACCTTTGGGAAAGAATGCTGGGGAAGCAGGAAGAAATCTTGAGTAAGGGGCTCATTTTATTTTATTTTTTTTCTACAGGCTGCAGTCAATTGAGGGATGATGTGGACTAAGAACAGCAGTGTGTATTTAGCCACCAAGTTGCAGGAAAAGGGGACCACTTGTCTCCCCACTTCCTTGTCCCCGGGACCAAATGCAACTCCCTGAAACCCAGGAGAAAGCCGAACATCAGGTTGCTGGTGACTCATGGCACTGGAGAGACCCAAAGCAGCCTTCACTTTTGTACCTGATCTAACTCCAGAAAGGCACCTCTGGGGCTCGTTTCCAGCAGCTGCACTGGGACCCTGCAGGGGAGGTCAGCACTGCACTGTAACCAGATCGCCTGGGAAAGCCACCACCAGGGCCCCGGCCTGCAGCCTGGGTAACTGAGGAGCTAAACGCTCCTCTCTGAGTGTTGTGCCTCCAGGTTTCCCTGGATTTCTTTTGGGCCCTTCCAAGCTGAGGCAGGGGGTGGGTTGGGGGTGGACAGGAGAATAGGAGCCCAGTAGTGAGGCACAAGCCCCCCTCCACCCCGCCCCCAAGCAACAGTGAGCTTGAAGGTATGCATCCAAGGGCAAATGCCGCAGCCGCCCCCGCTGGGGTGGGTGGGGCTGTGACTCTCCAGCGCCCAGAGAAGAGAAGCTCCTCTGGCTCCCCTAATCAAGCAGCGGTGATCAGGCCAGAAATCAGAACCTATTCAGAGCTCAACACACAGGCGCTCTCTCCTCTCCCCCTACACCCCCTGGGATTATCCGTTTCCTTCAAAAGCAATTCTTGTTTCTACTCTCAGGACCTAAGGCCGGCCTGTCAAGCAGCGAATTTCAACAGGTCTTTTTAAAGTGACAGAGCCCCCAGGTGTGCTTACCAAAAGAACAGGGTTTCGTGTGCACCTCATGTGCTCTTTCCTCCAGCTTTTTGTCAGTAAGACTAACTTTCCCAACCGTTCTGGATGTAAATCCGTGTACTGGCAAGAATCCTGACTGGCTCTGATGGTACCCCGCATTTGGGACCCAGTGAGCTTGGCTCCAGGAGTTTTCAGAAAGCCTTCCAGTCTAATGCAGAGACAGGAGCCCAGCTGACCCCTCCAAGCAGGCTTGGGAAGGGGGCCCACCCTGAGTTTAACCCCGGGAAGCCCAGGAGCCCAGCTGCCTGACGGAAGTCAGCCAGTGGGGGAGGGGGCAGGACCCCTGGCCGAGCTCTCTCTGTAGTTCAGCTTTAGGACTAAGTGTGGGGCCAGGGGGAACATAGGCACAGCGAGGTGAGGTGGGTGGGGGGGGAACAAGCATTCTGGCGATGTGTACAAGGAGAAGCAGACCTGCCTGGAGCCTGGCCCCTGCCCTGGTTACTTGGCTGCCAGTGGGGCAACTCTGAGGGCCATGTCACCCTTCCCAGGCCAAGAGGAGTCTGGGACGGACCCCACGTCTCTGTGCTTCCCCCAGGTCAGCTGCACCCATAACTCAAGGACTGGGGTGCCTCATTCCAATCCTCTCTCTAGCCCTCTAGGGGAGGGGGCAGCACCGTTTCCCAGAGCGGTGCACTGTGACACCTCCACCCTCATCCCACCTCTCAGTCAATAACCGCCCAAACCAGAGCCCTTATAAGAACAGAAGAATATCCAGCAATAAAATCTAGAAACATGCCCCATGACTTGGGGGGTCAGTGTGGAGACACTGCCTCAGGGACTTTTCAACAACGACAAACATTCCCAATTGCCTTCAGTCTGTGTCCTGAACACTTCTCAGGCAGTCCGCCACGACCCCGGGCGGCCCAACCTCTCCTGCGCGGCTAAGCTGCGCTGGCCCTGCTCACATCAGCGCTTAGTCCACCGCCAGTGAGGACGCCGGGGCCGCGTCTGCACGAACCCAGTCGAGGGCCTGAGGCGCGCTGGGCCCGCACAGCCCGCGGCTGCAAGAGCACTCAGGGTGTCCTTCAACTCTTTGCAGGAAACTTCGCAGCCAAGGAAGCGCAGCGGCCTGAGCCACAGGGTTTCGTCTCGTGTGTTCAGAGGCAATAGTTTATTTTGGTTTGCAGCGGTGTCCTATGACAGGGCAGCGAGTTTCTCTTCAGCGAAAGAAAAGAAAAGAGCCCTCTCCCAGTGAAACGGGACACCAAGGTTCCCAGTGGCTTAGGGCCTTGGAGATTGAACTTTGCTGCAGCTCTCATTCCGGGGCAAAGCGCTTGGCCGGCTGGTGACAAAAGCGCCTGTCTGCAGGTGTGTTTGGGGATCTGGGGAGGGGGCGTGGGAGGCCCGGAGGGTCCCTAGGCTTCTCTCGGGTGAACCCGAGAAGAGGCAGGGAGGTAGAGGCTGGACGCGCGCCCAGATCCGCGTCGCTGCGGACCGCGGAGCTGTGCAGAAGCGCGGCCTGGCGGGTGGCACAAGCCCGACAGCTGCGCCGCGCAGCCCGCCTGCGCCTGGCCCAGAGCCCCGCGAGGGTGTGGGGAGAGGATAGGCTTCGCAGGGAGCCGAGGCTGCGCGGCTGCATCGGACCTCACAGCCTCGAGTCGCAGCATGAGGCGAACTTTGCAAAGCGCGCTCTCACCATGCACCGCCCGACCTCCAGCACTGTGCTCAGCTGGATCTCGGAGCCCATTCGCCGCTGGAAACCGAGCCCCGCGCGGGAATGCAATGGCTGGGGGTGTGGGCGGGCAGAGGTCTGGGATCCGCGACTCCCCACCTCCGCGCCTTCCCGCGCCAGCCCCGAACGCTCCCTCGGGGCATTCCTGCCCAGTTGTCCCGCCTGACCTCGCTCTGCAGCCAGTCTGAGGTCGGGCGGTCGCTCTCTGCAGGTCACAAAGCCTCGGCGCAAAAGTAGCTTTGGACTCGACACCGCCGGAGCTCCCAGCGAAGCGAGTTGCCTCCACCCCCACTGTGCCGGGCGGCTCAAACTGCGGGCGCAAGCAGAGGAGTTGCGGCTCTGCGCCGGACTGGAGCCGGAGCCCAGAGCCTTGCCAGGGCCTCCCCGCCGAGGGCACTCACCGTCGCTGAGGCAGAGCGTGGTCAGCACGAGGGCCAGCACGACCACGACCTTGGCGTTCATGGCGCTGGCTGGCGGGCTGACTAGCGCGGGTCGCGGGCCGGACGCAGAACGGGCACTTCGGCTAATAGAGAGTGAAAGTGCGGCGGTGGGAGGCGCGCGCCGGGCGCTTTACATGCGAGAGCCAGGCGGGGCGGGGCCGGGCGCACGGCGAGGGGCGGGCCCGGAGCCGAGTGCTGGCCGTGGCCGGGGTCTCTGACGTTCTACTCCCTCGGCGGCGCCCCCCACCCCTCCCCCTCGCCCCTCCTCCGCGCCCGCTGTGCTCCGGGGCCGCAGTGCGCTTCGGCCTTTGACCTCAGGCTCCGCTGGGCCACGCACCGCAGGCCCGGTCTGCAGTGAGGTCCGCAGCCTGGGTGACGCCGGCTTGTTGTCCCTGTGACAGGGCCCCGCTGGAGAGACTGAGGACCTTAGGAGGAAAGTGGGGCGCGCGTGGAAAGCTGCAGGATGGGGCCTTTCAATGGCAGGAACTGAATGAGAACCAATGAAATGCAAACGAGTTGCTCCCGGGGCTGAGGGACTGCTGGCGGCGGCGGTCCAAGGCAGCCGAGGGGGTCTTGCTTTCTGTGCGTGGGGGCTCAAGCTTGCAACCTGCCCGGCTAGCGGTGCTTGGTCCGCGGGAATGAGACCGGTCTTTGCAGTCAGCGTGGCTCGGACTCCAAGCCCATGGCGCCACCAGCCGATCCTCAGTTTCCTCACTTGTACAAAGCAGAAGGCGCCGGCGGCCGTCAGTAAACGGGAATATAGCTTTTGTAGCTCCGACCTCTCAACTGTGAAATGAGCTAATCACAGGCCCACCCCGCGTTGTGGGACTGGGGAGATTCAATGAGACCCGCCCCACGCCGCGAAGTCCTCTGCATCGTGTCTGACAGGCAGACAGTACTCAATAAATGGAAGCTGTAAGTCCTTTAAACCTAAGTATTTCCTGCCTTGCCCAAGAAAAGCTCCACGCGACCCAAATTGCTGAGACAAGAACTCCTCCACCCGGACCTCCACCTCCTAGGACAATACTACTGGCGTCTGCCATTTGGGTCCAGAAAACTCTTCCCATGGAGACGTCCCTCGGCGTTGCTTAGCTCTCCGGATACCACCGGGACACCTCAGATGGCCCCAGCCCGGCGGCGAAGGGAGGGTGCGGGCCGGCACCCAGGAGGCGCGGGGGTGAGGAGAGCTCCCCTTTAGGCCTCTCTTTGTGACCGCGGGCTGCCCCGGCCACCTCTCTGTGTCCTTCCCCGCACAGCGTCCAGCGGAGTGGGGTCAGTCGCCGCGTGCATCCAGGGGCCTGCCCTGGGGACACGTCCCTGTCCCTGGGGAGTCCTGGCCATCGGGGAGTGGGCTGGCCCGCCAGGCCTGCGGTCAGAGGCTCCATTAGGCGGGGGCGGTCAAACAGGAGGCCGCGAGGGCTCCGGAGCTCCGCTGGTGGGAATGGGTGTTTTCTGCGTGTTTTTTTTCCAAAACCACTTTGGTCGTTAGATGGCTGTGTGCCGGCACTCCATCCATCCATCCATCCATCCATCCAACCATCCATCCATCCACCCACCCACCCACCCACCCACTCTGGGCACTGGGCTTGGAGTTGGGAACCCCACTGACTTGGCCCTTGCCCTTAAAGAACTGAAGGCAGTGAGGTCCAGTGAAGAAGGCAGCTGTTGGGCGTCCGCAGGTCTTTTCTGGGCTGGACGGGTGATCCTGGCCGCGTACTAGCAGCAGCGCTGGGGCTCTGGCGCCCCCTGGTGGCAGCGCCTCCCTCCCGGCTCCCAGAGCTCTGGCGAGCTCCATTCCTGCGCAGCTGGTGAAACCCGGGAGACCGAAGGGGTCCACGGGAAATCTACACCCCGGCGGAAGGCCGCCCTGGAGTTCGGAGACCCGACCCCGCGGGAGCCGGGCGGCTTCGCTTGCCCTTAAATCTAGCCAAAGCAAAAGCCACCGCCTCTCGCTGCGTCGTCTTCTTTTTTTTTTTTATTTGCCACAAAATCAGGTGGGCAGCTGGACCTAGGATCTGTTCCAGAAGCCTGAAAGGCCCGCGTGGGCTGAGTCGAGAGCGTACCAGTGCTTCAGGCCTGGCCGCCGCCCCTCCTGCAGGCGCCCTGCGGCCCCAGAGCAGCAGCTAGTGTGGCACCCATCGGGGCCATCCCTTCCGCTAGTCGTTCGTTGAATACTTACTGAGCGGCACCCATCGGGGCCATCCTTTCCCCTAGTCGTTCGTTAAATACTTACTGAGCACCCACTATGTGCTAGACCTGGGCTACATGTTTGAAGTACTTTAAAAAAGGCACTAAACGTTTAGAAGCACATGGCACAAGCCTAAGTACGCACAAAATACTTAGAAGGTCATTAAATGCTAGAGAAAGATGCAGCACAGGAAAGTGGGGTGGGAGTTAGGATTTTAAATAGGATAGCCAAGGATCCATATTTTAGGTACAAGCCTAACAATTTTATAATTTGGCGATTGAAATTTAAAACCCTGTACATTCTGGGGGCCTCTGCACCGCCTGCACAGCAGGCGGCCATCAGACCAGGCCATTTTAACATGGCTCCAGCTCACTGGGCCACAGGGGCACCTATCAAATTTGGGTCAGCGAAGCTCCCCACCCTTTTCTCTGTGTCCTGTGCTTATGCTTATGCTCAAAAGGTTCTACCTTTCTTTCTCTGCCTGGGGACTCTTATTTCCCATAGAGCCCTACAGCAACCCACCTTCTCCCTGAGGTCTTCAGACTCTGTGCCGCTCTGCCAGGTAATGCAGGGCACTGCGGCTCCTCAGGGATGCCTTGTTAAGCACAGTAACTTTGGTACTTTCAAAGACCAAGCTTGCAGAATAAGTCCCACTGTCTCAGCTTTGAATACATGGAGCCTTCAAGTTGGGAGGCGGCATCTGGCTGCTGAGTTAAAGGCAGGACATCTCCTGGGCTGGCATGTGTGCTATGTCTCTAGACCCTTGGGCAGCATCTGCCCACGCCCCTCTGCCTGGCCTGGGCCGTTCACTCCTCCAGAGCCCAATGACTGGGCCTGCAAGAGGGTCCCCAGTAGGGATTGAAGGTTTACACTAAATCCATGTTGTACAGTGTGTAATTGACAAGGTGACTTCAGGTAGTACTCTGAAATTTGTAAAATATAGATTTATGTATTTAGTTTTTAAAGTAATAAGAAAAAATATAACTAACAGTAAAGGCAGATATTTCAGATATTGCTCAGTTTTTTTAAAAATATATGGTTCAAGTTTTAAAAAGTAAGTCATAGCAAAAATTTTGACAGCAATACAAATAGATCTGAAATTTGAAAACCTTTTCTACATGAAGAATATTTTTTGTATTTTTTGATACCCTCCCACCCCAATCCCCCTTTTGAAATAAATATTTGGCCCCAAAGTGCTGAAACATAAAACCATACAAGGGAAGCACAATGTCTTCCTCACTCGCCTGCCAGGTGAGGCTGGAGAACGCTGGTCCAGGAGCGCTCAGGTTGTAGGAAGACTGTGAGGCCCTATGGGATCCCTGGACACCCTCGGCCCTGCCACCCCTCCAGGAGTGCTGCTCTCCCAGCTCCCATGCAGTCCTGGAGGGACCCACGGGAGAAGGTTGCAGGTGCTCACCCCTCCCAGCCACCCACATCTGCCCTCACCCCTTTGACACCTGGCCCTGGGGTTCAAGAGCAGGTGGCCTCTTCCAGGAACCAGGAAGCCTGGTGTGGAAGACAAATCCTCACCGCCTTGCTGATGTCATCTGTGCAGCAGGTACACTAGCTGGCATGGTGGGTTTAGTCAGTGTGAAACCACTTGGCCCAGAGAAGGCCCTTAGGAAGATACTGAACAGTGTACTTACATAGGACTTTAGTTTGCCTTCTTTGAATTTGTCACATTCGGTACTTTCAAAGACCAAGCTTGCAGAATAAGTCCCACTGTCTCAGCTTTGAAGACATGGAGTCCAAGTCTCCATGGGCTCTGAGCCCAAGGCTCAGAGCTGAGGGCCTTGGCCAACATAACAGAGCCAGGCAGGAGCAAGGGTGCATCTCTCTGGGGCCAACATCTCTGGATCCTGGAAAATCAGCCAGGCCCTGGAAGCACGCTTGGGGACATAAGTCACTCCCATGGCAGTCGTCCAGGAAGCCTTTTGGAATCCCGTACCCAGGGCCAGGACTTGGCATTTGACCAGCTGGCCATATTTTTCCCACCAAGATCCCCACTGGCCTCAAGAGCCAGTTGCAAACAGCCCCAGGTTGCCCTAGAGGGAAGGACCCCTGGGAGACAGAGCTGGTCCCCACTGGCTCTGGGCACATGTGTAGGCAAGCAAGGCACACGGTCAGGGTATGTGCATGTACAGCAGGCCAGGACTTCTGTCTGAGCAGGTCCTGCCCAAAGACTCCCTTGCTTGGCAGTGCTGAGGCAGGGGGATCTGAGAATGTAAGAATGACAAACTCAGTTTCTCCTTACTCTCATAACACAAAATACTTCTGTTACTTCAGATGTGTGTGTGTGTGGTGGGGTGGGGTTTCCCCACATACAAAGCCAGTAGTCCTTCAGCTGCAGACACCAGCTGGCTGTCCTCTAATTCAATTCAACTCTGAAACTCTACCTGGAGGTAGGCTCAGGCCCCACAGGTTGAGGCCCCAGTGCCACAAGGCTGCCCCTACTTCAGATACCAGTTGCAAGCCCTGGGTTGTTTTCCCCATGCTTCTGACCAAATGACCATAAATTAGGGTTTCTACGACCCCATCCTTGGGTTTCATTAATTTGCTACCACAGCTCACGGAGCTCAGGGAAGCACTTATGTTTACTGGTTTATTAAAAAGAGTATTATGGGCTGGGCGCGGTGGCTCACAGCTGCAATCCCAACACTTTGGGAGGCTGATGTGGGTGGATCACTTGAGGTCAGGAGTTCGAGACCAGCCTGGCCAACATGGTGAAACCTTGTCTCTACTAAAAATACAAAAATCAACTGGGCTTGGTGGCAGGCACCTGTAATCCCAGCTACTCGGGAGGCTGAGGCAGGAGAATCGCTTGAACCCAGGAGGCGGAGGTTGCAGTGAGCCAAGATCACACCACTGCACTCCAGCCTGGGTGAAAAAAGCAAAACTCTGTCTCAAAAGAAAAAAATAAGGGGGGTATTACGAAGGCTACAGAGGAAGAGATGCACAGGGTGAGGTTTGGGGGAAGGGGACATGTAGCCTCCATGCCCTCTCCGGGCACCATCCTCCAGGAACCTCCACTGTCCTGAAGCCCTCTGAACCAAGCTCTGCTGTATTTGTATAGAAGCTTCATTACATAAACATGATTGATTACATCACTGGCCATCAGTAACAGCCTTCAGCACTGTTTTCTTCCTCAGAGGCTGATGGGGTGGGGCCATAAGTTCCCACCCTCTAATCCTGCTTGGTCTTTCTGGTGACTAGCCCCCACCCCGAAGCTGCCCAGGGTTGCCAGCCATCAGTCAAGTAAACCAAAGATTTTAGGAGTTGCATGTCAGGAAGCTGGGACAAAGACCAAATATATATTTCACAATAGCGCAATTGGTATTTCCTGGGACATTCCCAGGGACCGTTGGACTACCAGGGCTCATGTTCTAGGGCAAATCAGACCCAAGGCCCCAAGGGTTCAGATCTGTGCCCTCAGTCTCCACACCAGTTCCCAGGAACCAAGTAGTGAACGCCTCCTGTGCTCAGTCACCACAATCAGGCCTGGATGCCTTCTGCCTCCCTTTCCTAGCTCCACCGCTCTCTCCTATTCCCCTTGCCTCTGGGCAGACTGGACTCAGCAGCCAGGGCTCCACTGAAGGTTCTAATACTGGAGTATACATCAGCCCCTACCTATCAGAAACCCTAGAGTGTGCACACTGAGAGTGTGAACAGCATTGACACTAGAGTCACCCTGTGCTGGGCGCCTTCTGTTGCCTCCTTGCATCTAGCTGATGAGGTGGGTTCAATGGCAAGGCCATTTCCTGAACTAAGGAACAGAGATCACAAAACTATTATTTGTCAGGGCTGGAGTTTAAATCCACTCTGAAGTAGGGCTGTTCCTGGTGAAGAAGAAAGAACTGGCTTACCACATAAAACACAGCACGCCCAGTTATGTTTGAATTTCACAGAAAAGCAAGGGGTTTTTTTTGTTTGTTTTTGTTTGTTTGTTTTTGTTTTTAAGTATCAATGTGTCCCAAACATTGCATGGGGCATGGGGCATACTTATTAAAAATAATTATCAGTGTTTGTCTGAAATTCAGGTTTAAGGGAGCATCCTGTATTTTCATTTGCTGAGTCTATGCTCGCCACATTGCCATAGCCCCCCGCCTTGTGGTCTTCTGCCTGGCCCTTCAGAACATGTGGTTGAGGTTGAGAAGGGAGGTTATGGAGTCACTCATTTTTTTCAGTGAGAGAATTTCTTGAGTTTTATTAACACAGAGATGCTAGAAAGCGGTGCATGAAAGCAATATAGGAATGATCTTTTCTTGTTCTCGTTTCTGGGATGAGCAGTGTAACACAGCACCTGCCCCAATCCTGCCCTTCCAGAAATAGTCCTGGCCATGCCTGAAGCAAGGGTAGGCAGGTCTCTTATCCCCAGTATCACCAGCCCTGCTCTTCCTCTGGTCCCAGCAGATGTGTATGATGCCCAGCTACTGATACTTTTTCCATCCCTTTCAGATGGGTGAGCTGTGTGTGGAGAAGGAGGGGAGAAATATCCCAGTAAAGAGGGCCACATGAGCAATATCCTGGGCTGGTGGGATTCTGCACGCGAGGAAAGAGCTCAAGAGCTGCTGTGGGTTGTGAAGGAGGAGCTGGGTCTGCTGCCTGCACAGATGGTCCCTTCCAATTAGAGAAGCCAGAATTCCAGCTCCACTGGCCCTCCTTGTTTGGAAGAGGAATTTGTACTTCTTTCTTCACCCTACATCCCTGTGGCTGGGTGTCTGTAGTCTTACTGCATGGATGATCTGGACTGGGCTGTACACAGAGGCTGCTGAGAGAGACTTTCAAGGCTGAGTGCAAATGTAGGCTTCACCAGCAGCCTGACCTAGGGCATGTAAGTGGGAGATGGACTCAGGTGGGGATACCTCTGAGGTATCCATCCATTCATCTACTCACCTACCCATATATTAATCCATTCATCTATTCACCCACCGAAACATTGAGTCACCCATCCATACATCCATCCAACACCATGTACCCATCCATCCATCCATCCATTCATCCATCCATCCACTCACCTACCCCTACCCATACATTAATCCATTCATCATTCACCCACCGAAACACCCAATCATCCATCTATATATCCATCCAACACCATCTACCCATCCATCCATCCATCCATTCATTCATCCATGCCTCCATTCATCCATGCACCCCTCCATCTATCCAGCCAATTATCCATCTGCTCATCCATCCACTCATCCATCACTCCATCCATCCTACACCATCCATCCAGCCAGCGAGCCATCTCTCCATCCATCTGTCCAGTCAATTATCCATCCACCCATCCATCTGGCTCTCCCCTTCACCCCCTCCACACCAGTCCTCTCCAACTGCTTTAGTCCTGAGCGATGTTTTCCATAAGGAACAGAAAGACATACCTCCTGCTTCCTGGACCACAGGAAAAAAGAAGCAAGCACCAAAAGCTCAAAACCTGGAGATCACTCAGCAAACTTTAGCCTTGAAATACATCAAAACCTTCACCTTTCTCTGCTGAAGGAATGGCCCTCTCTTATAGGCAGGGAGGGTTTCTTAGGGAAAGCCCACCCAGGGAGGAGATGAGGAGAGCAGCATCTGAGCACATTTCACCCCACAGTGCCCATCCCATGAGTATCCTCCATAAATTACAAAGAAAGAAAAAAAATCGGGAAAAAACAAACCTTTATTTCTCTGTTTACTCCTCTGCATTTAATGAGCAGTTGTTAACATGACTGAAACCATCTGATGATTTTTACCAAATGGAAAAATCTCCCTATAGGGGCAATAAAACAAATATTCAGGATAGAGAGAGGCAGTCATAAAAGACATTACCCGGTTGTAAACGGAGGCGGGTGGTGGTGATCTATTACCCCTGCCTCGGCAGCTTTCAACAGAGTTCTGGGATTCCAGGAGGGGCCCTGACCCAAGGCAATATTTACTTCTGCGGCTTCTTCAGCAGGTCAGCATGGGTATAATTCTGTCTACCAGTTGACTAGAGCTGAGGTTTTGAGCAGGAAGTGCAAACCCTAAGCACTTATAACTCAGGAGGAGTGAGGCACCCCTTCCCAGAGTATGCCAAGAAAAGCACATTGTACTGTCCTGGCTGCAGGGGTGAGGCTCCTGCACACCCAGGCATTATCAGCTTTGTGCCCTGGCCAACAGTGCCTCTGGTTGGTGCATTTGTCAGCCGTATTTTACCCCAGAGCTCTGGGAGGCTCATCCTTTTTTGGTATACCACCACGTGGAGAGAGCAGAGTTTTAGTAGTGCGGCTGCTTCATGCACCTTGGTAGAGATAATTAGACCCAGAAAAGATCTTGAAGTCTGAACGGAAATTTAAAATCAAAGCTTAAACTTGCAAAGACAGGCATTCCTTTCCCAGGGACCAAACACAAAACTGCCTCTGGAGGTGGCCACAGTTGTGCCAGCCCCTATAACAACCTCAGCGTGCCCAGATGTAAGATAGACCCAAAGGATCACATAGGCAGGCCACACCAGCAGCTCACGTGAACTTAGCAGCGGCATTACAGAGCAAGCATGCTTTTCCCATTTTCAGATCAGAGAGGGAGGTAACTTCCCAACACCACAGGAACCAGCAGTGCAGCTGAGGCTCTGACCAGGGCTCATGCTATGGCCCTGCATGTTCCCCTCATGCTTCCTGGTCTGGCTGTAGAAGTGTTTAGTTTTTGGTTGCTTTGGATGCAGAAGTGCAGACTCCCCCCGACCCTCTTGCCTACTTCAGGGTGCATTCATGGGTATGCAGTAGGGATCTGTTGCATCACAGCTAGGCCCTGCCTGAGAGCTTGGAAGAGTTTGATAAACTTGCAGAACAGCTGACCACAAAGACCAGAATAAGGCTTGGATCCGTTTGGTGTGTGCCCAGAGCCAGTCATGGGGTCTGCACAGCCTCAGAGACCCAGGCTGGCTGAAGGCTGCAGCATGGGATGGGCTGGTCACCCAGGTGTGCCACAGCACTTGCTCCCACTTTTACATGCCAGCCAGCACCTTCCTGGGGGGGGCACCAGGCATGGCTCTCAGTGCTCCTGAAGAGGGGCTCCTTCAGCCTTACTCTTGACGACCTGAAATGCTCATGGGTTCTTAGAATACCAGTTCTTAGAATGGAATGATTCAAACAGTCTTTGGGTGGTTAGAGGACCTGGAGGAGGAGGTGAGGGTCTGCTCTTTTTTTTTTTTTTTTTTTTGTGGAGTCACCAGAATCTCTGAGGATGACATTTTTCTGTCCTGCAGAAGTGCAGGGAATTATAGCATTTTTAAATTATTCATCTTTACTTCTTCTTCATGGAGCGCTCTAGTTGGTTTATGAAGGAACTGTCCTGTGCATTTTTCTTTCCCATGGAGCTACCAGGTTCCCATCCTCATTTCGCCAGTGAGGACTCTGGAACTACAGACCTGAAGGAGGTTACTCAGGTGGTGGTGGGGCACCAGGGCACCTGGAGGGGTCACACCCTGGGTTCTGTGGTCTCTAAAGGTGGGTGCAGAACTGAGAGGGCTGGGAGCTCTGTCAGGTTTTACAAAGAGTAGCTTGTTGGATGCTTCTGCAGGATCCCTGTTAGATGCGACCTTAGCAAGACACAAGACAAACAATCTCCTCCCAACAGTCACTGCCTCACTCCTACAGGTTCCCTGGGTTTCTGAAGACAACTTAGTCTTAACACAAGGGGGGTTTCAGGCAGGTGTCTGCACACAGCCAGGCCTGGGGCACTCCTGAGTGTCAAGGAAAACAGGTTTGAAGCCCCCGTGCCGTTGCTGCTTTCAGCTTGGCCCCCTGAACAGGTCCTTAAATGGGAGTTTGTTTTCTGTAATCACCATCTCCTGGAATCTGGGCAATCACGGTTTCTGTGGGAACCAGTCTGTCTGCAGGCCCAGGAACCATGGAAGATGAGAAGCAAAGATAAATTGGTCTCTTTACCCAGGGGCCAGCCCCCTGTGAGTGTTGAAGAAGGGAAAGGAGTGGGGCTTAGGGAAGGAAGAGGAGAGGACTACGCAGAGGTCCAGAGAGAGAATACATTTTCCAGGAGCAGCCCTGTGGTAGGAGGCAGAGGGTGCATGTGTGTGTCTGTGTCCATCCTCACTGTTGGACAAGCCTCTGCCTCCAAGAGCGCAGCAGGAGCAGCTGAGGGCGGAGCCAGGCCAGGATGTGCTTGCCACCTTTTTCTCCCTCCCTCCCAGGTCACAGAAATGAGGCCCTCCTCTTCCCTTCCCCCTGTCCCCAGAGCCCAGGTGTGTGCTGGTGCCTGCCCCAGAGGACATCTGGGGCCAGGAGGTACTTAGGTGGTGAACAGCTGGACTGATTCCGGGAATGACAGAGGACAAAGAAACAAAAAAAAGGAACTTGTTTATTCAGGTGGAAATGCTTCACGTGTGCAAAATTTGACCTCCATCTCCCTAGGTTGCCAGATGGTGGATATTTATATGTAAGAAAGAGGAAGAAACTGGATGGAGAGCCAGTAGTCAGGGCTTACAATGGCCCACTCCCCACTTTGGGCTCAGAGGGACACTGTCCATGCCAAGAGAAGTGGGGTGCCACTGGGTGCCCCTGGGAAGAGCCTTTGCCTCCCAGCTTGGCCTGGCCTCCCAGTGTCCTCTGCAGGATTGAGGGAGCTGCTTGGCAGATGCCAAGTTTAGTTCAGATCCTAACCACGGAGGGGAGAGGTGCACTGGGCGTCTCCACCCCACACCCAGGCCTCTAGGGCAGAACTCATTTGACCTTTATGGTTGTGGATTTGGGGGCCTTCAGAGGCCACATTTCCACCTCCAGCATGTCAGCCTGGGGAGAGAGGGTCAGTGGTGAGCCAGGCCAGTAGGCAGCCACAGCTCAGGGCTGCACTCCTGTCCAGTAAGCCCCTGCTTCCCGGGATCAGTTTGTGGAAAGAACCTAAAAAGTCAGGACACTCCTGTCCTGGAACACTCAACAGCTTCTCTGCCCCTCCCCATACTCACTTTTCCTGAGTTTGCTTTTCCCGAGTGACCTGATTGGCACCCCAGTGCCTACATGTTGTTGGAGACAAGGAAAGCGAGTCTCAGGGAGTTTGTCACCAGTGAGTGGGAAAGACGGGATCTGAACTCACGGTCAGCAACAAATCCCAGCTTTCCCGGTCATGCTGCACAAGCCGTCTCAGAGCAGGAGGGAGGAGGCCTCTCACCATGACTGGCTGCTTCTCAGCTGGGCCTGGAGTCTTAGGCTAGAACTAGAATTTGCAAGAGTCCCAGGACAAGAGCTGGGGAGAGGGTGGCAGAGCTGAGAGGGTTACCTCTGGGGCAATTTGAAAGGTTTCATGAAGGAGAGTACCTGAGCTAAATGTTGAAGGAGGCAAAGATTAAAAAGTAGAGATGTGGTGGATAGAGCAAGAGGGTTTGGGGAACAAAGAATGAGGGTGAGGCCACAGGGCTCATGCTGGGAGCAGCAAGGAGAATAGTTTGGTGAGTAGCAGGTGCCTGAGGGGTCATCATCAGACTCCACGGGGAAGGCATGTGGTGACAGGTCACTGAGGCCCTACATGTCAGTCAGACCAAGGAGCGGAGAGTTGCCCTTCAGGCCTCCGTGTCCACTTGTCCTCATCTGCGGGACATTGTAACTACCTTCCTTTTCGCTGGAGCCCCCACTTCCCAGTGCCCTGCTCTGGAGGGTGTCTGTGGAGTGCCTGGGGTGTCTGGCTCATGACTGCTCTTTCATATCTGGCACGCACTGCCATTTGAGAACATGATAGTGGTCACACTGCTGGGGCCAAAGCCACTGTCAGACCCTGACTGAGCCCAGGCCCCTCAAGCTGCCTGCTCTCTAGCTGCCGGATCAGGAGCCATGCCCCTTTCTGTGCAGTGTGAAGAGGGCCCCTCCTTCTCACCCATGCCTTGCTCATGCCCTGAAGAGCTTCCATCTGCCTGCAGCTTCCCTTTGGCCATCTCAGGTTCATGAAAAAGGGGCTGGCCAGGAACTAGCATGCCTCCCACAGTCATCCCATCCTCCTAACTGCAGCTTAATGCCACCATACCCTTCTCTCTAGACACCCTATCTGTCACTCCATATCACCAGTTAAGCCTGGCAGGACATGTCCAGGATGACCTGAAAACCCCCAGGCAGCCAAGGTAGCCCACAGCTAGGATACTGCCGAGTTTGGGGAGCAAGCGGCAGGCCCTAGCAAGCCTTGAGTACAAGACAGCCATGGTCACAGACTATTTATCTGTGTATTTACTTTTTTAACAAGCAGCAAATTTATTTGGGGAGGGAGGGAAGTGAGCAGGATGGTCAGGGGTGTCATCAGGTTGAGATGTCGCCTGAGAAAGGCCCCAGTCCACCCCAGGGGAGCTCCAGCCCTGCAGAAGTGGCTCTCATGCACTGCCCTGATGGGGTGTTGGATGTCACTGTCCCGGGAAGAGGCAGGACTGTAGGCAAGGCTGCTTCCTTCAGTGGAGGGCAGCTTCCGATTGGTGGCCAGCAGAAGGGCTGGCTGGTGGCCGTCAGCCAGGAGCTCTCCCAGCACTGGGGGAAGCTCGTCCTTCAGGCCTGGTGGTCCCTGGTGGGGAATCCCAGCATCCACAGTCTACCCCTTGCTCTGCCAAACCCTGGCTTGGGAGGGTTTTGTGTTAGAAGGGGAGCCCAGTCAGGGAAGGCACAGGATGTGGACTTTGAGGAGTCCCTGCACGCAGGAGGCCCCTGTGTGTGGGCAGCCAGCTTGGACAGGCAGGTTGATGAGATCTCTGTGAAGTCTCTGGGAATTCGGTGGAGTTTCATGGGCCAGGTTTAAGATGAAATGTATTTTAAAGAACTTTTTATGATGGAAATAGCAGGAATATAAAAATTCCACTGGCTTGTTGGAACAGAGTGTCTACAAACCTTTTGCGAGGGCTTTTGTATTAGTCAAACAGTTTTACAGTCACAAGTGACTAAAATCCAACAGAATTAACTTAGGCCAAGGTGGAGGAATGGGCCAGGATGGGATGGTACAGGAAGGGAAGGGAAAGAGGGGAAGGGAGGAGAGGGGAGACAAAATTAAATCTGCCTCTCTCCCCCGTCTCTGCCTACTCTCACATAACTTGAAATGGAGGAGAGCCCTGCAGCCTGGCCCCAGACTCTGAGGAGGGATTGTGCACTGAGCTCAGCCAGGGGGTCAGTAGAGCTGGGTCATGTGGCCGCTGCTGCCTGGTCCTGGTGGAGGGTCCCGGCACTTAGCTTCCCCCACTCTCCTTCTCCCATCCAGCTGCTAGGATGAATGCAGATGAGGCCTGGGGCAGGGAATGGGGAAGGGCAGTAGCTGGGGGTTAGCAAAGTTTGAAGTCTGACCTAGGCTCTCACAGCTGGCCAGGGGCTGCCACAGGGCTCCAGAACAAGCACTGGTCCCCAGTCCTTACTACCAGCTTTTTTCAAAACCTAGTAGGATACTTGGGACATCGGGGCATAGGCAATCATGCCCTTCTTCTGAGTCATCAGCCTGGCAAGGCCCAGCATGGGTAAAGAGGGGTGTCAGGGGTTCACATGGCTACCTTGTAAGTTCCAGAACTCTAGGTCCACAGGAGCCCCTCAGTCCTGAGCCCACAGCAGGCAGCTCCAGACACAGGTGGCACAGGTGACATCAGTCACCTAGTCCGAGCACCACAGGCTTGCAGGCAGATGTGCTACGAAGCCCATGGTTGACCATTCTGTTTCTCAGCACTGTCTTTTTATTTATTTATTTATTTATTTATTTATTTATTTATTTATTTATTTTTCTTTTTTGAGACGGAGTCTCACTCTGTCCCCCAGGCTGGAGTACAGTGGCGCGATCTCGGCTCACTGCAAGCTCCGCCTCCTGGGTTCACACCATTCTCCTGCCTCAGCCTCCCAAGTAGCTGGGACTACAGGCGCCTGCCACCACGCCCGGCTAATTTTTTATATTTTTAGTAGAGACGGGGTTTCACCATGTTAGCCAGGATGATCTCGATCTCCTGACCTCGTGATCTGCCCACCTCGGCCTCCCAAAGTGTCTCAGCACTGTCTTTAAAGGTCAGCGCAATACTTTCAGCACGCAAACACTACGCAGGAAAGAAGCTGGCATTGAACTTAGGCTTCCGGAGCATCTCTTATGGTCTGCACCCTCCTGGGAAACAGGCATATGTTATCTATGGTAATTGACACAAAGATACTACGAAACAGGTGATTTTATAACCATTTGTTAAATTAAGAAAGAAATCGGCTTAAGCAACATCAGTAACTCACCCAGTTCACCCAGTGAGTGCCCGGGATGAATCTGGGCTGTCTGGTTGGAGCCTGTGAGAGCTACACCACCTGCCTCTGTCAGGTGGCAGCTCCTCCTGCTGTGTTCTGGGGAAAGTGCTGGGGAAAGTCAATTAACAGCACTAGACCTGGCCTGCAAGCCAGCATCCTCACTTGCAAATAGGGCTGAGTGGAGTCTTTTGATGCAAAGATTAAGTATATGTGAAGGTGCCTTGTAAACTGTGAAGTGGCATGCACGTGGCACACAGAGGTGTCAGGATACTTACCCTCTCAGCTGATCACTACACAGGACTATGAAGATGACAAGGGTAAGCCCCGCTTGCTTTACATTTATTTTAAAAGCCCCTCTAGCATGAGAGAATAAGGTGAACTGACGGCTCCTCATCCCACTCTCTGAATGCGGCTCATTTTTCATCTGCAGGCAGGCAGTTTTGCAAACAAGGTTCTGAACCTGAAGCTCAGAGGGTGAGCGAGACCTCATGCCCCCTGGGGCCTCTGCTTGCTCCATGTTGGTGCCCCAACGTCCAGGGATGCAAAGTATAGAGGACCTTTAGAGGCCACACCTTGAAGTGCTCATTCAATGGACCGAGGGATGAAAGTGAGGAGAGAGTTAGGGGAGCTGCGCGAAGTGAATGCAGGCTGAAAATGGGATGTGACCCAGGACATCCAGGATGGTCAGATTTGGCCAGGAGAACTGTGAAAATGAGGAAGCTGATCCCCAAACCCCACGCCCTTTTGAAAAATCAACCCTGGTGGGCGCAGTGGCAGAAGGACCTGAGTTTCTTACAAAGACCTCAGCAATCCTCTCACTCTCCTCACCTGTAAACACCAAGAGCGGGAGACAATGCAAGTGTCAGACGCTTCTCCACCCCCAGTGAGGCCTGGGAAGCCCAAGTTGATTGGCTTTCTTTCCAGGAAGGCAGAGCCCAGACACACTTCAAGGTGGATATTTCTGTTTGTTTCCTCCTCAAGGAAAGCACAGCTGAAGAGCTCACATATTCCACACCCCCTTTTCAAGGCTCGTTAATAAGGAGCCCAGGGCAAAATCATAAACATGGCAAACTCCACAACCCACCAAGGCCGGCAGAGCAGTGAGAGCTGCATTAATGGGGAATTTCAGTGAAATGCCGCCCAGCTCCTAAATTCATACCAGATGAGTTCCAGAGGATTAAAGTTATTACAATAAAGCCCTGGGGAATCAATCACGCTCTGCTTTGTAACCTTCTTGGTTTTCCGCATCATTCACACAGACCACTTTCTACAGGGCACTGGGGTTTTCCGTAGCTGGGCTGGACCCACAGGCCCCAAGAAAGCACTTCAGGTTAGAAAACCCAGCGAGAGGACAGGCTTGGTTCAGGCCAGTGGCTGGGGTCTGGCAAGTGGCTTGTTCAGTGACCAGTAACAATGGGGTGTGAGAGTCTGGGGTGAGGGGTGGGCTCCCTAATCCCAGAGCTGCCTGAGGCATGCCCCTGGGGGTGGTCACTGTTGGAATCTTGATAAAAAGCAGCCTGAAAGCTGAAAAGTGGCTTGGTAAAGAGTGGAACCCGGCACAGTTCTCTTTGATACTGTTTTGATGTTTTCATTTTTTATCCTTTTTTTTTTCTCAAAGCGCCTCCCAGCCATTGAGGATCAATCTCAAGTCCTGTGTGCTCAGCCAGGCTCCTGGTGAGCCAGTGATCCTGTGCCGTTCTCCCCCTGAGACCCCAGTGGCCACTCGCACTGTCCCTGAACTCCTGTCCCCAAGTGTGAACACGGTCCTCATTCTGCATTGCACTCCTGGGAGCAGACATCAACTCTCTCCGCCTCCACTTTCTATGAGAGTTCCAGATGACAGAGGTGCAGAATAATCCACTAAAGAGTCTGCAACCTCTAAGGCCCAGACCTGCCCTGAGGTCTCTGCCCCGGCCTTCTGCTATGTCCCTCCAAACTCCAAGCTCTACAAAAGTCCCAAGTTTGTCCACATTTTGGTGTTCAAGCCCCAAAACCCTCTGCCCCATCCTGAATGCTCCTTCCTGCTTCGCGATATTGAGTGGGACGACCATCCATTCCCTTCAGAGAAGTCCCACGCTTAGCTTCAGAAATGTAGCTTGGTCCAGGGACCAAGCAAGATACTCACAAAGCTGACCAACACAGGTGCATTTCACACTTCTTACTTGTTTATTCTTACTTTTGATAATATTTAACTTAGGATCAATTCTCAGCATTTGTGAGAGCTATCTGGAGTTTCTTTTTCTGTGCAACTTATTTTTTGGTTTTGATGGCAGAATTCTATTAGCTTTCCAAAGAATTATCTACAGACTCTCCCCTCCCCCAACATTCTTGCTCTTGGTCAGTTTAAACAGAATTCAGCATTTGAAAAACCCTATCCAGAAAACACCGGAGCCAGTGCCTTTGAGGGCTGTAGTTCTTTTACAACTGTTTGATTTGCCATTTAGGCATTGCTATCTCTTCTTGAGTCCATTTCGATCATTTGCATGTTCCTAGAAAATGGCATTTTATTCAGGTTTTCAGAGTTATTAATGTGTTTAAGTAATTCTGTTTTCTTCTTTTTCGGACTCTGGTCATTTGTGCTTTCTCATACTCTGTTTCTTTGCCCCCTGCCTCCTTTCCTCCCTCCCTTTCTCTCTCCTTGCTTTCTTTTTCTTTTACTAGTTTTTGTTTTCCTTGACTGGGCTAATTAATATTTTGTTGTACTCCATTCTGTTCCATTCTCTTCCCTCACCAAAAACATACCTTTCACATCATGGTCAATTGTACGAGGCTTTTCTGTTGTTACTGTGATTCTATTTTTAACATTCTTTTTAGTGACCTTAATCAAAAGAATTATCATGTAAAATTAGTTCATTTGTTTTTATTGATTAATATTTTTCCTGAAAATATTAATGGCTATATATTTTTCTATGAGCACAGCTTTAATAGCATTCCAAATTATCTGAAAAGGAATATTGATTTTAAGGAAATTCCATGAGGGACTTTTAGTTTTTCTTTCACTAAAGTATTGTTTAGGGAAGAGCTTTTAAAATTTCAGAATTGTTCTGTGTTATTATTGCCGTGAGTAAACTTTTATTATGTATTCTTACTTTTCCTTTATTGATGATAAGAAGGTGGTTTTTGTTGTTTTTCTTTCTTCTTTTGAGTTTGAGGTTTTCTTTGTGAACAATAGAAAAGGATACACATTTTCTGTTCACAAGGCATGGGGGACATATGTAAAATGTCATACATATTTATATGACTACATATGTGTGTGTGATATATATGATCAATCTATTAATGGACTCATTTGGATTCTCTATGTTTCACTCTTCCTTAATTTCTTGACATACAGGATTGAGTGAGAGAGCTACACTAAAGTCTTCCAATGATTTTGTGCTTTGTCAAATTTATCCTTTTATTTATTCCAGGTTTTGTTACACTTATTAATGCTATAATGCTATGTAGTAAATAAAGGTTCTTGACAGCTGTATCTTTCAATCAGTTGAGCAATAAACATTACAAAATATTTTATATTTTATGTTGAACACTTATATCAAATACAATATTTTTTATATTGAACACAATTTCAATATTTTTTGGTCATGAATGTACCTGTGTATAATATTGACACCCAGCTTTCTATTTGTTTACATTTAATTGGAATATTTTTGCTCTTCATTCTGCTTTCAGTCTTTCTAAGTTCCTTTATTTTAATTTCATATTTTGTAGAATACAAGTAACCTGGAATTAGGTTATTTTGTTTGGGTCCTGACTGATGACGCTTCTCCTTTGGGTTAGGCTTATACACTCATATTTATTGCATAAAATATACACTGTAAGACCTAACTTTGGCGTTTCCACTTGAAAGCTTCCTTGGTTTTTAATTTTTTTCTATCTGTTGAACTAGAGTCTGTGTTCTGCCTCCTAAAAAAATCACCAGTAATTTAGAAGCAAGAATGTCAGTTTTTAAACCACAATGTTGATTATATTTGCTTATACAATGTTGCATAACATTTGGCACCTTGGTGAGAATTCAGATTGGAAAATTGCCCATGGCTCTGAACTTCCTGTGATTTGACTTCAGTGTATTTTTTCCAATAGAGTCGCCTGTTGCCTATTACAATGATGTTAGATGTCTCCTGACCTCAGCCCATCTGTCAAGTTAAAAACCCTGTTGGATAAAAAGTTTCTGCTTCAGTCTTGCTGCCCATGTCCGTGGGAGAAGCTACAACAGGGGATTTACTCTCCTGGCCCAAATCAGGTCCAGCTTCTGGACCTCCCTGCTCCATGCTGCGGGATACTAGACATTCAGGGTGCCTATCTGTCAGCCCCACAACACAGCCCCACTGGGGTGGCTGACTTTGTGCTGACCTTGTGTCTCTGAGCTCAGTTTCAACTGGGGTGTATCTGAGGGTTAGTCTTCAGAGACCTTGGAATGAGGTAAGGCTTTCCTAGTTTCATGTAGGTGATTATTTTTCCTTTTGTCTATACTGAGTTATTTTGGTTCATTTGAGAAGTAACTGGGCAGGAGGCTTGTTGACATTTACTTGAAATGCCATCCTTTGTCACCTCTAAATCAATCTGTTCTCTTCTCCAGGATGGGATCTCTTTGAAACAAGAGTAGTTTCATTTTCAAGGTGGGGGCTCTAGCACCTAGCCCAGTGTGCGGCAGGCAGGCAGTGCTCAGGGCATGTTTGTGGGCACTTTTCTCAACAGTGTGCTGGGCTAAATGAGGGAGTGGAAGCCTCCGCTCTGCAGTGAAGACAAGACAATTACCATCAGCCTCTGAATTCCCATCACCATTGCCACCAGCTGGGCCATAGGCGCTTGTGCAGCCACATGGAATACCTCCTTTGTTAGAAGTACCCAGTTTGGACACTGTGACCCTTTGGCTAGCTTTCATTTTCATTGTGTCTCTTCACGAATTTTTAGATTAAAAAAAGCTTTATTTAATAAAAATAAAACTGTATTTCTTTAAAGCAAGCATTTAAAACATTTAGTGTGTATTTCTTCTGATATTGATTTTATTATTAAAAAAGACCAGAAATTCCTTGGAAAACATAATTAATGGCCAATGTTGAGGATGGAAAGTTTAACTTTCACTGAAGAAGAACCATTTTCAAGTTCATATAGACAGTAAATTAGCCTCTGGAGCAATGACTCAAGAGCCCCAGGCATCTGGAGAAGTGGTTTCCATGTGAAAATTTACAGTTGCATGGTTTTATTTTAGTGCTTTCAGTTTGGTTTCTCTTGAGAAATTTCCTTCTTTTGGTGAAGTTATTTAAATTTGGACATGGCTTACATGGCCACCAGAATTCCAAATTCTCATTATAAGGGAGTCAATGCCTTGGCCATATGTTCATGATTCCTCCTGTTGATAAAGTCTCCTGAGGAATAAATATTCATTTTTTTTCTAAAGGAAATTGCTATTCCAAATTTGATAAGAGTACTTAGAGTTTCTATTTCAATAATTCTGACAACCCTGATGGAGGAATCACTTTATTTTCTCCTTCCCTCTTTTTCTTCATTGTCATGAGTGATCAATGAATGAATGAGTTTAAATAAGTGAATGTTGCATCAGTAAGAAGATAATTATGTACATGTCTGTTTCTCTATTTGGTAATTTTTTATTGTTTAGAAGCAGAAGATGGATTAAAAAGATAAAAGCCATCAGTGTAATAGACAATATAAGGCATATTGTAGCTTGTCATTAATAAACATCCCACATCATGTAGGTTTTGCTTTGGTCAACAAACTTTCACCAAATATGCCTAGTGTTTTTGATGAAACTGCTTGACCACTATTGACTTGGAGGATTAGTGATGAAACTGAAAGATCAAGGAAATTATTTGGAGAATTCATTCTATGAGTGGACTTTTCTAGTAACAAAAGGAAGAACTGATTTTTGCACAAGCTATGGACAAATTAGGTAGTTGTGGACACTGATTCCACACAATACACTGGAATTTAACCCAGTGGTTCTGCCCACTCTTTGCAGTGCTCATCCTTACCTTGCCTGCTTAGATTAAGTTGAAATAAATCTTTGCCTAGTCTGTTTCATCTGTTCTATTGACTTGTTACAGACACACACAAACACACAGACACATACATATGTGTGTGTATGTGTGTATATATATGTATATATATTTAGTGATTGCCCTAAGGTTTGAAATATACATTTTCAAATAATCTGAGTTTACCTTCAAATACTATTAAATCACTTCACGTCTAGTACAAACAGCTTTCTTCCCAATTGTTGCTCCTATCTTTTGTGCCACTGTTGTCAATTATTTTACTTCTACATAAGTTATGAATATACAATCTATTGTTACCACTACTGTTTTAAATTTTTGGCTATCTTTTAGAGCAATTTAAAATAAGAAAAAAAGAGAATTTTACCTTCATTTTTTCAATTTCCAACACTCTTCATTTCTTTGTGTAGATACAATTTTCTAGCCAATACCATATTCCTTCTTCCTGAATAAGTCCCTTTAAAGATTTCTGTGGAGGGAGTCAGCTAGGATGAATTATGTCTGTTTTCGTTTGCCTGTGAAAGTCTTTTTTTTTTTTTTTTTTTTTTTTTTTGAGGATATTTTCACTGGCTATAGAATTCTGGACCAAGGGTTTTTTTCTTTCAACATTTTAAATATATCACTCCATTATTATTTTTTTCTGGCAAGAAAGTCTCTTGTAATTCTTACCCTTGTTTCTCCTTAGGTAATGTGTCATTTTTCTCTGCCTTCAAAATTTTTCTCTTGGCTTTTAGTTTTCAGAGATTTGAATATATGTCAAAGTGTATTTTGTTTGTTTCTTTTATGTTGTTTCCATATTTATCCTACTTTTGTCTCGTGAGTTTCTTGGATTTGTGGTCTGGTGTCTGTCATTAATTTTGGAAAATTTTTAGATGCTATTTCTTCAACTATTTCTTCTACTCCACTATCTTTCTCTTCTCCTAGGATTTTAACTACATGTGTCTTAGAATATTTGATATTATCCACAGCTCTTGGATGAACTTTTAAAATTATTATTATTACACTTTAAGTTCTGGGTTACAGGTGCAGAACGTACAATTTTGTTACATAGGTATACATGTGCCATGGTGGTTTGCTGCACCCATCAACCCGTCACCTACGTTAGGTATGTCTCCTAATGTTATCCCTCCCCTATTGTCCCACCCCCTAACAGGCTCTAGTGTGTGATGTTCCCCTCCCTGTGTCCATGTGTTCTCATTGTTCAACTCCCACTTATGAGTGAGAACATGCGGTGTTTGGTTTTCTGATCTTGTGATAGTTTGCTGAGAATGATGGTCTCCAGCTTCATCCATGTCCCTGCAAAGGACATAAACTCATCCTTTCTTATGGCTGCATACTATTCCATGGTGTATATGTGCCACATTTTCTTAATTAAATGTCTTATCATTGATGGATATTTGGGTAGTTTCCAAGTCTTTGCTATTGTGAATAGTGCCACAATAAACATACATGGTACGTGTGTCTTTATCAGAGAATGATTTATAATCTTTTGTGTATATGCCCAGTAATGGGATTGCTGGGTCAAATGGTATTCCTGGTTCTAGATCCTTGAGGAATCGCCACACTGTCTTCCACAATGGTTGAACTAGTTTACACTCCCACCAACAGTGTAAAAGTGTTCTTATTTTTCCACAACCTCTCCAGCATCTGTTGTTTCCTTTTTAATGATTACCATTCTAACTGGCATGAGATGGTATCTCATTGTGGTTTTGATTTGCATTTCTCTAATGATCAGTGATGATGAGCAATTTTTCATATGTATGTTGGCTACATAAATATCTTCTTTTGAGAAGTGTCTGTTCGTATCCTTTACTCATTTTTTTGATGGGGTTGTTTGCTTTTTTCTTATAAGTTCTTTGTAGATTCTGGATATTAGCCTTTTGTCAGATGGATAGATTGCAACAATTTTCTCCCATTCTGTAGGTTGCCTGTTCACTCGGATGATAGTTTCTTTTGCTGCGCAGACATTCTTTAGTTGAATTAGATCCCATTTGTCAATTTTGGCTTTTGTTGCCATTGCTTTTGGTATTTGAGACATGAAGTCCTTGCCCAAGCCTATGTCCTGAATGGTATTGCTGAGGTTTTCTTCCAGGATTTTTATGATTTTAGGTCTTATTAAGGCTTTGATCCATCTTGAGTTAATTTTTGTATAACGTGTAAGAAAGGGGTCCAGTTTCAGTTTTTTGCATATGGCTAGCCAGTTTTCCCAACGCCATTTATTGAATGGGGGATCTTTTCCCCATTGCTTGTGTGTGTCATGTTTGTAAAAGATCAGATGGTGGTAGATGTGTGGTGTTATTTCTGAGGCCTCCATTCTGTTCCATTGGTCTATATATCTGTTTTGGTACCAGTACCATGCTGTTTTCATTACTGTAGCCTTGTAGTATAGATTGAAGTCAGGTAGGGTGATGCCTCCAGCTTTGTTCTTCTTGCCCAGGATTGTCTTGGCTCCGCAGACTGTTTTTTGGTTCTATATGAAGTTTAAAGTACTTTTTTTCAATTCTGTGAAGAAAGTCAGTAGTATTTTGATGGGGATAG